>NW_024609846.1:89175034-89775034 GCF_016920785.2 Ixodes scapularis | reverse complement strand
AAGACATCCTTCTCTGGATCCCAGACAATTCCCAGAACCCTCATTTTTCTTTGTTCAATGATAGGCGTGGTGTTTTCTGGATTTGCCTCTTCTCGAAGTAGCAAATCTCTCAGCGCTTGTGAATTCGTCGTCCACTTTCGGAGAGTCATTCTTGCGTTCTGCATAATAGTTTTGGCGTCATGGTAGAACTTGATGGCTTCCTCCTCGGTAGGTGTGCCAGTAACCAAGTCGTCCACGTAGAAGAAGTTACGAAGTACGTTAGCCACTTCCTCCTTTTCAGTCGGCAGATTTTTCAGCTGTTGGAGGTTCGTAGCCGTCAGAAGAAATGGACTACAGGTTGCAACAAAAGGAACCATCGTCATCCTCCACGTATGTGTCTCTTCATCTTTAAAGGTCGAGGATGGTAGATTTTGAAACCAGAAAAAACGCAATGCATCTCTGTCCTTTTCTGTGACAGATATTTGAAGAAATGCCTTCTGGATATCTGAGGTTATCGCGAAGCGGCCCACCCGAAATCGCAGAAAAATTCCAAGAAGGTCTTGATAGAGGATGTCTCCTTTCTCTAAACATTCGTTCAGAGACTTGCACCCAGCTGCATGCGAGGATGCATCGAAAACAACTCAAAGTCGTGTCGTCAGTGCATTTTCCTTGATGACTTCTCGATGTGGCATGTCAAATAGTCTGCCTTCACCAGTTGTCTCGTTTGGTACCACTTCAACGTGACCAGCTATCAGATACTCTCTCATAGCTTCGTCGTAATGAAGGATTAGAGAGTCAGTTCGGTAAAGTCGACCTACTTGTTTCCGAAGTCTTGTCATCGCTACTTGCTTATCGTCCTTAAGGACACCTATATTGTCCTTCCACAATGATGCCACTTCGTACTGTGTGCCAGACCGACGAATGTTCTGCTCAAACTGCCGCATCACTTGACTTGTTTCGGACTTCTAGTCTCCTGAATCTGTGATTCCCAGGCTTCCTAACCCCCAGAATGATCGGAGAGCGCCTTCAACTTGTTTTGTAACGGTGATCTATAGGACACAGACGACCAAGCTGGTGTGGGTTTCTTGCGACTTCACGAATAATGTCCGTCCTTGGAAAGTCCAACCAAGCTTGGTATTTATTGCAACAAGGGTGCTGCAGGTCTTACTCCGAGTGACTTGACCAGTCATAAAGCCCAACATTTGGTCAGAGCCCATCAAAGTACTGATGCCCGGTTGTGCGGCAACCGCTAAATTTAGCGGGGAAACTGAATTTGTGCTGAGGTGACTTGGCGTCAATTTTCTAGCTAAATTTAGTGGGGAAACTGTGGGAGGTGGGGAGGCTATGGAGAAGGAGGAGCGGTGGGTACGGAGAAGGAGGAGGTGGAGAGGAGAAGGAGGGTGAGGAAGAAAGCAGGGGAGTCGTAGGGCAGAGGAGGAGGAGGGGAGGGGCATATCCTCCCTTCCGTACCCTCTCCTCCTCCTCCTCAAGAGCTGCGCTCTAATTTCGCGTTACAGAGATTTGTAAACGTTTTTCATTTTTTTTACCCTCATGACCAGAAGATACGACAAAAGGTAACGCTTTGTCCGTTCTGCCGCCGATCTCCTTCCGCATGGTAGTACGGGAATAACGAGCCACCGACGAGCGCCTGGCCAGTACTATGTGCGGCAACACAGTGGGGACAAAATCTGGGTGGTCTCGATCAGACGACGGCTTCCCTTCACATATGAAAGCCTCGGGACGGAGATTGAAATGGAAGCCTTCAAGAAAGTGCTTGCCGCACAAACGGTCGTCCTCGCGAGGCGACCATTCTTTTCAATACACGGATATTATATAACTTCTGTGCCTTTCAGAGTCCGCCGGAAACTTGTAGGAACTCAGTCCGCTACCTTTGCTGTACCGTCCGGTGTAACTGACGGCTACACAGCCTTGCGGCATGTTGAAATGCCATGACGCTTACGCAAAACGTGCGCCCTCCTGCCCACACCCGGCTCCGGCGCGATCGCTGAGCCTTCGCAGCTCCGTGACATCAAGTCCGCGTGTCGGTCTATAGCAGCCTCATGGACAGCTCGATGAGAATTGTATTCTAATGGCTAATTCCACTAGTCGCTTTGGAAAGCGTCGGGATCAACTTTTCTGGAGCGCGCCTAATTCACTAGGTGATCGGGATCGAGATGGAAGTGTTTCACTCGTCGATTTGGGTCAGCTCCCACTACAGATCTCTATCCGGATCAGGGAAAAGTCCGTCTGCCGATTGCGGCGGATTCTACCCAAATCCAGCCTGGCCAGTCCTCGACGAGCACACATGACTTCCATTCTCGTTAGTTCCATCGGATCCCCAGTGGAACTAACCTAAGGTTAGTTCCACTGGAGATCCGTAGGCGGAGCGGCTTCGTTCGGTTTCCGTGCTCCCTCTCGGATCTGGTCGACTGATCCCGGCGCGCTGGAAAACGGCCATTCGCAATAAGTAAACACAAGCTTAAGTATTTCTTTGTGAAAGACAGCTTGAATTCTGGGTATTTCGTGCTCCGCCAGAGCCCCAAATAAAAGGCTTTGTACTTCGTATTCTGCATGCAGTTACTCCTTGAAATAGTTGCTTCGCTTTATAATCTAGCACGGATGTCTTGGAGACTCACAGCGTACGCAGACGTAGGTTCTCGTAACGCAACCTAAGCAAATGATACTGTGTGAGCGGGCCTTTATACCTGACGACGTTCAAGTGCAGCGTCAGACTGCTCGTCTTCTGGTACAGGCTTACAAGAAGTGGGTGAAGGAGAACGGTCCGGAGGCCGGGCTGCCGGGCCTCAAATACACCCCGCAGCAGCTCTTCTGGATCAGCGCCGCCAACGTGAGTACTCGGCGTGCTCAAAATGCTTTTTCTGCACTCGCACTTGCACACCAGCGCTTTTCTCTTGTTCTGGACGGCCGTCCACATGACGCAGGTATGGTGCGGCAAGTCCCGTCCCGAGACATTAAAGCTGAGCATCCTGGCAGGTTCACACAGCCCGGGTCGATTCAGGTACGTCGCAGGACGGTTATTGTTTGAAACGTCTGGTTATAGAGTAATAAATGACAACTTAACCGGTTGCGGGCGTTGTAAAGAAGGGCAACAGTTCTGGCAGAGGGACATCCTGGCTTTAGGTTCCCCGGCCTTTGCTTTCATGTTTGATTGCACTGGACCTTCACGAGAAGAGCCATGCGCATGTGCGCGTATTTCCCGCAACATTAGGCGAACACACACACGCTTATCTTTCACTTCCTTGCAGACCTAGAGGAGTGAAAAAAGACCACACCGGGCATGCTTCACCCTCCATTTGCATACCAGTACGCTTGGGCAGACGGCTGGGCGATTCGTGTCGCGATGGAATAAAGGCTCCCCGGATGAGTTGAGAATTAATGTTCCCGAATAAAAAGCACACTCCGTGTTCCGTAAAAGGGGGTACATTAATGAGCTTTAGTATTGCGTATACGAGCAAACGAAAGCGCTATGCATTTGCGTAAGCGTTGCGTGTTCGACGCTGCGCATGCGCGAAGTTGCCATGCGCTAATCCAAGCCCGCGGTTCGGGCTCCGCGCACGGGCATTGTGGAACACGCAACGCTAACGCAAACGCACAGGGCTTGCGTTCGCTCGTACACGCAATATTAAAACTCACGATTATGTGCGGTGGCCACCAGCGGCGTATAGCAGCAGACTGCACTGTGAGACGTCATGCGCCATGCTCGCGTGAACTGTGCTTTGTCACGCATTCTGCTTGCCTGTGAGCGCTCGCTAGTTGGAAAGAATGGCCAGTGTCAAGAGACTTCGGGCTGACAAACAACAACGCCTCAACGACTGCGTGAAGAACCGCTGAAGCTTTGTGTGGCGCTCTTATAGTTCTATAATTATAAATGCCACGGCCGTGGTGCTCAAGTGCCAGCAAGCATGTCAACAGCCTGGTCACGTGTATGGTATTCTCGATGTGTCTTGCCCGCATAAAGTGTTTCAAACAAAAAAGCCAAATTGGACGTTTAGTGTTCATACAGCGTAAGGTCGGTCTGCCAGGATGTGGCGACACTGGTTTACACTCGAGCCTGGAGCCTGCTGAGCACGCGCGCTCGTGCAAAAGTAGTTCAGGGTGCTCCAACTGTGAAACAGAGCGACCCCTCTGCATACCTGCAGTGCCAACACCCAGACTTGTACACGTTACTGAAAAATAGTAAGGAATTACATTTACAATTACTCAAGGCTCAATTGTAATTTATTACTATTACAATTACCCTCCCATGAAAGTAACTGGCCGTTACCCCAAAAAGTAATCCGTTACTTTCCTGGCGTTACTTTTAACATTATTGTCCTCAAGTAAGAAACAAAGAGAAGGGGCCTATTCAAGTTCTTATTGTTGCCACCTGTTCCATTTAATGACCTTGAGTATTTTGAACAACAGCTGGCTCTCGAATGTCTCGTCAGACATTTTGCATTATTTCTTACTCAATATGTCGACTGCTACGCTGAACATCATTTTAGCTGAGGCACTGGATGGGAGTGCCATATTGTTCCTCACGAATGCTTCATGCTCTGCATTGAGTTTTTTCAGCGAAGCAATAGAAGCACTATTTACCTCGAATGTAGAGCAAAGCTTCGTCGTTGCAGCCGTTGCCTGCTATTCGAAAGAGTTAGTTGATCCTTCCGATACCTCCGTACCCGCGATAACGGTACCCGATAACGATATGATGCATACGCAAAGACGGCGGCGAAGTATCGGATATCGTTATCGGAGTCATCGGACCGATCTACTAAAATTTTCTATTATCTAAATCGCAAAGCTCTAGAAGTCATCAATAGCAAAACATAGTTGTAACAGTAAGGTGATAATTAAATAATAAATAAGGTTTGGCTCGATATTATTCTTCCATTGGTTCTGAACAGTTCGAGCCTCACTTGAGACATTGGTGAATAAAAAAAAAAAAATAAAAAAAAACGTTTCCAGTTTATAAATATAAGTAATAAAAGAAAAAGAAGGACACTCATAACAATAATTAATTAGAACGTCGGTTAAAACAGGGAAATGTAAACGCACGTTTGCCGTGTGTACCTTTCTTCGTGCTGTTCAAAAACGCACGGAGCACGAACCGACTGCAGTTTACTCCGGTGTTCTCCAGATAGACGTCCGCTGATGCCACGGGCAGCAAAGTGTAGAGTACTAAGTAAGCCGCCCTATGACCCTACTCAAGAGTGTCACTCTCTCCTCAAGCCCAGAATAGCAAGTCTACGTCAGCCACCATTATGTTTTATTTGTAAAAATATCTGCTTGAGATAAGCTGCGTCCTGCTGGGGCAAAACAGGAGGAAGAAAGAAAGAATATTACCATTTTCTGAATTCTCGCAAAAAGCTGACTCACAAAAAGGGTAGGGCAGACGCAGAGCCTCTGGGTAGACGGAACGTTGTCTCCCGTTGTGACATTATGAAAATGGTCGTAGTCACTATATCCGAGAAGGACATTGTTAATTCTTTTCAGTGCACTTACCGCCTCGAGCTTCTCGAAGAGGCGCACAATCACTTGGTGTCCTCCTCTCCCCATCTTCGATCGCAAAGAAAAAACAAAGGGAGCAAAAAAAGCGGATATAACTTGCCCCCCCCCCTTTTTTTTTCGTGAATTGTTCATTTGGGTTTTTTGACATTGACCCTTACATTGACATGTTAGGGTCTAGAAAATTTGTAGATTCAGGGGCTTGGTGTTGCAAAAAAAGGCCTTGTGGAACTGAAGAGTGCCAAGCCTGCCTTTGCGCTGGCAGATTCGCATGACAGTGTCACTGCGCTCGACTTTACAAAAATGAAAAAAAAAAAAAAAAACCTTTATTTAGAATGGGGGCGGGGGGGGGGGGGGGGGTTGGTTCTGACAAAAAATGTAACGGATTACAAGGAATCCGTTACGTCAGAAATGTAAGGGAATTACTTTAAAATTACTCTAGAAAATATGTAATTATTCCGTTACAAAATTACTGATAAATGTAAGGGATTACAAGTAATTTCGTTACTTGTAACGGATTACGTACAAGTCTGCCAACACCACCCATTGGCGACGCGCGCGGTTACAAGCGTCGCTGTGGTCAGCCCTTCACGATTGGACAAACGCTCTGCATGACGTTGTTACGACCGCAACTTGTCATAAGAAGGTGGCCCGATCAGCGAACAAGCCTGATTAAGATAGACAGCGGCTCGGGGTACCATACTATACAGATGTCCAGTTGCGGTGGTGGCAGCTACTTCCTAAGGAGGGCTTTCATATAGCTACGCCTGCTTTCGGTAGAATCTTCTGGTGAATCGTGCCTCGATATTTCTCCCAAGAGCCAGCCTGAATGTCGACTGAGTGACGGACGTCTTTCTCGTCCCAAAAGTAGGTTTCCCTTATGAGTCAACCTTGGGTAAAATAAGTAGCCCACATAGGAAGTGAGGAGTCGCCTCCTGTAACATCTAGTGATTACTGTCACTGCGCATTTTGCGCCGGCAGCGCCATTTGTACGTTTAACATTTATTTTTGTAACGTCTCGAGTATGAATTCCACTTTCAGAAATAAAAATAAGGGGGGACATTAAACTGTCACTTTGAAAGTGTTGGTTTAAGGACGCGATAAGTGCAAGTTTGCACCGTGGTTTGACAGCCACAAATAAGATTGTCACTAGCCATCGAAATTCCTGGTTGTCACGTCCCAAATATGAACCATAAAAGGAAAGAACGAAAACATCCCGTCGCCAATGATTTTTGAAGTTTGACATCATAACAGAGATTAAGCAAAACCACAGGTTGGACACGAGTGCTGCGTCAGCATTCGGCAGGACCTCGTGCCCATTCACTCGTCGAAAGGCGCTCGGCATCGGGCTTGTGTGGAATGTCCGAGTTAGCGCCATCAAACTGTGATGACGTTCCATAGAGGAAGAGGAGGTTGTTTGCAGGCCTCGATTCTTCTAGGTGTTGTTAGCAGTATCCACAGTTTTCGCGTGACCACATGCTTGTTTATCAACAATGAGTTGGTCTATATATACAATTAACTCACGAATTGCTACAACCAGATGTTCAATGTGTTGCGTAGGGTCATCGGTCCCACGTCCAACACGCCCGAGTTTGCCGCCGAGTTCAACTGCCCGGTCGGATCTCCCATGAACCCAGTCAACAAGTGCACTGTCTGGTGATCCCCGACCTCCTCCAAATAAGATCTGATCGCGCGCCCCACCGCACGGAGCATGCGTCGTCCACTTCCTTTCGCGACCCCTCTCACACGAAAGGAAAACCCCGCCCCTCCATTCTCGCAGACCACTGCTCTGGATCCCGAACACAGGGCTCTGAGCAGTGTCCCTCTTCCGACCCCACTTTTGACCACGTCATCCCTGCCGTCGAGGACCAAGCGCCGCATACCCAGTGCGAACCGTCATTGTCAGTCCTATGACCACCACCAACACCTAGCCTGGCAGCGGCATACTCTTTATACGTTCTAATCCTATCTATGATCCCCTCAGGTTGAAATATACGAATATGGTGGAATCTCAGTGTCTTATAGTGGCTGTTATGGCCTGCAGCATCGGTGATTAAGGCAAACTTATCTCTACAGACCCACATACATACTCCTACAATATGAAAGACCCAGTACGTGTGGTTTTTATGCGGTTGTGCTATGCATACCTTGGCCAGAGCCACCTCCTTAGAGACAACAGAAGAACGGTCAATTTACTTTCTCGCTCCATGCAATATGAAGCCGGCCTAAGTGAATGCCCCACAAGCGACGCCTGCCACTTTCTTCGTAAAAAAGGACTTACGTACTGACAAGTCAAAATTCCATGTTTTTATTATTATCCGAAACGACTGAGAACGATGCCTGGACATTACACTCAGAATTCGTAACGTGGAACCTCAGTATTTGTGAAGTAAAAAAAATTATTCGAAGCCGAATTTGAAGTTCTTGCGTGATCCTGCCAGTGCTGTGACGTCAAAGATTGAGTTGTCCTGCAACTCGAATTTTTCTAACGCCCCCGAATTATCCCGACCCGAAGTGTCGTTTTCAAAATGTCTAACCTACATTGTTATCGGTTTTGTTCGGGTTCACGGATTTTGGTTCAGTTCCGGGGAGCAAGAATAACAGCTCGGACTTGTTTGAATCGCTAAATTAAGAATATATTTTCCGTGTTTTTTTTGGCAATAGGTACCATATTATCAGTGACAAGAGTAACTATATAGCTTTTTATCATTTGTGGAATCAACTTTTATTCTTAGGAACCGAAATAAATTGTGATATTTATTTTCGATGACACAGTAACAGAAAAGCTAGATTAATATATACTACTCAACATGTTTTTTTTTTTTTTTACCTTAGTCGCGTATATTTTACTTAAATCGAAAGGTTATCAGTCAGGGAGGTCGACTGAACTACACGTGATTGGTACAACTTCGCGTCGCAGTATTAGAAGTCGAATCTTGTTGTGCTCTTGAACTTAAAAATAATCACAGTGCATAAAATCATAAAATGGGCACGTCCTCACATTATATATGCTGAAAGCTAGTTTACAAAATACGTTTCACATTATATGTGATGACCAAGCAACTGAGGTAAAAGCAACGCGGAGTGCAAGTTGTCTGCTTCTTGCGCAGGCGTTGCGGTGACGTCAGACCGACGTCAAAGTCTGATTGGCTGATGATGATTGTGGTTTTATGGCGCGCGAGCAACTTAGGCCATATTGCGCCAAACAAAGACAAGTATATTAAATAGTTTTCATTGTTAAATGTATAGCTGATATATATATCCGGTGTTTCTAAGAAAGTCAAAAGCACGGTCAACCGACACTAAAGGATGATCGCCAAGCAGAAATATAGGATGGAATGGAAGATGACCTCTAAGAAGTTCATAAAAACTTTGTCGGTGAAGTTGGTGATGCCATAAAATGTGCAAAACTGTCAGTACCTCCCCACATTGGGCACAGAGATTTATATCCTCGCACACAAAGAACACGTAGATGTGTCAGACGTGAATGGCCAATCCCCAGGCGGAAAATTAAAACCTGAAGCCAACGTTCCTTGTGGAACGAGTTCTCCCACGGAGCCAAGATGGGTTTAATGACATGAAGTTTATTGTTGCACTCCGCGTCCTACTCCGACTGCCACGACTTCAAAAGTAATTTCTTCAAACGTGGCCTGAGGTCCTGATAGGGTAAGCCAAGCGATGCTGCTGAGTCCTTCGCAGATGCGGTAGTTTATCTGCTTTCTCATTTCCTGAAATTCTGACATGACTGGGTACCCAGCAGAATTTTATGGTGTGTCCGAGTTGGAGAGCTTGTTTTTTTTTTTTTTAAAGTACATATAGTACAAGAGGTTTCTTTCTGGGAAGGCTAGAAGAAAGAGTGCCTCACGCTCTGTTAATCAACAAAGAGGATAGCCTTGAATATGTAATTGCCCATGATATGTTCAACGGCTATAGAGGCACCATAAAGCTCTGCAGAGAATATGATTGCCACACCTTCCATTCGCAAGACTTTCGCGAAGGAACCGAATATACATCACCACCTACAGAAGATGAAGATTTCGACCCATCCGTATAAAATTCAGTATAATCTCTATATGTCTCCTTCATTTATTGTAACTCCTGCTCTAGCGTTTGACGAGATATAGCCCGTTTGTTATACTTTGTGAGCGACCAGTCGCAGAAGAACGGCACTTCGTCCCACGGAGCAACGTTTTCTTTGTGCTTTAGTATGACAGCATCATTGAGCGGAAACTATAAAAAGGCAGAAAGACTTTCAATACGAAAGTTAAAAAGACGCACAATACCTGGCTTGTTTTAAACAATTTGAGAGAATCGACAGGTATGGATGGTACAGTAGGATTGGTGTTGAGGGTGAAAGTGGACCCTGCAAGCATAAGAGAGACTGAAGTACTGTCTACACTTCTCAAGAGACTTCTGAAAGGTGTCTGCATACAAACTCAACACGGCTGATGTGCGAAAAGCACCTGTAATCAGTCGGAGCTCCGGGTTGTGTATACTGCACCCAGTATCTTCAGTGAAAATGAACGTGGAGATCCATACACAGTTGCGCCATTGTCGAGGCGAGACTGGACTAAGGAATTGTAGAGTCGCGGGAGGCATCAGCTGTCAGACCCCCACGAGTTGTGGGACAACACCTTAAAAATGCTTGATGACTTTTAGTATTTCCGCTACAATTACTTCAAATGAGGTAAAAAAAAGTGAGTTTCCTGTCGAGAATTACCCCCAGAAATTTGTGTTCCTATTGAAAGGGTATGCCAATGCCATTTAAACGCAAGGAAGGATCCAGGGACGATTCCTGGCTGAAAGAAAGTGAACGCGGACATTTTCTTCAGTAGAAAAAGTGAAACCGTTTTTATCCGCCCACTTGCTCATCTTATTGACTGTAAGTTGCCGTTCACAGCTGAAGAGGTTGCAAGAAAGAAAAGAGATCTGCACATTATACACACACAATAACTAAAACACAGACAGTGGTATCACACTCACAAGACCGTTAAATGTTATAGCAATGAATAGTAACTCTTAAACATCCTCCCTGAGGTACTCCATTTTCCCGAAGAAACACATCGGAGAGTGTAGAGCCCAAACGGACCTCAAAAGTTCGGTCGTTTATAAAATTCTATATACACTGGAGTATGCGGCCTCGTACCCCATAGTTGTGCAGATCCCGAAAACTTCCATACCTCCATGTGGTATCATAGGGCTTTTGCAGATCAAAGAATACCAAGACACAGTGCTGCCGGTGCACAAACGCCTCAAGTCTAAAAGCCTCCAAACAAACCAAGTGGTCTGTAGCTGATCGTCTTTCCGAAACCCCATACTGATTAATGTCCAAAATGCCTTCTTCCTCCAAAAAATACCCCAGACGCCAGTTGATCACCCTTTCATAGGCCTTCCCAAGACAACTAGTGAGCGCAATGGGACGGTAATTCGCAGGAATAGAGAGGTGAACATGATTGTAAACATGAGGCTGGGGCAGAAAAGAGAACGCAACAGTAGGTAGAAAAAGAGGAGGCGACGTCTCAACGGAAAAACTTCATCAACACTGCGCAGTTCAGACATCAATCAACAAGTGGTTCATCTTGGAGTTCAAAGAAGAAAGTTATCAAGATCAACAAGGAAGGAGGCACCAGGACAATACAAGAACTCTACACGGCGTGCAACAGGCTTTGGGACCTTCTCTTGGGAACGGACTACAGGCGTCGCAAGGAGTTCCAGCACTGGGACAACATCAAGAAGGCACAGTTCCACAGGATTTGGTATGTCAAAAGAACGCAAGTCTTGAACTCTGCTAAGATAATGAAGAGGAGGGAGAATTGTTTGCCATCGGTATGGCGTAGTACTCAGTGTGTGTCGGGATCCCGTTTAAATGTAGTCAACCCATGTAACATTTCGATTTCAGAAAGAACGGAAAGTTTTCTATTCAAAGGACCTAAATTTTGTTCCAATGTGAGGCCTTTCAGACTCATTTCATTTCATTTCATTTCATTTTATTACCTCAAAGGCACTCGACTTGCGAGCGCATTACATGAGGGGGGAAATTCATAATATACAATTAGAACTTCAAAACAGTATTTTCGCGTATGTACTATTTACATCTTAAAATACGCACAAAAATGCACTGGGGAAAGCGTGCACACAAAAGAGCAGGAAAAAGAACAGATACATGATAGAACATTGCAATTTCATATATCGCGACATAATTGAATAAGTGTAAACAAAACTTAACGCAAAAAAGATCAAGATGAAAATGCAGAAATATACAACAGCGTGCAAGGCGATGTGTTTTCCGCTGTTCAAAACGTTGCGCGCTTAGTAGGTCATGATGAAAAGACGGCTTTTGTGGATCAGACGGTGGGGAGATTAGATAAAGTCATGGGAGACATGTACCCGAAAGAAAAAAAGGAATTTCAAGGATGTAAATATGGTCAAGAATGAGATAGATTCACGGTCGTTAATATTACTCCAAACAGATAAGTCGGGAAGGTTCGGTGTCCTCCCGATGAAAGAATTTCAAAACAAAGCTGAAAATGCCATGAGTGTATTGTTCAAGGATTGGAACGGAAAGTTGGCAAAGATGAGAAGGGACATATGCACATTGTTAAAGGAAGAAGATAAAGAGCAAGTTGTTAAAAGCATAATGAGTCAATCCAAAATGTACCTATGTTTGAAATTTTTTCTGAAGGACTATAAAGTGGAGATGCCTCTTAGAGTGGTTGTAAACAAAAACGGAACGTGGCAAAAAGTTGTGTCTAAGTTTCTGCAGCATGGGTTAGGTCAGGTCAGTTTGGACAAATCCTTATCGCTGAGAAACACAGAAGAACTTCTTCAGATCTTGGAACACAACCATGGGAGGAAGAGTTCGGTATTCTCCATGGACATAAAAGATTTGTGTTATTCTCTAGAAAAGAAGAGGTTGATGAACGCCGTGAAAGAGGTGCTAGAGTTGAATCTGGTAAAGTTTCAATCAGAATCGGGCGTAACAGTGGAAAGCTTCCTTGCCGTGTTGGATCTCTATTTAAAGTCAACAGTCCTCGAATACAATAATCGAAAATACATCCAGAAAGAAGGTGTATGCATAGGCTAGTCGGTCGCTCCGTTGTTAGCTGGGATATATCTCAAGAGTTTGGATAGAGTGTTGTTTGACGATGATCGAATTGTCATTGAGACGTTGCCTCCTCTTTTTCTACCTTCTGTTGTGTTCTATTTTCTGCGCAGTCTCAGGTTTACAATCATGTTTAACTTACACCAGCTCGCCTGCACTCTGACTATTTTTTTCGTTAATAGAGAGGTATTTAGCTTCAGAAGAGGGATAATGTGGGCGCTTTTCCAGCAACGACGGCAAGCAGCTTCTTTCCATAGATGATTAAAATATACTATCAAATGACTCAGTGATGGCGGGGACAGGTTCTCCAGCATTTCATAATGAATCCTGCTTCGACCTGGTGCAGACTACTTTTTTACACTAAGCTCCACTTCATGTTCGCACATACTGAACAGTCTATTGTAAGATGCCCGGCCAGACCCTGACATCGAGATTCACTGCTTTTCAACAGTAGCCTCAAACTTCTTAAACGTTACACTAAAGTTGGAAGAATTAGATACCTGCTGGAAGTGCATAACAAGAACATTTTCCTGGTATTTGAGAGATACGGCAGGCAAGAGAAAAGGGGATTTGGAAAGGTTGGTAATCTCCTCGGACTTTCCGCAGGCGGTCCCACCCTTCCTTCGCTGGAACAGCGCTATTTATAGTGGACTCATGTTTGGTTCATGAAACCCTTTTAGCCTGTTTTCATGTCCAATGCGCTTTAGCCCTACTTTTATTAAATGCAATTATGTTTCAATTGGTAGGCTACCAACGAAAAACTTCACAGGCTTTATTCTGTTCCTCACGAGTGGTTTTACATTCCATAGTCCACCAACGTTTGTGGCTCTTAGGAAAATGTCCAGATGTTTAAGGAATAGAAATCGCAGCAGCACTAATTATACAATTAGTGTCATAAACTGTTGCATCAATAGGGCTTATAGTACAAAGCAACTATGGATCAAGCATAGTCTCTAAATCAAAATGAGCCAGTCGGCCTTCTCTGACTTTCACCTAGGAAAGCGAGTCGGAATCGATGAAATCCGTATAATACATTCTAAAATACCTAGAAAATGATCGCCGCCAAAAGGATTGTTTAAAACGTTCCATGAAAAACATGGGAGTAACGATGGTGATAGGGGCAAGTGAGTAGCTGTAAAAGTCTTATGGGCGGTACTAAAAAAAAGTAATGTCTTTTTTATTCAAAGCACATAACCCGAATGATAATATAGGTCCTTAAATAACTCCGCAACGAGAGTCTTGCCGAGACCTGCCTTACAAGGGGTTGTGGAAATTCATATTACCAAGAATTAAAAAGGGCTCAAGCAGCTAGCGGCTGAGTCCTTGAAGTCCTTGCAAATGCAGTGGAGTGTTTTGGTGGCAAATAGAGCGACACGAGTAATGAGGCGTTCAAGGAGAATTCGAACTCCAACTGCCTCAACTGGCGTCTTTAGAGGGACTGGAGCACAGGCAACTCCACTCTGTACTAGCACTGCTACACCACCCGAAGGGTTTGAGCCTGGAAATGCGGTCCTTTCGGAAAACGTGATGACGATGTAGCCTTTTTGTGTGGATGACCCTCAGATAAGTCTCCTGTAGGCACATTGCCACAGGACGGAGTTCATCAAGAAAACAATTTATGTAATCAATGTTACGAAGAAGGCCGGGACAGTTCCACTGCATGATCATAAAAGTATGGACCTTTGTAAAAGTCATAAGAAAAAATAAAACTAATCGAAGAGTAAGTACATTTTCTACGAGTTAAAGTCTATCTTTGAGCGCGGAGAAATTTTCTTTTTGAGGGTGTCTTTCGGCCTCCCCGTGGTGCCACTGGAGGCCGAAAGTAGAGACTCTGAACTCGAGCGGGGTCTGTCCTCGTCGGACCTTGACCCACTCTCTTCCATTGACTCATCTAGAGCCGCAAGGGGCTGCACCTTGGGAACCTGTAGCCTCGACGGCTCCCCAGGTTTTTGAGATCCATCAGAGCTAGAGGGGCACGGTACCCGACGTTGCGGTGGCTGGTATGGAGGAGCAGGGGTACAGAACCCTGTGCAGCGCACCGCCTCGGCAAAAGAGCCTCTCTGGAAATCCAAGAGGCAACGCTTCGCTTCAGGAAAGGGGATATTTCCTTCACTTTCAAAATCAAAATTTCCTTTTCTCTTTTGAAGTGTTCATGACGTACGTTATGTGGGGTGCTTGCCTTTCATGTCTTAATGACAGTCATCGGCGATGTGGTCACTGCGACCGCACCTGGCACATGACTCGCGGCCACGGCGGGACCGCGAGCCATGCCCAAAGCCTTGACAGCGGAAACAATGTACAGGGTGAGGTATGTAAAACCGGACTCTACAATTCAAGTACCCCGCTTTCAAGGAAGAAGGCAAGGTACTTAGCTCAAAGGTAAGGGCCAAGTCTCGCGTAGAATGTTCTCTTTAATCTCCACGGATGGTGATGCGTTTAAGCAACAACACCCTGTCTTGGCATGACTTTAAGAATTTCTTCCTCCTGGCTCTCCATCAGGTCCTCCTCAGATATAACACCGAGAATGGTGTTAAGTGTAGGTTCTGCAGAGACGCTGACTTTCGCGTCCTGGATATGGGTGAGGCACAGCAACGCTGCTACCTTATTTTTTTCAAATATCTCAACCAAAAGGTCTCCAGAAAAAAGTCTTTTTTTCATTAAACGTTTCCTTACCAAGCCTTTTAAGACCTCAGCCACAAGGAAAGGGGAGAGTCTTGGCATCGGTTTTGTCTCAACTTCGGAATGTACAATGAAAAACTTAGTAACGTGGTCAGTGTTGTTCTGGTCCAAAGGTTGGTAAATAGGGGGGCTCAAGTGAGAGTGGGTGCAACTGCTAGATCGGGGATCACGGAAAATGGACGCAATTTAATTGCTCAATTTTCCTGGCACTCTATGAGGTAAAGGGTCGTTTTATTTCCTAACTCAGGTCATAACAGCCCATTATAATGCTTGAATAATTTATACAAGGTATAAATGATTACTTTTCCATAGCCACTAGTTTTGTTCCGATAGGTTAAGTATTTGTTTAACGCGAAAAATGAAAAATTTTGATTATAAAGCAATTAAATGCAAATGTGCAAGTGAGCTGGACAAGAATGACGAAAATAATCCATCTTGGACTTTGCTGCTTGTCTGACAACCCTGCTTTCTCTTCTCGACGTTTGCAATCGCCGGAGCGAGGAGGAAGTGAGAAAGGCTGCGCCTAGGCGTTCGTTGCATGCAATGGGAGGCGAGGGGAGGAAAGGCGCATAGAGCAACAAAGTTGCAACAGAGCGGGCGTTTGCTCTCATGCCGGCAACATTGGCGCCTATCCTTTCCCAATTCTCTCCCTTAGGCGCCGCCAATAAATTGCAAACGCTCTCCAGGATTTCAGTGGCACCCACCCTCACTAGAGCCTCCCTAGTGGGAAATGTGCATTGGTTTTGAGCGGCCGATCAGGAGGTTCAAGTTTTGAGCCTATATGAATGGGGCGCCGTTCGGAAACTGTGAAGCACCGCCGACTAGCAAGCCCAACAAAGGAATAGCTAACGCTTCATAACAAGAAGGCATAGCTGAAGACGTTACTCGATAATTGCTGCCCAGTCTCTAACCACCTGTGGTTCTGGACAAGGTCTCTGTCGCCACCCAAGGTTAGCCCTTGCGCCTAAGAAGGTGAAAATTGAAGGAACAGAGTGTAGAAGGAAGAAGAAAAAAAAACCGGTGGAAGGATAAGTGTAAGAGGGAAGATGTTTAAGAGAGAGGACTGACTAAATCACCCTGGTCGGGCCAAACCAGGACACCCGTCTACGAGAGGCAGGGCCGAAGTGGTATATTGCCTCAGCCGGGAGGCCCCCAAGGGTCCAAATATACCCCGATCTCAGGTCAACCCACAGGATCTACCTTTTCCCGGACACGGGTTAAGCCACGCACAGCCAGGCATGGGTCGGTGAACCCACATGGCTCGGGTTTCGTAGTGACGCCACTCTCTAAGCACCTTCTAACGCAGGTGCCACCTGGGTGTGGGTATGAGGGCCCACAGGGCAGCTCTGATTGGCTTTGATTGAAAGGATAGTGGGTAGACATCAATGCTAGATAGTAGATGCCTTGAGGTCAACCTACTATTTTTTTTAAAATCCACCAATAAGAGCTTGGCGCTTTCACATTATCGCAACCCCTCGACTTGCTCTCCACATAATATTTTCAAGATGTCAGGAAATTTTTAGGACAATCTCTGCCATTCTACCTTTTATAGAAACACTGAGCGGCAATCACAACGCTCGCTTTTCTGACCAACACTGTTTAAACTCAGCACCGTGATGAGGTGAATAATCACGCAGAACAAAGTGACCTTCATACTCAATTAAGATTCTAAAACAGCGCGTACCAAAGTGAACATTATCGACATTGCTTGGCGTTTGAAATTTGTTATTGACGAGATTCCGGTCAATTCAATTCGCAAATAAACATCACCCTTGCTATTTTTATATTTATTTTGTGAAATAGAACAATGTAGTATTTCATACTCTACTCGACATTACAGCTACTTAAGGTGCACCCTACCGTGCATGACGTTTTTGTGTTTTTTGGCGGTTTATAACTTTCTTTGTGTGTATCTTACAATTATAAGATCAATGCCAAATTAAAGAGCCGTTTTTCAACGATAGTTCAATGTCTCGATATTACGATTATTTAGTAGTTATTTAATTATTCAGCTTTTAGTAGACCAGAGTTTCTAACATTGAAAAATATTTCTCGATTTATAACGTCCCGTCGTCCACGATATTTTACGTGAGAGTTCGGTTGGATATAACAAATAAAAGGTAGGCAACGAACGGTATAGATAACGTATACTTTAAAATAAAACAAAATAAAGGTTAAAATGGTGTTATCCTATGGCGCGATAAAACCTTAAAGAAACAAACGCGTGCATGAGGCTTACTAACTGCATTTCTGAAGGACTCAAAGATAGAAGCCAAATATTAAGTTCAATGAATACGTGTTACCGGTATACCAGGATTTAATTACACATATTTTGTACCATTGTAGCCTATTGTACATGCTTTTGTTTTTAAGGATCATATTTCTTTGGAGTACACTTGACTATGATATTAACGCGGAACTTTCATTGT
Source organism: Ixodes scapularis (assembly GCF_016920785.2). Taxonomy (NCBI): domain Eukaryota; kingdom Metazoa; phylum Arthropoda; class Arachnida; order Ixodida; family Ixodidae; genus Ixodes; species Ixodes scapularis. The sequence goes on along the minus strand of NW_024609846.1, from coordinate 89,757,337 downwards.
TTGCTTCGTAACTCATTTTGCCCAGATTTCATAATTATTGTTCATATCATATCATACTTTACCCGATTACTAGCATTGACGTAGCCGGCCCCAAATTATGGGGTAAAATCTTCATCTCATTGAATAAACATTGAATTGAGTTTAATCACTTAAACTAATCAATGAGACATTACTTATGAAGCATCCTCGGATATTACATTTCCATATTGATTAATTACACGTTAAGAATGTTATTAGACCTTAAACCTTTCCCCTTCAGTTACTGCAAGTTGCAGTTTCTTAATATAAAATACAGATGGCGACGCGTGTTTACGAACAGCTTGATATGCATTTTCCGTCGTGTGCCGCTTGGAACGCCACGTGAAAGACAGAAAAAGCGCCAGATGTCAGGGTATCAGATGCCTGGAAGCCCGCAGTGAGCGAGCCAGAGGTGTCAGAACAACAAGGGCGAGGCTGCGGGTGCACCACAGCTGCTTTTGCGCGTGTTCTACTGTGCGTCGATACAAATGCCTGACGCAATCCAAATGAAAAGGGCGCCATGAAAAGGATTCCGCCATGTCGGATTCCGCCACGTATTTGAAAACATTTTATCATTCTTACCACTTGCAAAAATCTTTGTCTTAATCTAACTATGCTTGTCGAATTGGATCGAGCATATTTTGTTTCAAAAACCACCTCGGTGGCTCCTAAGTGGCAATTTTATCAAAACAAAACACAAAACATAAAAACGTCTCAGTGTTTATGAGCCAACACGCTGGCCCATGAATCCATATTTGTCGGGTTTAAATATCGTCGGAGGTGCCCGCAATCCGACGGATCCGGCCAATCTGAGATTTCGATTACCCGTCAAAAGATGACCAGTTAGTCAAAATAAACACGCACCTTTTTTTTTATTGGGGCGTGTTAAGTGGCTTTAGTTGGTTTGGCTTGTAAAACTTTAGTATTTTACAAAGAGAGAAGACTTGACTTGGACGCTGGGTACGAATACTGACTACAGCCTCCTGCGTGCTCGGGGGCCCAGTCCCGAGACAGCGCAGAAGGTGGAACGCTGGGTGGAACGAGTGCCGAGTATTAATTGCCCGCGCTATAACTAAACTACAAAGAAAGACGTGATGGCCGACGCGCCGGCGAGCGGCTTACGGTTCGGAGGACCCGGCTGTCCCCATCGTCGCTGGGCTCCGAGCCGGCGTGGCCATCAGAGACAGGATGTTCCAGAAGAGCCAGACGAAAGAAAGACACGTCTGATCCCGGGCGTGGGCTGGTAACAACTGCTCACGAAAACTCTTGAGCCCCAGTTTATTGACAGGAAAACCCAGGTGGCGCCAGTAATAAGAAATAAAAGAAAACATGGCGCCATCTTTTAAACAAACAAAATAACACAAGAAGATGGCGACTGGCGCCATCTATCGCTAATCAAGATTACTACAATCTTCCCTCCTTAAAGAATTAAGAAAAACGGAGAAAAGTACCGGGAGACATGCATACTTTTAACAATGATCAAATACTGAATAACAATAATATTTTAAAACTCTGCCACATTATACTTAACTGTCCAAATACTCAGTAGAAAGTTCAACATCAACACGATACTTTTCCCCCTTCGATAAGAAAACGAAACGTCGCAAAACTGTCTGCACGGACACCAGAGTTCATTTTGGGACTGGCCCAACTAGCACGTCCTGGGTCCAAGGATGGACCAGGGCGAGCGGAAGTAGCAGTAACCCCGAGCTCATCAGGGTGGCCAGGATCTGCTGCCTGGCCTGTATCCACGGATGGACCAGGGCCAACAGCAGGAAAAGTTGTTGCAGCTGCAAGATCCGGCTCCACAGGGGAACCCAGCGCTGCAGGCGCCGGTGCAGCAGGAAGACCAGGTTCCACAGGTGGGCCAGACGCTGCCAGACGAGATGCTGTCAGACTCCCCGAACAGCCATGTGTCGGAGGTCCAACCACGGTTGGAAAGGGTGCAACCATCCTTGGGTAGAAGACCTGAGAAGGCACACGAGTTGTGCCTGCCGACAGGTCGTCGTCATCGTCCCAGTCAGATACTGAAGATTGGTCAGGAGGTGGTTGTGAAGTCTTGGTCAGCTTGGCTGCGTTCCATCTCCTGCCATCTTCCATTCTATATGTTACAGGTCCTATTTGTGTCTGTATCCTCTGTGGTTCTGTATATTTGCTGTGTAATTTGTCCTGGTGTATAGGCTTGAAACCTCTGACGGCTTGACCAGACTGGAACTGTGGCCGTCTCACAGCCCTGCGTCTATCAAAATAATTTTTCATTTTGTCTTGGTACACCTGTACCCTCTCTGGAAGTTGAGCACGCTGCTCCGAGAAATTGGCAGGGATTCTCTCGTCGGCATGTCTTGTACGTCAAGCCTGGACCGGTGAACACGTCCATGCAGTAAAATAGACGGTGCGAAACCTGTCGCGGGATGCACCGTCCGACGGTAAGCTTCAAGGTGGTCTCGGACAGCGTCCGGAAGAGGGCGACCCTGCACCACAGCCAGCTGGAGGCAGGACTTCAGTACCCGGTTGAATCGCTCAACCTGTCCATTGCTCTGGGGGTGGTACAGTGCCGTTCTCCGGTGCTTGATTCCTTGCTGGCGCAGGAATTCCTGGAATTCTCTTGAAACAAACTGGACACCGTTGTCGGTGACTATCTCGCAGGGGAGACCTTCTCGGGAAAAAACGTTCTTCAAGAAGGTTATCACCGTTGTAGATGTAACTGAAGACGTTGCTTGGACCTCGGGCCACTTGGAGTGATAGTCCAGGAGAACTATAAAAAACTTTTGATTTGGTGGAGCACGTTCGACTGGACCCCCAATGTCCAGTCCCAGCTTCTCCCAGGGCTGCTCAGGAAAATTGACAGGCTGCAACGGTGCAGGTGCAGTCTTCACGGGACTGTCGGTAGACTGGCATACTGCGCAGTTCTCCACCTTCATCTTGATCTCCTGGTTCATCAGGGGCCACCAGTAGTGTTCCCGGATGACACTTGTGGTTCTGGAGATCCCCTGGTGGACCTCGTGTGCAATATGTATGATGTTTTCCCGAAGCTGCGCAGGGACGACGAGCTTCTCAGCCTTGTATAACATGCCCTGGAAAATGAAGAGCTGCTCTCTCACATGGAAGTAGGGCCGCAGATCCGGGGAGATGTCTTCTGGCCAGGTCGACGTTGTATAACGGATGACAGACGGTAACAAGATGTCATTGGCTGTCGCCTCTTGGAACTCTCCCTTCGACAAGGGGACCGTTACCATGGAGACAACCTCTTCATCAAACTTCATGCCCTCTTCAGTGTCTGGCACTGGCAGTCTGGAAAAGGCGTTACCAACGACGTTGGTGGCGACTCTCTGGACATCCATCTTGAAGTTGTAGTTGAGGAGTCTTGATGTCCACCGGGTGATTCTAAGCGGACGAATCCCGGATCCTTTGTTAGAAAGAAGAGTAACCAACGCCTGGTGGTCTGTGCGGGTCACAAAGGAACGGCCCCACAGGTAAACGTGCCACTTCTCGCACGCCCAGAGGCACGCCAAGGCTTCCTTTTCTCCAGTGGAGTATCTGCGCTCGGTGTCTGTGAACGAGCGAGACGCAAAAGCTACTGGACGGAGCTGGTTTCCGTACTGCTGTTGCAAGACAGCTCCCAGACCGTACTGAGACGCGTCAGTAGCTACTACAATGGGCAACGTTGGGTTGAACATGGACAAAATTGGAGCTTTTTTCAAGGAAGTCTTAACTCTCTGGAAACTGGCCTCGACTTCCGGAGACCAGTTGAAATGGACTCCTTTTCTCAGGAGACGACGCATGGGTTCCACAAGAGTGGAGCACTGAGGAATGAACTTGCTATAATATTCAACGAGTCCTAAAAACGCCTTTAGTTTGTGAGAATCGGAAGGGGTCTCGAAATTCAGGACGGCATCTACCTTGGATGGGAGGGGTGCTAGTCCTTTCATGGAGAGATGGTGTCCCAAAAATGAGAGCTCTTGGACCTGAAAAACACCTTTACACTTTAGCTTCATTCCCGCCTGGGAAATACGCGACAAAACTCGACGGAGATTGGCATCATGTTCCTGTAGGGATGACCCATACACAATGACATCGTCGAGGTAAAACTGAACACCTGGACAATCCTTCAGGATTTTGGACATGATTTGTTGAAATGCAGCGGGTGCCGAAGCCAACCCGAAGCAAACCCTCTTGAATCGGAACAACCCCTCATGGTAATGAAAGCGGTGAGGTCGCGGCTCACCGGGTCGAGGCGAACTTGATGATACGCGGACGCCAAGTCAAGTTTGGAAAAGTAGGAGGAACCTCCCAAGGAGTTTAAGAGCTCATCGATGTGTGGAAGAGGAAATGAGTTGATGACCACGGCCTGGTTTGGTGCCCGAAGGTCATTACACATCCGGATGTTGCCGTCTTGCTTCTTAACGACAACGATGGGCAACACCCATTCTGACGCATCCACACGCTCAATGACTCCCTCTCGCTCTAATTTGAAAATCTCCTCGGAAACCTAGTCTCTGAGGGTCATCGGGAGTCGACGCAGCCTCGCTTGTACAGGGGACACGTTGTGTCTTTACTTTGTGGGTGTGGTTCCTAACCAGACCCAGTCCAGGACTAAATAGGTGTTCAAAATCTTCAAAGCCTGGCGGTAACTTAGATGTGTCTTTGATATGTATACTTGTGTGAATGTTACCTTGTGTATCATGATGACGTTGTGGAACAGGGGTCGACCTGGAGTCAGATCTTTCGACGACCTTTGGAAAGGTCTCCTCGCAGTCCGACCTCTCGATGACCTTTGGCATAGTCTCCTCGCAGCAGTCAGAGGACCGTGAGGACAGGCAGGTGAGGAAAGTGGCTGGAGGGAACCGGCTGCCCAGACCATCAGGATGGCGATGTTGGCCCGGCTGGTGCGACGACACAGTGAATGGCCGTCGTTGTTGGCTGCCAGCCGTCCCTAGGCCTCGAGGAGGGGCTCCTCCGTCAGCTGGATGTCGGCCGTGAAGGAGCAGCGGCGATCTCTGTCGCCGGTAGTGTGGCCTGTAGCCTGGACAGGCACCACGTCGTCGGGATTCAGGGTGGCGTCAGGCCACGTCTCCGGCTGGACAGCGCCCACCGTTGCGCCGCCTCGGGACGCTCGGCGCTGGTAGCGCCCGATCCCCTGCGCTCCATGGCCGCGCACCGGAAAAGCCGCTTGCCGCTGGTCACGAACGAATGAAGCCGACGGCTGCGCACGGCTGCGGCAGACCACCGCGAAGTGGCCCGGCTTCCCGCAGAGGAAGCACGAAGCCTGCCGTGCAGGGCACAGCTCACGGGGGTGGCTCCGCCTGCCGCAGAACCAGCGCGTCGGCGGCTCGTCGTTGGCTCTCTCGGCCCTCCGAGACGGAGGAGGGTCCCGACTCGTGGGGTGGCTCATGCGCGCCGGGTATCTGGGCACGTGGCCAGAAGACCTCGGTGTCCACGAACTGGGGTCGAGCAGCAACGGGTAAGGGCCATGGTTAGGCCCGGGCGGGAGGCCGGGGTGGCCATCTTGGCCAGGGCTCGAGGAGGATGGTGGCCAGGGACCGCCCTCCTGGGTCTGCGGCGCTCGAACGTCCGCTCGCGCCAGGACTCTACGTACGTCTGCCGGGCCTCTGCCGGCATCGCCGAGGGTTGAAGTTCCAGGGTTTTCCTGGTGACACTCGCGCGACGCTGCAGCGAGGTGCTTATACTGCCGCGCGAGCTGGAAAGCTCTGTCTAATGTGGGCAACTGCCCATCCACGGAGTCGCGGAGCATACGCTCATGTACTCGCTTCGAAGTCAATCCTCTCAGGAAAACGTCGCAAAGGATCGCGTCGAGTGCGTCCCCGAACGCGCAAAGAGAACCTTGTCGGCGTAACGCCGTGAGAAACTCTGTCACCGATTCACCCGGTTGCTGAACCCTGTCGAACTGCTTCTTACGTTCCAGCATAACAGACCCGGAGAATTCAAAATGTTTCTCGAGAGTAGTGAGAAACGCTGAAAACTCATCGGTTCCTTCGGGAACAGGCATCTCGTCAAGACGAAAAGAATTGACATTTCGTTGTCCCTCGACCCCAAGCATCGTGAAGAGAATCTGCTTCTTACGAGTGGCAGAGACAGTATCTAATCGAGTAGCACCAAGGAATGCTAAAATGACTTTTTCCATGCTGACCAAGCTTGATACGGCGCCCCAGGGACAGCCAAAAATGCAGGCGGGGGCGTCAGACCCACTACACCCACGGCGGAACTCGTTTGCGACATGACGGTGTGTCCCCGAAAACACGGGTTGCGGCCTCAAAACTCTAACAGCGTGAGCTGTTGTTTGTTTCCATAACTTAGAGCTTTTGGCCGCACACCCCTACAGCGGTGTGAACCTATGAAACAAGATGTGGGACACCGATACATTGATGTGACTATGACAACGAACAAGTCATTTTTACAAGAAGGACTATGTTTAAGACATGCGGAACCAACAATGTGGTTGGAACACGCGAAAACCATGAATTGTAGCACGTTGGCTCAAAAAGCTTCAAAAGGAAATGGAAATCGAACGTTAGGGCCCTAACCCAACGTTCGAATACGAGGGACACGGTGACACGTCACCGACGAAGCATACTCAAACAACAAAGTACGGTTACGTTTGCAGAAAAAGCAATGCAACGAACAAAGTTCATAAAAAAATTAATGCTCACCGGGGCCCCACTCCCGGTAAAGCTGTTCGTGCACAAGAAAAATAGACAGACCTCGGCTACATCGCCGCCGAGCTAACCGCGCGTCCCGACGAGGCCCAAATCGAACGGAACAAAACGAAAAAAATGGAACGCGCCGGTGCTCCAGACCAATGCACCGGGACGCGGAGTCCTACCATCGCCCGAGAGCGAAGAAGAAAAACAAAACAAAAAACGTTTACCTCGTCGCCATTTAGTATTTTACAAAGAGAGAAGACTTGACTTGGACGCTGGGTACGAATACTGACTACAGCCTCCTGCGTGCTCGGGGGCCCAGTCCCGAGACAGCGCAGAAGGTGGAACGCTGGGTGGAACGAGTGCCGAGTATTAACTGCCCGCGCTATAACTAAACTACAAAGAAAGACGTAATGGCCGACGCGCCGGCGAGCGGCTTACGGTTCGGAGGACCCGGCTGTCCCCATCGTCGCTGGACTCCGAGCCGGCGTGGCCATCAGAGACCGGATGTTCCAGAAGAGCCAGACGAAAGAAAGACACGTCTGATCCCGGCGTGGGCTGGTAACGACTGCTCACGAAAACTCGTGAGCCCCAGTTTATTGACAGGAAAACCCAGGTGGCGCCAGTAATAAGAAATAAAAGGAAACATGGCGCCATCTTTTAAACAAACAAAATAACACAAGAAGATGGCGACTGGCGCCATCTATCGCTAATCAAGATTACTACCTGAGATTTGAATATTTGTTTTGCTCTCCGTTAGTTACTAGGTAGCGACTTGCCCCTGTACGGAGGCCCACATTTCTCCTAGCTCCCCCCCTTCCCGACACCCCACAATAAACAAACAAACAAACAATCTCCGTTAGTTCGGAGCGCAGCCAACGCTACAAGCTGATGAAGCCACTGAAAAAGCGCCAAGAGCACGAGGTTAAGCAGTTCGTTCTCTTTGTGTACCTGTGCGGTCGGGCTAAACAAGAGCTACTAAATAAGCTACGCTTCATACAAATCTTGGGGCTTAAAATGATGCTTGTCAGTTATCTGAAGCTTTATCTGAAATCACAGGAAACGCTTTTCCGTCCTCCACAAATGTTTCAACAGTTCGCGACTGTTTCAGCAGTTAATAGTAAGGTGCGCTGGCACCCTACTATTCTTAAAGCCCGTTCATGTTTCAAAAGTAGCGCAAGGTGCACCGATGCAAGAGGCACGTGGAACGTGCAGCCCTTGGGAAGATCATGGTGGGACAGCGCAGCACTGAGCTAGATTTCAGACGCCATGAATTTCCCAGAAGAGGCGCGCGGCACCTGCCTCGAGCATTTCTACAACAATAAATGGCGCCACTTTTCCCAGGATAGAGGGGCTTTAACTATTCTCGTTGTTCCACCCTGCTAACCTTGCTACCCATAGGGCTGTGTTTCTCGTGGCCCAGCGGTGTATTGTTGTGTCCTGAATTGCACATCAACATCAAGGAAGACTTCTGGCATGTGTTTCCACCAGCTGTCTGGCGATGAATTCCTTGGCACCACGTGAAAAAAGATGCTACCAAGAAAGAACGTTATGGTCAACAAGTACCCATCTACGGTGTGTGCATAAGGCTCTCTATTCCCTTGGTGGAGCATTTAGCTGAATATTGCGTTAATGGCACACAAATTAATCAACAAGAAAAGGCTCATATCATGTGATTCTCGTGCCGTGACTTTACCTCGGGGAGAGTCAGCATTCAAGCCTTGGAGCAGCGCTGTAATGAGGATTTTTCTATTGATTCCCAAAGTTAAATAGCGACGTGGGGCAGCTACAACGCAACTGCTAGACAGACAAACGAATACCGAACTTACTTGAATAAGTAACTCGAGCAAAATATTTGGAATCTGGTGGTAACTTGCGCTACCTAGTAAAATATTTAGCGGCCTACGAAAAAAAAAAAAAAGAAACGCGTCTGTTTGTACGCTGTGAACGATCACGAGTAGACAGCAACCCAACATACATCGCAGTTAACACGAGCACCACATATTACACAGCACCGACATAGACATATACACAAACACCACAACGACACTGCGCCCGACACTACCTACTCGACATTCATTTTTCCCCGCGGCGCATATAAGCTTGATATGTGGACAGGTAGGAAATCTTGCCCTGATTTATTCACACCGCATGATGAGCGCAACAAACTCACACGAGATTTACAGGAAAATATCGGTGGTGACTTAAGTTTCCCTGAAATTCTGTGTAACCGGTCGTTTGCAGGACCGAATCGTCTACTCGAGCGGTGTGCGTCGCTGTGCAAACACGTCGCTGTGCAAACGCAGTGCAACACGAAACATAAAAACGGCAGATTTAGGACAACGATCCGGAGGCCACTGTTCAATTAAAACGATGTTATTTTGTTAAAAACGCCCGGAGTTTTTTTCTCACGGTATGCGTCGGGAATCTTCCACAATTTGAAACGGAACGTCCTCCCGAACCAGCTGGTCCGGATCAGCTGCCGACGACGGGAGTGAACCCGTTGAACCTCAACCCTACAACAACCGATTTGCGTTCCGTGTTAGTGTGGGTTTCTACCTCCAGGCACCGCACCACACACCACGAACGTCTCAGCTCTTTGTCGCATCGCCGTGTTGCACCAAACAAAATGAGATCGCCAAAATCAACGCAGCGCTGTCGTGAGCCTTGGCTTGATGTTGCGCACTCGTGGACCCTGTGACTCCCTTCGCTTTCAAAGCACACACGGCGATCACGAATGATACTTTCCGTCTTCCGGCAACATCACAGGGCACTCCTCCGGTCCCGTCATTGCTCCATGTGATCGCAAACCGCGGAGCTTCTCGTGTCCCCTCAACCAAAAGAATACCAGCGCCATGTTAAACGTGCGTTGTTGCCAGATTTTTTCCGACCAAACGAAAAAAAACGAAAGCAAAACCGGCTGTAGCTTCCGGCGTATGTACATCGGCGTTGCGCCGGGGCCAGATTTTTTCTGTCAGCTCTAACTTAAAGATGACCTACAGATGCAGCAACACCGGTATAAAGTTTGAATATGGCGGCCACAGAGCGCCGTAAATTCTGAGGAGGGTTCATGAAATGCGGCGGCACACCTCCCCCCCCCCCCCCCCCCCCCTTCCCTGGTGTTACACGGCCGTTTCGCTTGCAGTTGAAGGGTTGAAGCCAAAGCGAAACCAGCTGCAATGTCACGCGTTCAAATCGAGGACACGCTTTTTATAAAAATTTTAACAATTTAGAACGAGTAATTAGACCAATAATTTTATTTGTGGTGCGTAAGAAACTATTATCAAGAACCCTAAAATAGATACAGACATGTGCGACATGAGGGAAGCCGCACTGCCATCGACCAGAATCAATGGCAGCCAAGGAGATTAGAACATAGAGTTATTACAATAAACGCTAGAAGCTCAGCTTGCGCTAGTGTGCTGTTGCATTTTGAAGCAGACAGCAAGCAGTCAGAAATTGACTTCCGGTAATGCATTTCTATGGGAAAAACCGAGTGCATTTTCTCTTTGCGCTCGATTATAAGAGCAAAGATCACGAATATTTTGTACGTACTAGGCACATTGGAGCATTTCTCAGTCACGCAGACGAAATAAGCGGTCGGTTACAGCATTTTGTTTATATTCGCGGCATTAAAAACGGTGTTAAAACCGCTTCGTACGTGTATTTATGTGCACTGTCGGACACTGTTAGCGCGAACACGGCGTCGACGCTTTCCAGCATGGGGGATATATGTGCCAAACGAACGAAGGATATGTGGAAAACCAAGAGAGACGGCAAGAGCTGCGCAGTAACACTGGGTAAGTAACTCCTTGTGCTTTCAGACGATCAAATTAAATTGAAAATCACGTAATATAGTCCGATTTGCAATAAATAAGTACCGCTTTATTCTCTCTGCTCGTGAATATGTGCGAAGATGCTTGTTCTGCAAATAGGGGGAAGCCAGAGGACAGGTGCGCGATAAAAACTGCCCAACATAGGAAATAATAAGAAAACACACCTTTCGTGGCCCACGCACTTTACTCTTTAAGTTTCGAACGTTTTTTTTAACCACTCGTAAAGATGCACGACGGGGTCATTTTCATAGTGAGAGGACAGGCATATTAGCAATATATAAGCACCAACGGAATGCTGGCGAACTTTGAACACACTCCACATTCCTTTCGATCGTTATTTTGCTTAGAATCGTCGCTCGTTTCTACATACCTGCCATGAAACAGAGGTTTGGGACTGAAATATAGCGAAGTTTAGCATCGTTCAGTGGTAAAAGAAAAATGCTGTAATTAAAGCAATTACACTTTCACAATAATAATAAAGTTACCTACTACCCGGTACAACCGAAATAATAAAAGTTATTAATGTTATTTTCCGGCGACGAGACAAAATTCACGCGCGTTTTCCCATACGAATACACAGGGAGACTGGAAAAGTAGACTGCATGCTGTCTGCTTCAATTTGCAACCGGAAGTCCCATAGACACTAGCGTCAGCTGAGCCTCTAGCGTTTATTGTAATAACTCTATGGATTAGAAGGGTAAGAGGGGACATGACGTCGCCGCGTAGCCTCCACAAGCCATGCTTCCTTGACGCCTCGCCTCGCTTCATTCTCATTTTCCTCCTTACTCTCCTCACTTATCAGCCCAACATGACCACATCACGTGACCATAGCTAGCCTTCGCCTAGCCTTCGATCTGATAAAACCTACCGGACGGAGCGCGCGCAAGCCTGCAAGGAATCCTTCTACAATCAACCATCCATCTCACACGTGACATGTCACGCGCACCAGTCGCCAGAGAGATCTGCGATCACGTTGGGCACAATATCGTTTAAACTTTTTATGACTAGGCTTCACCTATATTGCAACGTGCCTCCTCCTATACTCCGTTTCACCTTATGTTGTACCGCAGCGAAGGCTGGAAGCGCGAGCTCATAGCGTTGACAGCTGCTCTTACTGCACGAGAGCTTGTGCCGCCGAGATCTGCCCCAGAGCAAGGAGCTCGCGCTTACAGCCTTTCCTGCGGTACAACATAAGGTGAAACAGAGTATAGTACTTATAACCTCCTTGATGGCAGCTCGCAACAAGCGCAAGGTTCGCCCCGTCCCGCGACATGGCGTAATTGCTTTTGGTGCATATCTGTCTCCGAGACATGTTTCTGTCCGCGGCATTTGTCTGCACGGTGCTTTCCAGGTGTGTCCCCAAGCATTTCGGTGCTTCAAAGGCGGCAATGCTGCGGTCGTCGCCGGGGGTGATGCGTGTTTTCGAGGTCGGCTACACGGTTATGCGTGTATGACCGAACCAAAACGCGTTTTTTACAACTTCGAATGATTTTTGAACGAATTATCCATTACTCAAGGTGTAAATGTATGCTAATTTGTATAAATAGCGTGTTTTTCATCCCAAATCGACGGGACTTGCTGACAGTGTGAATAGAGGCAAAAGCTCTTCGTCTCTACTTATTCAAACACGCTCGATTGCCAAACGTCGGCTTCCGGTGTTCGGCGTTCGCGTTCGAACAGCGAGTAGAGACAAAAGGCAGCTAGCCTTGCGCCTACCAACTGATCATTAAAAACTCAACTCGGTGTTTCGGCGTCCCCGCCCGTTTTCCTTCCATCCTGTCGATCTCTGCCTCAGTTTCTACCCGAAAACTCTTGGCCACGGGGTTTTGACTCATCGCTAGCTTCAATGCTCCGGTGAGCGGCGGAGTCAGCGCTGAAAATAGAGTTGGTCTTGCTGACCAAGAGCCGGCTTTGTAGTATATTAGCGATACAGCATTTATACACACTGCTTCAGTCATATAGCGTTTTTTTCACGCGATTCGCCGTTGTCAGACTTGACGTGCGTCGCTCGAGGTCACCCACAACAATACGACGCGCGGTCCGACGTCGAGATCGATCACGACACAACGCGCTCGCCCGTATTCGGCAAGAAAAAGCCCCAAATGTGCGCTCGAAACGTGGAAACGGCGTAATGAAGCGAAAAGCAAAGGGCGTCCACCTCACGAATGAGCAAACCAGATTGAGAGGCGCGCAAGAACGTAACCGAAAGCCGACTCGGTGACTCAGAAGGCAAAGTGCCGGCCTACGGATCCCCAGGTGATGGGTTTCAATCCCGTGCCCGCAATCTGACGGAGGCTTATTGCCGAGAAGGGCGCCATGTAACCGATCTTTCGGTTCCACGTCAAAAAATACCAGGGGGTGGTGTAAATTAATCCTTAGTCCTCCGCTGGGGCGTAACAGATGCCGTCGTTGGTTTGGCAGGTAAAAAAAAAAACAAATTTGATTATAGCACAACCAAAGTTAGAAAAGTGCCGTCGCCCAACGCTAAGAAATGTGTCCCACAAACTCAGTATTCTGCGGCCGCATTCGTTCTTTGCCATTCGTAATTTCTCTACGCTCTAACAAAAATTGTTTTTGAAAGGTGCTTTGACTCCCCTAAAACACTTTTAGCTGGTGAAGAACTGCTTTGCCTCAAGCACTATCGCCCCCTGGTGCGCTAGGGCAGCTGGGCGATGAAGAGCTCTTGCATCAAGAAGGAGTTAAAAAAAAAACAACACAATTATAGTTGTAGTAACTGTGGGTTTATTTACATGATTAAAAAAACGTATGCCGCTGGCTAACCTAGGGCTTGCTTCATGTCGGCTCAGTCCAGTCAATCGCGCTCAGTGTTCTTTCTCGAGCTCGCTCGCGGTCTTTTCGCGAGATCTCGTCTTCTGCCTCTTTGTCCGAGTTACCACACTCCTCCCGCTTTAATCGTTTAGGTGCCAGCGGGAGCTCCAGCATCCGGTAGGCTCGGTGGCACGCCAAGTCTGTCTGGGGGACGCCGGATCCGTTGAGGGTAACGGTTTGAGTGTTTAGTCGGAGGCGTGGCTGCGTCTCCTGCCGGGCCTGGCTGTACCACTGTAGGTGGGGCTCTTCCCGATGAACTCTGCAAGTCTCCAGCTGAGTCCGTCGACACTCTAGGAGTGGCAGCCGGGCCTAAGAGCATCCATGGTGGTGGGCAGGTTGTTTCACGACTTGGTAACTGAGCATCCAGTCGCAAAAGATGGTCCAAGTGAACGGAGACTGTACGTTCCCGTACCTCCACTAGATACCATAGTGGCCCTCTTCGGGAAACAATAACTCCAGGAGACCAAGAGGGTTGGTTCCCTCTCACGTCTCGCACGAGGACCTTATCTCCTACATCAAAATAACGAAGTGATCGTCGTGACTTGTCGTGTGCCAACTGTTGCTGGCGTTGGTGCTTGGTCACAGTCCGCTCCACACTTGGCTTGATTAAATCCAGGCGAGTACGAAGCGGCCGCTTGAGGAACAGTTCAGCCGGTGTTCTCTCTGTGATTGTATGAGGAGTGCTCCGATAGTTCAGGAGAAACCTGGCCAGCCTTTGGTGCTCTGTTTCTGTGAGTGTGTTTCCAGCAGCTGCGTCTTTCTTCCATGCTCGCTTAAATGTCTGCACCGCTCGCTCAGCCGCGCCATTTGAAGCGGGATGGTATGGGGGTGTACGGATGTGCTTCACGCCATTCATTCGCAAGAAGTTCCCGAAGTCTGCAGAAATGAACTGCGGTCCGTTATCCGAGACAACTTCAGAGGGCACTCCATATGACGCGAAGAGGTTCCGCAACAATTCAATGGTGCGTGCTGCTGTAGTCGTTTTTGTGGGCAGGACTTCGATCCACTTGGAGAAGCTGTCCATTACTACGAGGTAGTGCTGCTTGTCGAGCTTGGCGTAATCTATATGTATCCTCTCCCACGGATTTCTCGCCCAAGACCACGGGTGTAGAGGTGCAGCAGCTGGTTGGTTCTGCATGGATGCACAGGCGTAGCACTGCTTAATGAAATCTTCAATGTCTTGGTCCAAAATTGGCCACCAGAGATAGTTTCGTGCCTTGGCCTTCATGCGACTGACGCCTGGGTGATTCTCGTGCAGCTCATGTAGTAGTCGTTTTCTAAGATTCGGTGGTACGACGACTCGGCTTCCCCATAGAAGACAGCCTTGGTCCGTAGAGAGCTGCTCCCGTTTTTCGAAGTAAGTACGCAGGTTTTTATCTTGAAGGGAGGTGGGCCAACCATTTAGGGTAAAGTTCAGGACTTTGGATAAGGTCGGGTCTCTCCTTGTTTCTACCGCGATTTGATGACTTGTGACTGGGAGAAGTTCCACATTGGAGACCTGTAGTACCGACGTGTCTTCGTCCGGGTCACTGGAAGCAAGGTCTAAAGGCAAACGTGACAGTGCATCTGCATTGCCGTGTTCTTTGGACTTCCGGTACACGATGTCATAGTTGTATGATAGGAGAGTAAGTGCCCAACGTTGCATTCGTAGAGCGGCTAAGCTTGGAATTGCTGTTTGGGTGTTGAAGATCGCAGTCAAAGGCTTATGATCTGTAATAAGGGTGAATTTCCGACCGTATAGGTACTTGTGGAACTTCTTCACACCGAACACAATACCAAGTGCTTCTCGTTCGATCTGTGCGTAGTTGCGCTCACTCGGGGAGAGCGTCATAGAGGCGCAAGCAATTGGCACTTCGTCACCGTTTGGCATGATGTGAGATATGACTGCTCCCACTCCGCTTGGAGATGCATCGCAGGCGAGGCAAAGCGGCTTGCTAGGGTCGTAATGTGTGAGCCACTTGCTTCGCAGCAAGCTCTCTTTTGCCTCTTTGAAGGCTTTTTCACATTCTGACGTCAACTTCCAGCGGCTGTCCTTCTCTAGAAGTTGGTGTAGTGGTTTCAAAATCGTGGAAAGGCCCGTCAAAAATCGTCCGTAATAGTTTAACAGGCCTAAAAATGAACGCAGTTCCATCACGTTGGAAGGCGACGGCGCGTTCTGGATGGCTTGCACCTTACTTTCGGTTGGGTGCAATCCTTGGGCGTCGATTCTGTAGCCGAGATATTCCACGCTGCTCTTGAGGAACTCGCATTTTCGAAGATTGGCCCGAATTCCGTTTGCTGTCAGTCGAGCCAGAACTCGGTCCAACAATTGAAGATGATCCTCCAGAGTACTTGACGTGACCAAGATGTCGTCAAGATAGCAAACTACGTGCTCCAGTCCTTGCAGGATCTGATCCATGGACCGTTGGAAAATCGACGGCGCTGTGGATACTCCGAAAGGTAGGCGATTGTACCGGTAAAGACCCTTGTGTGTGGTGATGGTAGTGTAAACCTTCGAGTTGGGTTCTAGTTCCAACTGTTGGTAGGCACTGGTCAAGTCTATCTTGCTGAAGTACTTGCCACCAGCAAGCGTCGCGAACAAGTCTTCCGCACTTGGTAGTGGATAGGTCTCCGGCTGAATGCAACGGTTCACGGTGACCTTGTAATCTCCACAAAGTCGAACGGACTTGTCCTTTTTTGGGACCACCACGATCGGTGCCGCCCAGCTGCTTCTATCAACTTTGGTGATTGTGCCGCGTTTTTCAAGGGCCTCCAACTCTTTCTCCACCACCTCACGCAGGGCGTATGGGAGGGGGCGAGGTTTGAAGAAAATCGGGGCACATTCGGGCTTGACGTGAATCGCTACTTTGATTCCTTTCACCGTTCCCAGTTGGTCGCTGAAAAGCATCTTGTGCTTGGCTAGCAGACTGTCTAGTCCGTTCCGAGCAGCAGACTCTGTCAGTGAGAAGATGTTGGACCAGTTGATGCGGATGTGCCGCAGCCAGTTTCTTCCCAGCAAAGCTGGTCGATCTCCGTGGACGACCACCAATGGAAGCGTCAATGTCTGATCTTCGTAGGTTACCGGAACTTGTGCCTCTCCAAGGACAGGAATGGCGTCACCGGTGTACGAGCGGAGGCGAAGAGTCGAGGGTTCTAGTGGCAAACCGCGCAGCGACTCGTTGTATTGCCTCTCGGAGATGATGGTTAGAGCCGCCCCAGTGTCAAGCAGCATTTTTACAGCATTTCCTGCAATTTGCAGCAGGACTTCGATGCCGTCGCCGACACTCTTGGTGTCTCCATCAACTGGATACAGTGTGACGTAGTCGTCTTGGGGACTTTCTTGGCTGGATATCTGGTGTTGCGCACGTGTCTTGCTTTTGCAAACTCGCGCAATGTGTCCCTTCTTCCCGCAGTTATGGCACACTTCCTTCTTAAAAGGACAGTCCTGATGAAGGTGATGGTAGCCGCAACGGTAGCAGGTGCTAGACGTAGAGGCACTCGACGCTCTTGGCGCCGCCAGCTTTTTTTTTGTTGAACGCGTCTGAACTTGAACTTTTTGAATTCCTTGAATTTGAGGAACTGCCGTCTGGGTGAGCTGACGAGCGTCTCTTCTGGCGAGCTCTGACCCTAAGGCGATATCGCATGCTGACTTGAAAGTCAGCGTCCTCTCGATGAGCAGGCGGTTGATGTAATACTCGTCTCTCAGCCCACAAACGAACCGGTCTCTCAAGGCATCATTCAGGAAGTCCTTGAAATCGCAAGTATGAGCAAGCTTCTTTAGCGCGGCCATGAACTCAGCGAGAGTTTCGCCCTCCTCTTGACTGCGTCGGTAGAAGCGAAATCGTTCTGCAATCGTGATGGGGTTGGGCATAAAATGTTGAATGAGTACTTGTTTGAGGTCCTCGTAAGAACATTCAGTTGTTGTTCTTGGAGATACGAGGTCTCGAAGCAGCTCATAAGTCAATGCAGGAAGTGTTGCAAGCAAAATGTCTGCCTTCTTGCCTTCCGGAACCTCATTAGCCGCAAGCCAGCGTTCGAATCTCTCAATGTAAAGATCGAATCGCTCTGACTTGTTGAAATCAGGAACGTTACCGATGTAGGTCATCCTCACCCGGTTTGTGTCAGCGTCGGCGGGGTCCCTTCCTGAAGTCCTAGCAGTCGTAGCTTCCGCCAGGGTGCTAGAGCAGTAGACGTTCGGGTTGAAGGGGCTTTACCTATGCCGTTGATGCACACGGATGATGGCTGGAACACCCTCGTCGCCAATTGTAGTAACTGTGGGTTTATTTACATGATTAAAAAAACGTATGCCGCTGGCTAACCTAGGGCTTGCTTCATGTCGGCTCAGTCCAGTCAATCGCGCTCAGTGTTCTTTCTCGAGCTCGCTCGCGGTCTTTTCGCGAGATCTCGTCTTCTGCCTCTTTGTCCGAGTTACCACAATAGTTTTTTCACAAAAAGCAGGGGCCCTAAACTCGTCAAACACAAAGTTGGAGCCGAAGTTGACGGAGTGCGCCGATTGGACAATCACGACGATGACTTGGCGTTTTTCTCGTCGACGTCCAATCGGCGCGCTCCGGGAACTTTCGGATACAACTTGGTGTCGGACGAGTTTAGGACTCCAGGAGTGCTAAAATAACTTTTTTGGATGCAAACATTTGATTAGCCGAAAAAATCTTAAGAGATATAATATATATATATATATATATATATATATATTTACAACCAGAATTCTTTTTTTTAAGAGTAAAACATGATATCACTCGGTTACTCTGTCGCGGTACATGCTGACGAAACAATTGCCGACTCACGTAGCAATATACCCCTTTCAAACGTCACGTGCCGATTATTAGAAGGTCGGAACCACTGCACAATGGCGGAACAACCGACATCAAGGAACGTGCAAGTCATTCCATAGGATAGCGAACATGGGAGCACGGCCAGCACTAGGGGCCGTTGGGCCAAAGAAACGGCGGCGAAAGTACATCGTCACTGTGCTCACCACCTTTTTCTGTGGGTGTTTTCGTGCTTTGTAGTCCAAATAAACACTTAAAGTGTGCCGTGACTTTTCGGTTTTAGTAAGCCATTGAGAAGGGATTCCACAGCTGCCAACAGAGGGCAGTCTCTCAAAAGGCGCCTCTTGCTACCGCCGAACGCGGCACAATGTTACGATGGCTCGCGCGGCAAATGGACGCGTCGACACAATCACCAGCATGGTGGTTGCCGGCGTTCGGCGTTATGTGACGTAGGTGCAAGCCATTCATAGAGAGGTCGCACCGCCCCGCGCGACCTCGGGGCAGAAGACACGCAAAAGAAACACAATCTGGAAGATTCGTTCTGCCACTGCTGCGCTTCCGGATTAACGCGGCACAAAAGCGACATCAGCAGGGCGCGTGGACACAGACACCGAAAGCGAGAGGACGCGACGGCCCGAGTGCGAGGAGCCTCCACCATCGGCACACAGATTCACAGCCCGAACGAGCGCGACGTCATGAACCGAGACCCGAAAGACCGGTGAGTACCCGCCCTACAAAATCCGGTGCGTCTATTTTCCCGCAAAACACTGGGCAAGCCGATCGTTGCAATCATCTGAGGCACGCTCCCTCGGAAAGTTTTGTGTCAGATGAGAGTGCCAATTTATACCACTGTCACAGCCAGAGGTACGGACACAGTCATGAAGAGAGACACAACGTCGAAGGAAACGAGGCTCTCGTCGTCACGCAGTTTTAGGCCCGAAGTAAGCTCAATAAAATGGCCAGAGTTTGGCACGAACGTGAAAGTCTTCCCGGTGAGTGGTGCTTGCAGCTGGTGAAGATAGTTAGATAACGCACGTAATGGCGATGTAGGGAAGTCCACAATGAGATGAAGTGGGACATCGGACTTGTGTATCTTTGGTAGGCCTTAGAACGCCGGGCTTGATTCGTTCCGGCATATGAGACTGAGGTACAGGACCCTGGACCCACGATACTTGCAGAAAATCGTAGAAACCCCTGGTTCAGGGTTGTCTGGATCCTGACAGTATAGTCCTTTCAGGGCATACTTGTACGTAGTTCAACTACTCTACTGAAGTTACTGTAGTTTAACTACTTTTCTGAGTAGTTTAGTAACTTTGAGTTACAATTTTATTTCGGTAATTAGTAGTTTACTTTAATTACTTTTTTGAGTAACTTCTAATCAAGTTACAAATTACTTTCGAATTTTTGTGGTTGTTTGGCTTAGAAACAAACATTCCTGCACAAAGGAGATACGATGTTCGAAGATCAGCTGATATGTGCAAAGAGGGGGAAGCATGTGGCATAGGAAAGAGGGGGGAAGGAGAGCAAATCGTTTGTGGAGTTGGGAACTGCCCCAAAAGAGCGAAAAGACACGATGCAAGAGAGGCCGGGTAACTGCGGGATTTGCGCCGAAGACTGGAGTTTCTTTGTGTCCCGAAGCTCAAGGAGACTCGACCCTTTTGAAGAAAGGGCTGGTCCCCGCTTCTCCCCAACGTTGAAACTCTCGCCCACTACAGGAGGTCCACACACTGCATCCTCACTCATAGGAGGCAACAAAATGCAGCACCTGCTCTGAAACTCATCTTGTGCTCCCGTAGTTTGTGCTGTACTCGAAGAATCGCGTGTTAAAGGGTAACGCAAAGATTACCTTTTTACTTTACTTTCCTCCCAAAAACTCAGAATATGGAGATCTTCAAAGATTTATAGATCGTTCGATAAACCTGTAGTAATTCCCCCACCACTTGTATATAAAAAAGAAAATAAACAAGCAGTGTAGGGAAGTACTTTATGTACCTGGTACCTAAAGTACTACTGTTTAAAAAATTGTACTTCACTTGAAGTAAATTTTCTGAGCATGTACGTCTACTTTTCGAGGAAAGTAAAACTCTTAGCTTCAATAAACATTCCTCAAACTTGAAAAAAAAAAAAAAAAAAAAAACTGGCGGTATCGTCGTGTAAAAACGCGCTCTTTCAAGACGTCATCTGGTCATTTCTCTGAGTGAAGTAATGGCGGCTGTAAGACCGATGGAAATAAGGGCCTTTAAGTTGATTGTGTCAAGTAGCTCGTGAGCGAGAGTAAAACAACTACTCTGCGGCGACTTGACCTTATACAATATTTGCTGACATTTCTGTAAAAAACTGATGCGCCTCCAATTACCCCTGGAGCAATGCATACAAGTTAAAAAAACGCAGTATAGGGAATGAAAGGACATCATGAAAGATTGGGTTAAAAGTGCTTGTACTTTACCGTGAAATATATTGTATTTATATACGTTACTTCAAGTACATTGCACTCGGTGTACTTACTCCTTTACTTGAAGTACATGACCTCTCATTTACTTTGTACTTTACTTCAAGTCCTTTTTAGAAGAACTTTTGTGCAACACTGCAAACAAGCAAACACTGTCTAAAAAATCAAGCTCAGACAGTGCTAAACCTCAAAGTACAAATGACATTCTCAGTACATCATTGACCAAACAAACAAAAAAGTACAAAACAATTAGGCACGCAGAAGCAGAACCAGCTATGAAAGCATTTCTGGGAAAAAAACAAGCCGATTCACGTTTGGCTAGCACAATTTCGCTAACGGATCAAAACCTCTGTACTTTCTTTTTACCATAAAAAATATATAAAAGTAACTTCAAAGTAACTTCAAAAGTAATTCGCTACTTTTTTGCGGTAATTAGTAATTTTCTCAATTACTTTCTTTTTGCGTAATTTCTACTCTACTCAAATTACTTTTGACATCAATACTCAGTAACTTAACTTAATTACTTTTTTTGAGTAACTTCTACATGTCTGTTTCAGGGCCGGATAAAAAAATATAGGGGCCCTGGGCTAACGAGCACTTTGGGCCCCCCGCCTACCTTTCCTCCCTCCCTCCCTCCCCCCCCCCCCCACACACACACACACACGCACACACCCAATATCTCATAATTTTAAGGAAAGCGAGAAACGCATTAAACGTTTGCTTGTAGGCACAAATGGCTACATTTACTTCGAGCGTCCATTTTATACTTATCTTGTTTTCCGGAAATGTTTAGACCCCTAATGCCGTAAGTAAACAAGACTGTATTCGAAACATTCTTTATTAAAATCTAACACAAACATCACAGACCAGCTGACCAAGAATGTCTGCATATGTTACACAACAAATACACAATGAATACCTATAATCAATACTATACAATATATAAGGCAACACGAACAAGAAAGGGACGCTACAGTTCCAATGAAAATTACTAACACTAAGTTATAAAACAATGTACCAAAATGCAGACATTGGAAATAATTGACGAATGCGACACCAAACAAACGCTACATGCTTCTCACGGGCACCCTTTGTAATGAGTTGGACAGAAAAAAAAAGCCAATCATCAGCACGTTTAAGTTAGCAAAAAAAGCAAATGAGATAGTGCTCACGTTTACATTTTTAACTTGAAAGGATATCGTAAGCGACGAGACAAAGAGCCAACTTCGATTTTTCTTATTGGAAGCTATAGCGCTTTCTCGACAACGTGGAAGTTTGGACACATGGCGCGAACATATAAGTATATAGCACTACTAATTCCTTCCTCTAAAATGGCATCTTTCACGCCTTCGCTTGGGCAAAATTTGATATATTTGTTTAAAAGATAAATTATGGAGAAGGTCACTCTCAATTGACATGTTAGCACGCGATTTCAGCGTCCCATCCTGATTGTTAGAACGAAGGCGATTCTTTATCAGCGATAACATAGAAAACTATCGCTCGCTTTCCCAATTTGCCACGGGTATGCTTAGGTATATTCGGAATGCAATCGAAAGGTTTTGAAACACATGAATAAGTTTTCTTTCGTGCAGCAATTGCATTAATCGGCACTCGTGTCCTGGTATGCAGAACTTTGCAGAAAGCTTGAAAACTGAATTGCCTCGGCTGAAAATGCTGGCTCTAAATCATTTTCGTAGGTTTTCACCAACTTCTCGGCCTGCTATGCCTGACCCATTTCGCTCCCAACTTCTGTCAGCAATTTTAAAAACCTGAAATTCTCGTAGAGTTCGGTGTAGGCAACCTTTCGGACCCGCAGAGCAGAGCATAGACTGTCAAGTACGACATTGTAAGTCTTTATAAGAAACGTTTCCCTACCTTGTGCCGCATATCGCTTTTTCGTTCCGGGTACCTCCTCGAAACGATACGTTTGCCCTCATCTTGATAACACTGAATGGTATTCAACATACGTGCTCTCGCCTCAAGGGTATCAAAGGCAGGTCGCAACGAATGAACAAACCCGTCCTGAGAGCTTGGAAGATCGACATCAATCGAAATATCTAAGCCAGGCATCAGGGCCCGTTTGCTCGAAGCCTTAACCACGGCTAAAGTTAGCCGCAGTGCCTAGGAGAGGGATTTTAAAATCACGTGACTGGCTCGGAAGGGATGCGGGGTAACATGGCAGTGCCCCGGTGAGTGTTGAGTGCCGCTCGCTTTGGAACTAATATGTCGTTGTAGCTGCAATATCGAGCGCATTAGTCAGCAGCGAATGGTGCAGGAGGCTTTCGCTTTGCCTTACCTCACTTAAATCGCAAAGCATGAGCAATGACCTCGCCACAATTTTTAGATAGTTTTTATTTTTTTTATTTTGGCCATTCCTAAGCCTAAATGAACGCGATAATTGTCGGCATGGCAACGTCTTTGAAAGCGGATTGCCAGGTATTGATAGCACAAAACAGCAGACAGCGTCCCAACGCATGGGTTATACGTGACGTCATTCAAACAGCACTCCGATGACCACCAGACAAAGGGGAAGAGGGAACTCACCTCTTATCAGGACCCTCTTTTGTGACTCCCGGATTTGCACAAGCGTCGCTATTGTCCTCCCAGAAGATTATAGAAGATTAACCCGTCACTCAAAATTAAAAGCAGCTTCGCTCTCCTCCTCTTGCTTGGTGGTCAAAAGTATGCGATGTGACGTCAGTGCAACCCATGTATAGACCTCTTTCTAAATTACATAAGCATCGATGGCCCTGTAAGTGACTACGTCACAACATGGCGTCTGGTCCCAAACAAACCGTTGCTAGGGACGTTTCTATGGACTAATGCATAGATGCTCCACATGAGGCTAGATTTTTGCTTACATGTATGTAAATATTTTTGTAAGCAACCTAACTTCCTGATATCTAATCATTAAGATGTTCCTGTCGTCTCAGTATCGTATTGCAACGATGAGAGCCATTTTTGAAGTATTACACTCCGCTTTTGCTTTGATAGCAGACGACACGATAGATTTGCTGGCCTCTGTTGTAGCGGGTGTCTTCATTGAATTACGTCGGTAAACGAGTGACAAAAACAAGTGCATCGCCATGACCGTAGAGGCCTCCGCAATGTGCGCTTTTTCTGTTAAGAACCCAGCTTAGGTCGGGGGGGGGGGGGGGGGTTTAAAATGCCGTAAAATCAAACCACGTCATGCAGATCAGTTACGACGACCTGAAGATCATTACCGGCGTAGTGCAGGCCATCATGAGAAATAAATCGTACGTCGTCAAGGTAAGTCATTTGTTATCATTATTATTGATCGAGGTTGTCAGGTTATTAAAGAATTTTGGATTCATGATTTTGCGCAAAAAAGACGGACACAAGAGAGAGAAACAAACACGAGCGCAACTTTCAACTGTATTACAGTTGAAAGTTGCGCTCGTGTTTGTTTCTCTCTCTTGTGTCCGTCTTTTTTGCGCAAAGCCATGAATCCAAACGTTCGCCAACTCGCCCAACAACAAACTATTTTACGGTATTAAAGAATTGCATGTCTATCTCGATTTTGCAGTATTTTGCTTTTTTTCCTCTTGGTATACATCAAATTCCGTGGATGTGCTATTTTGGTGAAGATCTCCATCGAACGTGCGATGTAGTACAATCTGTAATAAGCTCACCTTATGCTTTTTATCCAGTCTTTCACGCATTGGGGTCTTGCGGAAATCTGAAGAATTTGCAAGAATCTTTTTCCACGCGATGGTCACAACCAGGTATGAAGCACCCTCACATAGCGCGAGTCCGCGAACAAAATTTGGGATCTCAACCGGTCGCCTGAAGAGCTTGTATCACGGGTGCATTGCGATCTTTTGCAGACGATCATCTCGATCGACGCCTGAACTTTCGATAAACCATGTTTTAGGTCGCACCCCACTATAAATTCTTATAACTGCCTGAAACTCATCATATTTCAAACAAATGCAATATCAGAATATCGTCTTTATTCACACAATTCAGACGCCGGCGCCGGCTTGGCCGGCGGGCGTGTGGGAAGATGACATACTACTTGCATTCGTCGTCTGCTGCAGGCATCTTGAGGACCGGAAGCTGCAGTCGTAAATATTTCAGAAACAAGCGATTACCGGCACGCTTCTGTTGGAACATAAATGACATTCATGGTTTCTATATCTGTGATTTTTAGAAGTTTAAATCCTACTCCTGATTTTTGAACGGTCCGGTTTTCGTAGCGAAACCTAGTCACATGTATTTGTCCATAACAACGACCCTAGCAACGGTTTGTTTGGACCCATGACGTCACACTTACGGAGTCAATTCTACGGTCCGCGCGCGCTGGCCTTCCTTTTATAAAAGATTCGAAGTAAATAATCATAATAAGGCTGTGACAAACGCGCGTGCAAGGAAAAATTTGTTTTAGACTTTTTTGCTTTAGAACAATTACTACTACAGGCGCCAGCACGTGCAACGCGTGTAACTACACTCGTAGCATGCACCTTGGTTCTTTTGAAATTTAGAAAAAAGGTCTGTTGCGACCGTGGTTGGGACGCTGTCTGCTTTTGTGTGCCATCAATACCCGGCCGATTGAGTCAGGGCAATCCACTTTCCAAAGACGTTGCCATGCCATGCCAACAATTATCGCGTTTATTTAGGCTTAGGAATGGCCAGAATCCAAAGACTATTTAAAAAATGCGGCGAGGTCATTGCTCATGCTTTGCGATTTAAGTGAGCTAAGGCAAAGCGAAAGCCTCCTGCCCCATTCGTTGCTGACTAACGCGCCCGATATTGCAGCTACAACGACATATTAGTTTTAAAGTGAGCTCAGAATACACCACCGGGGTACCGCCATGTTTCCCGGCATCCCTACCGAGCCTGTCACATGATTTCAGTATCCCTCTCCTAGGTACTGCGGCTAACTTTAGCCGCGGTTAGCGCTTCGAGCAAACGAGCCCTGGAGTGCTCCACTGGTTTTGTCAAAACGCTCCAAGGTTTCACTCTAGAAAAAGGCCATAAACGTGTTTTCGAGCTTTGCCTTCTCGTGAATAGGGACGTGGCTTTTGCAGTGGTAAAAGAGAGGGATGTTTGGGACCTATCTAGTTCTAATCAGAAAAATTTTCAATAAAAGGATCTCACGGCAAAGGCAGCCTGAAAACGCTGGACTGCGCTGAAAGACCATGCGGCAAGAAAACACTTAGGGCCGGTTGCACCAACGCCGCTTACCTTAACCCAAAGCGGCACTTTCCTAAGCCGGCTTAGCGCCCTAAACCGAGCTTAGGTAAGCACGGGTTTAAATTCCGGTTGCACCAAGGTTAAGCCGGCTTTACAGACGCGCCCCTAGCTAAACGCTGAATTTGCGTAGGGAATCTAGGGACAAACAGAGCAAACTAGGGAGCGCTCAGAGCGACGAATACGATTGGCGGAGAGAAATCACGTGATGTAAACAAAAAAAAAAAAAAGAACAACTGCCGTAGTAGTCGGCGTCTGCTTTTCGCTGTATTTCTTCGGTGAGTAACAAATTAAAGGTCTCCAAATTCAATCATTTTTTCGTTTAACTTTCAATAACAGAAGTCAAAGCTTCAAATAAACACGAATGCTCTTTACATCTGTGATTCTGTGTTTAATATCGGTTGATAACAGGATATTTTGACAGTGGTAGTAGTTTTCGTGCTCACATTTTGAGGCGAAGGAGCCATCGGGGGCCCCAAATCTCACCGAACGCGAGAAGGACACTCTACTCGCTACATCGTTGAAGACAAAACATCATGGATATAAGTAGGCAGGTAAGATGACCACTAAAACCAAGTCAAGCCTGAGACCGATGAAGTTCGAAACAGTGACGAAATCGCCACGGCAGCTGCGAAAATGCCCGGAAATCGTCGAATAGAAGTCGTCGAGAGGTCAGGCCACGAGACCTTGCATCGACGGTACTCGTTGCTATCAGCAAGGTGACAGAACTGCACTGTACCGTCGTTGAACATCCGCTGCAGCCTCAAACGGACTTCAGTTTCACACTGTCGAGTTCAGAAAAAAAAACTCCCACTAGTACATCACATCGCGCCGATAAGAACGGTCGTCTCTTCGCATCACCTGCCCCAGCCTGCCCCGATACAGCAATGCACGAATCTAACATAGTAGTCGTTACGATTTGTCGTCGCCACGAATGAAAGATATAAAGCAAAATATTTCTAAAAAATCGCGATCACCAAAAAAGTCACGGAGGACACAACAAGGCGCAACTTTCAACTGAATTTTATTGAAAACGTGTTCCGGTTATAGTCTCAACCATCGTCACAATGACAACAAACGACAAAAGTAAAGGGAAAACACCATCACAGAGCACAACTCGGAAACAACAGTATCTCGTTCTCGGGAAACGAATGAAAGATATAAAGCAAAGTATATCAACAAAATGCGATCACCAAAAAAGTTACAGTTATGGAGCGATACAGTTTTCTGAAGCCAAGATTCTACTCGCGAGATAAGGAAAATTCACTGAAGATTGTCTCAAAACTCAGAAAACGAAAGAAAATGATTTTTCTCTGTTTTATTACTTAAAAGCGCCGCAATCTAATGCAAACGGCAGAGGTGTCGACAATCAGCTGATCGCCAAGATCATGTGCTGCCACTATTTAACGCGCTGATCAGATTGAAGGATACGCGCTGCAAGTGTAGATAAACAAGGTGGTAAATAACAATACGTTACAGCTATGCGAAAATTAGTAAGTACATACGAATAAGCTCGTTGACAGAAGAACCAACGGGAATACAGACGTGAGCCCCACAGCTCCGTACGTTTCTCGGTTAGGGCTAACACGCCCTGAAAGTGGAGAGCCAACTTGAAAACAGGGGTCGATCAACACTTCACGCGACAATATTTTGCATCCTTGTCACAATCGAAAGTCATTTTGTCGAAACTTTCACGCTGATGTAGCCTAAAACACTTTGCACAACCAATTTCGTCCACCGCGTCGACCGTGACAAACCAGCCGCCATGTTTTTAATCCAGGATTAAGAAACAACCAGAAGCAAAGCGCCCAATGTTGGGCGCTTAAGTTAAGCGTAGTTTAGTGCTAGGTTTAGCGATAAGCGAGTTTGGTGCAACCGAACGAAACCGAAACTAAGCTTAAGTTCCCGGCTAAGCTCCGCTTTGCGCTAAGCGACGTTGGTGCAACCGGCCCTTAGTGTGCTGATTGAGTGCTCCAAGCGGCGTCACCCTAAACGTTTCTTTCTTCTTTTTAGAGCGCAGCTCTTAGGCGCCCGTTCCCGGCTTGAGCGGCGTCGCCGTTGGCGTCGGCGTAACCGCAACCCTCGTAACCCTCGTGAGGGTTACGAGGGTTACGAGGGCTAATCTTATGAGGGTTACCCTCACGAGGATCACGAGGGCCACGAGGGTTACTTACCCTCGTAACCCTCACGAGGGTTACGAGGGTTAGTTACCCTCAAAAGGGTTACCTTCACGAGGGTTACCTTCACGAGGGTTACTTACCCTCGTAACCCTCACGAGGGTTACGAGGGTTAGTTACCCTCAAAAGGGTTACCTTCACGAGGGTTACCCTCACGAGGGTTACTTACCCTCGTAACCCTCGCGAGGGTTACGAGGGTTAGTTACCCTCAAAAGGGTTACCTTCACGAGGGTTACCCTCACGAGGGTCACGAGGGTTATGAGAGTTACCCCCACGAGGGTCACGAGAGTTACCCTCACGAGGGTCACGAGAGTTACCCTCACGAGGGTCACGAAAGTTGCCCTCACAAGGGTTACCCTCACGAGGGTCACGATGGTTACCCAGGTCACGTGACCCCCCCCCCCGGGGTCACGTGACCTGGGGATACGCCCCCGAGGTCACGTCACCCCCCGTTGACGTCATCGCCACTGATGACGTCATCAGTGACGTCACTGATAGCGTCACCGGCATCCCCATCGTCATCGTCATCATCACTGATGACGTCATCAGTGACGTCACTGATGACGTCATCGGCATCGTCACGTGGCCCCAGGTCACGTGACCCCCCTTGACGTCACGTGACGCCCCAAGGTCACGTGACTCCCACAAGATCACGTGACCCCCAAGGTCACGTGACCCCCAAGGTCACGTGACCCCCCCCGCCCTCCGAGGTCACTTGACCCACCCCCCAGTACCCTTCCCTCCTCCTCCTCAAGAGCTGCGCTCAAATTCGGCGTTACAGGGAGTTGTAAACGGCTTTCATTTTTTTTTTTTGTATCAAAGTAAAGTTTTGAGGTCTCAAAAGCCCTCTGGAATGACAGTAGTAGCCTGGAAGCTATACAGACGCCCAGCCCACCTGCATCTGGTTCCGTTTCTCGAAGAGTGGCTCAAGATTTCCGTGTTCAGCTTCCCCAGGCCAGTAGAAAAAAAATACGACTACGAAATCATTTGTCAGTGTTTGGCGCGGCTAACCTCTGTGCAAGCTAATGCGACAAGTGAATACACATGCCGATGCAGTTCGTCTATCGGTGGCGCCGCCGGAGCGCTTTCCGCTACCGTCGAGACGAGAGGGTAATCAGGGTCCGTTCCCAACAACCGCAAAAATACTCCGCGACAATACACCAGCAAACGCGGACTTCGTACTGGGACAGTGCAGAGTGCCTCTAGGACGGGGGACACCCCTGAGAGGCGGAGGCTTGGCTTCTGTAAGTGCTGACAAGGGCACTCGAAGTTAGCAAGCTACAGAAGTGACATTAGGCGGAGGCCCGACTTCTCCCGCTGCTCGAAGGTCTATTATATATCTGGAGTTACACTGAATTGTAAGGAGCAGGACGCTGTCAGGCTTCCCGACTTTTCCTCTGCCCCCTCCGCAATAGACCCTTTCCGAAATTCAGTCTGGCCACTTTGATCACTATCATCATCAGTGGAACGGCATCTGTGCCCTACGAATGGCGGCCTTCTAGTGACTGATAAAAGAAGACGCTGAAGATGCTCCTAAGCGGATCTTGCGAGGCCTGTACATTCGTGGGGTCAGTACGACGCGACGTAGGAATGAAACACAAGAGCTACGTAAGCGTTTAATTCTAATAACTTAGATTCAGTCAATCTGTGTGCGGCACACAATCTGCTTTAAAGCACTTTGGTGTATAGAATTTTCTCGAGGCATCTGAGTGGGTTCTTGTTCTGAATGCAGGTTCTTGGTTACCGTCGAACGGAAAGTGATCGGGAAAAAACTCAGACCGAACAATTCCTCGCGTGCTGTTGACTTGCGAAAGTGGCGGTGCCGATACAAGTTCATTTCCGCCATTGATATGGCAAAACCTGAACTGCTTTGCAAACCACCAGATGGCACTGAATTTCGGAAAGGGTCTATTGTTATCCGGGAATTATGCACAAAAAGAAACTTTTAGCTTTTTCATTTTCGCGAAGAAGGGAAATCAGCGAAGCTGTTCTATGGTGAAAATGAAGTAATGACCGGCCGCAAGTCAGGAAGCCAGAGTGGAAAGGCTCGAAAGGTTGCGCCAACTATGAGCGACAGCGGCCTGCGAACAACCGGCAAACACAGCAGTCTGGACAGCTACCGCCATCTATGAGCGACCGCGGCAACCAGAGTTTTGTGTCGACATTTCTTTGCGGGGAACACGATCCTGGTGAAATTAGCCCTTAACAGATCCGCTGAAAAAACTAATACTCCAAGGCAAGGGGGCCCCCTTCCTCTGCTCTTATGGCGAGAAATAGGGATTCATAGGCCAACGCGTTGACTCAAAGCCACGAGACGTTTTAATGTTTTGTGTTTTTTTTTATTATTGCCATATAAAAGCCACAAATGTGGTTGTGAAACAAGATATAGTCGAACCATTCCGACAAGCACAGTTGTATGGCGAAATTGATTTCTGCAATTGATAAAAAAAGACATTCAATTGTTTTGGCCTACGTGGCAGAATCCCAACTGGCGGAATCGCTTTCATGGCGCTCATTTCATTTGGATCGCGTTAGGCATGTGTACAACAGAACGCGCGCAAAAACAGCTGCAGTGCACCCGCAGCCTCGCGCTTGTTGTTCCGACATCTCTGGCTCGCTCACTGCCGGCATCCAGGCATCTTGCACCCTAACATCAAGCGCTTTTTCTGTCTAGAGTTCCTGTATAGGCGCCGTACGGGAGCCAGAGTTGCGCGTTCATCTCCGTTGCGCCGTCTTTCCTACACGGCATGTTGATCCCGCTTGTCACGTGACTGAATTCGGCGAATAGTGGCGCCGCGCGTTCGAGGCGTGCGGCGCGCGGCGAGCTGAAAAGCAGGGGAACGTACTCCGGGGCGCGTGCAACGTCTACTTTCCTGCACGGCACTTGATCCGGCTCCTCACGTGATCGCGCAACTCTGGCTCCCGTAAAGAGCCTATACAGAAACTCTATTTCTGTCTTTCTCAGGGCGTTTTTAGCGGCACACGACGGCAAATGCACATCAAGCTATTCCTGAACATGTGTCGCCATCTGTATTTTCCAATTATGGAACTGCAACTTGCCGTAACTGAAGGTGGAAAGCTTGAGGTCTAATAACATTCTCCAGGTGTACTATATGGATATGGAATCTGGAGAAAATCTAATATCGAAGGATGCTTCGCAATTCATTGTCTCGTAATTTTGATTAGTTGACGTGATTCCGTTTTTATAACACGTTAAAGCAATACCATTTTAAACCGTATTTTTATTTTAAAATGTGCATTATCTGTACAGTCCGTTGATTACTTTTTTTTTCATTTACTACGTCAAACGGACCGTTTACGCAAATTATCGTGGACGATGGAATTTTATAAGTAGAAAAATATTTTTTTCAATATTAGAAGGTGTTGTCTATTTAAAGCTGAATATTAAACTAAAATCTCAAAATAATTGTAAATTGAGACATTAAGATTGAGTTGAAAAAGTTCTTAAATCTGACATTAACTTTATAAATGCAGGATAGATAGGAAAAAGTTATAAACCGCCAAAATATGACTAAAACGTCTTGCACTTTGGAGTTGCACCATAAACACTGGCGTTGTATTAGATTAGAAATATTAATTACGGGAAGTCCCCAAGAAGGAGAAGATTTGCATAAGAAATTGACTTTCACTTGCAATGGAGTGCAACTCGCGCCCTCTAGGTGACAGGTGGTGGCTGGAAGAGATCCGCCTGGTCCGGGAACCGATCCAGGGACTTCTCCAAGACTAGCGGAGCGTTTTTCCGGCTGGACTGTGGACAAGGGCACGATTTGCGCTTCATTTCAGGTGGAAGTCAATTGAATAATTTCTATTAGATTAAAAAAAGCAATTACTCTATATTTGTTGTCACACAAAAAAAAAAATAAAAACTTTTTGCGAAATATTTATGCGCAGCACAAAGTAGTTCTTACAAGATTTGGTTGCAAGGAGGAGGAAACGACGTTTGGGCCATTTGAAACGCGTACGTCTTGATAAAATAGCGATACGCTCATCTAAAATCCACCCACGCTTATCGCAAAAAGGGGTAAATTAGCAACGATTCGCGATAGGCCGGACTTTCTTTTCTACGGTTCTCGAAGTGAACACGAGTACAGAAGTAGTGAATAAACTAGGCACACGTTCTGTGCATGACGTCATGTGACGTCATGACGACACGTTTTAACGTCACGTGACCTTACGACGTCACGTGATGTTAAAATATCACATGACATTATTACATTACGTTATTGCGTCAAGATATCACCGGACAATATAACGTAACTTGACATGACGTCACGTGACATCCTAACACCTACTGTCACGTGACGACGCAATGCCACGTGATGACAGGTCTTTCGCGACAGTTTTTGCGGCGGTTTTCTCGAAGAATCCAGCCGATAAAACACAGTGCGTTAAAGAAGCACAGCCGAGTCCCTGTTTGCGCTGTTGGCCTGCGCAGGAATCCACCATGGTGGAACCGGCGCACGCAAATGGAGCGGAGGCTGTGCTACATCACCACGGTGTCCATGCTCATGCTCCTGGCCATGGCGGTGATCCTGGCCGTCCTCGGATACCACAACTACCAGCAGAACCTCGGTAAGCGCGCGCGACGCGGTTGATATCACCCGGCGTTTGAGTGTCGTAAAATGAGACTAGAACCACACATTAAGCTACGCATAGAATATCGGTTCTTCCTTGTCTGATCTTTAATGGGGGCCTCCTGTTTGGCGCTTAGTGCAGAACAGACGCAACTGCCGATCGTCATGACTTAAAAGTGTGACTTCCTCAACATTAGATTCTGTGTTAGGAAGCTCATGTAATATTGCTTTGCTCTGTCGCAAACTGTTTAAACATCTGTAGACGACGGAAAAGCGTTTCCTGTGATTTCAAAAAAAAGCTTCAGATGAGTCGCAACCATGATTTCAAGCCGCAATATGGGCAAGTGTCGTTGCTTTAAGCGTAACTTATATTTAGTGGCACTAGTGGAGAGCGAACATAGCTAGGATTAAAAAAATGCGACACATTAACCTCTACGATTAAAAATGCGGCTCATTAACCTCTAATACGGTGCCAAGAAGCTGAGCCGATATGATTTTTTTTTTTCTGTCTCGGACCAGTCTAACATTTATGCAGAACAGAAAAGTGTTTCTTGATATTTTAGATAAAACTTCAGATAACTGCAACCATGATTATCAAGATTGCTGAAGTGCCGCTGCTTTTAAGCGTCTCGTTTAGTTTTTGTAGGTAAGGCGATGCAGACCCCCGTCGCAAAAGTGACGGTCGGTGACGAACTTTCATTTTCCGTCCCGGAGAGCCTTCGAACAAGCGAGGGGAAAAACTGGAACCACTTTCTACCACTACGCTGCTTTCTGCGACCTGCATGAAATATATGGTCACCCATTTTGTTCTTGTGTAAAACAGCGCTAAGCGAGATATTTTTTTATATATTTTATTTCTTTCGTAAAACGACCGGTCAACTTGTATATCTTGAATATAGACCCCTTCCAAAATTACGCCCTCTTACGGTAGATCTGAAAATCCTTAAAACTTTCGTGCGCAAAAGACACCATAATAATGGAAAGTCTATCGGTTGTAAACAGTCTCTTTGAAGTGACTATTATATTAGGCTTGCCAGTTTGTTGGTGTTTTCTGCGCACGCCACTTTGCAGTATTTTCAAGTAGACTGTAAGAGGGCGTAATATTTGAAGATGTCATGCACCTTTGCAAGTGGGATCCCGCTTAACTTCAAACCGCGCGTGCAGGTGAGGCGGACCACTGAACTCAATTACAACTGCTGGATCGCGCTTCCCCGCTTGTTCGCTGCAGCGCGAGTGAAGCCACCGGATGGCAACCTTGCTAGGATACGATTTGCGGCTTTGATGGCCTTTTGCTGCGGCTTTCCAGAGTGCTGTAGACACGTTTTCTACTCGTTCATCGTCATTCGCCGAAGAAGTTTTTTGAAGACTCTGTGTATTGTTGAGACTTGCCGTTGTGAACACGTAGAAAATTTTACGAAAGCGCAGTACCGCAGGAAAGAGGCACAACTCGTCAAAAGCAAGTTTCGCCGGTCTGGCGGCGCGTTCAAAGCTTCTTTGGCACGCCTAAGTGCCGTGTCTCTGTGCCTTCGCACGCTTGGATACCGATTAAGAATCGATGCCGTGTGACGTACAGTGCACACAGTCGTACAGTGCTTCACATAACGAGGGTGACTACAGACAAGCTGCTTTAACAGTAACCACAGACTAATGTGGTTAATAAAGCTGTGTTATGAGGTAAATTATACCTACACGTTCTTTTACCCGAAATGAACGTTCGACGTACCTTGTCAGTTTTCTAGGAGATATGTGTTGGGGCCTATCCAGTAGATTCCCTTAGCGCGATGTTTAGCGGTTAGTCGGGTATGTTTGATCACTTACCCCAGAGAAAGCCTCTGCGCGGACAATACAAGCTGTAATACATGGCCTTTCGCTACTTCTGCAGCCCCCGAAGCTCAATTCTGTCCAGATATTTATCAAATAAGCGTAGGGAACTTTTTATAGCATGTCGGAAAAACAGCGTGTAGCAATACGAGCTGACCCTGCAGTGCTGATGCCAAGCTGGTACAAAAGCTGCGCGGTCCTTAACGTTCGTTGAGCTATTCAAAGGAAGGTTGGAAGGGACTTCCACATTTTCTATTGTTGCAGCGTGGCACTGTTCTATTGCTTAGCATGCAGGAGGCACCTCATGCTGCTTTTTACCCCTTTTGTATAGCAATAAACTGGTCCAGCTCATTTTTTCGCTGATTGTACATGTTCAGTTGTAATTGTTTTTAAAACGTACTGGCCTAACATCACTTAACCCTTCCGTAGGAACCGGTAAAGGCAGTGACTGTAAGTACAGTGATGCCTCGCTAATATGAATACTCCGCTCTATAGACACAATTACCGGAGGCGAACTGCGTAAATACAAACACATTTGTCTTGTTATAATAGAGAACTCATAATATTAACGATTTTGGGGAGAACGGAGGTTTCCATATTACCCAGGACATGCCGGTTTAAGGAATTGACAATTTACTTTTTCATAACACTACCTCCTTTTGCAAGGACTCTTTTTTATTTAGACCAACTCGGTAACAATCTATAGGGTATCCAATGAGCGAGGTTATATGTGTCATTGCGTGTCAAGGGGGCTTTGAAAAGACGAATTAAAGAATACTTTGTCCAAGCTCAAGAAACGAATAGTCTTGTTCTTGACCCCCGACTAACACAACAGAATGGCAGCAAGAAGTTATTGTTGTTATGTTCCAGGGGACTTTAGAACGAGGTCTACTGGCATGACAACCTGCAGTTGTCGTGCTGAGGGTAACGGCTCCAGTGTTCAGGAGACTGAAGTGTTGATTCATATTCATTGATTGCTGGTGAAGTTTTAATTGCCATTTTGAGGACTTGATCTATGTTCTCCTTGCAGTTTGGAACCTGGTTCGACCGCATAAGGTTCTTCTCGAGTGTCTCATAGATGCCGGAAATTACTATGTTTCAGAAGCATCCCAAAAATTCCACTCCTGACTAGCGACTTGAAAGGAATTTCCAAGACAGCTCTGATTGAGACTGATGGTCATGAGGAGATCCCTCCAAACCATTGTTTTTTTCCAGATATGCAAAACTGCCGATAATGCGCATACCCCACGATGTATGCAGTTTATGTGATAAGTAGCGGATTATAGAAAAGTGTGGCTGCGAAATACATAACTTGAGAAGAGATCATAGGATATATGTAAGAATCCTCATGAGGAATGTTATGCCTCAATGTCAATTTCAGCTGCCACAATACAGCTAGTGCGTCTCAGCATAACTTGACAAAGAGAAAACGCTGCGGCCCTTTCAAACTAATCGTAGCAACGATTTTGAGAGCTCTCCGCAGGACGAGTGTACACCCACGATATGCTTACACATCACTCAGTCAAATGTTCCTATTTGCTCGCTGGTGCCGTAGCTTTCGCTTTTTTGCAAATCATGTTGATATGCAGTATAGTACTTTTGTAATGCCCTGTAAGTTGCAGAGGTCGCGGTGTATAGGATGAGTCTACCTAGTTCCAGTAGCGGTTCACTTCATGCACAAATATGACCTGAAAATGCCCTGCCACCAAAGAATGAAGCTCTATGTCGACAAATTTCAGCATACGGTCTTTGATTTTTTTCTTGTGGCCCAGATGATGAGCCGCCTTTTGAGTTTTCTCAATTTATCCCCCTGGTTACTGATTCTCTTTAATTCTCCGAGGAACCATCATACTGGAACAAGAAAGTAATAGCATGCAGTGAACGAACGTAGTGATAATCTTATACTTCTAAATTATAGAAGTACTGTGGGTCTCACTGCTTGACGTAAAAAGCAGGGATAAATGAGGTGTGGAAATTGACGACGGGGGGCTCCACGCATGTTGAACGACAGGTGCGAGATGCCGCCATTCCCACAGGGTATCCTGAGGAGGGATAGAAGAGAGGCGTAAGCCCCAGAAACTGGCATTTTCGAACAGCGCTGTTTCAGATAAATCCGTCTGACTAGTCAATTCAGAAGCATGTTCCATGTACCCAGTCAAATTGCTCAGCCTGTTTGCAAATATAACGACTGGTAAATTACCTTTTTAAAGTGGTGCGAATTTTTTTTTTAATATCCTTTTTTATAGAATGTGGTAATACTTGGATGCCAACGTTTCTTTTTATAATTTCTCAGATTGGTGAACCCCAGTTTCACTCCTGATTATCGTCATTTGCCACGAAATTTTATTTTATTTTTCCAGTAAAGTGGTGTGAAACCCTCGATGCGTGAAAGTTGCGAAATCATGAGGCGTGAACAAGCAATTCATTACTTTCAACCGTTTTACAAGTCACGTTTACGTACATATGCCTAAGAAATTAACCGGGTCACATACACTGCTTTGGAGAAAAGACGATTGTGCCACACCTGACGCGGAAGATAGCACGAACACTTTGAGTAATGTTTGCAGCCACCAATAAAACCCTAGTCCCACTAGGCCGGCAAACAGAAACAACCGACACTGACAAGCCTCCAACACATGCAGCATGCTGGCGATGTTACCTTTCGCAGACTTCTTTCGTTCGGTGCTCGTGAAGTAACCACACGTGATTGTAGGCCTGCTAAAAATACTCTCCCGTGCATGATGATCGTGTTTGCACATAGCCCCCTTTATTTTACAAAGCCTGCCAAATCGCGAAAGAATCTGATTTGAGGCTTGTCGCTCTCGGTTTTTACTTTTTTTTCGCTCTAGTCGGACTTGGGCATAACGAACTTAAATCGGAATCCCGGAATTCCGAACGGCCAAATGAGTCTCCGGCTTTTTGGCTTCTTGCCCGAGGAGGCCCATCTAGAACGCATCCATAGCGTGATTCGATAACAGACGTGACATTAAAACGCCAAGCGGGGAAATATGCTTTGAAAGAGGCATTCACAGAACAGCAACACCGACCACGCGACCGGCGAAGTTTAAAACTATGGATTTCGTTAGGGTAATTAACTTCTAAAGCTAATGGTCACTGCTCGATTTTTCCTGTTCATATTGGTATATCATCACAACCGGGCTTATCATGTTTTCTAAAAATATTAACATTACCGTACTCAATTTGTTTTATTGCAATACTTTTTAGCTTGTTTTCGTTTTTCCTTAGTGTTACACATTCAATTGTCGCCATGTTTTTATCTTCGCCATTTTCCCTTGTTTTTGTTTTTGCTTAGTTTTACACATTCAGTGGTCGCCATCCGGCTTGAGGGGCTCTGTGTATGCGCGATTAAAGGAGTGGCCTTGAGTTGAACCACTGGGTATTATTTGACTATGGTACCTATAGCTGCGCAGATCCCCTCTTTCCGACTTAATCGTATACTCAGCTTTGTTGTTCTCTGGGATCCTCCAATTGTCCGTCGTAACTGGTTGTCTTTGTGCTCTGAAGCAACCTTTGATCACGGTCTTGTTTCGAGTGCACAGTACGTCCTAGGGCGCCTTCATGTCCCGCTGGCACTCTAGTACGTCCTACACAGAGCAGCGCTTATCGCCCAGATGAAAAGCTCCGAGTCGTCAGGTTTTGGACGCATGGGTGACGTCAGATATTCCGCAGAAGGAAGCTACTGCGCATGCTCAAAAAGCGCTCCACAGTTCAGCCGACAAAAGTGGCTGCGTGCAAAAGGCCATTATTGGAAATGTACACATTGTCTCACCTTAAGTCCAGACGCAGCCGACTCTATATGTGCTAATGGGACCAATCAAACAGCGTCAGGGCGCAAGTCATTAGGCCTCTTTTTATTTCTGATTTGTTCAGCGATGATGGAACACGTACAAAAATACGACGAACACCATGATGGTGAGATTGTTACGCTGTCTCATTGGTCCCATCAGCTCGTGGCATCGGCTGCGTCCGGACTTAAAGGACCTCTCCAGCCTTAAATGCGGTCACTAGTATTCTATAAAAAACCTTGTATCAGAGAACCTCCTCGTTAAAGTCTCCACGAAATTTCAGATCGCGATTTCAAGAATAAAGCATATGAAAGGGGGGGGGGGGGGGGGGGGGGGCGTCTGGATATTTTCGAATTGCATCGCACTTGATAAGCAAACCGGGCCGTAACCAGATCAGGATGCCGTCTCCGTAAGGCTCTTCGTCTTCCGCTCTTCTCGGTCCCAACGGTTGTCATTGCGTCGGTCACGCCGCTCAACGCCATCTCGGGTTCATATTAACAGCAACAACGCGCTCCAAACAAGGACAAAAGGGGAAGGCATATAGAACAACAAACAGAACGATGACTTCCAGGTCTTCTACTTCGTGAAAAACAGAACCATGGTACAAAGAAAAAGAAATACTCTGGAAATTCGCGCTCATCTCATTGCCTGCTTCCCCAAGTAATATAATTATATTATATTACTTGGGGAATAGCGCTAGCTGATACACTTGTCATCGAGTCGTATGATCTTCTGTCTCAATAATTTATCTTATTAAAGGGTCGTCATCCCGCACCAATACAGTGTATATTGTGAAGTGGGGATCGCGACCACAGTCGCGGCACTGAACCGCTAGATGGCCAGAGACAGTCTTGTTTGTAATGTTATGATACTCTCGCAGCCCATCCTACTAGAGCAATCTATATAAGCTTATATAGGAGGCTCTGGTCCGACATAGATCTCGGGTGTCTCGGGAAAGCGGCTCGATGTTGGTAACAAGGGGTACGTCACGATTAGTTGCTGTGGTATCACAGGTTTCGTCGAGTGACGAAACGAAAATGTGTGTAGCAAAGTGCAAGCTTCTTGAATTAAATTTTCATAAAATTTTTGTTATTTTGGTTTGATAATTTAGCAGCGTAAAGGTACGCAAAAAATCTCGAGCCATGTAGACCTACGACAGCTATTCTTTAGGCTAGATATACCATTTTATGTGAAACGAAATATAGCGAGGTTACTTCATTAAGTAAAATACCCCGCGCAATTTGCTAAAATTAGTTATCGCTTTGAAAGTTATGGCATACATAATGGCTTCGCACGTTAAAAGTATTTTCAGCTCTTTTGCTTTTTTTTCCAGGTCACGCATTTAAAAATGAAACAGCCCTTGTTCTCATATTAAGAAATGTACGATTCCACCACTTTCGGCCCGGTCGGGATACTGTGTCGCGAGGCCTGCAGTACAAACTAACAGCTGGACTACAAGTGCACTCAGACTGTGATTTGTGTGTCCCTGCACAATTTTTGATAACGCAGTTCTCGAATCACACAGGACCAAGAACATCTCGCCCAGCAAATCCAGGAAATGTGACAGCGTTGTTACGGTAGAACCAGTTTGTTACTGACAGAGTGAAGTGTATACCTTTAAAAAAGTTATGTATGCTGTCCTATTATACACTCTATATGCCATTCATTTTTACTTTCCCTAGTAAAAAAAAATCATTTGTATGAGAAATTTCTTGTGTCCAATAAACACATATGAATCATACAAGATATATAAGAACATATAAGAACGTATAAGAACCATATAAGAATTATATGAGAACCATATAAGAGTTATATAAGATATATAAGAACCCCATAAGAAGCTTATAAGAAACTTCCCACTAGTTCGTTATATGGTGCTTGTATGTTCTCATATATCTTATATAGTTCTTATATGGTTCTTATTCGGTTCTTATATGTTCTTATATATCTTGTATGATCCATATGTGTTTATTGGACACAGAAATTTCTCATACAAATTAGAATTTTCAATAGGGTTTTTGGTCAATATTAGTTGTCGAAGCTAATAACACATACATAACCATAGTTTCCCGTGCATAGTGGGGGCAGTATACGTGCGGAAATTGCTGAGATTTCCTGAGATCGACGGAGAGAAACGTATTATAAGGGTTTTACGAAGACGTGATGGTTGTAAAGGGGTTTTGTTACCGGAGTTCACAAAATGGTAGCAGTACAGCTGGTAGAAAACAGCTTCAAACGACTTCAGACAAGTAAAACAAACAAATTATAGCCCCTTGCATAGGAGGCTACGATTTGAGTCTTCTATTTGTCTGTTGTCCCTAACTAAAACAACTTCACCTTCTATGGTAACAGCGTTTCATATAGCTGTGTGTCTAATGTGAGTTGTGTACATGTGCTATGTTCTCTTTTTCTGGAACGCGGACCAACTCATCGGAAGCGCAGGGTTCGGAGGAGACAGCGCCAAGCTCTGCCTCTCGCCGGGCTGCGTCAACGCCGGTAAGGAAGGCGCTGCATCAGCTTTATGCAGAATTGATATAACCTAGGCGAATCGCCCCTTTAACACAATGTTGGCAAACAAAACAAAAAATTTTGTTTTCCGTTGTTTTTCATCAGTGACTCTATACACATCTGAGAGCTGAAAGACTTGAAGAAAACGAACGCTGCAGGAATGAGAAGTCTCATCGTGTGCATGAAGTTTGTGTCTATCGAATTTTTTACGGTCTTGCCAACTGGACACATTGATACTTTAGACCCATGTTGTTGTAAAAAAAACTATCTCCAAACTCCGGTCTAAAAACATGCTTTTCGTGCAAGGCTTGTCAAATTATGAGGCGCTGGAGAAATGCAGCCTTCTGCGTTAAGTCCTTATTTCGAACTCTTTTTGTTCGCCTTCCGCCCATTGAAAAGCATGCGGGAAGGGCCTTAGAACCCACCTGGTATCGCTGCGCCGCAGCGTTCTTCCGCATCAAAAAGTTCGTCTGCTTTCCTCGCCGTCACCATGGCAACGAACGCCAAATGAATAAAAGCACGAACGGTACCGCCGCGTGAAGCCAGCAACAGCTGACGCCACTTTACGAACGCCTTCTGCTAGCCAAAGCCGAACGCGGTGTGTCAGATCAACCACCTCCGCCGGTGCGGCGCTAGCAAAGACGACGAAGCTGAGACACGCCGACGGCGATCGAGCAAGCAACAACACCGCGGGACGACTGCAACGGCGGCATTTACCGCTCATTCACACTGGAAGCGGATCCGCGTTCGCAAAGCGGTTGCAAACGCGGTTGTGTAAAGATCCAGTACAATTTCAAGCGCACTTGATGTCATCGAGTGCACGTGCGATTACACTGGGTCTTTATACAACCGCGTTCGCAACCGCTTTGCGAACGCGGATCCGGTTTCAGTGTGAATGAGCGGTTAAGCCCGGTTCAGACACTTGCGTTTGACTGCGTTTCACTGCGTTGCGGCTGCAAGAAACCAGGACATCCGTGCTGCTTATATCGCGTGCCAGATGATTCCTTGAATTGGATTCCACGCTTTATACGAAGCACAGATGTGCCGGTGACTCGCTTTCGGTTCTCGACGCAACGCAGTCAAACGCACTCAAACGCAAGTGTCTGAACCGGCCTTTAGTCGGATCAAAAGCCGCCTTCGCCGGTGCGCCGCTAGCAAAGACGACGAAGCTGAGCCACGCCGACGGCGAATGGGCGAGCAACAGCACCGCGGGACGACTGCAACTGCGGCATTTATTGGGTTCAAAGGCGCGAAATAAGCAAGAACAATTTTTATTTGAATCATAACACGCGATATCCAAGTTGGGGACCACATACCTTCGCTGGGTCTTTCCTGTGAACTTTTTACAGAGACACGGGGTGACGCATTCAAAACACAGCTCCGTTTGCAAAATATGGGGGCCCTGAAAAGGGCCGTTTAGACTGCTACCAGACCTATAACTGACGTAACGAGCACTTGACGAGCGGTTGGCGCATAAGTCGTCTTTATGCACGCAGGCGGGAGACGGGCTCAGCGCAGCGGATCACTCGAAGTCACCGGGGCCGTCAGAATCCTCGTCCTTCGCACTATAGGGAAGGTCCCTGTCTGCGTCGGGGCTGTAGAATTTGGCGGCCGCGGCGACGAATGACTGGAATCTATCAGTGTTTCTGCGCGCCTTCTCTCTCCTCCAAAACATGAACTTTGCAAGGTGACCAGTGAAATAGTGGCTCTCGCGCCGTCCAGATGGAAGAGAGTTTTTGACGTGGGCCTAGGTGCCCTCCACCGTATTGGTGTGCGCACCAGTGTTCGGGTCGACAAAGTGCAGGTTGTGGTTAACGGTGAGGTGCGTGAAGCGAGCGTCATCTGCCCAACAATCAGTGATTATTCTTGTTCCAGGGTGGACCCACTTGGCTATTAGCCCTAGCAGGGTTTTAGCGTCACGGGTCTCCACGGGAACAAGAAAGCAGCACCCGCTGCCACGCTTCACACCGCCGAAAACCCACTGGCGCGATGGTACTTTCGCCGCCCGAACATACTCTCGTCTAGTTCTACAGTCACGCCTTCGCTGCCAATCA
The DNA here is from genome assembly GCF_016920785.2 of Ixodes scapularis. Classification (NCBI taxonomy): domain Eukaryota; kingdom Metazoa; phylum Arthropoda; class Arachnida; order Ixodida; family Ixodidae; genus Ixodes; species Ixodes scapularis. Next base: position 89,714,602 of record NW_024609846.1, on the reverse strand, counting down.
TTTCTGAATGCGTAAAGACGGCATTTACCACAACCTCCCGACAAAGGCTCGTCCAATCAGTTATTGTCTTACTTGCGACATCAGTCTCCCGCTGAATGACGGCGCACGGTAGGTTCTGGCACCAGAGGTAGATGATCTTCATGAAATGGGGAAGCGTCAGGTGCGATCTCTCGAAAAAGGAACCGCTCCGTACCGAGACCTCGCCCCGGCACTGAACCTTGACCGGCTTCCTCTTGGGCAGTTCACGAGTCATCCACACACCGAACCTTCACGAATAACCATCCGCAGATCTAGCGCGGACTTGCAGCGTCATCGGAGCTTCGCACTCTGGGCACGCACACGAACCCAGAAGCAGGCCCATGCCCTGAAGCAAATTAATTGCTTCAAGAGGGTCTTTTATGGTGTCATGAAGACGGTACAAGTTAAACGCCATGGCACTGCGACGGTCGCCTCTGGAAGAATAAAGCGCCGAGGGGGCTAAACGAGCAGCACTGCGCGCTTTTTTGCATTATTATTTTAATTTGATCCGCCATATTATAACTCGTGACACCATTCTAACAAACTCATTGGTTAATCGGCCGGACCACGTCATCGCGTGACAAAACAAACGCCAATCGTATGACCAGAACGGTTGCCACGGTCGGCATCGTTACACAGAAGAGAACAGTCGGAGCCAACAACAAAGTGAAGTCACAGTGTGAACAAAAAAAAGAAAAAAAAAAAAAGGAAGGGAGCCGTTTTCGGGCAGCGTGTTCTTTGATGAGAGGTGTTGCTCGCAATGTTACTTGTTTGTTTCCTTTTTTATTTCTTTACCCTAGAGGGTGCCACGACCCTTATTTGAAGCACGAGAGCTCCAAGTCGGTGCTTTGAAGCGTTCTTCCGCAGAACGAGCACTAGTGCTAGAAATGCACGTCTCGCAGCCAGAAGTGCGTACTAGCCCGCGCTTGTAGCTTTGGCTGCAGTTTCAGCTTAAGGATGAACAGAGTATAGTTAACGATTTCACCAAAATTAACAACCGACGAATGCGGCAGAGGTGTTTGCGGGTATAAAAAAGAAACAAAATGCACTGACGATGCGGTCAGGCTCTAAGGGCACCTTTTACTGAGACGTTATAAAAATGAGCAGTGCTGCGTTAATTCACAGTACAGTCACAGTGAAAGCTGCGACACGTCATGGCGAAGCCTTTGGGCGTCGGCGTCCTGTTAAACGTTGGTTGCGTTCACACACTGTGGAGTGCGTGAACAAAGGCTTTCGGAACAAAATAGACATCTTAACATTTAATTCCCAACGCTTTTTCTTTTTTTGCTCCGGAGCGCATGAAAGCGCGTATCGCGGCATGAGCTTTTGCAATTAACAGTGATACGGCAAGATTTTGTTGACGGCTATTTTGTGTTTATATTTCCAGAGCGCGTGCAATAGGCATTGTGTGCTACAAAGCATGGCATCACCCTAAACAGAAGGAAATTGAGACAACCTCCCGTACTACTAAATCTCCTTTTATTGAGGAGGTTCAGAAAATTAGGAATCTTTACGAGTACGAACGATACTCCTAACCGGCTGACAATGCTGGACAGGTCTCTCATGATGCCTGATTTTTAAACTGCCCCCATTTTGCTCGTGTGTGTTGTACTGCGAAACTCAATTTCTGGAGTTCACCAAGTGACGTGCTCACCTAGTTGTTTGTAAATTTGTTTAAAGTTCGGAAATTTTATGTAATAAAGACATATATAAAATTGTGACGTAGCTCAGTGGTAACGATCTTGCTTCATTTAGGATCAAATCCCGCGGGCTTCGGGTGATCTTTTTTGAAGATTTAGCGACCTCGACGACGGACACCCTAGGCGCTACTATAACAACTAGAACATAAACAACTCCAACAACTACAACGAATGTCATTTCCGGCGGATAGAAGAACCCATAGGGGCTATCTTGTAAAAAAAATTGAGCAGTCCTGTGTAACTCCACAGTACAGCTGCAGCAATAGCTGCGACACGTCATGGTGAGTCGTTGGGCATTGACGTCGTGTTCGCGCACTGTGGGGTGCGTGAAAAAAAAGCGTTCGGAATAAAATTGATATATGAACATTCTGTTCCGAACGCTCTTGTTACTCTTTTACTCCTGAGCACGTGAAAGCGCGTCTCCAAGGACGAACTCTTGGCATTGACAATGCCATGAAAACATTTTTATATCGGCAATTCATTTGTATTTTCAAAAGAGCGCGTGCAGTGGGCATCGGGTACTACAAAAACCCTCAGTATAAAGGGGATTGTTAATGCTGCGACGTAGCTCTGGAGTCAGCTTGAAACGCCGAGAAACTTCGGACTTTCAAAAAAGAGTGAACTAACAAGGAACATTTTCAAAGGCCTTCAAGGTCGCGGTTTATTTATTTATTTAAATATCTTCGAGCTGAGGCCATCAATACATAGGACAGAACGGAAGATACACCAATCACAAACTCCGAGAACATCACAAAGAAGTTTCTAAGGCCTCTCCAGATTCTTATCATCCCATAGTCATACATGCCCGTTCGTGTTTGCGTTGTCATCCCCTCTTTGATGAAACAAAAATCCTGGGGTGGCATGACAGCAGATTCGGCAGGGAGATGATAGAATCATTCGCCATGACCACAGCAAAAAACAATGTGTCAAACCCTTCTCTCCTGCTGACGAAAACAGGTTGAATTTCTAAAATCTGAGATAAGCCCACCACTCTGACTTGCACTTCGCGTTTTCTTATCTTCCCTTCTCCCCCCTTCTCCTCCTGGGTATAGTCGGCTGCTCGCTGTTGAAAGTTTACTCGTCTGTTGCTAGTTGAAAGGTGTGGTTGTGTTGTCCCTGTTTTAATTGTTTTATTCTTTCTTCATCCATAAAATATCTTCGGGTGGCAAAAAATCACCGAGAAAACGCGCATAAAAACAATTAAAATACAAAACATCGAAGTAGATGAAAAAAATATACACACAAAATAGTTGCGCACAAATCTAGAATACGATATCTGATAAAGTTTCTTTAAATTCTGTTCTGTCAGGAGTTGCGGCAACGTTTGAGGGAAGACCGTTCCAATCACTGGGCGGCGCGTAAAAATACAGTTTTGAAACGTGACTGCTCTTGATTGTGGGCGCGCTACATTGAGGGTACGGCCCACACGAAGATGACGGGGTACTGAAGATGCAATGTACGACGACCGGAGGCACAGGCTGTAATAAAATTTGCGAGAAAGATATAACCTAGCAAGCTCACGACGTTCAGAAAGGAGATAAGACTGCTATACTTCGTTTCAGCTTCGGTCCAGACGCAGCCAAAGCTACAAGCGCGAGCTCCGGGCTTTCAGCATCCCTGACAAGCACGCGCGCTCGTGCAGTACAAGCACTGTTCTGGGCCACATGCTCGCGCTTGTAGCATCGGCTGCGTCTGGACCGAAGCTGAAACGGAGTATAGGGATCCTAAGGGAAGAGATGCTTGTGAAAGAAGAAGAATCTAAGTAAACGAAATGTAATGCGTTTTTCGACTGATTCAATGGTTTCGGTGAGATAAGCTTGGTATGGGGCCCAGATGGCAGATGCGAATTTGAGTTTAGAACGATCGAGGGATGTGTAGGCAAGCAAGCAGCTTTAGATGAGGAGGAGCCAGTTAAAGTTACGCTTCAAAAGGCCTGGAAATCGATTAGCAGATGTGGCTGATATGAGTGGCCCGGGAGATATGAGATAAGAGGTGTCCTCCGAGATACTTATACGAATCGTTATTTTGCAATGGTGTGCTGTGAAAAGCCGACGTAGAACCTCTGTTTTCTGCAGGGAAGATAATCCTCGCAGCGCTCCGCTCTTCTAAGCTGCGAGGGGAGCCAAGCTGGGGCATTGTAAAAAGTGGAGAGAATATAGGAATGAAGGAGGCAGATAAAAGCGGAAAGCGCGAAGTGTACGTCGGCCTTTAAGTAAATAGGAAAACACGGAAGGGATTAAACGACGCATAAAAGATACGAGCTTGCACTTTTTAACGTTGAGGGACATCTGCCATTTTTCACACCATACTTGAATACAAAACAAATCATCTTGTAAGAGTAGGTGATCGGATGGGCTAGTCAGCTGACGATAAATGACACAATCATCAGCGGAAAAACGAAAATACGATAAGAGAAATAAGGGTATGCATTAGTGTATATTAAAAAGAGAAGTGTGCTGAAATCTGATCCACGAGGAACACCTGAAGTGACTTCTGCAAGCGTATATGCTGCCTGGTTAGCGGTTAGAAGCTACTGTCGGTGGGTGAGAAAGTTGATGATCCAGCCGAGGAATCTAAGTTAAGTTGAGATAATTTGAATATAAGATGTCTATGGGGGAGACCTATCAAATTCTTTGGCGTATTTTAAAAAGAGGGCGTCAGTTTGTATATTACAATCGAGGTTAACATGCACGTCATGAACAAAGCATGCAAGCTGATTTTCAGATAAAAAATGTTTCCGAAAACCGTGTTGCAAGGATTTGATGCATTGGTTATCCGTCAGGAAGTGAATTATTTTGGAGTAGATGATCTGCTCCATTAGTTAACACGAGACGTGTGTTAGGGAGATGGGGCGGTATTTTGAGGGGGAACACTTGTCGCCATTTTTGTAAATTTGAACGATCTTTCCCACCTTCCATTCGTATGACAAAATACCAGCTGAAAGGGACTGCGCAAAACGTTTAGCCAATATCACGCTTGATAATTCCTTGCTATTCTTCAAACATTTTTACATTTATTTCAGCTATACCTGCATATAAAGAAAGCCTAAGGTTTTCTCTTATGTTTGCAATGCCAGCAGTTTTGAAAGTAAGCCCAGCCATGGATATGGGGGAAGCACGAGGAGCAGTGGAAAACGTGTAATTAATTTTCTGCGTAAAAGCTGAACAAAACACACCATTAAGCAAATTTGCAGATTCATCATCACACACGAAGGCGTCGGCGTCATTTTTGAGTATAATAACAGCATCATACTTCGGGTTAATTATTCTACAGAACTTTTATGGGTTAATCTTAAGCATGCCCAGAAAGTAGGTGTTATAAAATACATATTTTTGTGTCCGAATTGCGGATGTGAACTGTTTTTCCGGATTGTAAAAGTTGTTCCAGTCCGAGTTTTGAAAAGTTTCTTCGTTTTATGAATGATACGCTTTTCTTTAGGTTAAATGTTTCAGACAGTTTTTAAACCAAGGAGCAGATGAGCTTTCGGTAAACGCGACGGTCCGGATAAAGATGCCAGATAATTCTCGAATTTTAAATTTAAACATAGCTAGCCCATTTATCCTATACACGTCGACTATCAAAATCGAAGAAAAAAACTCTAACGAATTTATTTAGCTCGGCATTAATTCCTTGATAATTACCTTGATCATATAACTTTACGGGGTTATTTTCGTTTTGATTTAAAATCAATATGTAAAAATAAAGTGCAGTTAATTGCCTTATTGTCACTTATTTCGCATAGGTAGTTCATTGACCTTAGGCTGTCGGGCTCAGAAGCAAGAATAAGATGCAGTAAAACATTGGTTAGGGCTAGTTGGTACATATCGATTGAAAGGTTAAAAGGCGCGAACTGAAACAAGACAAAGAAGACACACGTACGACAAGGACAAGAATGAGGTCAAGGATATTGGAGGAATGGGACGTTTTTTGTGTGGGTTTGGTTACAAGCTGTGAAAGATTGAAGTTGAGGCAAAAATCAACGAAACCTTGCCCTTCGCTCGTATCAAGAGGGGTGGAATCGGATAGGGTAGACCAATCTATTGAGGTGTAATTAAAATCCTCGAAAAGCAGGATGCTTAACTGAGGATATTTCAGCTACAATTTGTTGAAGGCATCATTAAGATAGGTAAGAAAAAATAAATTGCTGTAGAGGAGGTCGGATGCATACACCAATAAGATATTTACTATGCGAAAGCGGACAACAGAACCACAGCATTGACAGCGGCGACAAAATATTCTCACGGTTGCATTTAAAAGACTAATTTATTGCAATCCAACCCCCCCCCCCCCCTTTTTCCGGTCACTTCTTCTATCTTTTCGAAATACTTTAAACCGGATGTGCCCGGAGAAAATGTCAGCCTCAGTCACTGATGACGACATCCATGTTTCAGTAAGGACAACGTCACAATCGGTGGATGTTATGAGGCTGCCTACCTCGTCCTGTTTTGACATCGCACTTCTTATGTTTGTGCAAAGGAAGGGCAGTGCTATGTGGAGACCTGTCCCTTGACCACGGTGACAACGTCGGCCTAGTTAAGTAGAACGCTTTTTTACAGCATTCGATGACTCATAAAAAAAGTGCCACTCAGGGCCAATAAAAAGTGTTATAAAACGCAAAAAGAACGGCTTAGCCTGCTCATGCACGAACGATAACAATTCGCGCCTGGCAAGATGAGCCGGAGGTGAAAAGTCCTCAGACACGGCGAAGCCGGTGACCTTCAATTTTTTTTCCCACTGGACATGATTCTTTCTTTCATTTCATAAAAAAAAGAAATGAAAATTTATTATTATCTGGCGGTTCTTGATAAGGTGATATTGAGCTAGCCTTTGGGCACGTTCGATGCTGTCTGGGTATCACCTCGATATCAAGATGATGGGGACAAAGACATGGGCGTACCAACCGGGGGGGGGGGGGGGGGCAAGGGGAGGGGCATGCCCCCCCCCCCCCCCAGTTCTCAGAAGGGGGGGGGGGCAAGGCATCTGTTTTGCCCCCTCCCCCGCCCCCTAAAACAGCCGCCACTGGGCAGGGCAAACACTGGCCGGCGGCGCCCAAGGGATACCAAGGGCACCGCCTTCCGGCCCCGGGAAGGGGGAGGGGGGGGCTCTGGTTTGCCCCCTTCTCCCTCCCCCCCATTAAGAATCTAGTCGGTACGCCGCTGGACAAAGATTGATAACCTTCTGTTTAGGCTTTGCCCAGGTTTTCCTCTCTGTGTTAGGGAGTCCACAAAGAAGGAGATTAGAGCGCCGCGATCTGGTTCTCCGTGTCGTCCAGGCGTTCGGTCAGCGTCGCCAAACCACCCGTAAGGCCTGCCGTGACACGACGGAGTTCCTCAAGGTCATTTCGAATGAAATTAATATTGGAGAACTCATGCTCTATTTGTGTCGTGCGGTAGGAAAGGCTGTTGACTTTTTCGCCAGTCCGAGCAAGTTTCAATTCAATAGTTTTTGTTTTCAAAAATGAAGAGAGCAGGGAGAGGGAAAAGCAACTTAGTAGTTGCTTGACAAAGCCTCTGCCTACTCCAACAGCAACAGCAACAGCGGATCGCAAAACTAAGGAAACTCAGTTTAACAGAATCACAGACATAAAAATATAAGAAACCAAAATAACATAGAATAATATTCATAATTCAGGTTTTATTCAAGTATTTTAATATTGACAGATAAATAGCGTGCGCGTAATTACAGAAGTAAAATATAAGAAAACAATTTAACATACAGTAGTAGTAACATGAATTCAGATTAAATTCAAATATTTAAACACTGAAAAATAAATTTAAAAATGTCGTGCGTATATTTTTTTCTAGTTGAACAAATAATATCTATGTTTATTGTGTCTGAACGACACACTAAACTTTGAATTGATTTCAGTTCGTCGAGCAGAGTAGCCTGACCTTCTTCAAGCTTGGTCAACAAAGAGAGCACAGCTTCTGGGATGTCATAACCTGGGTTCGACTCTATATCGCCGCAAAAGAGCAACAGTTTTCGTACTACGGCATTACACTGGCAAACGATTGTCAGGCAACACTGGGGGACTGGTATCAAAAGCAAACACCTATTACTACTTTTTGGCATAGAGAGGGTACGAAGTACTCATCTGTGTGAACAAGACGAAAGGTGAGTTAGCACTCTTGATGGTAGCGATGCCACCAGACCCACGAGCAAGCACGGGCCAAGTTCCGTCTTCTGGGGCCGAGTCCGGTGTTATCGATGTCATTTGGCTTGCGAACTTGCCGAAGAGTGGAATGCTTCTAACAACATTAAAACTTGGGTTTGGGCTAGTTGGTCCATTACAGAATAAAATGTTGAAAAGCGCGAAGAAACGAGGACAATAAAGAAACACGGACGACAGGACATCCGTTTCACTCTCAATTGTTTTTTATTAACACATTGCCCAAACCACCTCGGATTCAATCGCCACAATCAGAACCAACCATCCAGAAACACCATCTCACTCTGAAGCAAATGCAAAGACGGAGCGCTGACGCAATTGTTTTCTTTCTTTTTTATGTAGATTTCCTCTATAATCTCTCTTTCCTTTTTTTCCTTTGCCTTTCTTAAAAACTTTGTGCCAGTCAGGTCAGGTTTACACCCACATCGCCTACAATGGTCAGCGAGATGGTCCCCGGCGTTGACACAAATTATGTTCTCGTGCTCTATCATTGGAGCAGCGCCTAGTCTGCCCCATGTAGACTCTGCCACAACTAAAAAGTGGAATCTCGTACACCACATTGTTGACGCACGCAGTATATTGCATTGCGTGTTTCTTGGAGCACGGTGCTTTTTTCTGCCTTGTCAACATCGGGCATATCCTGGCAAGTTTACACGGTGCCGAAAAAACCACGTTAATGTCGTGTCTACAAGCTACCTTTTTTTAGATTATGAGACACGGTATGCATGTACGGAATGACTTGAACTCGTTTCCTTTCTTTACTTGCCTCGCTGCCTTTTTTACTTCTTTTTAGCATTTGAAGAAGGCTCTCACAACAACTAGAAATTAGGTTAGGGGGTACCCCGCATCTCTCAACCTTTTTGATTGTCTTTCAATACTGATTTTCATCTGGTGATTGCAATTTTTTTCGAAAGCCGCACTTAGACATGTCAAGGCCCTCTTTACCAGTTTAGAGTGAACACTTTCATACAAAACCAGGCTTTTCTTAGTGCGCGGACCATACTGCCAACAGACATGTTCTTCAGAAAAAAGGATTAAAATGTCTAACAACTGACTGCAGTTATTCACAGGCGATTCCCAGGTAAAATTAAGTCCGCCTGACACCTCCCTAAACAGTCTGACAATCTTCTCAACCGTTTTCTCCAAAACCGAGTCTGTTTCTAAAATTAAAAAAAAAAAAAGAAAACAGCACTGATCGTCAACTCCGTTAGTGCACCGCTCTGTTTACGCCATAAACGCACCGGGCACATAAGACGAGAATGTCGAGTTCTGAAGTGTCCGATGTGTTTTCAATTGCCACATACTGGTGACGATTGTATGGAGACGTACGCTAGATTCGCCGATCCATTCATTACGGACGAAGAGCCAAATGAACATATCATGGACGCCACTGAGGCAGAAGACCTGACAAGGGTTGGCATGCCGGCAACCAAGGAGAACAAATATTACCACGGAAACCATGGTGGCGGAAGTACCAAAAGCGGAGAAGAACGCATCAGGCTCCCAAAATCCCAAGCATTGGTTGAAAGTGAACAAAAAAAAAAGTGAAAGCCGTTTAAAACTCCATATAATACCGAATTAGAGAGCAGCTCTTGAGGAGTAGGGTAGGGTACTGAGAGGGGTCATGTGACCTCGGGGGTGGGGGGTCACGTGACCTGGGGGAGGGATCACGTGACCTCGGGGGTTACGTGACCCCCAGAGATATTTTTCCGCTAGATTTAGCGGGGAAAATTTTCCGCTAGATTTTGCGGGGAAATTTTTCCACTAAACTTAGCGGGGACATTTTCCCGCTAGATTTAGCGTTTAAATATTTCCGCTAGATGTAGCGGGGAAAATGTTTCGCTAGATTTAGCGGGGAAATATTTCCGCTAGATTTAGCGGGGAAATTTTTCCGCTAGGTTTAGCGGGGAAATTTTTTTTATTTATTTATTTCATTTATTTATTTATTTCAAAATACTGCGACCTCGATGAGGTCATCACAGGAGTGGAGAGAAAACATGCATGTACATTCAAAAAGGCCATCGATTAAATATGTACACAACCTACAAAACAAAACTTACAAAAACCGTGAAAAATGCCATATAAAAAGAGTACAAAAACAAACACATACACTTCAATTACAGATTCAGGGCACCATACCAGAACACCTACTGTATTTCTAATACAAACCTATCAAAATCGAGAGAACGAACTGATCCATTTATGTTATTCCAATTTTCTATCGTTCGAGGAAAAAAAGAATATTTAAAACAGTTAAGATGGGCTCTGTACGGTACAAGATTTAATGGATGGAAGCTTCGAGTGCGTGATTCAGTAACAAAACCAACACATTTTCCTGATTAAGTACACAGTTTTTATTCACTATTTTGTGTAGGAGCTTGAGCCGTTCTACAACGCGTCTAGATTCAAGAGGCGTAAGTCCTATGTCAGTCATAGTAGATGTGGGAGAAAAATTGCGGTCATATCTATTACAAATAAATCTAGCTGCCTTTGATTGTATTGCGTCAATCTGCTTAATATCACCCTTTAGATATGAATCCCACACTACACAACCATACTCTAAGATAGGTCTAATCAAGGTTTTATACGCCGTTATTTTAACTTCCCTAGTTGAAGATTTTAAAGTTCTCTTGACATATCCTAGCCTTTGCAGAGTACGAGAACAAATAGAACTGATGTGCTTATCCCATTTGAAACTAGGCGTGAAAAAAATACCCAAATACTTGTATTCATGAACTTGACGCAGCATCATATTACTAGTACCATACCCAAAAACAGACGGTTCCTTCTTATTAGTAAATGACATAACTGCAGATTTCTCAAAATTAATTTCCATCTGCCACTTTTTACTCCAATTAAAAATCTGTTCAAAAGAGTCATTTAGCAAGGCATGGTCATCTACCGAGTTGATTTCGTTGTACAAAACGCAATCATCTGCATAGAGGCGAATTTTAACTGGAAGACCACTTGCGACGTTGTTAATATAAAGTAAAAACAAATGAGGTCCTAAAACTTATCCCTGTGGGACACCGGAACTAGCTGAGACGTTGCTAGAATGAACATCCCTGTACGAAACAAACTGTGATTTATTTTTTAGATGATCTTCGATCTAATTAACTAATGACGTATTTAAAATCGCTTGTAGTTTCTGAAGAAGCTTATGATGTGGCACCTTATCAAAAGCCTTAGAATAATCTACAAAGATGGCATCAAGTTGTCCTCTTTTATCTAAAGCTAAAGCTATGTCGTGAGCGAATTCCAGAAGTTGGGTTGAGGTGGAGTAGCCACGACGAAAACCATGCTGTTGCGGGCAAAGAATAAAATTAGTCTCGAGGTACTCAGATATCTGTTTATAGAGAATATGTTCCAAAAGTTTGCATGAAGACGATGTGAGCGAAATGGGTCTGTAGTTTGTAACCACCTGTTTATTGCCCGACTTGAACAAGGGGATAATTTTAGCCGACTTCCATGACCGAGGTACTGTTGCAGTAGAAATAGATTTTTTTGAAAATGACAGATAGGTATTTTGAACTCCAAAGTGAATATCGGCGAAAAAAAGAATTTGGAATTCCATCAGGGCCAGGGCGTTTTCTTACAGTCAAGATTCATTAGTAGATTGAGGACACCAGAAACACTCATCTCTAAATCAGATAAAGCTGGGTATATACCTTCAAAGAAAAACTCTGAATCAATGCCGTTGTCACGACTGAACACAGATTTAAAATAATCATTAAAACAGTTCGCTATCTTTGTCGGCTCACTTACAGATTCACCTTCAATAGTAAAACTCTGGGATGTGTTACATTTTGGAATAATAGATCTCCAAAATTTGGCAGGATTTGATTTCATAAATTCAGACAAAGTTACATTAAAATATTTGGTTTTAGCTGTTAACAACCTTTTTTTCAAGGTTGTTTTCATATATTCAAACGAGGTATGAACAACTGATTCTGTGCTATTTTTCGCTGAACGACGTCTCCTCTTCGTTTGCCGCATCAACTGCAGCACCTCTCTCGTAATCCAGGGGTGCGCAGGGTTTTTTTTTTCTTTCTAGTAACAGGTACAAATTTGTTGATGCATTTATCTATAAGGGAGTTGAAATATCTAAGCAACGTATTGACATCAGCGTCTAGACTCATGGCACAAAAATCATCAAAAAAAAAACTAAGTTAATCAATAATTGATACATCGTCAGCTCTGTTGAAATCAAGGAACGTGACAAATTCAGGGTTCGAACGCTTGATACGAATGTTAAGGCTGACAAGGACCTCTTTGTCATCAGAAATTCCCTCGACTAGTTCGCAGTCATAACCTAAGATGTGATACTATGGGTTAGAAAAACAAGATCAAGAACAGAATTATCTCTGGTGCACGTTTGGACAACCTGATCTAGGTCGAATGACACAGCCATATCTACTAGAGCATCACAAATGGCCCTATCGCGACAGCCGACCACTAGCGTTCCCGCTAAATTTAGAGGGAAAATGTTTCCGCTAGATTTAGCGGGGAAATTTTTCCGCTACATTTAGCGGGGAAATTTTTCTGCTAGATTTAGCGGGGAAAATTTTACGTTAGATTTAGCGGGGAAATTTACCCATAATGCACCGCGCGGTTACGCCGACGGCGACGCCGACGGCGATGCCGCTCAAGCCGGAAACGGGCGCCTAAGAGCTGCACTCTAAAAAAAAACATTTTGTGAGAAAGACTATTAGGAAGCAGCACTGCAGATTGCGGTTGGTCATTGAAGGGTCATTGAACGTTTAAAGGTTGTATATGGAATAAAAATGCAATGCAAATTGTATATAACCCAATTGCTCGTGCTAAAATGTCTTTACCATGCAATAGAAAAATAGTGGCGTAGCTCTTTGATAATGCCCCCTCTTCGCACAAAGGGGACCCAGGTTCGGTTCCCGCGGGCAGCGGGCGATCGTTTACAAGGATTTGTCAACATCGGCGACGTACACCCTCCGTTTTACTACACAAACTGCAACATCAACAACATCATCAACATCACCAACGACGACAACGACAACGACAACGACCACTACAACCACAACTAGAACTACGACTATAACATCAACAACGCGTCACTTCCAGTGGTGGAAAGAGCCCATAACAGCTATCGCTGTAAAAAAGCTCTGTGGTAATGCCTCCGCTTCGTAAGCATCGGACCCAGGTACGAATCCTGCGGGTGGCAGGATATATTTTTCAAGGATTTGGCAACGTTAACAACGGACACTCTACGCCCTACTACGAAACTACAACAACAACATGGACGTTATTTCCTGTGGTGGTAACAGCCCATAACAGCTACAGCTGTAAATTATTTTAGCACTAGGTCGACTCAACACTGACACATAGGACACCGGCGCTAAGCGTGTGCTATTTCTATTCGCGGTGAAAATGTCCCTAAAGCTTTTTCTGTTTTCAATACTCTAAACCTCATTCTGGGTAGTTCAATTGCTACCCACACAGTTTTGTTCTAATTTTCGTGGTGCGTACAAGCCTGCCATTGCACGTGCTTGCACCAGCAAAGAAAGTTGAAGTATCCTCACCTCGCTGTGAAAAAATTCCACGAGGTGGCGATACCAAAACTTCTCGCCAAGAATAGCTGGCGGCAGACCTGGTTTGCTAGAACTTAGGAAATTGTCCGGTTCCGGCACGGGCTCATCGCCCTCCCCGGGATATAGCTGCATGTGTGGAGAAGAGTTATTAAACCCAGGAAGCTAGCGCTCCAGGCGGAGCATCTACTGAATTTTAACCCGTCACTGATTATAGCTAATCGTTAGCAAAGCGCCGCGATTGAGTCTGCTCACCCATAGCCGTCTAAACCGTCCCCTAGTATTTCGTGTTGACACCAGTGTTGTCACCAAAAAAAAGTGAAGAAGTACGTTGCTCGTTACTTGCAAATATAGAAAAACGCGTTTCCGTTACCGTTAGAAAAGTAACACACGTTACCTTTTATTTATTAAATAAAACTTCTTAATGTTTTGAGGTTACACCAACGCATAAGTGCCATTCTTGTGTTTGCTTGGGGAAAAGGCAAAATTGTGAAGGTATATAACTTTTCACCCAAAGTCGCATGAGCGCAGCCATCTTAGAATCACGGGACGCGGCCGCCACAAGGAGACTTCAAATCGTCGCTTCTTTCTCCTCTCCGCACTTTGGCGAAGGCGTTCTATTCGTTTTTTTGTTGTGCTTTACCGCGATTTTCAGTCTTGCTTCGTGAAGTGACGTCTGATGCTTTTTTTTATAACCTAACTGCATGACATATAAGTACAACTTCTGCACTTGATTTTATAACACGTTTTGACTATTTACACCGTCGACGTAGCGGATACGTTTGAGGAAAGGAATCAGCGTTAACACTGGCGCGCACTGAAAATCTAGATGACTCTAAGACACACGAGGGTTGAGAGGCCAATTATTTAAGACAGCGGAAATTTGCTTAAGTTATAGTGGCGCAATAAGAAGAGCAAGGTACCTTTATGAGCACGCATTTACGATCTTAAATAGGAAGGCAAATATAGCCAGCGCAAAGAGTCACTCTGTGTGTTCCTTGAGAGCATCATGCTCTGCCTTCATGACATATCCAAAGGATTTGCTTTTGATTATATGGGAGAATCATTTTTGCGGTAAAAACATTCGTAACAACTATACATTGTGCTCAGTCTCATGTCTGCATTCATTCAATTTCTGATATCCGATTCAATTAATTTATTTAGGCACAAAGGGTTGGACTCCTCGGGTGAAAAACGTGTCAAAGACAGCTTGTGAGTGCCTGACAAAAGTGCCTGGGACATGCAGCATGTGACACCGAATAGAAGCCATCTGCATTAAAATCATTCGAGTGCAGCGTTGTCAATACCGGATTTACACTCGAAGCCGCTAAAAGTAAGAAGCGCATCTGTTAAAACAAATAAATATCTGTCTACCCAAACTTATGAAGTTCAGCCTGGTATTTGACTTGAGCCAAGCTTGCTGAGGTCAATTCTCTTGCATCTTTTAATTTTTTTTTCGCAAATTCTACTGAAGACAGTTCTCAGACTTCAATTGACAGGTCTGTCCCTTATCTCATATTCTCAATTCGTTGTATGGAAATGTCTGTATAACAAAATCGCTTCAACAGATCAGCATTGTGAAATGCTGCTAATTAATACTTTCGCAGGGCTGATAGTCGAAAAAAATGTCGTACTCGGCAGGGATGTACCATCGAAACATCCCTGCCGAGTACGACATTTTTAAAGAGACCAATGGAGAAGATATCGCTTTTTTTTTTGTTGCATTCCATGCGTCACCACAAGAGGTTTCCCGGTTGGCAATTTTCACAAAAGGTTGGTGTCTCCGAAAACTAAACAGTAAGCGCAAAACTTGTGAGTTCATCTGTTTTCTTTGTTTCAGTACTTTCTTTGTTAGTTGGGCCGTTGACCCGCTTTTTCACGGCCTCCATGCATAAGCCTTTTTCTTATTTTATTCTTATGGAACCTGTTATCAACGGGTACGTCAAGCACGGCCGTAGACATCCGTAATCCTCCCCCGGCATCATTTCAGTCGCTTCGCCGCTAAACCTGGCCAATCGAAGAACATGATGAGATGAAGGTGTTCGTAAAAACGTACACAATTTAGGCTCGTGAGTCGTATCTACGTCGTAGTTCTCAAGGTTTGCCGATTACCACTGTATACTTTGTTCTGTGCCACAGTGGATACATTTATATTGCAAAACAAAGTGAAGACGACATGACACACCAACACAGCCGTGAACCAGCTGAAACCGAAACCAACCAAAACGAAGCCACATTATGGCGCCACATGTGTCAGCGCCCTCTGCCCACCGGTTAGGTAACTACTGAGATGAAAAACTATATAAGCAGGGATGGGCAGTAGTTACAATACAAGTACTGTAAACGACAAAATTTTCGCGAGGACCTAATTTTTTTCGAATTTCGCAATTCGCCTACAATTCGCGAAAAATACGCCCCACGAACAATTCGGGCAATATGTGAACGCTACGGAATCTACACTCAATGCGTGAAAATTAGAACCCGGGAATAATTTCACATTTTCAGCTTTGGCTCGATTCGCGTAATTTCGACCCCGCGAATATTAAGTCGTTTACAGTATTTAAATATATATTTAGAATGTTTTGATTATTCCGCTAAAGTTGAGGCTTGGGCGAGTTGGTACATACTTCGGAATTAGAGCAGCGCTACGTCCGTGTCACTTCTTTGTCTCAGCGCTACGTCCGTGTCACTTCTTTGTCTGGTCCTCGTCTTTCCGCGCTGTTTTCAATTTCCGATGATTATTCCGCCTTTTATATTTATATACACGTTGGCTCATGTATATATGAATTGTATTTATTACCTGAAAATAAGTATTTCAAATATTGCCTAAATGCATTTTGAGAGCTATTCTTCGCTATCAACTGCAATATTATGCACTCTTCGCAATGGGAGCCATACACGAGGAGTTCGGAGCTTACTGTGATGTGGAATAAAAAAGAAAGAATTGAACAGTGAATGAAGGGGTGAGTACAATTATTAAATTTCTGGGGGTTGAGAGATTTAAACTTATAGACGTCACATTTACAACATGTATTACAAAAGTCTTTTTTTTAGCTTCAAATGAGTCATTGAAACAAAACTCATACCAAAAAAATTGTGTTTTCGGACGTAACCGCCTATCTTATTATTATTTTTTTTATTTAAAAGAAACCATGCAGCGCCTAAACATTAGAGCAGGGGAGTGAGATAATAATACAATCATTTAGACGTCGTCAGTATACGTCATCAAAGTACACTTCAGCAACAAAAAAAACACAAAAAAAAATCCAAACATTTTAACCTTTTTTCTTTTTTTTTTCACAGTGATACATATCAGCGGGCCCACACGTTTGCACTCATCATCACAAGATGTTTACACGTCAACATAACACTCTTCAATAATACATGTACACATTCACAATTCATTCAAGAGTTTAAAAAAAAAGTTTCATTATCAACCAATACCATATCTGCAGGCAATTCATTCCATTCGCCTATCACTCTTGGAAAAAAAGAAAACTTCATGTAGTTTGTCCGGCATTTTATTTCACGTATTTTTGTTTGCTATGATCCTTCCTATTTTGAGATGTAGTGAGGCGTTTTCAGGTATACAGATTTATCAACCCCATTCAAGTTATTGTATATTGCATGAATAAGTTTTTGTCTGCATTTCCTGCGTCTGGTATCAAGATGCTCCATTTAAATACAAGCTTTCATCTGCGTTACACTTTCAAACCCAGAATATTTGTTGATGATAAATCTTACTGCTCGATTTTTTATACCCTTGAACTTATATATCGAGTATTTTTGGTGCGGATCCCATACGGCGCTTGTATACTCTCTTTGTGGTCTTACCAATGCACAATATGCTGCTTCTTTTAAAAATTGGGGTGCTGTACGCAGGTTTCGGATGATTAAACTAAGAATTTTACAAGCCTTATTCAAGATCATATCTATGTGACGATTAAAGGCCAAGTCTTCAGAAAGAATAACTCCCAGATATTTAAACTTTGACACTTTTTGAAGGGGGTCCCTTCCAATAACGTAAAATGAATCAATACTACTTTTTTTACTAAAGGTAACATGAACGCATTTTCCTGCATTTGAACGTAGGCTCCAGTTCTGGCACCATATACTGATACAGTCCAAGCCCTGCTGCAACTGTAGTCTATCGTTGGTATTTCTTATTACGCTGCAAATAACGCAATGAACCGCGCATAGCCTGATATTAGAAAGGACAGAGGATGCTATATCATCAATAAAGATTAAAAATAATTGTGGCCCCAAAACAGACCCCTGAGGGAGACCCGAATTTACGTCCACAAATTTTGATTTTTTCCCACCTAAGACGACACATTGTTTCCTTTCACTTAAGTCATCTTTTATTCATGCGAGTTCAGTACTATCAATATTAAGTGCGCTCATTTTATTTAACAACGAATTGTGCGCAACGGAATCAAAAGCTTTACGAAAGTCGATAAAAATGGCATCAGTTTGCAGCCTATTTTCGGCTACACTAACCAGATCATGAAAGAGTTATACTAATTGAGTACTGCAAGAAACGCCCTTGCCGAAACCATGTTGGTCTGGACAGAAAAAAGATTATCTTCTAAGTGCTTCATTACATTACCATACATGATATGCTCCATGACTTTACGTCTTATACAACTCAGTGAAATAGGCCTATAATTATCTACTGTCGATTTTGATCTACTTTTATGAACTGGCACAACATGCGTTTTTTTTACCATTCTTGGGGACAACTCATCCGTACCAGGGGCCTTTTCCACCTCCAGGGAGTCTCTAAACGCTTTTTTATTCCCTCTACCGTGATTGTGACAGGAGGCATTGTTTTTCACTTTACCCCTTATCACCGGTAGATTGCCGTAGTCGTCTCTGTCTAGGAACAAGGACTTAAAGTAGTCATTGAAACAATTAGCTTTTGCAGAGTTATCAGTTATGACTGGGCCAGAAACAGTAATGCTAGGAATGCCGGTTGTCTCTTTTCGCGTTTTCCGCAGATAACTCCAGAATGCTTTGGCATTTAGCCTGATAGCATTTGCAAGTCCAGTAGAATATGCTTTCTTAGCATCACTTATGACTTCTTATAGACACTTTGTAGTTCTCTTAGACGATGTTCAGGATTAATGCAGGGGTTCTTTTTATATTTGTGTATACATACGGGAGCGTAATTTTACTACTTTTTTAGTTTTTCCGTTCATCCAAGGTTTATCAGGCTTCGATTTGTCTATCATGTGGTGAAAGGGAATGTGGTTGTCAACGAGGGATGACAGCAAGTTTTAAATCTGGTCCACAATGCGTCAACATCCTCAGATAAAGGTTCTGCCATGCACATGTCCAGTTCACTTTCAAGCTTGCTGATGATTTCATTCTAATTGGCAATATTGTACATGTACACTTTTTAACATCACAGCTAGCAGGAACGAACTGAGGCAGAAGGAACTTGGCACTAGCTATGTTATGGTCACTTATACCGGGTAAAACATTCACACATCGAACCACGCTTGGATCATTGCATATTACTAAATCAAGAATATTAGCTCCCCATGTAGGGGACAAAACGTACTGTTCAAGACCATACGTATTAATGGCATCATAAAATGCTGAAGAATTCCCACTGGGTGGTATTGCTCCATCCCATTTCAAACTTGGCAAATTAAAATCTTCAGCCAAAATAATGTGGTAATCAGGAAGTGAAGACAAGATAGAATCTAATGATTTTATAGTTCGTTTACTTGCTCCAGAGGGGCGGTAGAAACAACCTAGCTAGTGCCATCGTACCCCTATCAGGCGTAGTCAATCTACACCACACAGATTCTACATCATTGCACAGGATGTCAATTTCAGCACTGTCCAACGACTCTTTAATTACAAGAAACACCCCCCCCCCCTCGATGGCGCAAATCTTTTCTATAAACCAATTTTATTTTTAGACCTGCAACTTTCTTCTAACCTGTTGATGCTGGTGTATACAGACTCCGCTTTTTTTTTAGTTTGGGCACGACCTTTTTTCTATTTTATCGCGGTTATATCTGAGTTTAGGATTTCTTTGAGAATGTAGTTGGAAAAGCAAAACAACTCGGGGGACAAACAGACATGTACAAACTTGTACACGTCTGTCTCTGTCCCCTGTTTGCGCTTTGCTTTCTTCGATCGTATTGAGTACTAACCCAACACGTTCGTCAGTCTGTTGAAGTACTCTCGTAGTATTTGTCTCTTGTATTAGATAGTTTTCGAAAACGTGCAATATAAGTAATTAAATACATTTTTGTAAAAATATTTTGTACTTGTATTTCGATACATTTTTGGAAGTATTTTGCCCACCCTTGGTCCGCAGTATGAGTGGAATAACCTATATAACGCCTATAAACACGAAGAAACTTGAGTAATTTTTTTGAAGTCTCGGGAAGAAGGTGTTACGAGTAACGTAACTACGTTACCCGTTACTCAAAATAAGTAACACATAAGTACGTCATGGTTCACTGTTTTGAAAGAGTAACGAGTGGATTATTACGTTACTAAAACTAACGCCCTACCGGTAACACCAACACTAGTTGACACTTGTCTTGGTTGGGGACGCCGGCGTAAAAAAAATATTTGCGAAGCGGGTAGTTTTCTGTTGTCGGTAGACACTCTTGACCGGCCATCGGTCGTACGGTCATTTGACAAGCCACGCGGCGTCGTTATGTTGGTACTGGAGAGCAGACACCTGCAGCCTGACCGAAGCTGCTTGCTTCCTTCTGTGCAGCGTCCACCCTGATCCAGAACATGAACCAGACCGTGGACCCGTGCGAGAACTTTTACGAATTCGCGTGCGGCGGCTGGGTGCACCGGCACCCGATTCCGGAGGACAGGTCTTCGGTGTCCCAGCTCTCCTTTATCCGGGACCAACTGGACGCTAAGCTGCGCACGCTGGTCGAGGAGCCACCGGAGAACTCGGAGCCAGGCTTCATCCACAAGATGAAGCACATGTACCGGTCCTGCTTCAACACCAGCCTCATTGACTCGTACGCCGAGGAGCCTCTGCAGAAGGTCCTCAAGGTGCTCGGAGGTTGGCCCGTGGTCGAGGGACCCGGGTGGAACGCGTCCAAGTTCCACTGGCTGAACGCACTCATACAGTACCGCAACTTTGGCTACAGCCACAACATACTGCTTGACCTGCATGTCACCCTGGATCCCCGGAACAACACGCGGTACATCATCGTCGTAAGCAAACGACGTTTTAGGGAACAGTTTTAAAAAGCTATTTGTTTATACGGGAAACCTGCGCGGACCTTGCTTGCTCATGGCGGTGGTGCTGTTGGTTGCAGCGTAGTAACGCCATAGAAGAGAGTAGGTGTATTCACTAGAGGGAGGAATCCCGGGGACTTCTCGCCGCGCTCATCACGCCACGAAAACGTCAGGCTTTTTCCCATCGCAAAAACCTGACGTTTTCGTCGCGTGATGCGTGCGCTAGGGAGAAATACACGGGATTTCTTCCTCGTGCCTGTAACGGAGCGCCGGCGCAGCTGTTGGTTTGACGTCACAGCGACCGCGACCAATGGCGTTGCTCCGCGCCGAGTGTGTGTTGATCGTACTTTAGTGTGTTTGTGTGTTCTAACGTGTCCGTGTCCGTGTGCGTGTGTGTGTGTGTGTGTGTGTGTGTGTGTGTGTGTGTGTGTGTGTTGGTTGTTTGGGGGAGGGGTAAGTACTTCTTTTGTCCCTCCTTCCCCTGCGTAGGAACGCTGGTTGTGTAGTGGTATAGGAGCTGTACATTCGCACCTTCATTATATTAGGGGTGAAGCTTCTTCGGATCTAGCCTTGTCCGGCGTCCGTGCTCACATCGATTGCCATCCCATCTGTTTTCTTAAAAAAAAATGTTTGCGCAGTCGACAGGATTCGAACCTGTGCGGGAGACCCCAATGGATTTCTGGTCCATCGCCTTAACCACTCGGCCACGACTGCGGGATGAATAGGGGGCTCTTAGATGTGGTAGCAACTCAAGAGCTGGGGATGTCATGGATTAAGCGTTGCATGTAGCCGCTCAGCGTCTACACGGAAAAGGGCGCTGCGGTCAAATACGTATATAATCGCGTTAAACTTTGCATGCATTGACTCAACGTATATAGACGGGAGGGCGCTGCGGTCAAATGCTCAAATGCGTATATAACCAGGTTTCATACCACACATTCTCTTTCTGACATGGATGAAAACGAACGAAAAGCTCGGCATGCTGCGCCTCAGCATATCAGCACCACCAGAGCTTCGCTCCAATCAATATCATTCACCACGTGGAGATGCGGTCATTTTTTGACAGAACATTGACAGCATGTCGTCTGAAACCTACTTCTCAGACTTGCGTTTGAGTGCGATCAACTGGCTTGGAATCTCTCGTATACGCTCATGACGAGAAAACACATCGGATAGCCCTGACACCCTTCCTTCGGCTCAACGTATATTTTTCGCATCATTCTTTAACTGCGTGCTGAAATAATTCTAACAACGCTATAAACGATCATTTCACGGAGATAGAGAGTAGATTAGTTCCGCAAGAGCTTCATTCTAGTTCTACGCGGATCGAAATTGTTCCGGGGCGACCTGGAGCTGAGAGACGGCGCCAATTCGCCAGTGTGCTTTGCCGTCCTAAGGTGTTATATGTAGTTGCACCACGGTTGATCGTAATCAAACACCATTGCGTGAACCAGTTCTAAATTGCGAGGAATGCCAGGAGGGTAGTGGCATGTTTTAGGGGCATGGCGGTTTTTTAGACGTTTCGTTCTCTCGGCTTCCTCCGTTGATCGCATGCATTGGTTGTCCGCGACTTCTGCGGGGGGAAATATCCGCACGCAACTCATCTAAAGAGTGCAAGATAAAAAGGGAACCGAAAGTTAAAGTGAGTTCCTCGTGCTCGCAGCTGGACGAAGCGTCCCTGGGACTCCCTGATCGCACCTACTTCCTCAAGGGGCTGAACGACAGCGTCGTGGCCGCATACCTGAAGCTCATGACGGAGGCCGCTCAGCTGCTTGGGGCCAACCAGAAGGCGGCAGAGACCGAGCTCCGGGAAGCGCTCCAGTTCGAGATCGCGCTGGCTAATGTGAGCAACGCTGCGTTCATACAAAACCCCCTATAAAGCGAGAAAATTGAGCCTTTCCCCCTCATACTGCGTCACTAGCAGATCCACGCAGGGCCGCGTAGTCCGCTTCAGCGTCGCCACCAGCGTGTCCTGTAACGTCTGACGAGGAGCGCGACGCTAGAGGGTGGGGCGACGCCAAGACGTGCGGGTTTGCCATTTTGCGCCGACTCTCGGTGAGCTCCGCAGCGTGTTTGCCCCTTGGGGCGGGAATCACTACCGGTGACGTCATGCACAGGCCTTTTCTTCGAGGTTGCATTGGTCCGTGCCCGTCAATGTGTCGACCGTTGTCGTGTGAAGGTTGCTACGTTGAAGTGGTTGGGCGACAGAGCATAAAGAATCCGGCGACATCGGTGGCCGCCATTTCTAGGCCAAGAATCGTGTGTTCGAAGCCGGGTCTTCGCCGACCGCTCACACAGCCCTCGTGTCCGATACACGCTCGGAGTACGTGCCCAAGCAAGCAACTCAAATAACAGGCGCCGCAAGAGGTAAACGGGCGCACTTTTGAAAAGGGTCTAATCGATCATTATCAAAGTGCTCGTAAGGTTTAGGCATAACTAAAATAAATAGAGTATAGCCGGGGAAAGAATAGTCTCTCGAATAATAGGTAATGAAGTGACGAAAACTGAAACAATCTAAACGTTTAATGGGGCGAACTTGTGCCCAAAACCAGAAGGAAACAGAAGAAAACCATTGAGCGTCGCGGGCGTTGATAGCGGCGTAACAACAGGATCGATCGCTGGGGCGAGACTGACCCCGGCTCACCACGCGGAGCACCTTTCGCACCCGCGTGTGTCTCTGGAACATTCAGCCTAGAACATTCGGCGCGTAGAACATTCGGAACTCAATCAGACAATAATGTTCACGAACTTACGAGAACGCCGAGTTGAAATAATAAATAAAAATGCAGTCCGCTCACTGGAATCGAACCTAGACCGTTCGCGCGACAGTCAAGCACGGTCACTATTCGGCCACGCACGCGATCGCTCAGCGACACGTGTGGCATTACTCCCCCCTTAAAAGCTCATCGTGCCGATGCGACGTGCTGGGAAACAAAGCAGTAAACAAACAAAAATAATGGCAAGCTACGTAGACTTCTACAACACAATCCTATTGAGCGCGTTACGAAACACAATTCACAGTCCTATCGATCGTAGTACGGCAACGTGGATGACCTCCGGTCGTGGAGGGCGGCGTGATGAAGTCCGTGTTCCGTCGGGCATCACCTCGTAGTTCAGATACCCGATTCGACGAAGCACTTTGTATAGGGTCCAAAGTAGCGCTTCAAGAGATTTTGCTGAGACCTCGGCGGCGAATCGGTGTCCACACCCACACCCTGTCTCCGGGCTGGAAGAGGACGTCTCGACGACGAAGGTTGTAGCGGCCAGTGTCGACACGTTGTTGGGCTTTAATCCAAAGTCCGAGCTGACTGACTTCTTCTGCCCGTTGGGCAACCACCTGGGCGTCGTCGCTTCCGTCGACAGCCGGTTC
The DNA here is from genome assembly GCF_016920785.2 of Ixodes scapularis. NCBI lineage: Eukaryota > Metazoa > Arthropoda > Arachnida > Ixodida > Ixodidae > Ixodes > Ixodes scapularis. The sequence continues at coordinate 89,690,554 of NW_024609846.1, read as the reverse complement.
GTGGGGTAACATCGCGTCCAGCATAGTCGTTGCCTCGCGACCATGCACCAATTGAAAGGGTGTTGCCCCAGTGGTCTCTTGTACGGCGGTGCTGTAGGCAAATGTGACGTACGGCAACACATCGTCCCATGTTTTGTGCTCCCCGCCGACGTACGTGGAGATCATGTCGGCGATGATTTGTTGAGCCTCTCCGTCAGCCCATTGGGCTGCGGGTGGTGCGCAGTGGTGCGACGATGGCTGGTGTGACTGAGACGAAGCATTTCTTGTGTCAGTTGGGCCATGAATGATGATCCTTCGTCTGAGATCAGAACTTCGGGAGCGCCGTGCCGGAGGACGATGGACTCGATGAAAAACTTGGCGACTTCCACAGCAGTATCAGAAGGAAGGGCTTTCGTTGTGGCGTACCGCGTGAGATAATCTGTGGCGGTGATTATCCATCCGTTTCCTTGCCTCGATGGTGGGAAAGTACCAAGTAAATCCATTCTGATCTGCTGGAACGGTGCTGTCGGGGGAGCAATCGGCTGCAGGAGACCTGCCGGCATCGTCGGCGGTTTCTTGCGTCGCTGGCACTCATGGCACGATCATGTGCAGAGGTGAACGGCCTTCGGGCGCTTCGGCCAGTAATACTTTTCACGAATTCGGGCCAGCGTACGGCTGTAACCAAGGTGTCCGGACGTCGGGTCGTCGTGGCTGGCCTGGAAGATCTCCTCTCTAAGGTCGGTAGGGAGTACCAGCAGCCATGGCGAGCTATTGTCTCCTAAGTTCTTCTTGTAAAGTACACCTTGTTGGACGACGAAGGTCGGCAGGGCTCCCGAGAAGACATGGGGGATAGTACCCCCTCGTCCTTCGAGGTGCTCGATGAGCGCGCGCAAGTCAGGATTTTCCCTTTGACGTCCTGCCATGTCGTCGGTGTTCACTGCGCCTAGCAAGCACTCGTCGTCATCATCGTCTCTGCTACCGGGAGATGTCTCGACAGGGGCTCTGGACAGGCAGTCGGCGTCGCTGCGCTGTGCTTGCGTCATGACTTGTAGACCAGAGTCATGTCAAACTCCTGCAGTCGGAGGCTCCATCAAGCGAGGCGTCCCGAAGGGTTTTTTTAGGTTCGCCAGCCAGCAGAGCGAGTGGTGGTCCGTGACCACGCGGAACGGACTCCCGTACAAGTAGGGGCGAAACTTAGTAATTGCCCAGACGACCGCAAGACAATCCTTTTCAGTCGTGGAGTAATTTATCTTCGCTTTGGACAGTGTCCGGCTTGCGTAGGCGATGACTCGCTCGGCGCCTTCTTGCACTTGAACCAGTATCGAGCCAAGTCCTGTGTTGCTTGCGTCCGTATGAATCTCGGCTTCCGCATCTTAATCGAAGTGTCCAAGCACCGAAGGAGTCTGGAGTTTTCGTTTCAGTTCATCGAAAGCCTGCTGCTGCCTTTCGGCCCATTCGAACTTTTGGGCATCCTTTGTGAGGTTTGTGAGCGGTGCGGAAATTCTTGCGAAATCACGAACGAAGCGCCGATAGTACACACACAGTCCAAGGAATCTTCGCACGGCCATCTTTTCTGTGGGTGGGGGAAATGCCGCGACGGCGCGAGTCTTCTTGGGATCAGGGCGAACGCGTTCGTTACTAACCACGTGACCTAGGAACTTCAGTTCGTCATAGGCGAACCGACACTTTGATGGCTTGAGGGTGAGCCCGGCAGTCTGTATGGCCTGGAGAACAGCTCGGAGTCGTCGCAAGTGCTCGTCGAAGTTGCTTGAAAACACTTCGTCGTCGTCAAGATAGACGAGATAGCTTTGCCACTTCAGCCCAGCCAGCACTGTGTTCATGACAGGCTGGAAAGTTGCTGGCGGAGTCGTGTATAGTCGAAAAGGCATCACCTTGAATTCGTACAATCTGTCTGTCATGACGAAAGCTGTCTTTTCTCGATCTCGTTAGTCGACTTCTGCCAGTATCCACTCTTCAAGTCCATCGACGAAAAATATCAAGAGTGGCGCAGCCGGTCTAGCGTGTCGTCTTTGCGGGGGTGGGTAGACGTCTTTCTTTGTAACCGCGTTCACCTGTCGGTAGTCCACGCAAAACCTAAGCGTTCCGATTTTCTTCTTAACCAGTACGACCGGAGAAGCCTATGAACTGCTGCAATGCAAATTTATGTCGTCGTTCAGCATTTCTTGCACATGCTCCTGGATGACCTCCCTTTCTTATATGAAGACCCGGCATGGCGATCGATGCACAGGGAGCGCGTCGTCGTCGGTAACAATTCGATGCTTCGCAACGGTGGTTTGGCGCACCTTCATCGACGTCGCAAAGCAGTCGCTGTATTTGGCGAGGAGATCACTCAGCTGCCGTCGTTTTGGACCTGGAAGCTTGGAGTCAATGTCCAGCTGCGCTGGCGACGAAAAGTCTTGCTGAGGCGGTGATAATTCTTCAGTAATCACGGCGACTTCGGCGGAGTTTCTGGGTTCTTCAACATTATTCACAGCTGCACCTTCAGTGAGGTGTTGCGTTTTATGTCGGAAATTCGTCACGAGGACCACAGTGCGACCATCCTGAAGTTCAGCTACTCCTATTGCGACGCCTGTTTTTCTTCCCAGTAGCAACTGAAGGCTTCCTTCCAAAGAAACTTCGCCGGAGCTAGCTGCATCGGCCACGACGGGTACGACAACACTTGATTGCGGCGGCAGATTCACGTGGTCGGCAGCCACTCGGACGGCGGCTGACGCAGTTTGGAGTTTTTTTGAAGGCGGAACAGGTGTCCGTAGCGTCAATCTGTTTTCTCTAAGGTTGATGACGGCGCCGTATTCACACAGAAAATCCATGCCGAGCATGACGTCTCTGGAACAGTCTCTTAGAACGACGAATTTTACAGGATGCGTCTCGCCCTGGATTTCAACACGAGCAGTGCACCTTCCGATAGGCGTTATGAGATGTCCTCCAGCAGTTCGTATCTGCGGTCCATCCCACGGCGTCATGACTTTTCGAAGGCGGCGAGAGAGCCTCCCACTCAAGACTGAGCAGTCTGCTCCGGTGTCAACGAGTGCAGAGGCGTCATGGCCGTCGATAACCACGTTTAAGTTGTTGGGCAGCGTTGCCGGAGTGTCGTTGCGAGGCGTGGCATCGGAATAGTTGGAGCGCTCCGGCGTTCGTGGACTCTCTTTACGTCGTCCTTCCACGGCAACGTCACCTCCGGGGGTTGCCGCGCTTAGTTTTCCCGGCGGGACAATGGTGACAGGCTCTCACGACGGGGTCGGTGCATCGGCGAAACCGGACGTCCTGGTGACGACGATCGAGAACCACGGCAAGGTGCAGGCGGGGGTCACTGAGGTCGTCGAAGGTACCCAGGCAGCACAGAGTATTGGGCCAGCATTAGATTTGAGGTGGCAAAGAATGGCCCAACAATGGCCCAACTGAGCCATATGTTTCCCAATATTGGAAACACATTGGACAATAATGGACTATCAAAGCCAATGGCTTTCCAATATTGGTGATACGTTGGCATAGGCTGGTCAACATTGGACTGTCAAAGCCAATAGCTTTCCAATATTGGATATATGCCGGCATAAGTTGTCCAATATTGGACTGTCGGAGCCACTAGCTTTCTGATATTGGCTATACGCCGGCATAAGCTGTCCAATATTGGACTGTCTAAGCCAATAGCTTTCCTATAATGGTAATACGCCGGCATAACCTGTACAATATTGGACTGTCAGAGCCAATGGTTTTCCGATATTGAATATACGCTGGCTTAAGATGGGTAATATTAATCTGTCAAAGCCAAGAGTTTTCAAATATTGGTGATGTCTTGGTATAGGCTGGTCAATATTGTACTGTCATAGCCAATGGCTTATCGATATTTGTGTCGCCTAGGCTGTAGACCCGCGACTCTCTTTTTTGCATTGCAGAGGTAGGAAACTGGAAAAACGTCACTCATGAGCTCGCTCGGGCGAGAATTTAATTTAGCCAACTTCATGGGGCGTACGTCGCCGGCGCTTTATAACCGCGATCACAAATACGTCCTTAGCTGCTTATAAGACCATTGCAGTTTTTTGCCGGCTGCTCTCCCTTCGCATTGCCTTACCTCGGCGGTGACAACTTAATTCCGTTTTTTAGATTAAGTATTTTTGTCTTTTCCAATATACTTTGTATGTATACGTAGCGTTAACGTTTTCTCTTTGTCCGTGCCCCTGCCATGTTTGTGTTTCTTTGTGCGTGCTCTATTTTTTATATTTAATATTCCTGTGTATATTTAGTCATTGTCGGCGCAGGTGTCAACGAACCTAAAGCCGCCGCTTACGCCGCAACCGAAGTGACTTCTACTTTTAGTTTTACGAGAGGCTATCGCGCTATAAAGTCATATATTAAACTCGAGTGAAGTCTCGAGAGGGTTGCTTCGACTGCCAGTGCACATGTCATCAGTGTAGGCAGAGCAACGACGTAGCAATCGCGACGCGAGAGCATACCGCGCCTCGATCTGGCCGGCCGCGCTCGCTCTGCGGAAATGTGAGCGTGGGACTCTCGAGCCCCGTTAGCTTACTGAAGCTGCAAGACACTACTTTGTTGTCACGAATCATTTGCCCTTCGAACGGTCGCGAAGCCGTTGCGCCCGGCGTACCCTACGCAGCATCTTTCAGAAACCGTTCGCGCAGCATCGCAACCTTCTTACTGCGAGCGTCGGCGATTCATCGTGTGTTGAAAGTCGGACGATGTGCTGTTCGGGGTGTCTTTTATGTGTAACTCTTTCGTAAAAAAATTTGAAGTTTAAAAACGCGAACCTAACAGTGTACAAACAGTTTGAAATTTATTGATAAAAATATATTTATCTACTTATAGATATATTTGTGTACATCGTGCGCAAAAAATAGTCGCGCTTAGCTCTTCATTCTAAATTATAACGTAAGTTATACGACGCAAAACATACTGTCGTCACACTTGCCCTGTTTAGAACCACTTTTGGACTGGACAGTTTATTTAGAAGTTCGAAAGCTGACCTTCAAAGAGCTGTCCTGTTAAATCGGTATTGACAGCAGGGTAGACGCGATGCGTGTTTAAGACCAATCGTGTCTCCGGTTAGGGTCACGTGACTACTGTCTCAAAGCTGGTGATAAGCCAGAGCACGGAACCTGCCTAAACCACAAGGTCACGCATAACATCTACTGCACTATCAACCTTGGGTAGAAGTAACAAATTCTCTGGCTCCGTTCATTGTTGAGATGCCCCTGAAGATTAGCCTTTGAAAGCGCAACCCACCCCCGTTCTGGCCTGCTTGCTTTGTACTCCTTCTCTCTTTCTTCTCTCTCTCCCTAAGCTGAAGGCGCGATGACGGTGCGTACTCGCCGGACTTGAATCCGCTCTCTGTGCGCGGGTAAAGGTCCATACGCACATTGGCGTTTGAGCGCGGTGCGTTCCGTAGCGCCAAGCGGACGCGTTGCGTTGCGAAGACCGCGTGCGCCAAACTTGTACGCACAGTCGCGTTGACACACAGTCAGCCGCAGTCAAGAGCCAATAAGAACGCGCTATCGTCGCTAGTGGCTCACCAATAGTAAGCGAAATCCAAGGCAACATGGCGGCGCACAGCGACAGCGTCGAAGTGTTCGATCTTGGGACAATCTCGCCGGCTTCCCCGGCGTTTTGTCAGGCTTGAACTGCTTGAACCATCGCAGCCTTGGAAAATACAGTCCCCACCGCTCCCCAAAACGAAAAAGCAAGCACTGCGACCGGCGAACCGGATACGTCTCGCCGAGTTGGCCGGGTGGGGCGAGCGAACAGGTCACCCCCTCTCCTCTTTCGGCTTCTGATTGGTCGAACGCACCCGAACGCACCGCAACGCTTCGGAAAGTTGAACAAGTCTCTACTTGCTTGCGTCGCGCTCCCGAGCGTTGCGTGGAAGCGCGCGTCGCTCCGCAAGCATCCGCGCCTGGCCGCAAGGACTCCGGAACGCAGTCAAACGCGTTCAAACGCGAATGTGCTTATGGGCCTTAACGGCAGAAGCGTGATCACGTGGTTTGATGGATGACGCATTAGCCGTTGACAAACTCGGAATGCCTGCGTCGCAAAGACCGGACCTAGTTTCGCGCGTGATGCGGCCTGCGGGGTGCAGGCCCGTTGTGGATTTCGCTTCTGTGGTAAATGGTATCTCGTTCGAAAAGTCCTACACGTGTCGATTTCTTCAAAGAAGCCCAAGACATTCTGTGAACAGTTTAGTGTTCGGATCGGCAAATGGCAGCGTGTGCTACATCGTGTTGAATCTTCACGGATCACTTCCTTCTAGTTTTTGAGTTTGAGTGGTTGTTCTGCAGTGCCCGTGTTGACATATAAGTCGGATTACATCTTTCAAGTCCGGTATTTCCAACGTAAGTGTGCTGCAACCTACTTGGTGATCATTGTCCGTTCTTGTGTAGTTAATCTTCCGGATAACCTCTAGAATTGGGCAGTGCCTATCTCCTGGCAGCTAGGAGAATAATTTTCCCGCAATCTTACCGACAGTCACCTGCCATTATCCGTCTGCAATAATGTCACAACTGCAAGTAGAATACTAACTTTTTTATTCTACCTGCGTTTCGCAAAAACACGTTTCGTGGCCACCTTTCTGGTCGTCATTTACGTTTCATCGACATTCGTTACGCGAATTGCGCGCTGTAGGGGCATTTCGTCGCGCGTGTATTCCTGAGGCGCGTGCTCACCGAACCAGCCCACCCTTTCACGCCGCTTCATGCTAAGTCTGAAGCGGTTCATTGCAGCAAAAAAGAAAAAAGAAGAAAAGAAAACATATTTTGAGTTTTGTTATAAAACATCGCGTGTTGATGAAACGATCTGTCTATGAAATGTAGTTCGATGAACTGATTGCACCGCCATGAGGGGCGACTAGTGGTAGAAGTTTGGCGAAGAAATTCTGCCAGCTGCCGGGAAACTGGACACGACCCAAGAATTACCCCGGTTGTTGCTTGCCTTGCAGTCTTCTTAATTGTATCAGCTGAGTAGTACCTCTTCACATATTACGAATTGCTGAGATTGTGCTTGTCTACAGAATAAGCTGTGTGTAATAAACTTTTAGGAGATTTCAAAACAATCCCTTGTGTCTGTTTACCTTCCTTTTTGCAAACAACTTGGCGAGGGCACTTGCAAAGAGCTGGGCGAGTGCAACGATGGTCAAAAATCAGCATGACGGCCAACATTGGATCGGGTCGCGCTTCCAGTGTTGCCCAATATTACGCCGGTCTTCGCCAATGTGGGAGCACCTTGGCTGGAACCATGGTTTAGCGATGGCCCAACATTGGCACCAATGATGGGGCCGACATCGGCTGGAACAATGGCTGAGCAGTGGCCCAACAATGGCACCAATCACTGGGCCAACATTGGAAAGGGTAGCGCTTCCAATATTGTCCAATACTGAGGCCGGTCTTTGCCAATGTTAGGCCAATGTCGGACCGACATTGGTGTGCTGCCTGGGTATACTCTTCAATCTCTTGTGGTCGCTCACCGTAGCGTGGGCGTGGGTCGTTCTGGTGGAAGCCGCGCAGCCCCATTTGCCGAAAGGGGCAACGGCGGTGGATGTGGTCGGCTTTCCCGCAGTGGTACCACAGCGGGCGTCGGTCGGCCGTCCTCCGCACGTCGGTCTTCCTCGGCGAAGGTTGCTCCGGGCGGACCAACTGAACTTGTCGTTCCTGGCGTCGAGGATACTGCGGCATCGGAGGGTCTCGTCGGGGTGGTGCCGTGACCTGGCGGTGAGCTTGTGGCAGTCGTCGGGCCATGGCGGCGCAAGTCAGCATCGGTTTTTCGGGTGCGGCCACGGTGACAGGGGCATTTGGCAGAAACGTTCGCTGAACCTCGTCTTAGTCGACCTCGGCCATGGAGATGGAGGCCTGATGTTCAGCAGTCGGCAGAAGCTTCTTAAGCTCCTCCCGGAAGACGTCGCGGATGATGTCGCGAAGGCCGGGGATGCTAGGGCTGATGTCGTAGCCCTATGCAGAAGCCGCAGCGACGCTCGAGTGCCTATGGTAGTGGCTTGCTCTTGCGAGGAGGGCTCGTTCCATGTTTGTGGCCTCCGTGACGAAATCTTCGGCGGTGGATGGGGGGTTGCGAACAAGACCACCGAAGATGTCATCCTTTACACCTCGCATTATGATCCGCAGCTCCTTTTTGTCCGTGGCTTGAGGGTCGGCGCGAGCAACCAGGCGCAAAACATCCTCGTCGAAACTGGTGATAGTCTCGTTTGCGCCCTAGGTCCTCAATCGAAAAGGTCCTCGGCCCCTTCCCCTCGATATTGGTTGGCGAATGTCCGTCTCAGCGCATGCTTGCGCGCGGTCCACGAGATCAAGGAAGTCTCGCGATTCTCGAACCAGTGCCTGGTCGTCCCTTCGAGCACGAAGTAAAGACCCTGCAGGCGCTGTTCGTTCTTCCATCGGTTCTACTTGGCCACTCGCTCGTACTGTTGCAGCCAGTCCTGGATGCACAGTACGAGCGAGTGTACGGGCAGCGACGGATAGGACAATGACAGGTGGAGTTGTCATCGAAGCGGTCTACTTTGATTTCTGCGGGAGGGGTTTGAGTTGGGGGGTAGGCCTTGGTTACGGCGACTTGACCAGGTTTTGGTCTGGTCTTCTGCGAAGGGTAGCTTCCCGGGGTTGAGCACGTCACTTGGCCGGCGTGTTTTCAGAGGGGTACGGTCCACGGGCATAGAATGCAAATACCCCAAACCTCTACCAAAATGACACGAATCACGGTTAATGAAGTGACGAAAATTGAAACAAACTAAACGTTTCATCGGGCGTATTTGTACCCAAAACAAGAAGAAAACAGAAGAAAACAATTGAGCGTCGCGGGCATTGATAGCGGCGTAACAGCAGGATCGATCGCTGGGACCAGACTGACCGTGGCTCGCCACGCGGGGCACCTTTTGTACTAAAATACAAACAGCGCTAAGACAAGGACAGACGAAGAAGTGGACAGGACAGGCTAAAACAAATTGGTCGTTAGTTGTTTATACAGCAGGAGTTTAGTCTGCCAGAACATGGCGACATTGTTACCCACTGTAGATAAGCAATTTAACCAGTGCAGTACAACTGCTAGCCTGGGGTCTTTAACGTGCACCACGCAGTAGTGATACACGACCGCACGCCGGTACGATGCTTATCCAGATCGAAACGGGCAGGGGTGGGGATTGAACCCAGGATCTCTGGGTTCTGCAGCGCGAGCTTTCGCTCCACGTGCTCCGAGCTGGTGTGCGCAATAAATAACAATAAAGAAGAAGGTGAAGGAAGTGCAGGGTACTGAAGAAAGAAGAAGTAAGTCTATTTCGAGTCGGGGCGCTCTAAGAAGATTGTTTGACTAAAAGACTAAAAAGACAAGGACAGACGAAGAAGTGGACAGGACAGTTCACTTCTTCGTCTGTCCTTGTCTTAGAATGTTCTAGAACTTACGAGAACGCCAATTTGAAATAATAAATAAAAATGTAGTCTGCTAACTGGAATCGAACCTAGACCGTTCACGCGAAAGTCAAGCACGGTAACCATTCGGCCACGCACGCGCTCGCTCAGCGACGCGCGTAGCACTAGTACCGGCACGGATTCCTTGATGTGTATAGGGCCACCCACACTAGCGAGAAAACGCGCCCGGCACGCCGATAAATCGGTTAAGCGGGAAGATAAAGGGCGTGTCTCTGCACGCGCTCGTGGCGCTGACTGTGCTTCGGCGACATTTTGTTACTTGCCGCGATCGGCGTGCCACGCGCGTTTTCTCGCTAGTGTGGGTGGCCCTTATCACCATCCAATCAACAAAGCCAACATTTTCGTATTTTTACACAACCCAGTTAGATTGATATTTAACACGGTGGCCGTCAGAACCAAGAAAAGTAAAACAAGCAAGGATGAGCGCCTTAAAAAAGACTATAGTAAGCACAGAATGTGCCATGGACCTTCCAGGGGAAAAGAATAACGCGTCTGAATGGTACCACCTACAGAAGATTCGCTCGCATATCTGACAGACACCGTAAGAGGGTGAAGCGTGACAGGAAAGATCGCGAAGCGCGCGACCTCGCAAATGAGTTCCCTTTTGCATGCTAGCAGCCACCAACCTCGGGTAACTCAGTCGGCAGAGCACCTGGCTCGCAATCTCCAGGTGGGGGGTTCAGATCCTGCCAGAATAGTTTTATGTAGGTCCCTATGGGTGTAACAATTTTCGGAGTCGGTTTTTCGTTACAGCTGGCTGTTACAGTCAAACGTTACATAACTATAAAAATCGGTTGATAAAGAACAATCTGCGTTAAAACCAATAATATTCATATAATGAGTGGCAAAAGCCGTTGATTCGCTTTGCCATTGAGAGGGTATGCCAGTTGAAGCAACACCTCCCAGGTAACAAGGCCTCATTACTGGATGCGTGACCTCAGCTACCGGAAATCAGCGCGGGGCACGGACTAAACACGAGCGCTGCGTCAGTGTTCGGATGGTACTCGCGTCCTCACTAATTAAACACGAGTCACAACCGAACGCTCACGCAGCACTCGTGTACTGTCCGTGCCCCTCACTGGCCTCTGGAAGGAGGCGTCAAATCGTCTACGCTGTGGCCTCTTTACCTGGGAGGTGTTGGCCCGTTCTTCCCACTGGCTAAAGGGCTGACTAAACGGAAGTTCGGGTATTGATGCTTAGAGTACGCGAGTGCTATATTACCCCCTTGCCTTATCTGTAGAATAAGGCTGCACGGAGAAGCGATGGATGAACAAAAAATGAAAGCCGCTTACAACTCCCTGTAACGCCGAATTAGAGCGCAGCTCTTGAGGAGGAGGAGGGAAGGGCACTGGGGGGGGGGGGTTAAACTAACCAGGGGGGGTCACGTGACCCCCAATGCCGATGATGTCATCACTGACGTCACTGATGACGTCATCAGTGACGATGACGATGCGGGTACCGATGACGTCATTAGTGACGTCACTGATGACTTCACCAGTGATGATGACGATGACGATGCGAATGTCGGTGACGTCATCAGTGACGTCGCTGATGACGTCATCAGTGATGATGACGATGACGATGCGGATGCCGGTGACGACATCAGTGATGATGACGATGACGTCATCAGTGATGATGACGATGACAATGCGGATGTCGGTAACGTCATCCGTGATGATGACGATGACGATGCGGATGCCGGTGACGTCATCAGTGATGATGACGATGACGATGTGGATGCCGGTGACGTCATCAGACGATGATGACGATGATGATGTGGATGCCGGTGACGTCATCAGTGATGATGACGATGACGATGTGGATGCTGGTGACGTCATCAGACGATGACGTCATCGGGGGGTCACGCGACATCGGTGGGGGTCACGTGACCTCGAGGAGGGGGTCACGTGACCTCGAGGAGGGGGTCACGTGACCTCAGGGGAGTCACGTGACTTCGGGGGGTCACGTGACCTCGGGGGGTCACGTGACCCCGGTGGGGGGCTCGCGCGGTGCATTATGGGACATTTCCCATGATGCACCGCGCGGTTACGCCGACGGCGACAGCGACGGCGACGCCGCTCAAGCCCGAAACGGGCCCCTAAGAGCTGCGCTCTAAAAGTAAGGGCGCAAACGAGCTGGTGTACATTGCACATGGTTGAAAAAAACCCGAGACTGCGGGTAAACGACACAACACTAAAAAGTCTTTAATACCCGTGTCCCACTAGAGCGACATACAGGAACAAAAGACAAAGACAAGCCTCAAACCAGATTCTTTCGCGATTTGAGACGCTTTGTAGACTAACGGAGGCTATGCTCAAACACGAGCATAATGCACGCGAGGGTATCTTTGGCAGGCTTGCAATCGCTCGTGCTTATGTCGCGAGCACCGAACGACTAAACGCCTGCCAAAGATACCATCACGAGCATGCTGCATGGGTTTGAGGCTTGTCGCTGTCTTTTGTCTCTGTCTGTCGCTCTAGTGGGACGCGAGCATAAGACTTTTTAGTGTTGTGTCGTTTACCCGCAGTCTCGGGGTTTTTGCAACCATAAGCGATGGATGACTGTGCTTGTGTGCTCCGTTTCACATGAAGTGTGAGCGAAGCAGAGGCTAGAAGAGTGATCGAGCAACCGGCTTTCACACAGTCCCTGCCGAGTATTCGCAACTCAAACGAAATATAAGGGGCGCACTGGTCAGGCAAAACGGGGCACAAAAGGAGGTCGTTTGCGTCGTTCAGCACGCACTGCAGCGTAAAATTGGTGTTATATATGAAAGCAAGGCCATTTTTCGTCTAAAAAACCTTCTTCTAGACAGTGCGTAGGAATGACACGGCGGAAGCATCAAAATAATTGCTGGAAGCTATGTTTGTTTCTATGCTGCACACGAGAACCAAGCAGCGATAGAAGACGACGAGTCGAAACGATCACCTCTCCTGAGCTTCTTGCGCGTTGCCGCTACGCGGCATCGATTTCGCTGGAGTCGCCAATATGCGCTCGTGCAAATCAAAGCATCGTTTAGGGCAGCACACTCATGCTTGTAGCTTCGGCTTCGCTGGCACATAAAGTGAAGCAAACTATAGTCACCGACTCCTTAAGAAACCCCCTAACTTATATTCCAACTATTTGCTTCGTGGTTTGTTTTTCGACGTTCTTATTGGCAGGTGGCACAAGCTCCTTAGCTGCTGAGAGATAATAATACACACGAGGCTCGCAACACCCTTCGTTTCTGTCAGTGACTATATATAGGGTGTCTGAAATGACCAGGCTTGATCTAAAATGGGACGTCGAAATTGGGGCCCGGCACCTAGCAGTCTAAAATTTTGTCAAAGCTGTATTTCACAGGTCGGTTTTATTTTGTAAAATTACAAAGCGTATCTTTCCTTCTGTAAAAAGATGAGGTCAAACAATTTGCCAGGGTCTACGGCGGACGGTGACGCAGATGACCAAATCGAGTGACGGGGAGCGTGTGGCGCACGTATTGATAGATGGCGCTGGAGCAGCGTCGGAACCGGCGAAAGAGAGCAGTCGACACGCAGACGAAATCCGTTTGGCAGCGAAAACCCCGTCCTTATGCAACCGCGTTTTCTTTTTTTTTCACTTTAAGTTTTTTTTTTTTGCATTTATTATAGCGGAGTTCTTGAGGCTAGGTTCCCCAGGATAGTGTCCGTCCTCAAATGATCTGATGACACAGAACTCTGGACACCTACCGCCATCTATGAGCGACGGCAGCAACCTTTCGAGCCTTTCCACTCTGGTTTGCCGACTTCCGGCCGGCCATTACTTCATTCCCACCATGGTACAGCTTCGCTGGTCTTTCTTCCTCACCAAAATGGAAAGGCTGAAAGTTTTTTGTTTTTTTTAAACCAAAAATTAAGATACATTATAACAAGATAACGATCTTTTTACTAGACCACGGTCGTTGCGAGCAGTCTCGATAAGTAGGTAGAGCCATCAACCAAAACGTGCGCCAAACGCGCCCCGCCTCACACTCGATCGTCTGCCTCGCCGTCCGCCGTTGACACTGGCAAGTTTTTTTTGCCCTATTTTTTACAGAGAGGGAGCTTATATTATATTGACTCTTTTCTTTTTGCAGTATTCGTTGCCACGCGAAGAGAGGCGCAACATGAGCAAGCTGTACAACAAGATGCCCCTGAACGGGCTTAAGAAGCTCGCACCACAGGTACGTGCATGATATTTCTTATGGCGAATTCCACAGGTCGTTTTGGAGCGTGCCGGCATCGACTTTTCTGGAGCGAGCCTGTTTCACTGGGCGATCGAGATCGAGACCGACGTGTTTCACTGGTCGTTTTGGATTAGCTCCAACTCCAGATCTCAATCTGAATCCGAGAAAAGTCGCTCCTATGATTTCGGCAGATTCAACCGGAAGCTAGCCGGGCCAGCCCTCGGCGCACACACGTGACTTCCTTTCTCGTGGGGCATCTCGCCTGATATCGCCCATCTCACCTCAGAAGAAGAAGCACGTCGCGGGCTGGGCTCCTAGGTTGTTTCGACATCAAAAGAATTCGTAATGGCCGCTTGCTTACCCCTTGGCTCGACAGCCGGTTCGTTTTCCAGGAAGGAGAAAAGAAGGTACTTGCCGCGCTACGGGCATTCCGGCAATCTTCGCTAGAAGCGCCTGAGCCATTTCTGCCGCTCGTGCGTCGAACACGTGTTAGCGCCGCGATTGCGAAAACGTCTTCGAAATGACCGCGGCGGCCGCGGAAAGGAGATTTCCGGGCGGTTGAATGACTGGATGGCATCCGCCGATCCCGGAGCAGTGGTCATGTTCCACTGGGGATCCGTAGGCGGCGCGACCCCGTTTGGATCGTGTGCTCCATTCCGGATGCGGTCAACTGATCCCGGCGCGCTCCAAAACGCCCAGTGGAATTCGCCATTAGGTGAGTACTTCATTAGTCGGCACCAAACTAACTGAGCGCAGACTCTGACTAAGCAATCCACGCACGCCAGCGGGACGCCTCCATAGCTATTGGCGACGTGAGCGATTGAAAGCGTCGCTGTGGTCGGCACACCACAATCGGCCGAATGCTAACTATGACATCAGCAAAGGGTGTCTCATCAACGGAAATAAGAGGAATGTAAGAACTTCAATTTTGACGGTGTTGGCAGTGTTGCTTCGAGAGCGCTGTGATTTCAGGCTTCCACTATGCACATTACAAACACCATCGAACTAGTTGTTCCCAAGGTAATGACGTCACAAAAGGTAACGAAACGAGGGCACCACCGACACATGGGTAGTGTTGGGACCGGAGGGGTACAGTGTACTAGAATACTTGGGTAGTGTTGGGACCGGAGCGGCTCGGCAACGGGAGCTCGTGAGGGCGCGTGTATTGACAGTTCGTGGCGGCGCCCGCCGTTTTTTTTCTTTTTTTCTTTTTCTCTTTGAGCGGTGCATGTAGCGAAAACTAGGAGCGCGAGCTCATAGCGTTGGCAGCTGCCCTTGGTGCACGGGAGCTCGTGCCGCTGAGATGTGCCCTAGAGCAAGGAGCTCGCGCTTGTAGCCTTTCCTGCGGTACAACACAAGGTGAAACAGAGTATAGGGCACGTAAAAAAAATCGGTATTTTCAAATCTTTTTTTTTCTTTAATTTTTGCGGTAGGCAAAGGGTTAATGAAATGTTTGATGGGCCATGTTGCAATTGCAGCTTTAAAGGGAGCCATCATTAAAGGCCAAACTAATTTAAAAAAGTTCGCGAACAAACAACGAGCTTTGAGCGAAAGTAACAAGGCGTTCGTTTTTGTTGTGTTTGTCCGTCCATTTTCGTTTCTTCCTCAAGCTTAATTATCTCTACCAACCCGCTCGTTCTGTCCTGAGATATTCATCGCTAAAATTTTGCCTTTCTTCACTTAATTAAAAAAACTGCACGCTGAAAGCGCGAATGAGGTTGTGCTGATATTGAAGCGTAGAAGAATGACGCAGTTTTTTCTGTCCCCTTGTCACTAACTCGACAGCGTTTCTTCGGTGGACTCGCCGGCGCCACACATCAAGACGACTAAGTTACTATTCTACGTATTATTTTCATAACGCGGTTTCTGAATCAAGCGAAGAAAGGCAAACTTTTACGATTAATTTTGCGAACCTCGTTGGCCTTTTCGCGAATTGTCGAAATTGTGTTTGCCTTTAATAATGATTCCTTTTAAAACTGCAATTGCACCATGGCCAATTAAGCCGTTAATAAACAAGTTAACTAACAGATCTTGGTTCATTATTAAACATTGCAACGGCTGTTCACTCATTCATTGTCCACCGAGCCCTACAGATATAACGAAAGACGGCATCCACATATCTGCCACATCCTTTTTTTTTTTTGTAAAATATGGAAAGTTCTGTAAAGAATAAAACAAAAACACCCTGAATGTCTGCGTGAACCAGATACGCCCCCTGTGGAACCATGGGCGTTTCCCTTCGAATACCCAGCTCAGGCGAGACTTACCTGGTTGTCAAAAAGCAGCTGTCGGTTAAATGTATTGTTGTGAGCGTGTAGGTTTCAGATGGTTTACCCTCAAGAGGATAATACGCTGCATATTGTAACCATGTGTGCGCTGCACATTGTAGCCATTATTTCAATGCCGTGCTGTAAACTATTACAACTTTTTCCTTGCCTGATCTACGTGTGCTCATGTTTTCTGCTCAAAATGATGTGAGATAGTTTCTTGTTTTCCTTGAATCTTATAAAGCATTACTTGTTCAGCCCACATTGTCTCAGTTTTTGGACTTAAATGTTAAAACGCGTGATAAAAATTGTCACGGCTTATAAGCCATTTCTTACAAGTGAACGTCGGGTGATTCTCGGATGGTCGTGGCAGCCACGAAGAAATAGAAGATTCTCACCCCTTTGAGACCGTCGCTTGGGTGGTTCGTCGCATAAATGGACACAAGAATGAGTGACAAGTGAAGCGAGCTGATTAAGGTCAAGAAAAAGAGGACGGGCAGAAAAGAAGACAGAGAAGTTAACCTGGGGTATTAAAAACACACTAAAACAATCTCGAACTTTAGTATGTGCCGTTTCGTTCCGTTATAAAATAAGATAGGAAAAAAAAAAAAAAACTGCTTCTGAGTTTTAGATATCCCTTTCAAATATCTAATGTTCGGCATTTGCGACCAAGGAAATGGGCATTTCATTTAAAATGCTCATCATCCGACAAACCGAAACCGCTTCTTTAAAGTCGCAATTGTTTTTATGTAAACGAAGGGTAATGTAGCTTGTACCGTCCAATACATTGAAGCATCATGTTGCTAACGATCGTGCCGCAGCGTAATTGATGCCGCGGTACGACCGCTGGCAGGTCGTAGCTGTATCAGAAATCCTACGTGCACTCCACCAAAGCGGCACCAAAGATTCATATTTTCGCGCGTGCAGCCGCGCATGCGCACACCTTCCGGATAAGGCGCCGGACACGACACCCGTCGCGATCAATACCACGCGCTTCAGGCGAGCCCCTTCGGTCCCAACACTACAGTGTACTAGAATACTTGGGTAGTGTTGGGATCGGAGCGGCTCGGCAACGGGAGCTCGTGAGGGCGCGTGTATTGACAGTTCGTGGCGGCGCTGTAGTCGAGTTATCCGGCTCGCGCAGCCCGCCTTTTTTCTTTTTTTCTTTTTTCTCTTTGAGCGGTGCATGTAGCGAAAGCTAGGAGCGCGAGCTCATAGCGTTGGCAGCTGCCCTTGGTGCACGGGAGCTCGTGCCGCCGAGATGTGCACTAGAGCAAGGAGCTCGGGCTTGTAGCCTTTCCTGCGGTACAACACAAGGTGAAACAGAGTATAGGGCACGTAAAAAAAATCGGTATTTTCAAATCTTCTTTTTTTTTAATTTTTGCGGTAGGCAAAGGGTTAATGAAATGTTTGATGGGCCACGTTGCAATTGCAGCTTAAAGGGAGCCATCATTAAAGGCCAACCTAATTTAAAAAGTTCGCGAACAAACAACGAGTTTTGAGCGAAAGTAACAAGGCGTTCGTTTTTGCTGTGTTTGTCCGTCCATTTTCGTTTCTTCCTCAAGCTTAATTATCTCTACCAACCCGCTCGTTCTGTCCTGAGATATTCATCGCTAATATTTTGCCTTTCTTCACTTAATTAAAAAAACTGCGCGCTGAAAGCGCGGATGAGGTTGTGCTGATATTGATGCCTAGAAGAATAACGCAGTTGTTTCTGTCCCCTCGTCACTAACTCGACAGCGTTTCTTCGGTGGACTCGCCGGCGCCACACATCAAGACGACTAAGTTACTATTCTACGTATTATTTTCATAACGCGGTTTCTGAATCAAGCGAAGAAAGGCAAACTTTTACGATTGATTTTGCGAACCTCGTTGCCTTTTCGCGAATTGTCGAAATTATGTTTGAATTTAATAATGACTCCTTTTAAAACTGCAATTGCACCATGGCCAATTAAGCCGTTAATAAACAAGTTAACTAACAGATCTTGGTTCATTATTAAACATTGCAACGGTTATTCACCCCTTCATTGTCCGCCGAGCCCTACAGATATAACGAAAGACGGCATCCACATATCTGCCACATCCTTTTTTTGTAAAATATGTAAAGTTCTGTAAAGAATAAAGCAAAAACACCCTGAATGTCTGCGTGAACCAGATACGCCCCCTGTGGAACCATGGGTGTTTCCCTTCGAATATCCAGCTCAGGCGAGACTTACCGGGTTGTCAGAAAGCAGCTGTCGGTTAAATGTATTGTTGTGAGCGTGTAGGTTTCAGATGGTTTACCCTCAAGAGGATAATGCGCTGCATATTGTAACCATGTATGCGCTGCACATTGTAATCATGTCGTATTACACCTGAGACTGCGGTGGAAGAAATCGGAAAAACTTTCAGTAGAAGGAACAGACACAGAGAACGTCTTTGTCTCAGGTGTAATACGACATGATTAGCTACCACCAGCTCGCCTGCACTCTCACCGTCTTTGCACATTGTAGCCATTATCTAAATGCCGTGCTGTAAACTATTACAACTTTTTCCTTACCTGATCTACGTGTGCTCATGTTTTCTGCTCAAAATGATGTGAAATAGTTTCTTGCTTTCTTTCAATCTTATAAAGCATTACTTGTTCAGCCCACATTGTCTCAGTTTTTGGACTTAAGTTAAATGTTAAAACACGTGATAAAAATTGTCACGGCTTATAAGCCATTTCTTACAAGTGAACGTCGGGTGATTCCCGGATGGTCGTGGCAGCCACGAAGAAATAGAAGATTCTCACCCCTTTGAGACCGTCGCTTGGGTGGTTCGTCGCATAAATGGACACAACAATGAGTGACAAGTGAAGCGAGCTGATTAAGGTCAAGAAAAAGAGGACGGGCAGAAAAGAAGACAGAGAAGTTAACCTGGGGTATTAAAAAGATACTAAAACAATCTCGAACTTTAGTATGTGCCGTTTCGTTCCGTTATAAAATAAGATAGGAAAAAAAAACTGCTTCCGAGTTTTAGATATCCCTCTCAAATATCTAATGTTCGGCATTTGCGACCAAGGAAATGGGCATTTCATTTAAAATGCTCACCATCCGACAAACCGAAACCGCTTCTTTAAAGTCGCAATTGTTTTTATGTAAAGGAAGGGTAATGTAGCTTGTACCGTCCAATACATTGAACGATCGTGCCGCAGCGTAATCGATGCCGCGGTACGACCGCTGGCAGGTCGTAGCTGTATCAGAAATCCTATGTGCACTCCACCAAAGCGGCACCAAAGATTCATATTTTCGCGCGTGCAGCCGCGCATGCGCACACCTTCCGGATAAAGCGCCGGACGCGACACCTGTCGCGATCAATACCACGCGCTTCAGGCGAGCCCCTTCGGTCCCAACACTACCCAAGTATTCTAGTACACTGTACCTATAGTCCACACGAGAAAACCGCCAGTGCACGAGAAAGCTCGTGCCGTTGCGTGCTCGGCTCGCGCAGACCTGCAGCCGGGCTGTTGCACGTGCACAAAGGGTGCAGTTCCCACAGTGCATGCCGGCAGCGATGCCGTATCGAAATTGGCTGGTGAGATCAACATGATAAAGTATAGTGAAAGCACGAAGCTTGGAAAATAGTTCTCTTGCGAACGTAGAAAACGTCAACACCAGGCGGCGGAAACAAAATGCACTGAAAGAAGTTTGGGAAACGGTTTGCCAGAAGCGTAAAAAGAACTTTAATGTGAGCCTTTTCCAAATATCTTCTGCATAAATAAAGTCTGGCTCAGAGAGCACTGTTTTCTTACGTTTACTTACGTTACGTATAAATCACCGAAACAATCATGTCTCGAATGTGGCGTGCCAGGCTATCTCGTTGAACTGGCAACCACGCTTACTATGAAGCACAGATTTCCCGGTGACTCGAGGCGTGAGCGGACAATTTTTTTACGTCCGTGTTCCTATGTTATGTTACGTTACGAAAGCTTACGCACATCATGATCATGATAAAACAGCGCTTTTTCGTTCCACCTGTCCTTTTCTCTTCCTCCGTGTTCTGTGCTCTGTTTTATCATGTTGAAGTACCAACTCGCTCAAATCACTATTTTACTAGAGCTTACGTACAAGTCACTCGGACATATGTGCTTCGTATTTAGCCTGTCTACCAGTTCAAAAAGGTAGCCTGGCACGCGACACTCGAGACGCGAACGTTTTTGTGACTAGTGCTGAACATATTGAGCAATAAGAAAACGGTGATGTGTGAACCAGCCCTTATAAGCTTTCGTAACGTAATGTAACATAATTAAACGGACTGCGTGAACTAACGCAGTGTGAACCCTTCTTTAGGCAGAAAAACGACAGCACGCTATTCTGTTATTTATCCGCTTTTGTGATTGTAATGTGACAAAAATGATTCATAATTTCGGTCACTATTGGAGGTAACCACCCACACTGCTTAGTTTCATGCAGTGCCTCAGTAAATAGAAAAATGTAATAAACTAACTAGATTATTTATTATCTGAAGGCCTTTGTCTGACTTCACCGTCAGCTTGAAGTTTCTGAGCGGACCAAGAGATAGTTTCATCAACTCTCTGAACAAATGTCTAAAATTTTATAAGTGAATTTGAAAACCTGATCGCTCGTCGCAAAACCTACATATGACGGCAAAGGACCACTGCGTCCGGACTCGTTTACGAAAATCACGGTCCCGAAAGCAGATTTCACGAAAATTCCCGTTTAGTTCCCAAACTTCTCCCGCGGTACACACGCAGATCGACTGGGACCGCTACTTCAACTCGCTGCTTGTCGACAAGGTGACCCCTGACGAGCCCATCATCGTGGTCGTGCCCAAGTTCGTGCAGCAGTTCGAGTCTCTAATCCTGCGCACGCCGGCGCGCACCGTCGCTAACTACATGGTGTGGTGGGTGGTGCTCCAGTCGTACGCTACGCTAGGCAAGCCTTGGCGCGAGCGACTCCAGGAGTTCGGCAGTGTACTGACGGGCGAGACCCGCGAGATGGCCCGCTGGGAGCAGTGCATGGGCTCGCTCACGGGCTACCTGGGCATCGCGTTGTCCTCGCTCTACGTGCGGCACTTCTTCCAGGAGGAGAGCAAGGGCGCAGCACTGGATATGGTCAACTTCATCATGAAAGAGTTTATGTCCATCCTGGAAGACATCAACTGGATGGACGAGCAGACGCGGCAGCGCGCACGGGCAAAGGCCCTGGCCATCCAGCCGTACATCGGCTACCCGGAGGAGTTGCTGAAGGACGCTCTCGTGGAGGAGCACTACAGCAACGTGACGCTGCAACCCGACACGTACTTCCAGAACGTCATGCGGCTGCGCAAGTGGTACACGGACTACGGCTATGGGCATCTGCGAAAGCCGCACATCAAGGGCGAGTGGAAGAGATTCGCCCAGGTTGCTGTGGTAGACGCCTACTACTCCGACGTGGAGAACTGCATCAGTGAGTGCTGCGTCGCGGGTGGGCGGTTGTCGCTTCACTGGTCATTGTGCCTTAGTGCTCGAATGGTCGCAGTTTACGCTAAAAGAGAAAGCCCGGACCTCAGAATACTTCCGTTGGTTCGCAGAAAGTGAGGCGCTCAGAAAAATATATGAATACATCTATGGCCCGTTAATAATTGCCAAATGCAGTTTGTTGTACCGTCGAATTTTTAAGCAATAGTTGGTAAGGGACAACAAAAAAAGAGGCTGCAGTAGTCAGTTACAAGTTAAGAAAAGTTTTTGAGCGAAAGAGAGGTTGAGGAGGAAGAAGCAGACGAAACACTGGAGAAAAGAGGAGAAAACCTCCTCCTGTCTTCAGCGTTCAGTCTGCTTCCACCTCCTCATCCTTCCCTTCCCTCTAGCATTTTTCTTAATCTGTACCTGACTAAAGCCACGCATTTACAGATATATAACGGGTGTCTTGAAAAAAGAGAACCTTGGTTTCCGGCCCGCGTCCATGAGCTATGCATCGCAGGACGCCAACACTCCGTGAAAATGTGACCAGGTTGGGAGAAAACGCGAAAGTTTGAGAGCTCGACGCTTTGGCGTAGCTAGACCATCTGGCACCCGGGGCCCTCAGGTCTTTTGTCCCCCCCCCCCCCCCCCGAGACCGCAAAGCTAAAAGCCATAACCGCGACACGAGGTCACGCAGCGATAATGAAATAATAAATACAGGGTTAGCCAGCAAACAGTTTTTTTTTATTTAATTATGTACACATAATGAAAACACATGAAGTTTTTTGTTGTTTTTTTTGTTTGTTTTTTTATATTGAGCATTTGTGTCACGAAAGCTGAACATTCAATTTCTTCATAAGTTCTTTCGCCGACACTTGGCTTCTGCAAAGTTATTGATTACTGTTGTAAAATTTATGTTTTTGACACGTTCTTTTTCTATGGACAGTATCGGCAGGTTTGAGAGCCTTTCATCGCTCATGGTGGAGCGCAGATACGTTTTGATTAGCTTTATTTAGCTTGGAAAAGTTCCTTTCGCATGAGGCAACTGAAACACAAATGGTGAGGAACAAGCGAAATATAACAGTCAGGTTTGGAAGGGTCTCGAAAAAGCTCCATTTGGCAATAAATTCTAGAAACTGCTTTGCATTCCAAGTTTTTGTCTCATTAGGATGCTTCCCAGCGGCTTTCAGGTGCCTTCGCAGTCGGATGATCTCCATAACGATTTCGTCATCATGACCGGTGAACTCGTCATAAACTTCAGTGAGGCTTGGTGTCAATGGCACGCTGTGGCAACAGGGAAACGCCGTCGCCGTCACAACATTACGAATTCACTTGCCAGAACACTACATTGTGACCGCCTCCCGACGGCGAGCGACGCGCTTCTATAGGCAGCCGGCAATGGCCAGGCGGCGCCACGAGAGTACTGCATTCAGCGCCACAAGCGGAGCCGTCTCTGTTAATGGGGCGGCCAGTTTGCCCGTCGGGCCGTTGCGAGCGGCGGCGACCCCGATTTCAGGAGTCCCCGTGTGCACCTGCGTTCCATGTCCCTGGTTCTTTTATGCGGTTTTTTTAAACCATCAGGAGCCTTGATAGGTCCAAGTGTCGAGAGAATATTCTAGAGTCGTCATTTGGAGACCGGTTTGAGTTGTCTTCACTGCTTGTGGCCGCCCGATCGGTCTGTGCTTCGCTCGTCTCCCAGGAAGTGACACAACGCAACGAGAAGGCAGCGAATAGGTTTATTGTACATCCCGGTTGCCCGGCTTCAAGAACCGGCAGTCCGGACTCGCCCGTCGTTCAAAGCTCACAGTCGGAGCCCGTGTCCAGGCCTGCGGATCGCCCTTCCCACGCCAGTGCTGCGTAGGCTAGTTGTTCCGGGCTATCACAGCCAGAGTCTCGCTGCGAAACCATTCCGGGATCGTCATGTACTAGGCCAGTATGGTCAGGGTTCGCCGCTTCCGCCGGTCCTGATCCGAACTTCGTTGGTGGAATGCTCCCGGGAATCGCTATGGACCAGACCAGCCAGAACGGCTCTATCGTTTCTGCCCGGCTCCAGCCTCGTGCAGCACGCTCTTCCTCTTTTCTCGCCGGCTGGCCCCCACTCGCGCCTCGCTCGCCGTCCTCTCCTCCCGACGCCCACACACACTAGAATAAAATTTGGGTAATTAGAACCGAACTTTGCATGCTACAGAACCGTACGCACACTGCAAAGCCTGGTGTAAAGTGGCGACAGACAACAAAGTGTGCTACGTGTAAGAAGGATATTTACGCTTCGCACGAGATTTTTATAAAGAAAAACTTTAGCATTCTGCTTTCTGCACGCCTTCACCTTTGTTACCACACTTAGCATTAACTTTCGTTGCTGAAACAAACAAAACTTTGTACTACGAAAATCCACTTTTTGAAAACTCACAGGTTTGGAAGGTTTTGGTTGCGACTACGCGTGCCGAACGGCATTAGGAGTGCCGGAACGGGCCGACAGGTCTTTCGCCTGAAGACCTGATCGCCCGATTGTCGACGTCACAGCGAGCAACAATTGGTCCGATTGTTCCTATCGTATTTCCCTATGTGGCTGTCAAAGCGACTCGTAATACAACTTGTATAAATATGTTATTTTGCCGAGTAGTCTGCAATGAGTTCGTCCGACCACTTTCCAAGCCTGCACACAGATTTTCGTTCACTTCCCCCTCAACAGTTCTGTTGCCGTGTCGCTTCCCAAGATCTCGAAGGGAAACTGGGGAAGCGGTGAAGTTCGACGCTTGAGTCACCTTCGCGACTGTGGCCGTCTTTCATGCAGCAGTAGCAACGTTTACTTTTTGGGGGAACTCTAGGAGTAGGCGAGATGTCACAGGAACCCGCTGAGGTTATAGAGACGTGACTTACTTTTACGAAAAACGGTTCCAAAAAAGCTAACGCCGATGCGAAACGCAACATTCACACGTGGTTTCTGGATGCGCCCGTCCGCAGCCCCGCCGTAGTCCTGGCCTACCCAGTTTCATTATTTTGTAGCCGCTAGATGGCGCAACGTGCAGCGCCAAACTGTAGGGAGCCTCCCTACCAAACTGCATTGCAGGTTGCCTGTAGCTTACGGCGGGGTCAGAGAGCGAGGGAGCTTGCTGAGCAGAAGCCTTTCGCCAGCACCTCCTCTCGGCACTTCCCCCTCGGGGTGAGGGAGACGACACTTTGAGAGTTTACCCAACACGTTTACCCTCTCTCCGCGACTCCCTTCGTGTAAGACCTTCGTGTGATTTCTTTCTTCTTCGTCTGGCGCCTTCTCTTGCTGTCTCGGCGCAGTCCGGCCGTGGTCGGCGCAAGCCAGCGTCGTGTTGCGCTGGGTTTGGCGAAGACTAGGTGGCGTTAGCTCGGCGTGCCCGGGCACAGCTCTTTCTCGAGTGCTCCCGCCCTTTCCGCGCTTGTTTTTTCTCCGGTGCGCGATGACTTTGCGCGAGCCAAGCCAGTTTTGCGATTCTGCACCAGACACGTTCGTGATGGAAGAGTGGTGACGTCATGCGTTTACAAATTCTTTGCCACTTACGAACCAGTCAAGCCGGGGGGATTGCCGCCATAAGTGGCACCCCCCCCCCCCTCGTGAGTGAGACTCCTGGTAACCGGGGCCCAGGACCCCCCCCCCCCCCCCCCCCCGTTACTACGCCACTGACTCGACGTTACCTAGATGAAAAGATAAATGAGAAATACCAAATTTCCCTTTGAGCTGGAGTCCACTATACACCTAATCTTGCCTTGGTCATGAAGAACGAGAAGGAACGATACCATAACTCTAGAAGATTTGCGTTTACTCTCACCCCAAATGTTCGAGGCTCGAATGTCCGAGATACCGAGTGAGGAGCCCAGCGCGACCTTGCCGACTCACTCGGCTGACAACGACAGCCTCTCGCGCTCTTGCGCTATCCATCTATTACGCAGACTTTTCGTCACTTGCTGCCACCGTCTTTGATACTCGCTGCTGCTCTCTGGATGTTCATTCTTTTTTTTGTTTTTGGCACAAGTTCGTTGATTAAACCTTTCGTTTCGGGTTTACGCTTGCCCATCCGTTTCCTTCGGCAACAATATTATGAAAACAAGAGCTGACGTTGACGACGAATGTGGCATTTTTATCAATGAAAAACACTTGGAGTCCGCAACTGCAGACACCAGCGCCGCACGGTGCGCCACGCAGGGAATCTTTCTGCGGTTCAGGCGACAAAGCACTTTACAGTGAAAGTACAGTGCCCTACAAGCTGGGTAGTGGGCTCACCTCCCTATCTCCCCCGTGCATTGCGCTGAAGCGGCCGATGTCGAAAACGACGGAGGCGCAGAAGTAGATTCGTCCTGAAACCTTCCCCGCCCGCTGCCCGCGATTGGTCCGCCCGCTGCCGGCGATTGATAAGGGCGATAAGAGCCGCCTATACCGACCTGCACTCTAAAAAAAGTATGTGCGTCTACTTTCACGCACAACACTCGAAGAACCAATCAGCGGATTTTACGGAAGTAGCTCAGCGAATGACAATGCCGAAACATCTGTTTAGACCAAAAAATGCAGTCTGAGTTGTGACATTAAGCAATGCAAGCGTGACGTTTTCACAGCTCAGACTGCAATGTCTTAACATATTTTTCGGCATCGTCATTCGCTGAGCTGCCTCCGTAAGTTGCGCTGATTGGCTCTCCGAGTGTTTTGCGGGAAAGTAGACGCACAGACTTCTTTTAGAGTGTGGGGCCCTAAGCTGGACCCTTGGCGAAAACGACGGCGAGAAATCTGGCGGCCGCGACTGGCCAACGCCACACTTGGGCTTGGCGCCGGCCAATCATAGCCACCGAATTTTTTGCCGACTTTTCCGCCAAGTGTCGAGATTAGGGTCCCAGGTCTGGCCAATGCGCGCTGGAAAGTTTCAGGAGGAAACGCTTACAGCGCCACTGCCGCATCGACATCAAACGCATCAGACCAAGCCGACCCGTGACCCCACTGCAACTCTCTAGGCCGTTCTAGTTCAAGTACGGTGTCGTGCCTGATGGTCAGCTACCGCGCCAAGAGGCAGTCTAAAAAAACAGTGTGAGGTTGTGCATTTCTGGTTCTTACAATCGTGAAAGTACAAACTCGAAAGTGCAAAAGACTCGAGTCTGCCGCTCCGCCGCTTTCGGTCTGTTAGATCGCGATTGACTAACGTGCGTTAAGTGGAAAGAGGTGGGAGAAGTCAACACGTCTTAGATAACAAAGCCGTAGTGCTGAATGAGATAGCCTCAACAGCGAAGGCCAACGGTGGGTAGAAATTGGACACGACGATTGCTTCAACGTTCGCCGCAAACTTGACCCGAAGCCGAGCGCCGACGCAGCACTGGTTTCCAATCGGTGTCCAGCGGCGCAAACAAGCTTGGAGCACGTGGAGCGAAAGCTCGCGCTGCAGAACCCAGGGATCCTGGGTTTACTCCCCACCCCTGCCCGTTTCTGTTTGAATGAGGATCGTACCGGCGTGCAGTCGTGTATCACTACTGCGTGGTGCACATTAAAGACGCCAGGCTAGCGATTGTACTGGACGGGCCAAATTTCTCATCAACAGCTGGGAGACAAGTTGCCCGTTGAGGCGGAGTAAGTTCTAGGCAGTATAAACATACAGACACCCCAATTTTTTTTCGATGTCCAGCGTTGGCCTTTGCTGGTGACTCCAAAACGTCAACACTACGGCCTTATCTTCTAAGCGGTGTTGGAGGAGCGTCCACTTTACCCATAACATGTCACCGACTATAGCGTTTGCGGCGCACCGACGTTTGCTATCTTTTAGAATGACTTGCACGTTCCACGATATCAGTTGTACCGCCATTGTACTGCGGTTCCGATCTTCTAATAATCGGCACTTGACTTTCGAGATGTGTTTAAACGAGCTGTAAGTTCGTTTGCTCCTTGCACACGTCTTGCGTTTGTTTACCCCCCAAACGCGCCCACGTGCTCTTGTTTACCTCCGACCTTAACCAATGACGGCGTGCGCTTGTCCAGCTCGTCATCACACGCTTCCTGAGCGTTGTCTGTGTTGCCCTTTAATTGGTGCCCTTGCATTCCAATGCGCCAAAGACGCATTTTCGAACAGATGCTCGGCTTATAATGTCGAACAAAAGCAAACTGTGCCGAAGTTTTCACGAGACGAATTGTCTTGAAAACACTCCTTTTATCCAGACGCTAGTTGATATTTTCTGTTGAGGCGTCATTTACGTTCTCATAGAAAGCAGCCGAGTCTTCTCGCACACGCGTGTTTGTTCTCCCGCAAGATACAAAAAGAAAGAGAAAACGGGAGACCGCAATCTTGCTCTTCTCTTTCTTCTCTTTCGACTGCGTCTTGGTGCGACAGCTGATAATCATGCTCGACACCGTACTCAAGATGCAAAGTGCGGTGTTCCCTGAACCAGGGAAAGATTTGCTCCGTAAATCCGACCCGTGCGGCCGTGGATGTCTGCTGCCACGGACGTAAAGACTGTGATGCACCCTGAGTTCACTCCTCGCGCGTGAATATACTCTATATAAGCAATTCGTTCCCGTTAAAATCTTCTTTGGACATAATTGATCCACCAGTACCGAGGAGAAAGTATAATTATTACGGAACTGTGACCTCAGCCGGAATGTTAGGGCGGTTCCATACAATTGTTTAGTTTAGGAGACGTGACGACTAGCAGTCTTTGGCTAACCGATGAGACCATAACCAAGGTCGAGCGTGCAGTCAGTCTAAACGTTTCATGGCAATGTGACCCGAACAGCATAGTAATATTGAAAGTAATCGGATAGTCGCAAATAGGTATATATTGCGACTATCCGATTACCATCACCGGTACAGCATTAGGCAAAGCAAAGTGGCAACGTGGCATAATTTTTGCACAATATTGGACAATATTTATGTTCAACTAGCGGTCTCGCATATCTCATGAAGTTTGGCGAAAGACGAACACTTGTTTCTTTGCGTACAGGGCTCCCAGCCGGCATCCTACAGGGAGTCTTCTTCTCGAAAGATCGACCCAGGTGAGACAATTTTTTTTTCAGCTGTCGTCGAAATGCCCCTACCTAACCCATCTCCTTTCCCCTAGCTACCTGAATTACGGCGCGATTGGCTCTATCATTGGCCACGAAATTACGCACGGCTTCGACGATGAAGGTACGTGGTCACGTTAAGCCAACACCAACTAGATTATGAAAGCCTGTGAGCAGCCTCCTCTAACTCCACGTAACGTCATCCCTCTTGGATGGCGCCAGCTAAGCAACTGTAGTCCAGAGCTCGACACCGAATGTCCTTCGGCGCATTCACTGGACCCGAGTCCCTACCGAACACTGACGTAGCGCTCTTGTCCAATCAGTGTCTGCCCTCCATCTCACTGTGCTGACGTAGACATGAACGGGCTTTGATTATTTTAGGTGTAGTTGACCACAGTCGGTTCAGGCAGGTTCTTTTCACAAGAAATCGGGGCAGGCTCTGAGCTGGTGTCCCCTGCTCTGACGTTCACTCGTCCTCATGGGCGTCGGCTGCACAGGGCGTCAGTTCGACAAGGACGGCAACAATCTGAACTGGTGGGAGCCCGAGACAGACCTCAAGTTCCGCCAGAGGGCTCAGTGCATCGTGGAGCAGTACGGGAACTACACGGTAGCCGAAGGCACCTTGAACGTGAGAGCCGTTGTGTTTATTATGAGTATTCACGCCGCTTCGGTGGTGGATTTCGAAATTGATATTATTCTTTAAATACATGAGTACGTAGCATACTCCTTTCCACAAAGCGCGTCTAACTGCACATGCGCAGCTCTTTTTTTTATTTTTAGATCGCAGCTTTTAGGCAATTTCTTCCGGCTTGAGCAGCGTTGACACTGGCGTGACCGCGCTTTGCTTTATAGGTAAATTTCCCCTCTAAATATGACGGAAATAACTCCCCTCAAAATTTAGCGGAAAAATTTCCCCGCTATGTTTAGCAGGAAATGTAGCAAAAAGTTCCCGCTAAATGGGAGAGGAGCAGGAGAGGAGGAGGGGAAGGTACGGAGGTGTTGCAGGGTCCATACCCTCCCCTCCTCTTTCGCAAGAGCTGGGACCTAATTCGGCATTACAAAGAATTGTAAGCGTCTTTCATTTTTTGAAAAGTAGTCAAAGCGCACAATAAACACGAATACGAAGACGGAGAGGCAAACAGGACGAGCTAATTTGCAACTATTCTTATTGAAGATGATAAAAATGAAAGGCGTTTACAACCCCCTGTAACGCCGAATAGGAGCGCAGCTCTTGAGGAGGAGGAGGGAAGGGTACTGAGGGGAGGGCTACCCCTCCTTTGCATCCTTTTCCCTCCTCCTCCCCCCCCCCCCCCCCCCGCGTGATGCATTATGAAACATTTCCCATAATGCACCGCGCGCGCGCGCCATTCAAGCCGAAAGCGGGCGCCTAAGAGCTGCGCTCTAAAAGTGCGAGGTCTTTGAATGCAGTGATCAATTACAGGCCTAACGAAATACTAATGCGGCATGTTCAGAGCGGCTAAAAGAAAACTCATCTCCATTTGGTGTTATTGCGGGGTTTTATTGTTCGAGCTAGATTTTGCCGGCCGCAAGCTACACCCATCCGCCTCTCAGAATGTAAACGGCTGTGCCCAACGATTGGGGCCTGCACATGCGCTTCATGTGGCAATGTTTTCACTTCCATACTGCACCTAAGCTTAGTCTCATGGGAGCGTATATTGCGCAAGTTTGCCACTACGCGGTAGACGTACTCGTATTTCGGTTGCGCATGTTCTAATTTTTGTTCAAAACTCTGGGAATGCTTTACTTGTGCAACGAACATTTTTTGCCATTCCCATGGACCTCGTTATCTATGAGATTGACTGCAATTGGCTCTCTAAATTATCCCGACAAAGTGTTTAACCAGTACCAGCAAGTCCTCAGACTATATGAACTTGTCGACGTATAAATATTCTCAAAGTCTGGAGAGAGGAAAAATAAATGAAAGTTGTGGAGAGTGTGGCAGCCCTAAGCTTTTAACATCTAACTATCTACTTTGCTGTGACTTTGAGTATCCGTGCGACTGCAGTTTTCAGTCACACGTTCTGAGATGGCTTCGTCTTAAGAAAGCTTAACTCTCAATAATAAATGTATTTATTTTTTGTCTTCCCGGGGCTTTTTGAAACCTGACTTGTCCTCTGCTCTGAGGGGGAGGCGACGCACTCATCACGTTTAGAGTCGCTGTCATAGTGGCGACCTGACCCGAGCCCCCCCTCCCCTCGTACAGATAAACGGCGTGAACACACAGGGTGAGAACATCGCAGACAACGGAGGCATCAAGGAAGCCTTTAACGTAAGTAACGCCATTAGACGAGTCGAAACCCATTCACAAAGGACCTTTTGCTTATTGGTTTTCTCACGTTACGTTTCGAGTAGGGTTTTGTTTTTTCGGGGTCTATTTTCATTCAAACTTAAGGGTATTTTGGAATGGAGTGATTTTTTTTTTCACGTATTTTGTGTTTTTCAAATGCAATTTTCAGTGTCAGACAAAAAGCCAATGTTCATAAACAATTTTATTAAAAAAGTAGAGAGGGAGAGAGAGAAAGACAGCGAGAGAAAGAGTGAAAGAGGGAGAGAGAGAGAGAGAGATAGAGGATCCCTTCAGACCAGAGCTCAACTTGGCTCAACGCTTATCCTTTCTCTCAAAACGTCGTCTGATCCCCCGAAGGGACTGTTAGAAACGGTCGGGTTTGCATGTGCGCAGCATATATAGCGGAGTAGCCTTGCAGGCACTATTGTGCGCCATTTTATTTGGTTATCGGCTTGTTTCGCGTACTTTGTTATATTCGAGGACGGAGCTAATAGGACAGCATTGCGGTGTCTGTGCTTGTGCAAATAACAAAGAAAAGCGTAAATTAAACGCCAAAAGAGTATATGAGCAGTCTGTCAAACGATATAAATATGGGTGCGGCACGTCTACATGCTGCACCAGATCCATGCTGACCCCTACTTACAGCGCCGGTAACTGTTGAATTTAAAACAAAAACTCCCTTCACCATTAGAAAAAAGAAATCGCATCTAATAGCACTTTTTTTTAACGGCCAAACGAATTGTTGCCTGCCCCGTGCCGATGTGTATGCCGGGCCATCACTGCAAAAAAAGCCAGTGCGTCTACTTTCCCGAACATCACTCGGAGAGCCAATCACCGCAGCTTATGGAGGCAGCCCAGCGAATGACGATGCCGAAACATATGTATACACCAAAAAACGCAGTTTGAGTTGTGACATTAAGTAATGCAAAATGTCACGCTTGCATTGCTTAATGTCGCAACTCAGACTGCGTTTTTTGGTCCAAACATATTTGTCAGCATCGTCATTTGCTGAGCTGCCTCTGTAAGTTGCGGTGATTGGCTCTCCGAGTGTTGTGCGGGAAAGTAGACGCACGGACCTCTTTTTTAGAGTGTAAAGCATAAATATGAGCCGACTGCAGCATCCACTTTGAATAAAACACTTGCGTGGCAGTTCGATCGATATTTTATGACTTTGGGTGACGCTTGGTAGGAAACATATGTATGCCACCCATTTTGAAACGTCAGACACGCACCATTGGATCATTCTTAGAACTTGCTTTTTGTGTTAATTTGACGTTTACGCGTCGATGTTTTGGAATTCTTTAGAGAAAATGGAGAAGAACACCCACGTAAATAAAGCCGAAGCAAATGTATATGATATAGAGGATATGAAAACGGCCGATACGGTGCAGGCGTACAAGTCTCTCGAGGCCTACGATTACTTCGAACCGGTTTCCGCTCTGCCGGCGGGATCAGCAGACTGTGGGCCTGCGCAATTGTATTCATTAATTGATTAAATACACACAGCGTCCTTCAGTTAAGGTGTCATATTTTAGAGCGCAGCTCTTAGGCGCCCGTTTTCACGTATAGCGACGTCGCCGTGGTCATCGGCTTAACCGCCCCGCTAAATTCAGCGGGAAATTGAATTGGTGTTGATGTCACGTGATATCAAATTTCCCGCTAAATCTAGCGGAGCAACTAAACTTGTTTATGGGTAACGCGACACGAAGTCATATGACGTAATTTTCTCCACTAAATTTAGCTGGGAAACTGAATGGGTATTGAGACCACGTGGCGTCAATTGTCCAGTGTGGGTACGGAGAAGAAGAAGAGGAGGAGAAGAGGATGGGAAAAGGAGGAAGAAAGAAGGGGTGGCGCGGGAGCAGAGGAGGAGGGGAAGGGCACAGGTCCTCCCTTCTCCTCCTCAAGGGCTGTGCTCTAATTTCGCATTACAGAGATTTGTAAACGCCTTTCATTTTTAGAGCGCAGCTCTTAGGGGCCCGTTCCCGGCTTGAGCGGCGTCGGCGTCGGCGTAACCAAGGTCACCCCAAGGTCACGAGACCCCCCAAGGTCATCCCAAGGTCACGTGACCTCCAAGGTCACCCCAAAGATCACGTGACCCCCCCCCCCCCCCCGAGGTCACGTGACCCCCTCCCCCCCCGAAGTCACGTGACACCCCTCGAGGTCACGTGACCTCCCCGATGACGTCATCGTCACTGATGACGTCACCGGCATCCGTATCGTCATTGTCATCAGTGACGTCACTGATGACGTCACCGGCATCCGCATCGTCATCGTCATCATCACTGATCGCGTCATCAGTGACGTCACTGATGACGTCACCGGCATCCGCATCGTCATCGTCACAGATGACGTCACCGACATCCGCATCGTCATCGTCATCATCGCTGATGACGTCCTCGGAGTCCGCATCGTCATCGTCACTGATGACGTCATCAGTGACGTCACTGATGACATTATCGGCATCGTCACGTGACCCCCAAGGTCACGTGACCCCCCCGGTCACTTCACCCCCCCCCCCACAGTACCCTTCCCTCCTCCTCCACTAGAGCTGCGCTCTAATTCGGTGTTACAGGGAGTTGTAAACGGCTTTCACTTTTTTTCTTACCTCATGACCGAAAGGCACGACAAAAGGTAAGGCTTTGTCCGTTCTGCCGCCGATCTTCATCCGCCTGGTAGCACCACCCGTCGGTGGCTCGCTACGAGTCACCGACAAGCGCTTGGCAGGTGCTTTGTGCGCGAACACCGTGGGAACATAACCTGGGTGTTCTCGAACCGACAACAGTTTCCCTGCACACAAGCATGCCTAGAGACGAAAATTGAAATGGAAGCCACACTTACCTTCAAGAAAGTGCTTGTCGCACAAATGGTCGTCCATGCGAGGCGACCATTCTCTTCGATCCAGATATTATCCACCGTCTGCGCCTTCGAGTCATTCGGGAACTTGTAGAAACTCACTCTGCTACGTTTGCGCCACGCAAAACGTGCGCCTTTCTGCCCACACCACCACCCCATATTTGTTCGCATATTCCATGTTGAAAAGTTATATTATATTTTCGTCCCGCAAACTATATTCGGCACCGCTGTGACTGAGGACGAAAGGAAATAGTAACGACTATAGCAACCCCATGGACAGTTCGGTGAGGTTGCATTCTAATGGCTAATTCCACTAGTCGTTTTGGAAAGCGCCGGAATCGAATTTTCTGGAGCGCGCCTATTTCATAGGGCGATCGGGATCGAGACGGAAATATTCCACGTCGGTTTAGGTTAGCTCCCACTCCAGATCTTGATCCGGATCTGAGAAAAGTCGTTCAGCCGATTTCGGAGGATTCGACTCGAATCCATCCTGGCCAGCCCTCGGCGCGCACACAGGACTTCCATTCTCGCCGGGCATCTCGCCTCAAGATCCGGCACAGCTGAAAGGGGATTCCCGGGAAGGCGAATAACGGGAAGTCATCCGCCGATCCTGAAGGAGTGGCCATGTTCCACTAGAGGTTATAGTTCCACTGGGGATCCGTAGGCGGAGCGGCTTCGTTCGGTCTCGGATCTGGTCTGCTGATCCCAACGCGCTCCAAAACGATCATTCCCAATAAGTCAATACAAGCTTGTATATTTCTTAGTGAAGGACAGATTGAATTATGGGGTTTTCGGTTTTCCCAGATTCTAATAAAACCGGCGCCGGGGTGAGTTTTTGCCAGAAACGCGTGAGCCTAGTCACGAGTCATCGGGACACTCGTGCTCAACCAGAGCACCATATAAAGGGCTTTGTGCTTCGTGTTATGTGTGTAGTTACTCCATTAAATGGTTGCTACCCTTTATAATCTAGCATGGATGTCTTGGAGAGTCTTAGCATACGCAGACGTAAGCTCCCGCCACATAACGTAGCGTAGACGAACGGTACTGTGTGAACGAGCCTTTATATCGGACGACTATCAAACGAGGCGTCAAACAGCCCGCTTTTGTTTTTGGCACAGGCTTACAAGAAGTGGGTGAAGCAGAACGGTCCGGAGGCCAGGCTCCCGGGCCTTAAGTACACCCCACAGCAGCTCTTCTGGATCAGCGCCGCCAACGTGAGTGCTTGGCGTGCTCAAAATGCTTTTTCTGCACTCGCGCTCAAACACCAGCGCTTTCCTCTTGTTCTGAACGGCCGTCCACATGACGCAGATATGGTGCAGCAAGTACCGTCCCGAGGCATTAAAGCTGAGCATCCTCGCGGATTCACACAGCCCACCTCTATTCAGGTACGTCGCAGAAAGGGTTGTTGTTTGAAACGTCTTGTTAGAGTAATGGATGACAACTTAGGGGGTTTCGGGCATTGCCGAGAACGATAACAGTTCTGGCAAAGGACGCCCTGGCTTATATATTCCCAAGAGTTTGCTTTCTTGTTTATTTGTACTGGACCTTCGCCAGAAGGGCCATGCGCATGAGCGCGTATTTCTCGCAACTTTAGGAGAAGACACGCAGCAAATTATGCGATGAATAAAGGACGAACGCCGCCTGATGTCACGCTCGCTTTGTGCGCAACGTAGCACCCACTATGCTGATGCCACGCGCAGAGCAAAACCCGCCGGGCAAAATTCGTCGCTTTTTCGCAGCATTCGTCCCATGAAGTCCAGCCTTTAGAAGAGTGAAAAACACCATAGCGGGCATGCTTCACCCTTCATTTGCATACAAGTTCGCTTGGGCAGACGGCTGCGCGATTCGTGTCGGGATGCAATAAAAGCTCCCCGAGTCAGTTGACAATTAGTGTTCCCGAATAAAAGGCACACTCTGTGCTCCGTAGACGGGGGACGTTATGTGCGATGTCCACCAGGGTGTATAGCAGCAGACTGCACTGCTAGACGTCATGCGTCATGCTCGCGCAAATTCTGCTTCGTCAAGATTTCTGCTCGCCTGTGAGCCCTAGCTAGTCGGAAAGGATGACCAGTATCAAGAGACTTCGGACTGATAGACAACACCTCAACGACGGCGTGAAGAACAGCTGAAGTTTTCTGAAGCGCTCTTTTAGTTCTATAATTATAAATGCCACGGTCATGGTGTTCAGGTGCCAGCAGCCATGCAAACTAGAGCCACTGTATATGGTGGTGTAGCTGCCAGAGTAGCGCCACGCTCTTCCCGGGCCAACTCTCACCGCGGTTGGTCACACGCGGTATACCATAGCAACAAGCTGAGCCGGCTCGGTTCCCGTAGCAACCGAGAGAGCCGAACATGGATGGATGGATGATAGCCGCTGTACCCTTTGTAACGGGCGGTAGCTTTCGCCGCCCAGCCTAAAAGATATGCCTTCCTGCCCCACTTGAAAACTCTTTTTTTTTTCTTCCACACCCCTGCAATCGCCACCAGGCCGGGGGAAATAACTACCAGGATGACCTTTGGCGATCGGGCAAACACAAAACGGCTTTTACCACTTTCCAATGAACGGATGAAGACATAAGCGAAACTCGACTAAAAAAAAAAATTGCCGCCCAGCGTCACTAGCAGCACGGTTACCATGGCGACCTCCCAGGCCCAAAATAGAGATCACCATCGGCGCTTCTGACGTGGTGCATCTACTGGGTGTCACAAGGAGCGGCCAGGCCATTCATCTCAATGACAATTGCTGGATCGTGCTTCCCCGCTTGTTTGCTGCAGCGCGAGTGAAGCCACCGGACGGCCATCTTGCTCTGGTAGGATTTGCGGTTTTGTCGTCCGTCGTCATTCGCCGAAAACGTTTTTTAAGACTCTTTGTACCGTGGAGACTTGCCGCTGTGAACACGCGGAAAATTTTACGAAAGCGCAGTGTCGCAGGCAAAAAGGCACAACTCGTCAAAAGCAAGTTTTGTCGGCCAGGCGGCGTGTTCAAAGCTTCCTTGGCACCCCGTAGTGCCGTGTCTCAGTGTCTTCGCACGCTTGGATACCGACCAAGAATCGACGTCGCGTGAATGTGGTTTGCGAGTGCACTTGACGTTTGAGCGCGGCTCGCCTAATTGTAATCGGTCAACAGATTGCACACGACCATATCGGCCGCGCTTCAAAGATTTTCATTCTCGCCGTCTTGTACTTTTGCTTTCGAAAACCCTCCTTGCTCCACAGCGTTGCTCTATTCGTGCTCCCACGTAATCCATTAGAGTAGATTTGGAACGTAGCCATGGTTAATAGTACATAAGAGAACGTACATACCCCCCCCCCCCACACACACACACACTTATTGATAGCAACTCACCGAAACAGCTGGACGATCCGGAACTCCGTGCCCGATATATATATGATCTAAAGACATCTACGCGCGACGCACCTCCAGAACTTCGGTGCGGCGTCGATTCTTCATCGGTATCCAAGCGTGCGAACGCACGAAGATGCAGCACTCGGCGTGTCAAGGAAGCTCTGATCCCGCCGCGAGACCGGCGAAACTTGCTTTCGGCGAGTGGTGGCTTTTTCTTGCTGCACTGCGCTTTCGTAAAATTTTTCACGTGTTCACAACGACAAGTCTCAGCGGTACACAGAGTCTTAAAACACTTCCTCGGCGAATGACGACGAACGAGTAGAAAACGTGTCTACAGCACGCTGAAAAATTACAGCGAAACGCTAGAAAAACCGCGAATCCTACCCGAGCAAGATGGCCGTCCGGTGGCTTCGCTTGCGGGAGCGGGAAGCGCGATCCAGCAATTGTCATTGAGATCAGTGGGCCAGGGTCTTTAAATCTACCACAAAATTCGGTTTCTTTACCTATCACCCTACGACTTTGTGCAGCCTTGCCCACAAGTGGTGCTTTCTTTTTCTGTTTTTTTTTTTAATTAGCAAAGAGAGAACTTCCTTTAGGAAAAAAGTAAAGAAAGAAAAATGCTTAGCTCTTATGGAAACGCAGTGAAGTCACCAGTCTTCAAACAATACGGCGCCGTTTCGCACGGGAGGCGAGAGATGGCGCAAACGGTCGCGACGCCAACCGCCGCCGACAAACGAGCATACGGCGCTGAGAGCTGGCGTCATTAACACACGATCTCTTCGACTCAAAAGCGGTGCGCGTTCCGCAGGCGGCGACAGTCGCAGAAAAAAGAACACGCGGGGTAACAAGGAACTACAAAGCAGACGACATCATTACCCCGAAAAAAAAAAGCAGTCAAAATATCTTGACAAACCATTTTTTTAATCGATTATGTGCCCACTCAATGTGTTTTATTAGTAAGGATGATAAAATAATGCATTGGCAACTGATATCGAAAAAGCTCTTCCGGCTGTTGAGTCGAAAAGATCGTCTGCTAAGACGCCGGCTCTCGGCGCCGTATGCTCGTTCGTTGGCGGCAGTTGACGTCGCGACCGCTTGCGCCATCTCTTGCCTCCATTGCAAAACGGTGCCGTAATGTTTGAAGGCCGGTGCCTTCGCTGAGTTTCCATAGAAGCTAAGCCTTTTGGTTTCTTCACTTTTTCACAGGTAAAATCGCTCTTTGCGAATTTTACAAAAAAAAAAATGCAGCATCTGTGGGTAACGCTGCACAATGTCATAGCGAACCGAATTTCGATCAATTTAAAGAGCGTGGTCGCTCCTTGGGATACCAAGTAGATAATTTTTCGTCGTGTCGCTACTTTGGCAGCTGCGCTGCCATGAACCGTGGCTCTAATGCAAACAGCCTGGTCACGTGCATGTTATTCTCGATGCCTCTTGCCCGCAAAAAGTGTTTCGTACGCTTGGTGCTTTGTGCCATATATATTTCCCTGAAAATGATAAATGTCCATTGAAGAGGAGATCCAACTATCGCGAGCCTATAGCCGCTGTTAGGAATTTAGCCCATGGGGACAAGATCATGAAATATTTGTTCGTGTTACTGGCCCAGCGCTCGGCTGACGTAGCTGAAAGCTGTGACAACGTTCGGCTTAGGCTCGTGTTCAATTAGCAAGCACCAATTGAAAAGGTGGTCCAACCAAACGCTGACGCGGCACTTCCTCAATCTCTGCCTTGATCTCGATCGACAAACGTGACTTAAACAATCCAGTTCACGGGCCTTGTGTTAGGTTTAACAACGAGCTCCGTGAAAAACAAGGTGCACAAAGCGCCCCTAGAGTTCGATCTGGAGCGCAAGTTCGTTCGCTTCTTGCGCGGGGTGGCGGTTACGACAGAAGGCCTAGCTCTGATTGACTTCGATTGGAAGAATAGTGGGTAAACCTCAAGGCAGCTACATTGAAGTCTACCTATATCCATCCAATCAGGGTCAATCAGAGCTCGGCGTTCTGAGATCACTGCCACGGTGCAACCTCAGCACAAGAAGCAGGCACGGCGCCAGCGATCCGCCAAGTCCAGACGATTTAAAGACGAACTTTCGCTCTGCACAGCCTTATACACGAACTCATACCTTCGGCGACAGTTCACGGCGGTGACGATTTCCCAACATTTCGCGAGCGAATTGTGGGCATTAGGCAGTTTAAGTGTACCACATTCTACCAGAACGAGCTCCACACTTTGAGGCGGCATGCTGAGCACGCACGCGCATACAAAAGTAGTTCTGGGATCTCCAACTGCAAAACAGAGCGACCCCTCTGCATACGTGCAGTGCCAACAACACCCAATCGCGACGTGCGCGACTACAATCGTCGCTGTGATCAGCCTTTCACGATTGGACAAACGCTCCGTATGACGTTGTTACGACCGCAATTTGTAATAAGACGGTGGCCCGATCGGCGAACCAGGCCTGAATTAGATCGACAACGGCTCAAGGTACCATACTGTACGGGTGTCCAGTTACGGTGGTGGAGGCTACCCCCTACGGACGGCTCTCATACAGCTATATCTGCTTTCTGTCGAATCGTCTGGCGAATCGTGCCTCCATTTCCTTTCGGGAACCAGTCGTCTGAGTGCCGGACGTCTCTCCCGTCCCAAAAGGTTTCAATCATGAGCCACACCTTGGGAATAAAAAGTAGCCGACAGAGGGAGTGAGGAGTCACCTCCTGTGCCATCTAGTGATTACTGTCACGACGCAATGTGCGCCGGCAGGGCCACCTGTCAAGGGCTCGTGCATTTAACATTTATTTTTGTAACGTCTTGAGTGATATAAATTCCACTTTTAAAAATGAAAATAAGAAAAGACATTAGACTGTCACTTTGACGGTGTTGGTTTAAGGACGCGATAATTGCAAGTTTGCACCATGATTTGACAGCCACAATTAAGATTGTCACTGGCCATCGAAAATCCTGGTCGTGACGTCCCAGATTTGTACCATGAGAGGAAACCACGAAAACGTCTCGTCGCTAATAATATTTAAAGTTTGACGTCATCACAGAGATTAAGCAAAGACACAGGTTGGACACGAGTGCTGCGTCAGCATTCGGCTTGGCCTCGTGTCCAATCACGCGTCAAAAGACGCTCGGCATCGGGCTCTTGTCAAATGTCCGAGTTGGTGCCACCCAACTGCGATGACGTTCCATAGAGAAAATCATGAGTCATTCCACTCTGAGAATGCGGATGACTTGCGAAGCTATTCAGCACACGACACAGACCCGCGCCGAGGAGCCGGAGGAAACTAGACGCGCGCGACGGGACCGCCACCCCTGGAGAGCGGGAAGGAAGGAAACTAGGCACGCAAACGCTTGGAATGAAGACAAAGAGAGGGCGGTGAGAGCGTCATGGCCGACGCGGGTCGCACAACGGCAAATCTTTGAGAAATCTTTATTATCTACCTGAGAGTCTACTGCATGATCTTTAAAATGGTGCCTATTGATAACTAATGTACTGAATAGACTTATTGCTAAATCACCCGAGCATCAAGGAGAATGCAGGGAATGGTGTTCCACGCGCCGCACGTGCCGGCATCTGCAGCAGCATAGCCTCCTCTATACTGATGAAGCCTGGTAGATCACCATGAGACGCGGCGGTCGAAAGTGAAATGGTAGAGCGGCGAACAACGGATGAGAAGAGAGTCATGTAACGGGCGCCCCGCTGCGGCGAAACGCCGAAACACACTTCCCCGAGCGATGGAATGTCCACTCGTGCTCCTCGCGTTCCTTGCGCGTCCTCGCCGGAGCAAAAGCTGTGCGCTCACTACCAGCTTCCCCGAGAAATGCTCCGTATATTAGATCCCGGCGCTCCAAATCTGCGACCGGGCGGTCTATGGCTCCGTCGTTGAGCTGCCACGCTTTGTGAGTATAGAGGAGGCTATGGCAGCAAAATGACATCTTGCAAGCGCGTTCGTCAACGCTTTATTTTGGTTATGTACTTCAAATCTTTTATACGGGCATACGGGCATAGCCTCCTATATACTGACAAAGCCTGGCAGATGGCCACGAGAAGCGGCCGCCGAAGTGAAAAAGGTGGAGCGCCAGACAACGGATGTGAGGAGAGCCACGTGACTGGCGCCCCGCTGCGGCGAGACGCCAAAACACACTTCTCCCGAGCAAACAAGTGTGTTCCGTGTTCTCGCCGCTGCAAAAGCTGTGCGCTGACATCCAGGTTCCCTGAGAAATAGCTCTTTGATGCTCTGTGCTACCAGATCATCGCGCTCCCAATCTGCAACCGGGCACTCTATGGCTGTGTTCCAAAATTTACTCGATCCGACTCCGGAGTAAAAGTTTCGTACCGTGGCGTTCCAAAACTTACTCGAGCTTACTCGATGACGTCAGAACTCGCGTTCCAGAAGCGGGTTGTTTACTCCGGAGTAATTACTCGCGCTACCCTCCTCGATCGGGGGGTAAAGTCGGATCAAATCGAGTAAATACGTCACGTGATCTGTTCGTCGTCTGCTTTCTGCGCCGACAGCCGTCAAAGCTCGCTTGCTCCTTTGGTTTTGGTGGCGGACGTTCGAAATGACAAAGAATTAGGTGCAGCATGTGTGGTTATTGCGATTTGCTGTTGTCAACGCAGGAATTGACTGCATTACATCCAGACCGCCCACCTTCCCCGGGAACGTGTACTTGTTATTATCTGAGTGCGAGCGTAAACAGGAGCTTCTCCGCATCCTCGACCTCGGCGTTGGGGGAATGCCGTAATCTCACGTTCAAGGCCGAAAATGTTTGAACTCGGTGTATGATAATGTAATATTTTTGTTTCCTCCAGAGTGTGTGTAATGAGAGGATAACGTTTGTAAAGCAGTGAAGGCTTCGAAAATTTCACTGTAATCACATTCGCGTCAAAGCGAACGTGAGTTTCATATTCTGGAGAAAGCACCCTCGCGCTGGACCGCTACACCGCGTGGAATATATTTCTGCAAAACATAATCGGTGCAAATTACAATGCGTGGAATATATGCGTTTAGGGCACCGTGACTAGAATTGCAGCGATCGCGCTGATTAATAAAAACACATTTTTTTATGTCTAGCTGTAAGGAGTAAGTAATTTTGATCTCAATATACAGTTCAAAACGAAGGTGAGTAAAAGGAGCTGGTGGATCCACCTCAAAATACACCGCATCGTCATTAACATTACCGTTCTTCGGGTGCTTTCTCCATGATCAAAAGGATCGTCTGCTATTTTCTGTCATCGCTGCTGTGTTTTCTTTTTGCCGTCGCCCAAGACGAAGCCAATCCGCGTAGTATCCAGGTGATTATCCTGGCCGTTCCAAAATCGAGTCGCGGATCGTTTACTCGCGATGTCACGTGGTATTACCCGCTGACGTAGGAGGCAGGTTACTCGGGTAAGATTTGGAACATAGCCATGGACTCCGTCGT
Source organism: Ixodes scapularis (assembly GCF_016920785.2). Taxonomy (NCBI): domain Eukaryota; kingdom Metazoa; phylum Arthropoda; class Arachnida; order Ixodida; family Ixodidae; genus Ixodes; species Ixodes scapularis. The sequence goes on along the minus strand of NW_024609846.1, from coordinate 89,648,311 downwards.
CGAACTGCCAGGCTTTGTGAGTATAGAGGAAGCTATGATACGGCGAAGGTGTGCGCGTGCGGTGCCGGCGTCTGCTGCAGTAACTGTTCTAATGCATGAGCCTAAAATAAATGGCATCTTGCACGCGCGTTCGTCAACGCTTTATTTTGGTTATCTACTTCGAATCTTTTATACGGGAGAGGCGTTCGCGTGCGGCGGTGCGGGCGTGAAGTTTTTAGTCACTGCACACAAAAAATCCACGGAACCCTAGCCATAAACAGCTTCGCTGTAGAAGAGAAGGTTGTTCGCAGGCCACGATTATTCTAGGTGTTCTGCACTGATGATGTCTCCCGCATAGGAGGCGAAACGTCTACTTATAAATTGTTGATATTGTGATACAAGTGGGAGGTATAGTTTTTTTTTTAAATCATGAATTCCGGCTTTTGAAACATTTTTGCATTAGGAGATAACAGTTTTCTTGTGACCACATGCTTGTTTATCAAAAATGAGTTTGTCTATATATACAATTAACTCACGATTCGCTGCAACCAGATGTTCAATGTGCTGTGTAGGGTCATCGGTCCCACGTCCAACTCGCCCGAGTTTGCCGCGGAGTTCAACTGCCCGGTCGGATCACCCATGAACCCAGTCAACAAGTGCATTGTCTGGTGATCCCAGACCTCCTCCATATAAGATCTGATCGCGCGTCCCATCGCACGGAGCATGCGTCGTCCACTTCCTCTCGCTGCCCCCTCTCATACGAAGGGAAACCCCCGCCCCTCTTTCCCCACGGACCGCCGCTCTGGATCCCGAACACAAGGTCCTGAGCAGTGTCCCTCTTTCGGCGCCACTTTTGACCACGTCATCCCTGCCGTAGAGGGCCAAGCGTCGCATACCCAACGCGAACCCTCATTTTTAATCCCATCATCACTAAATTAAAATCTACGAATATGTTAGAATCTCAATGTCTTGTAGTGGTTGTTATGGCGTGCAGCATCGGTGATTCAGATCAACGTATCTCTACAGACCCACGTACACACTCATACAATATGAAATACCCAATATCCGTGGCAGTTCATCTGGTGGTGCTATGCATATTTTGCTAAGCACCCCCTAAAAACAATAGAAAAATGGTCTATTTACTTCCCCGCTCCATGGAATATGGACCCGGCCTAAGCGAATGTCCCACAGCCGGCGCTTGTAACTTTCTTCGTGAAAAGGTTCTCACGTACTGCTGGAGATAGTACACTCTTAAGAAAGCCCTGGCAGGTCAAAGTCATATTTGTTTTTATCCGAAACGATTGAAAAAGATGCCTGCACATCACCCTCAAAATTCTGAACTTGGGAGTTCAGTATTTGTGAAGTAAAAAAACAATTTCCTAAAGCCGAATGTGAAGTTCCCGCGCGATCAGCGCCAGTGCTGTGACATCAAAGATTGAGCCGTCCTGCAACTCGAGTGTCTCTAACGCCTCCGAATCATCCCGACCCGAAGTGTCGTGTTCGGAGTGTGAAACCGAAATTTTTATCGGTTCGGTTCGGATTCAAGTTCACGGCTTTCGGTTCAGTTCCGAGGAGCGAAAATAACGGTCCGAACCGGTTTGAATTGCAAAATAAGTATTATTTTCCGCCTTCTTTTGGCAATAGGCACTATTTCAAAAGTGAAACGAGTAACTATATATTTGGTTATTATCATTTGTAGAATCCACTTTTGTTTTCAGGTAACAAAAATAAATAGCGTTATTTAATTTCGATCAAACAGTAAAAGCAAAGCTTGATTACCTTATACGACTCAACATCCATTTTTTACCTCAGTCGCATATATTTCACCTGAATCGAAAGGTGATCACTCTGCAAGGTCTCCTAAAATACCCGTGATTGGTACAACTTCGCGTCGCAGAACTAAATGTCGGATCTTGTCGTGCTCTTAAACAGAATTATTACAGAGCCTATAATTATAATGGGCACGTCCTCGCCTTATATATCCTGAAATCTAGTTTACAAACTACGTTTCACAATATATAAGATCACGACTCAACTGAGAAAAAGCAATACGGAGAGCAAGTCGTCTGCTTCTTGCGCAGGGGTTGCGGTGACGTCAGGCCGACGTTGAGCTCTGTTTGGCTGATGATGATGATTAGGGTTTTATGGCGCACGAGCGACTTAGGCCATACTGCGCCAGATAAAATTACTTAAGACGGTTATACTAAGAAAGAGATATTAAATAGTTTTCATGGTTAAAGTTATAGCTGATGTATATGTCCGGACTTTTCAAGAAAGTAAAGTCACTGTCAAGTGACACTAAAGGATGATCGCCAAAGCAGAAACATAGGATGAAATAGAAGGTGACCTCTAAAAAGTTCAGAAAAACTTTGTCGGAAAAGTTGGTGATGAAATCTACAATGCCATAAAATCTGCAAAACTGTCAGTACTTCCCCACAATGCACACAGAGCTTTATGCCTTTGCCACAAAGATGTAGATGTGTCAGACGTGAATGGCCAATCCCCAGGCGGCAAAGTAGAACCTCAAGCCAACGTTCCTAGTAGAACGAGTTCTCCCACAGAGCCAAAATGGGTTTAGTGACATGCACTTTATTGTTTTACTCCGCGTTACACTCCGAGCTGCCACGACTTCAAAAGTGGCCTAAGGTCCTGATAGGGTAAGCTAAGAGATGTCGCCAACTCCTTTGTACATACAGTCAGTTTGTATGCTCCCTCATTCCTTAAAATTCCGACATGACTAGGTACCCAACAGAATTTTATGGTGTGTCCGAGTTTGAGAGCCCGGTTTACTTTTAAACATATATGTACGTAATAGAAGGTTCTTTGTGGGAAGTCTGAAAGTAAGAGCCTGTATCACGCTCTCTGAATCGACAAAGGTCGATTCACACAGCTTGAATGTGTAGTTGCCCATTATATGTTCAACCGATAGAGAGACACCATCAAGCTTTGCAGACAAAATGCTCTCCACACCATTTAACTGCAAAGCTTTCGCAAAGGAACCAGAATATAAGCATAACTAACAGAAGATAAAGATTTCGACCCATCGGTATATAATTCAGTATAATCTCTATATGTCCCCTGCAATGATTAAAACTTCTGCTGCAGGGATTGAGGAGAAATAGCCCGTTTATTATACTTTGTGAGCGACCAGTCGCTGAAGATCAGCAGTTCGTCCAACGGAGCAACTTTTTCTTTGTGATTTAATATAACAGCATCATTGAGTGAAAACTGGAGGGAGACCCAAAGGCTCTGAATGTGAAAGTTAAAAACAGTGCTTTGTTTTAAAGAAGTTGAGAGAATCGACAGGTACGGGTGGTGCTGTAGGATGAGTGTTGAGGGTTAGAATAGACCCTGCAAGCATAAGAGAGACTAAGGTGCTGTCAACGCTTTTCAAAAGACACCTGAGAGGTGTCTGCACACAGACTCGACACGGTGATGTGCGAATAGCACCTGTAGCCAGTCGGAGCCCCAGGTGGTAAACCGGATCCAAGATCTTCTGTGTAGGTAGGCGTGTAAATCCATACACAATTGCGCCACAGTCGAGGCGAGACCGAACAAAGGAATTGTAGAGTCGCTTGAGGCATCGCCTGTCAAACACTCACGAGTTGTGAGACACTTTAAGCATCGTTGAAGACCTTAAGTATTTACGCTTCAATGCCTTCAGATCAGATACAAAAGTGAGTTTATTGTCGAAAATTACGCCCATAAATTTGTGTTCCTTTTGAACGGGTGTGTCAGTGTCATTTAAACGCAAGGAAGGATCCAGGGACAATCCCCGGCGGAGCGAAAAGGGTTCGCAGACAGTGTTTTCGAGAGAAAATGTGAAACTGTTTTCATCCGCCCACTTGCTCATCTCATTGACTGTAAGTTCTCGTTCGCAGCTGGAGAGTTTGCAAGAAGAAACAGAGATCTGCACATCATACACATACAATGAGTAAAACACAGACGGTGGTATCACACTCGGAAGACAGTTAATTTTTGCAACAGAGTAACACTTAAAACTCCTCCGACTCCATTTTCCCAATGGAACACATCGGACAGTGTAGAGCCCAAGCGGACCTCAAACGTCCGGTCACTTAAAAATTTCTATATACACTGGAGTATGCGGCCTCGTACTCTGTATTTGTGCAGATCCCAAAAGAATTCCCTACCTCCATGTGGTATCATAGGCCTTTTGCAGATAAAAAAAACCGAGACACATTGCTGCCGGTGTACAGACGCCTCACGACTAAAAGCCTCCAAACGAATCAAATCCCCAAAATTCATACTGATTAATGTCGAAATTGTCTTCTTCCCCCACAAATACAACAGACGCCGGTTGATGAGCCTTTCACATGTCTTCCCAAGACAACTAGTGAGCGCAATGGGACGGTAATTTGCCTAAATGGACGTGTATTTACCTTCAGAAGGGAATAACGTGGGCACTTTTCTAGCAACGAGGGAAGGCAGCTTTTTTTCATAGATGATTAAAAAATACTAGCAAATGACTCATTGATGCCGGGGACAGGTGCCTCGGCAATTCATAATGAATCCTGTCTGAACCTGGTGCAGACTTCATTTTTACACATAAAGCTCCACTTCATGTTCGCATATACTGAACAGCTTACTGTAATATGCCCGGCCAGACCATGACATCGAGATTTACTACTTTTCAGCAGTAGATTGAGACTTCTTAAACGTTACACCAAAGTTGGAAAAATTAAAAATATGCTGGAAGTGCATAAAAAGAACATTTGCCTGATCTTTGAGGAATACTGGCCGGCAAGAAAAGAAGTGGGATTCGGAAAGGTTGGTATTCTCCTCGGACTTTCCGCAGGCCGTCCACACTTCCTTCGCTGAAACAAAGCTATTTATAGTAAATTCATATTTGGTTCATGAAACCCTTTTAGCCTGCCTTCGTGTCCAATGCGCTTTAGTCCTACTTTTCTTAAGTGCAGTTAGGTTTAGATTGGTAGGGTAGCAGCGAAAAACTCCCCAGGCTTTATTAAGATCCTCACGAGTGGTTGTACACCCCTTAGTCTACCAAGGCTTACCCTTTTTAAGATGATGTCCAGATGTTTGAGGAATAGGAATCGCAGCACCACTAATTGTAAATTTAGTGTCATAAACTCTACATTATCAGGGCTCCAAGTACAAAGCAAGGATGAATCAAGCACAGTTTCTAATTCAATAAAATAAACCAGTCGGCATTATACAACTTTCGCCTAGGAAGGCGAGTCGGAATTGATGAGATCGGTATAACACATTCTAAAATACCCAGAACCTGATCTCTGCCAAAGGGTTGTTTAAATCGTTCTATGAAAAACATGGGAGTAATGATGGTTATGATAGGGACAAGTCAGTAGCTGTAAAAGTGTTATGGACGGCACCAAAAAAAGTTACGTCTTTTGTATTCAAAACACATATCCCGGATGAAACTAAAAGTCGTTCAATAACTCTACAATGAAAGTCTTGTCGAGAACTGCCCCACAAAGATAATGGGAATTAATATAATCAAGAGTTAGAAAGGCCTCTGGCAGCTGACCGACGAGTCCTTGAAGTTCTTGCAAATGCAGTGGAGTGCTGGGAGGCAAGTAGGGCGATACAAGAGTAACGAGGCCTTCAAGGAGAATTCGAACTCCAACTGCCTCAAGTGGCGTCTGAAGAGGGACTGGAGCACAGGCAACTCCACTCTGTACTACCACTGCTACACAATCCGAAGGGTTTGAGCCTGCAAATGCGGTCCTTTCAGAAAACCTGATGACAATGTAGCCCTTTTGTGTGGGTGTCATTTAGATAAGTAACCTGTAGGCACAAGACCACAGGACGTAGTTCATCAAGAGAAAAATGTATGTAATCAATGTTACGAAGAAGGCCGCGACAATTCCACCATATGATGCTAAAAGTATGGACCATTGCAAAGTTTATAAGAATAAATAAAGATAATTCAAGAGTAGGCAAAGTTTCTCCGAGTTAAAGTCTATCTTTAAGCGCGGGGTATTTTTCTTTTTGGAGGTGTCTTTCGGCCTGCCGGTGGTGCCACTGGAGGCAAAAAGTAGAGACTCTGAACTCAAACGGGGTCTGTCCTCGTCGAACCTTGACCGACTCTCTTCCATTGGCTCATCTAGAGCCACAAGGGGCTGCACCTTGGAGGCCTCTAACCTGGACGGCCCCCAGGTTTCCCAGATCCATTTGAGGCAGAGAGACGCGGTCCCCGACTTCGCGGTGGCTGGTATGGAGGGGCAGGGAGTGCAGAACTCTGTGCAGCTAGTGAAGACCCCCGTACTCTGGTGTATCTTGACGAACCAGCATCCACCCTGTCATCTCAGGGTGGAGCAGCGTGCACTGCTCCAGAGGTACCTTCCGTCTGCGACCGGGTGCACCTGAACCTTTCGCACGGTTCGGGAGGGCACCTGCCTGGGAAGCTGAGATAGCACGTCCTGGAAGTTGTACCTTTGGCTTGATACCAGAGGACTGCAGTGTTTGCGAAAGGGCCCCATAATACACTTGCGTTCCCATTGACCTCAAAGGCGGTGCAGTTCCCCAGCGCACCGCCTCGGCAAAAGTCTCTCTGGAAATTCAAGAGGCGACGCTTCGCTTCAGGAAAGGATATTTTCCTTCACTTTCAGGGTCAGAATTTCTTCTTTCATTTGAAGTGTTCACATGATGTAGAATATGTGGGGTGCTTGCCTTTCATGTCCTCATCAACGATGTGGTCACTCCGACCGCACCTGGCACATGACTCGCTGCCACAACAGGACCGCGAGCCACACCCGAAGCGCTGACAGCGCAAACAATGTATGTAAGGCCAGACCATACAATTCAAGTACCCCGCTTTCACATAAGAAATCAAGGTACTGAGTTCAAAGGTAAGTACCAGGCGTCGCGTAGAAAGTTATCTGGAACCTCCGCGGATGGTGATGCGTTTTACAGCAACAATACCCTGGCTGGGCATGCCTTCAAGGATCTCTATTTCCATGCTTACCATCAGGTCGTCCTCAGATATAACACCGCGAATGGTGTTGAGTTTACGGTGTGCAGAGACGCTGACTTTCGTGTCCTGGATATGGTTGAGGCACAGAAACGCTGCCCTGCCTGATTTTGCTCAAATACTTCAACCAAAAGATCTCCAGAAAAAATTTTTTTTTTTGCATTACATTTTTCTTCTAACAAGTCAGCCACAAGTAAAGGAGAGAGTTTTGACATCGGTTTCGTCTCAACTTCGGGATGTATAAGGAAAAACTCAGTAGCGTGGTCAGTGTTGCTTTAGTCCAAAGGTGGGAAAAGTGCACCGGTGCGACCCTTTTTGAAGGGCCGATCAGGTGGTTTAAATTTGAACCTATTTGGATGGTGAGGCGTTCTGAAACTGTGGTGCACCGCCCACTACCGAGCCCAACAAAGGAATAGCTAATGCTTCATAACAAAGAAGCATGGCTGAAGTCGCTACTCAATTAGTGCTGCCAGTCTCTTTAACTTAGTGTGGTTCTGGACAAGGTGTCTGTCGCCACCCAAGGTTAGCCCTTACCAGCTAAGGTGAAAAAGGAAGGAAGAGAGTGTAGAAGGAAGAGAGAGAGAGAATAAACTTTATAAAAGCTTCATAAGATCCAGAACGTGGGTTCCTTCTCCTACGGCCGGCGTGGTGCCTCCCCTGCAGAGAGGCCGGACGGACTGGGCCGGGCGGCGACTTGCTCGGCTCTTGTGACCGCAGCGAGTTGAATAACGCAGTCGGAGCTGAGCAGCAGGGTCGTCCACTGAGTGTCTGGTTGTGTCAAATGTCGTGTGAGGGAAGACGGTGGGGGATCGGCCGGGCAGGACCAGAATATATGTTCGATCGTGGCCTTGTTGTATTCTTCGGCGTCCTTTGTTGGATCATAGCACTTGGTGCATCGGGCCTTGTATAGATCCGGGAGGTAGTGTCTGAGTGTCGCGGGGTTAGGAAGAGTATTCGTCTGAAGTTGTCGCCATAATACTTGTTGGCGTCTGTTGAGCGACTTATGTGGTGGTGGGTATATCTGGCGCTGTAATCTGTAGTGTTGTGTAATGTCCTGAAAACCACGAAGCGGTTCCTTATGCCATGGGAGATCTCTCGGCTCGTTAGCAATCGGAATGGCCACGCCGACCGCCCCGCATGTCCCGGCCCGGCGAGTCGCATCTCGGGCCGCGGCGTGGGCCGCCTCGTTACCACCGACCCCCTGATGAGCCGGAGACCAGATTAATGTGATTGGGCGTGTGACTGGAGGGATGATGGATGATTTCAATGTTAGGAGCTTTGTTGCTGATCGAGGGACGCGACCTGAGCTGAAGCCGAGAATGGCCGTCTTGGAGTCACAGATTATGGTGCGTAACGACTCGGACGCGTGGTTGAGGGCCAGGCCGATTGCAGCTTCCTCCGCTCTGGTGGGGGAATCCTCCTTGACTGAGGCCATCACTACAATGCGCCCCGTCCCATCCACCACGGCCAGGGCATAGCGGTCCCGGTGTTCGCTGTAGTTAGCCGCGTCTACGAAGTATACGTCGGGACGCCCCGCGTACAGCTTGTGATTGGCCTCCGCTCGGGCTTTGCGGCGTTGAATATGGAAAGTCGGGTTCATGTTCCTGGGTAAGGGTGGGATCCTGAGCCGAGACCTAATTTCGGTTGGTATCGGCACGATTAGAGACGCGGTATTTAGAGGTGGGGGTATGCCGAGCCTTTCGAGAACCGCTCGTCCGGTTCTGGTGCCCGCCAGGCGTAGCATCTGAGCAGAGCGGTACGCCTTAAGCAGCTCGTCTACTGTGTTGTGTAGTCCTAGAGCCATGAGGTGGACAGTTGGTGTTTGGGGGGACAGGCCCAGTGCCGATTTGTACGCCGACCGGAGAAGCAGATCGCATTTGTTCCTGTCGGTCTTTCTTAATAGTAGATACGGTAAGGAGTATAGGAAGCGGGACTCCACGAAAGCCTTGATGAGTCTCACAATGTCTGCTTCCTTTACTCCTCCGCGCCTGTTGGATATGCGTCTGATGAGTCTAACAGTCTGGTGGGTGATCGAGTGTAATTTTAGCATTACGTCCGTGTTTGGTTTGAAGCAATGAAAGGTTAAGCCCAGTATTCTGATAGTTGTGACCCCCGGTATGGGTTGGTCGCCTATCCTCAGGTCCAGTCGCTGTACTGAGCCTTCTGAGTCAGTGAGACGTGCGCTCTCGTCCTTGATTAGCTGTTCCGATTTAAGCGGAGAGATGTCGAGCCCTAAATTCGCGACATATTCATATGTGACGTCTATGGCTGTCTGAAGCGTCTCCTCCATGTCCGCGTCACTGCCCTTGTTGGTCCTCAGCGTGATGTCGTCTGCGTAAATAGAGTGACCAAGTCTGGGTATAGTGGCCAGCTTACTCGGGAGGTACAGCATGGCTATGTTGAATAGCATAGGGGACAGGACCGCTCCTTGCGGAGTGCCTCTGTCCCCTGTGAGTATGGGGTCTGACGTGTATCCCGCGACTGAAATTTCTATCGTACGGTTTTCGAGGAACGACTGCACGTACGCGAAAAAGCGTTCGCTCAGCCCCAAATTATTTACGTTGGATAGGACTGCCGTGTGCCGTATGTTGTCAAAGGCTCTGTGCAAGTCAAGCCCCACCACAACCCTTTTGTTTCGGCGCGGCTCGATTACCTCCGACTGGAGTTGGAGAAGGATGTCTTGCGTCGAGAGGTGTTGGCGGAAGCCAAACATGGAGTCAGGGAACAAGCCCTGATCCTCCATGTAGGACCGAAGACGATTGAGCACTGCGTGCTTTATCACCTTGCCGACGCAGGACGTCAGCGAAATGGGTCTCAAATTATCGACGTTGAGAGGTTTACCAGTTTTGGGTATAAAAAGCATTTTAGCCCGTTTCCACTCTGGCGGGATTGTGCCGCTGTGCCATATCTCGTTAATGAAACGCGTGAGATCCGGTATGGATTTAGCGTCTAGGTTGCGTAGGGTCTTGTTGGTGATCCCATCGGGGCCCTGTGCCGAATTGGGATTGAGTTGAGTGGTGGCGTGACGGACCTCGGCCTCGAGGATATCCGCATCTAGTTCGGGGTTCCCGATTCCCGAATACGATTGAGATTCCGCGTCGTCCTTCTTTAGGTTAACGTACCTGTCCTTCAGGGCCTCTATGAGTGCCCTGGCATCTCCCAGGAACGTACTGGCTACCTTGGTTAGTGTGTTACGCTGTACCGTTTTTGAACCCTGGGGGTCCATCAGGTGGCGAAGGAGGCCCCACGTGTCTCGGAGCCCCAATTTGCCGTTGATCTGGTCACATATCTGCCCCCAGTGTTGACTGTCTAGCTCAATCGCGTACGTTTCGATGTCCCTCTCTAGGCGCGAGATGCGTTTGCGGAGCGAGCGGTTGCGTTTTTGTTTGGACCAGCGAGCGCGGAGTCTCTCCAAAGCCTGCCACATATGTAGCAGTTTGGCGTCCGCCCTCCCTTCTGGTGAGGCAGCGGGGACCGTGTCCGTGGCCTGCCTGACACTGTCCTGTAAGGAACGCGTCCAGCTGCCCAGGTCGACAGCCTCCCCCTCCTCTTCGCGAAGGGCCCGGAAATGGTCCCAATTAACTAAACGTTTTTCGGGTGTCTCTCGTCTTTTGTGCGTGTTGTCGGGGATCGTTATTTCCAGAATAAAGTGATCGCTGCCGAGCGTGTTTCGAGTGTTCGACCATGTGGCTAGCGGGATGTTGCGCGTGATGGAAAGATCCGGGGTCGTATCCGGAGACACGCTGTTCCCTTCGCGGGTCGGATAATCCGGGTCAGTTATGAGTGTGAGATGGTCCGTCTGGAGCGTGTTCCATATGGCTACGCCTTTGGGTAGTGAGCGCGGATATCCCCATGCCTGGTGGCGCGCGTTAAAGTCCCCCGCAATTAATAAGGGTGCTGTGCCGGCCAGGATCGCGGCTTTGTGGATGAGTGCAACTGCCTGCTTGGAGCTATCTTTGGGCGAGCTGCAAGCGTTAAGCACATATATACTGGGCCTGCCCTTCTTGTGCGGATGGATCTCGAGGAACACGTGTGGAATTAGCGAGTCCTCGATTTCGTGTTGTGTGACTGCAAGATTGCGTTGTGTGAATGTGACTACCGTCGACGTTTGTTTGCATTGTCGTTTGGAAGTGGATGGTTGCGTGGGGTAAGTGTATGCGAACGCTGCGTAGCCCGCCATTTTAGGTGGTGGCGTCGCTTCTTGTAACGCTAGAATGTCTGGCTGTGTCGGTTGTTGACTGATGTGGAGCGACAGGTTACTCCGCTTTTGGCGGAGTCCCCTGCAGTTCCATTGCCACACAGTTATTGGTCTGTTGAGGTTGGCCATGGTTAATGCTTATGTCTAATTTGGCCGCTATTAGAGCGATGATGGGTAAGATACTGTCGAGGCTCTGTTGTATTGCCACGACCTTCTGTTCCAGACTATCCATACGCTCTTCTAGTCTATTTATGCGCTCCTCCCGCCGAGCCACGCGATCGCGGAGCCGGAGTCTACGTTTAGGATTCTCTTTGACGGAGTTCGTCACCGATCCCACGGTCGACATTTCCGTGAGAGAAGAGTCCGACTTCCCCGATACGGCGTCTGTCGCCTTGCGCTTCGAGCTTTGCGGATGGTGTGTCATAGTGGGAGTGGATGTCTGTCCTCGCGGCGCAGTGAAGGTTGGCCTCGTTGTTTCTGTTTCTGCGTTCGGAGGGGTTGGTGGTGTTAAAGTCGTAGCTGCTGGTGTGTGCGCTTGACTGGGAAGCGTGGTATAAGTCTGCTTCGCGGTTGTGGTTTCCATGTTCACGAGGGGTCGTGTTGGGGTTGCGGTTACTTTCCGCCTGAGGATTGCGCATTCGTTCCTGAGTGCTTCCAGCTCCCTAGCTACTGCCGGGGGTATTGTGTTGTTGGGGTGTGTGTTGGTGTTGTGTGCGACCCTGCTAGCCCAGCTCACCTTGCGGGGGTCATCTTGCCGCTGCTGTTGCTGATTCGTCCTGCCCTTGCTCCCTGGGTGCGAAGTTGAGGACCTGGAGCGGTCCCGGCTCCTGAGGGATTCCGCTCCCCACCACCTCGATCTGGATCGGCGTCGGTATTTTCTGTCTGACGGTGTTGACGGTCCCGGTGTCTTCTTGCGTTGCACGAAGCGGTGGGGGCACACTTTGGAGCCGCTTTCATGTTCCCCTCTGCAGATGATGCAGACCGGTTTACAGGTGTAAGTCGAGCCGTCTGGGTTGGTGTTGGAGTGTTCGGTGCCACAGCTGCGGCACTTGTTGCTGGTGGCTTGCCTACACACGTCGGCCCTGTGTCCGGTTTGGCGGCAGTTGAAGCAGGTCTCGATTTTCTCTCTGTATGGGTAGCAGAGCAGCACTGCGTGACGAAAGGTGACTTGTCTGGGTAGCTTGGTTCCCTCAATAGTCATTAACATGGTCCGAGTTGTACCCATCCTCCTCGCATGAAGGACGTTCAGTTCGGGGTTGTCAAGGGTGGCGTTGTGTATGACTTCCTCCATCGTCTCCCCCATGCATAGTGCCTCCGGTACAACTATGCGGGTGGAGTTTTCGGGCATCGCCACGTAGGCAGAAACTTGAAAAGTCTGGTCTCCCAGCGTGAGCGATGTGGCTCCGCCTAGTCGGCGAGCCCTGTCCTGACCTGGTGTGCTGACCGTAAAGGTGCGGTTGTACGGGTGAATCCTAATCTTTTCCTGTGGGCGTGACTGAAGAGGTGGAAGAAGCTGAAGTATCGCCATCATAAGCGTACTAGCACCGTATGTTATGGGATCGAACCCACGTGGACGGAAAACCACCTTAATGTCTTCCATAGGTAGTCTTTGTAAAGTCAGACGGCGTCTTTGCGCGAAGCCTTTTAAAGGCTTTGCCGGATTCATTTCCCGCTTCCCGGGTGGAGTGGTGGATAATGGCGTGGCCGTCTGCTGAGCCGTACGCGCTGCTTCCTGTGTGGCCTTCTCTTTCTGTCTCTTCGAGACAAAGGCGGTGTGTGCGTTCATTTGTCGGCGAAAAACAGACTCCCAGACTCCCTCCTGGAGGTACTCCGGTGTGATCGAGGTGCATTCGACTTCGTAATGCATCCCAAAGGTCGAGGCGACTTATGCAGTAGCGGCGGAGTCGATTATATGATCGCCCCACGTATGCCGAGGCGTTGGGCTTAGCTTCTCCCCCCACATGCGTGGGGGGAAAAGCGGCGAATAAATCTGGTTCCTGGCGACGGTACGGGTTCGGAATCGTGTGAAAGTGGTCCGCTTACCGTTGGCCGTCGGGTGGTAATCCAGAAAATCTGCAGAACTGGTGAATAGCAATCGAAAATGTGTCGAAAAAAGGAGCCGAGCAGAGCACGTCCGCACTGCTTGCCGCCCTCTTCTTCTTCTGTAGAAGGAAAAAAAAACAGGTGGAAGGAAAAGTGAAAATTTTAAGATATTTTAGAGAGACGACTGACTGAAATATCCTGTTTGGGCGAAGCCAGGCCACGTGTCTAAAAAGAAGCAGGGGCCGAAGTGATATATTGCCTCGCACGGGGGGCTCCGAGGGGTCCAAACATACCCCGGGCTCAGCTCCAACCACCAGAATCCCCCTTTTCCCAGACACTGATTAAAGGGGCGGTGCAACGATATTCATTTGGAATGTTTTTCACTTTACACGAGCTTACTGGCACTAGTGGGACTCAAGGATACTCGCACGCAATGCCGCTAACCAAGAAACTCCTTTGTTGCGCTGTAATTTCGAGGACAAAATTGAGTGTTTTCATTGAATCTTTCCTTCGCAAAATCTGATGACGTAACTGGGCGGTAGAAGTACCGCGCAGTGGCGATATTTGAGTGCGCCTCATAGATTGGACCCGAGCATGGCGTGGACACTCGATTTGGGCTCGTGATAACTGATAGCTCGAGAAGCATTCGGGTAGTGTCCTGTGTCCAATCGCTGCAATGACGGCAACAGCCGAACCATAACAATGTCTGGAACTCAGCGCGTGTCCTGTGCCTTGCCAACCCCAGCGCATGGCTATGATCAACATTGGCGGTATATAATCGGCTCCAGATCACGCGGCTGCTTGTTCTGGCTGTGAGTTGAGGGGGTGAACTCTGCTCGTTTTTCTTTTTTTGCAACTTCGATTGCGTGTAGTGACAAACGAACGGGTATTTTACAGGTCATTAACGTCAGGGATTCGTTCTACGCGGTATTCGTGCAAAATACAAAAATCGTTGCATCGCCCCTTTAAGCCAAGCACAGCTAGGCATGGGTGGGTGAACCCATATGGCTCGGGGTTCGTAGTAACGCCACTCGCCAAGCACCTAGTAAAGCAAATTCCCCCTGCGTGTAGGTATGAGGGCCCACATAGCAGCCCTGACTGGCTTTGATTGAAAGGAAAGCGGGCAGATCTCAATGCTAGATGATTGATTGATTGAGTTGGTCAAAGTCCGTGACTATTTCATAAATGGTTTCTAGAGAGGAAAGAGGGCTTTGGTGGCCAGTGATAGAATAAAAGGATGTGCATGAATCTGTATATAAATAATGTGGATGAAAAATTAAAAAAATTGCAAAGCAAGTTTAAAGTCGATGTAGAACTCCATTGCTTTCTAGGAATTTAGAAACATTTGTATAATTTATAAAAGGTTCATCTCCAAGCAAAAGAGGAAGGTGTAAAGGCATCTGTGCTAAATAAAACTGGGCGAAGTAGAATTGGCGGTATCTGATATGCGGGGCACTCAAGAAGAATATGCACTACAGTTAATGGTTCTGAACAGTGTTTGTATGCAGGTGGATCCTCTCGCCGAAGTAGATACCCATGTGTTGGATGTGTGTGACCAATTCTTAACCGACAAAGGATTACCTCGGAAAAACGGTCGCTATGACGGGCACTCGCCCACTCCTGTAGCATCGGCTTCAATGCTAGATGCCTCAAGGTATACCTACTATTTGTTTATTCAATCAATCAATAAGAGCTAGGCGCTTTGACTTTATTAGAACCCCTCGACTTGCTCTCCACATAATATTTTCAAAATGTGAGGAAAGTTTTACGACACTCTTTTAGTCTACCGTTTATCGGAACACCGAGGGGCAATCCCAACGATTGCTTTTCTGACCAACATTTTTTTACACTCAGCACCGTGTTGCAGGCGAATAATCACGCAGAAAAAAGTGATTTGCGTACTGAAATCGGATCTGGCCTAAAATAGCGCGTACCAAAGTTAATATTATCGACATAGCTTGGCGTTTGAAATTTGTTCTTGACAAGATGCCGGTCAATTCAATTTACAAATAAACATCACCCTTGCTAATTTCTTTATTTATTTTGTTAAATAGAACAAAGTAGCATTTCATACTCTACTCGACATTACAGCTACTTAACTGGTCACCTTCTGAGGGTCTGCGTTCGCAATCGTCATAGCTTCGCTACACGCCCCTGTGTGCTTTGTATTTGTCCAGCCCACGTACGTATAACATTGTTTGGGTGAAACCAACTGAACATACAAATATCAACCATACATACAAATGAGAGGAAAAACTAAACGCGCATTCAACCGCTGCACTACCAACTGTTTAATTAAAGCCTTCTTCCTGTTCGACTAGCTCTGTTTGTTTCATTTTCTTCATTTGTTTCTGCATCCTGCATTTCCTGAAAGTCTTGTTCTTCTTCGACTAGCTTATGCTTCCTCCTGGATTTTATAATTGTTATAAGTACTATCCCCTCGCAAGAACGTGTTCTCTGTTTTGAATGGGGAGACTGATGATGAACAAACGCACTCGGTTTCTGTCTCTTCTATCGCCAAGGCCTCCAACACCTCGCGGGTAAACCGTTTTCTGTGGCGCCCAAAGATGGTGACATGCTCGAGGTTGGCCTTGCACGAGCATGCGCGACAATATGCGGCTAGGTTTCCTGCTGTCGTCAAGTTTTTCGGATTTTTCTCATTTTCCTCTATACCGACAAAGCCTGGCAGATCGCCACGAGACGCGGCCGCCGAAAGTGAGGGCGGCAGACAAGGGATGAGAGGAGGAGGCATGTAACGGGCGCGCCGCTGCGGCGAGACGCCGAAACACACTTCTCCCAACCAATTTAACGCCCCCTCGTGCTCCTCGCGTTTTTCGCGCTACCGCTTCTTTTCTCGTAGGGTTTGACAACCGTGTTTCGGGTCCTCGCCGCTGCAGAAGCTGGGCGCTGAATACCAGAAATGCTCTCTGCCACCAAACTTTCGCGCTCCAAATCTGCTACCGCCACTCTATGGCTCCGCCGTCGAACTGCCAGGCTTTGTGAGTTTAGAGGAGGGTATGCATCAGCCTATGTTAACGAACTAGGGCACTTCCAAAAGAGGAAATTAGTGTAGAAAACGACACCACACTAGATGGAAAACAAGCTGCTTTTCATGTGCAAACAATCGCTCCTGACGAAAAAAAAATTCGGTTTTGAAAAGTCGGGCTCCGAACTGTTTAGGACTTTGTCGGTTATGGTCCGTATTTCTCTAACAAGGAAAGAGGACGCTAGGGGGCCAGACAGCGCGAACGAGCTTCATGTGGGCTCCAGCATCGATACCTATTTTCCCTTGAAAAACTTCAACGAAGCTACAAACGGACTATACCACGGATCCCCGCTAGTCAAGTGGACCCCGTGGACACCCGCATTTTAACCGTAATTCCAGAATTCACCATTTTCTGGTGGTTTGAAATCCCGAAGCGGAAGACGCCCCGCAAGGCCTAACGTGCTGAACCAGGTGTGATCGGGCCGCTGGCCTGGCGTGACCCGCCCCGGCGCAAGGCCAATGCGAAGCGACTGAAATGGCAGCCTGCACAGCTGCAATGGAACTATAAGACGACGGAGGGACCGCGGCCACGGCGTCCAGTCAAGAACACGGGAAAGAATGGCTCAAAGTGTTTCGAGATCGGGGCAAGCTTCTTTACCACGACGAGGAAGCAGACGCAACGGCCATGAACGGAGCGAGGGTACCCGAAACGACACCACGCTACCGCACCACGAAACGTGCCGTAAAGCAAGAACCGCAACCAAAGAACGATTACGAGATCATCATGAAGCCGAGAGAAGGCTTGAACTTCGAGAAATGGAGCGAAATTGCCATCGCCCGCAGCCTGAGTCAAGCCAGTGAGCTCCCAATCGACGCCATGCGCGGCCGTGTGACCTTCAGGGTGCTACATCGTTAGAACACAGTCATCATTAGCACCGCAGACATCGAACTCGCCACGCGACTGCGTAACATCGACCAAATACGTCTGGGGGAATAAGACTACGCGGTCCACACGTATTCGGTGGCACCCCAGGACTCCACCAAAGGGGTAATTCATGACCTGGAACCTGAAGTCACCCAAGAAATCCTCCGAAAGTAACTCTGGAGCAGACGGCACGAAATTATATACACCAGACACATGGGAAGAACCGACAAAGCTATTATCACCTTCAAGGGAACCACGATCCCCCGGGCAGTGTACCTATACGGAGGTTGATACTGCTGCAAACTCTACCGACCGACCAAACAAATGTGCCGCATAATTTCAAACAGGGACATCAAGCAGACGTGTGCCCGACGCCGGACATACACATCTGCGTCACCTGCGGGCACCCAGAACCGACCGAGGCACATCAGTGCACACCCAAGTGCGGCATCTACCAAGGTGAACATATAACGGGCAGCACGGAGTGTACCGAGCGATGGCAACCGACCAGGATACTAAGATACGACAGACCCACCGTGTCGAGGATTCAGCATCAACGAACCCAGCGTCAACTAATCACAGAATACCAGCCCGGCAAGCAAAACGAAAAAAAAAAAAAACAGCGCCAGCACAAAACAGACAACGAGTCATCAAGGGCAGAAGAGTCAAGTATGAACTCCAACAGTACTATCCTCCAAAGCGGAATCTCCTACTAAATCCTGGGCTGACGCTGTCATACCAGAACCTAAATCGGAGCACACCACGTCGAACGCCACATTTAGCCGACCCACGACGGGACAGCATACCAGAGAGCCATCTACGGGGCAACACACTCAAGAGTCAACCACGGGGACCAGATTCCCCGAGAGCGACGACCCCCTTTCATCAACGAGTAAACGACCGCGCACTGAAGCACGTGGGGACGGGGAGCCGGAGCTAATGGAAGAATGGACCCCGGGGCCCGCAGAGAAAACAGTCGCCCAGCAGACGGGTGACCAGGGCCATCTGACCGAGCGGGTAAGCTGGGCACCACGGTCCCTACCCCCCTCTACCACCCCGACTGAACACACACACAAACCCGTGACGAATTTTCCCAGACTAGAGCAATTAAAGCTTCGATGCTGGAGTTAGCGAATTCGAGGAAAGACTCAACAAAATCTTAGAGCAGAACCATACTTTCGCGGAGATGATCAATAGCCTGACAAGTTGGGCAGTCGTCCCGCAACAGCAGCGGCTACAACAGGCGCAGCAGCAAAACCAACAGATGCAGCAGCAGAACCAACAGCAACAACTGCTTCACCTCCGAAGAGAGGAGATCTTCGAGATACTCCAGGAACACGTCACCCCTGAAACCGCCAGGCAACAACAACAACAACAACATGGCGGGACAGCCTAAACAACCAAAGCGGAAACGATAATCTGGCAATAGAACTGTCGATCATTCAAAAAGAAACAAGGGCTACTTAGTCAGTACATACAGCACTCTCAAAAACCACCGGACGTAACCGCGTTGTAAGAAACGGGAACCACTCTCGCTCTCACAGGGTACAACACCTACACAACACCAGGAAGATCGCAGATTGCCACTCTAGTAAGTAAATCTCTCACAGTCTTCCAACACGACTCCCTGGACACAGGAATTACCGCGATACTCATAACAATCCTACCGCTATGCAGAGGTGCACTCAGCACCTTCTTATTAAACACCTACAGCTCGGCCGCCGACCGCTACGCCAGATTCGATGCCCTCTTCAACTGGGCCCTCAAAACGGAGAAAGGCCAACTCATTATAGTCGGAGACTTTAATACACCTCAGCCGGCACGGGGCTATCAAAAATCACAACCGAAAGGAGCTAAACTACACGATACTATAAATCAAAACAGGCTTACGATCTTAAAGGGGCGGTGCAACAATTTGCGGACTTTGGCTAATTAATTGCGGGAATTGATCCCGGCCACATATAAAACGAAGGGCCGAAAACTACTCTTTCCTGCTTGCCCTAGTTTTCATTAAAAAAAAATAAAAGAAATTGGTATCTCTGGCACCCCTCAACTCAACATTGAAACGGCACCAGCTTCGCCTGTGACGTCATTCGGAGTGGCGTTGGTTTCCGGTTGGGTTCTTCTGGCTTCCGTTTCCCCAGCGCTCGCCGGCTCGCCGGGCTCGCCGCTCTCCCGCCGATTCCTGACCAACATGGCGGCATGGGCGGACGGCCTGAGCGACGTCGAGCGCAAGATGCTTGCGTATAGTAAGTCTTGGACTTGTGTGGCGGGCAGTCGACGCGGCGGGCAGTCGAAGTCCAAGTCGAGGTCGAGCATCATTCTTCCTTTTCGGGGATTTTAACTTCCCAAATATCAACTGGACAGATCTAACAGTCGCAAACAAATCTGCAGAAAATGAATCTAGAAAATTTCTCAACCTAACTCTTGATTTTACGTTCACTCAAGTCATCATGCAACCAACAAGACTCGACAACACACTTGATCTTTTATTTTCTACCACCCCCGAACATATTAAGAGCATCACTCATTCGCCAGGGTTAAGCGATCATTAAATGCTGTACATAACATTGTCGCTTCCCATTAACAGAAAAGCGCCTACACAAAAGTTTATTAAAGACTATAAGAGAGGAGACTTCACATCCATTAATCAAGCACTGCAGGCCTATTACAATGACTTTAGTAGAACATTTAGCTCTAGAAATATTGAAGATAACTGGAATATATTCCGAACCAAGCTCAACGACCTCATCAACATATTTATCCCGACTGTCTGTGTTAAATCGGACAGAAACCACCCCTGGTTTAATAAAACTCTCAAGTCACTAAATAACAAAAAGAAACGCCTCTATCGAAAAGAAAAACCAAGCGGGCTTGCCCAACATTGGGATGCCCATGGAATCATTTCAAGAGAATATACCGCAAATATCAAGCGTGCCAAGACAAAATTCCTATCTGATGACATGCCCTCTATCCTTTGATCTAATCCAACTCGATTTTGGCAACTTTTATCACCAAAATATCAATCGCGATCACTGGAACTAACCGACAGCAATAACGACCCAATCATCGACAGTGAATGTGCAACGGCCCTAAACTACTTCTTTGTATCTGTATTCACGACTGAAGACCTTGACAATCTACCTACACCTCTTCCGGTTTCGAGCCATATCATGCCACCTGTAACGATATCATCTCTTCGAATAACTACGCTGATTAACAAACTGAAGCTTTCATCGTCAGCCGGGTCGGATAATATCAACACCAAAATACTCAAGAACATCGATGTAATCGCCAGCTCATATCTTTCATTAATCTTCTCGCAATCCTTGTCTTGTGGCCGCTCTCCAAAAGATTGGAAACTTGGGAAAATAGTACCAGTCCATAAACATGGTAACCGATCACTTGCATCCAATTATCGCCCTATATTCTTAACGAGCGTCCCATCAAAACTTTTGGAGCATAAACTCAGCACCAACATAATCAACCACTTGCACTCGATCAACTTTTTTTACTCTCACCAACACGGTTTTCTAAAAAATCGCTCTTGCGAAACCCAGCTTGCCGAATTCACTCACGACCTACACATTAACATGAATAACCATTATCAAACAGACGCCATATTCCTAAACTTCTCCAAGGCTTTCGACCGAGTTTCGCATAATCGCCTCTTCTCTAAACTTTCAATGCTCGGTATTGACAAAACTATAATTTCTTGGATTCGAGATTTTCTTACGTCGCGAGTTCAGTTTACCATTGCTAACAATCATCAATCACCCCTTGCTAACGTAACATCAGGCGTTCCCCAGGGAGCAGGGCTCTCCCCACTCCTATTTCTCATATATATAAATGATCTTCCGCATAACATCGACTCAAAAATTAGGCTGTTCGCAGACGATTGCGTTGTTTACCGACCAGTCGCAAACTGCACTGATCATATCACCCTGCAGAGGGATCTAACAAGAATTAACACTTGGTGCGATCGTTGGCTTATGCCTCTTAACTACGAGAAGTGCAAACTTGTATCATTCACGCGGAAAAAATCTACTCTTTCTTACTCATATTCACTTGATGGCGTTTCAATTGGCTCTACTCCCTCATACAAGTACCTCGGTATCCATCTGTCTTCCACACTTTCTTGGATTCATCATATCGACGTCATCACTGCTGATGCTTCGCGGACTCTCGGCTACTTAAAGCGGAATCTAAAATCAGCACCTTCTCACCTAAAGCAACTAGCGTACACCACATTCGTCCGCCCCAAACTCGAGTACGCCTCGTCCATCTGGCATCCATCACAAGCTTACCTCAGCGACAGTCTGGAAAGAATTCAAAATCGTGCAGCCCGATTCATTTCATCAGCATACTCCCGCGACACCAGCGTGACACAGCTTAAACTTACTCTCGAGCTTCCACTGCTCTCTGACCGCAGAATAATCTCGCGATTATGTCTCTTACATAAATTTTACCACACTAGCACCAACTTATCTAACTCCCTGATATCACCCCCTGACAGAATTTCGTCACGCCTCAATCACAGCCGTTGCATCAAACGCATAACAGGCAAAACGTTAGCATTTAATACGTCATTCTTTCCTCAAGCCATAACTATCTGGAACTCTCTTCCTGAAAAAATCATCCTTATTACTGAACAATCCGCTTTTCGCCAATCAGTGACTGCACATATCCAATAAATTTTAACCATTTTAACCTGTATTGCTGTGACTATTGATTTTACATCAATTTTCTGTTTGTTCTATTTTTGTGTTTATATGTTTTGTATTACCCACAGCTTCCCCCCCTTATCTAATGCCCCACAGGGCCCTTAAGGAGAAATAAATGAAATGAAATGGAAATGAATGAGACACCAGGAACAATAACGATACCACGATACCACTGACCATGACCAACGCACTCCGTCGAGCGAGGGAAAGACAAAACGTCCGGGTTGCTCGTGTAGCCGCCGTAGGCGCCTCGGGCGTCGACGGATGACGGCGACGGCAGGTTTTGTTGACTTGCGGTAGATGGCGCCACAAATAATTCATACCCTTTTAGCGGCAATATTAGGCTTCTGAAGCGTTTCTGCATGCTTAAACAACAAGATTTTTTAAACTTAACTTTGAATCAAGCATACAATTGCCTAACACTATCACTTACAAAAAACACTGCGAATGACGTCACACCACAGGTTCCATTTGCGGCCACCATGTGGCCGCAGGTTGGGAAAAAAAGAGTTCTTTATTTTGCGATTACGCAGCGAAATAGAGGTATTTTGGGATATGGTGGCACTTTTTCTCTCACTTACGCCGAAGTAAACGATATAAAAAATACAAGCTCCACATTCGTTCAGTGTTAAAATCATTGCACCGCCGCTTTAATAGACCCAGTCGACCCACGCGGATAGGCAACAGCCTATCACGGGACACGTGCCTTGACCGCACGCTCACCTCCCGAATGCCATTGGCCGAATGAGAAAACCTAGAAGAAACATTAGGTAGCGACCACTGTATCATATCTACGCAATACCCAGCGGAAAACACAGAATGCCTTTCCAAACGGTAGCCCTTACGGATTGGACAGCGCTTGGAAGTGCGCGAGAAAACCACGAACAGGCACCAATACGCGAATTGGATCAATGGGTGAGTACGTTACAACATGACATTGACTAACACACCAAGTAGATCACGCTCAGGGACCAAACACCCGTGGTCGACTCCCGTCTACTACACCTGTGGGACTCCAGGCGCCGACAGAAGCTCAAGCGGAAACTACAACTTCGGATAGCTAAACTCACCGCTAAAGCGGAAGAATACGCGGAGGAACTCACTCGTAGCAACTGGGGAGAAACGTGCAGTATGATGCAAAGAACGCTGAGCACAGCAAAAACATGGAGCCTCCTGAAACACCTACTCGACCCCATGAAAAGCAAAGCAGCCTCCCAATATAGCGCGCGGAAAATCATACACCAGTACAACGGAACCGTTGCCCAATTACTCGAGGAACTTAAGCGTACATACATATCAGGAACGAACCCCAGCGATCAAAACTGGATACACAGGCACCGACAACCTCGAGCTAGACCGAGAGATAACACCGCAAGAAACCGCCAAAGTCATCCAAGAACTCACCAGAAATACGACACCAGGGAGGGATAAGGTCCAGAATTGCCTTCTCAGAAACCTAGATGAACCCTCAATAATAGCCCTGACCGACTATATCCATTTCCACTGAGAACGGGGGGACGTTCCCAAGGAGTGGAAGCACGCGGAGATAATATTAATCCCCAAACCGGGCAAGCCTCTAGGCCTCAGCACACTACGACCGATATCACTGACATCGTGCTCGGTGGGCTGAAGCGCACACCCAGCTCGACGAGCGTGGAGCGAAAGCTCGCGCTGCAGAACCCAGGAACCCTGGGTTCGAGCCCCACCCCTGCCCGTTTCGATCTGGATGAGCATCGTACCGGTGTGCGGTCGTGTATCACTACTACGTGGTGCACGTTAAAGACCCCAGGCTAGCGGTTGTACTGCACTGGCTAAATTGCTCATCTACAGCGTGTCGCAACTTTAATGGCTGACCAACTACACGCTGTCTAAATATCCCCACAACCCAATTTTTTTTTTTTTTGACATCGTGCTCGGGTAAGCAATATGAACACATCGTGCTCAATCGTCTGCAGCTGCACCTCAAGAGCACAGGGGCTTACCCCCACACAATGTTTGGATTTAGAACACACCTTTCAACACAAGACGTCTTACTCCAACTGAAGGAGGAGCTGTTAGGCACATTACCTGCACACACGCCGCAAGCCATCTTAGCACTCGATCTCAAGAGCGCTTTTGATAACGTCAGCCACAAACTGATCTTAAAAAACCTCGCCCACACAAACTGTGGCAAACGGATATACAACTATGTTAGAAACTACCCCAGCCATCACAGCGCCACAATTGGTATTGGGTCACTGCGTACCGACACCGACACCCCGAACCAAGGAACACCCCAAGGGTCCGTCCTGTCGCCGACCCTATTCAATTTGTCCATGAACAAGCTCCCAGACAGACTCAATGCAATACCCGGCATACGCCACGCCATATACGAAGACGATCTTACTATTTGGACAACCAGGGGCTTGGAAAGAGAAAACCGGGAGGCACTCGAAAGCGCTCTGGAAGCTGTACAGGCATACGCGCAGCTCGGCAGCCTGACAATCAAATCAAATCAAATCAAATCAAATCATTTATTTGCATCTGCAAGTACAGATGCCGGAGCCACGAACAAAAAAGCCAAACTTTGTTGGCTTGACGAGGTCCGGGCCCCGAGAGCTTGGCAGATGGTGACAGAGATGCAGAAAAAATAATCAGGGTAATAAATAAATATGCACAACAACACGTTAACTAAAAGGTTAACATAACCCAATACATTTTATACAAAAAGTAGGTACATTGATTTGCGATTTAAACTATAAATGTCAAGATGATCTAAAGAATAATTATTGAGTAATGTGGGTAGGTTATAGTGAAGGGACTGCAAGCCATAATTTGTACGATAACGGGACACCCTCCATTCCTCTGAGCAACGGGTGCGGATGGTGGTTATATTTCTGGTTAAATTTGATGTATGTCTCAAAAAACCAATCACTTCTGGTGATGAAAAACAAAATGACCTAGTCAGAAGGTATTCATATAATCGATATATATTGATAATTTTGTATTTTTTAAATAATGATTCGGTATGAAATGAATAATTAACGTTTGCAATAAAGCGTAACACTCTTTTTTGAAGCAATAGTATTTTGTTTAGATTCGATTTTGTTGTCGTACCCCAAATGAGATGACAATACGTTATTTGCGATTTAAATAACGCATGATATATTTGTAATTTTATATTTTCAGGGAGAATGAAACGACATCGAGCAATAATACCGACGATTTTGCATAATTTACTGGTAAT
Organism: Ixodes scapularis; assembly: GCF_016920785.2. Lineage (NCBI taxonomy): Eukaryota > Metazoa > Arthropoda > Arachnida > Ixodida > Ixodidae > Ixodes > Ixodes scapularis. The sequence goes on along the minus strand of NW_024609846.1, from coordinate 89,623,260 downwards.
ATGATTTATATGTTCATCCCAAGACAAGTTTTCTGAAAATATAACACCCAATGTTTTATGATTTTTCACTATTTCAACTGGCTTAGAATTAAACTGGAGAGTTTTGTTTAGAGTTACATGTTTATTGATTGATCTAAATAATATTGCTTTAGTTTTGGTTTCATTAATATTAAGCCCATTTGAATTTGACCACATCGCAAATTTGGAGAGCATGACATTTCCTTTGATTATTAAATTATCCGCATCCACGTCAGAGAGGAACAGACTGGTGTCGTCCGCATACATTATGAAATGAGTGTCTTCATCAGTATTCATAATATCATTTATATAAATATTAAACAGTAAGGGCCCCAATATGCTACCCTGTGGGACACCATACCTGATCGGCATAAAAGATGATAAATGTCCATCAATGCACACACACTGCATACGATCTTCTAGATATGAACACAAAAGTGAAAGTGAGGGACCACGAATGCCGTACTGGTATACCTTGTCAACAAGTATTTTGTGATTAATACAATCGAAGGCTTTGCTAAAATCTATAAATATGCCTAACGTGAAAAGTTTGTGTTCGATGTTATGTAAAATAATTTCCTTTTGTAAGAGGAGTGCGGATTCCGTCGACTTTCCCTTTCTAAAACCGAACTGAGACTCAGAAAGTACTGAGTGTTTGACAAAAAAACTATCTAAACGACACAAAATAATCTTTTCGAGCCCTTTAGAAAAAATAGGTAGGACCGATATAGGTCTATAATTAGACAAATGATTCTTTTCACCACCCTTATACAGCACTGAAACTTTTGCAAGTTTCATTTTCCTAGGGAAATCTCCGCACGACAAGCACAAATTGAAGATGTGTACAAGATATGGCGCAATAATGTCGATAATATATTTAATGGGTTTAATTTGGAGGTCATCAATATCACATGTTTTACTATTTTTTAGGCCCATAAATGTTTTAAACACTTCATCATAACTAGTAGGATCAAGAAAGATAGATTCATTGATCCCTCGTGAAATACCGTCCACAGCTGCCTCACAGTATGAGCTGGACGCCAGATTTACGAAATGGGAATTAAAACATTCAGCCAGCGCGGCCTCGGATACCAAACTGCCATCTATGCTAAGTTCTCCTATTGAACTGTACGATCTACCGCGCTGTAAGATTTCATTTATTGATTTCCAAACGACATCTGGACGTTTCTTTGAAGCCTCATAGAACAGTTTATTATAATATTCACGCTTTGTCCTCCTTAGATCTGCTGTCAAAGTATTGCGATATTTCTTGAAGATAACTAATTTATTTAGGTCTTTCGTAGTGATATAATGTACAACCAAGTTTTGTGCCTTATCATTTTAATGTGAACAGGCGTAACCCAGGGCTTACGAATTTTTTTTTTATGAGGTAACTGTCTTATATGGAAAACATTTCTTATAAACAGTGTTTAATCTATCAAGGAAGTTTTCATACGCATCGTTGATGTTTATCTGTGACAGTATCGGCGTCCAGTCTATAGATGATATTTCATTTCTAAAATACAAGAGGTTTTGTTCTGATATATACTGGTAAGAAAAAGGCTGTTTTTTTACCTTAGTTATAAGATCTGTACAATGAAAGGAAACAAAAGTCGGAATATGATCACTAACGTCACAGCAAATAGTGCCTGCGGCCTTAATCTTGGTGTTTATGTTTGTAATAAAGAGATCGATGACACTAGATGAGCATTCAGTGTCTCTTGTGGATGACATAATTACGTTTTGAAAGCCATAGGAAGCGAGGGTATTATTCAATTGAGAAGATAGACCGGTATTGTTTTGCATATTCACGTTAAAATCTCCCCCCATTTTAACCAAAAAACTATTTGCGGACGAAAATTCCAAGTAGCTGTCAAAAAAAGACAGAAAATTGCAGAAAATTGCTGATGGTGGGCGATAAACAACAGAAAAAATTTGATTTTTGCATCGTACACTCAAAATTTCATAATAATCAGTAATTTCGGTAAATGAAGGAAGCATTTCACACTGAAGGGCTTTAGTGACCATGATCGAAACACCTCCCCCTCTCCGTTCACTTCTGTTCAGAAAGAAGTTATTATAGCCTGGCAAAACAAACATATCCTGTTCGTTTCGACACCAAGTTTCGGAAAACATTATGATGTCGAACTTAACTTCACACATTTCAAGAAGAGTGATAATGTCGTCTATCTTGCTTTTTATTGAACGAACATTCAGATGAAACACAGAAATATCTTTCGCATCAAGACAAGTTTTGATATTTGAAGGCAAAATTAGTTCGTGGTAGTGCATCAGAAAAAAAAAAAGAAAAACACAAGATACCGGCCTTATAATAGGCTAACAAATCTGATCAAGATCCTCTTCATTTGTAATTGATACAATCGGAGTGCCAACCGATTTTCGTGCCATTATCTTGCAGTTTCGAATCCAAACGAAGCGCCATTGGCGCTCTCGCTTTTTTGCGTGGGTCATTCCAAGCAGTCGTTTCAATGTAGGGCATAAGTGTTCATTTACAAACACGGGTGTTGACTCATCAAAACCTAGTTCAGAAGCAGATAACCGCTTCTTCTTTGCCTTTTCCAAAACTGAATCACGCTTGTTCCTTTGTGCAAACTGTACGACAAGGTTACTGATTGCTGCGATTCTAGTTGGCACACGGTGGCAGACCTCAACGTCCGAGCCGGTAATCTGCTCACCCACCAGGTTTCCTATCTTACTAATTAAATGCATGACGTTTTCGTCATCAGTTTTCGGAATGCCCTTTATTTCCAAGGTACGGTTTCGGGAGTACTGTTCACACTGGGTGAGCCTCATTTCAACATCTCGGGCACTCTTTTTCATGATATCATATTTTTCCAGAAGTTTGCATGTTGATTTTTCCAAGGCTGAATTTTCCTTTATGACTGTCTTTAGTTTCGCCTTAATGTCCTCAAACTCCATTCCTCCGTTTATGCTCTTAAGCTCTGAATGAATTTCGCGAAGATCGGATCTAAACTCGCGTTCAAGCGAGTCACGGAGCACCTTGAGTTCTTTTTTTAGGTCATCCTTAAGTTCTGAAAACATTTTAGCCATCTCTTTAGACATGACAAAGAAAAGCGCAGACACAATTTACAATTTGAAACACAGTAAGCAAGAAAGATGCAGTTTTTGGCAGTAGTGACGGTGAAAAAAAAAAAAAAAGAAAGGGCAAGGTCGGAAGCAACAAGAACCAACCTGGAATGGTAGCGAAGATTTCTTAGGACGATGTGCAACCAGCCGTCACCACTGCCAAGTGCCAAGTGCCAAGTACAATCTCACCGAAAAAATCCGAACTCATGATTTTACGGAAGTAAACAACCGGGCACAGCAAACCCAGTACTCATATAGAAGTACCTCTCGACGAACACACGATACCCACAGTGAATAGCATGCGTATTCTGGGGCGGCACATCCAGAAGTATGGCAGTGCCACAAAAGCCATCGACCATCTCACGAGATTTACAGGTCAAGTGATCAGGATGTTGTGCAGAATCACCAACCGCCATCGAGGCCTCAAAGAGGAGGACACGCTCCGACGTGTCCGCTCACTGATTGTGAGCCGGGCCACGTACTCCATCCTATACCAACCCCTGAAACCGTCGGAAATAGAGATCGACATACTACTCAGACGAGCCTACAAAGTAGCACTGGGTCTCCCACCGACAGCAGCCACCGAGAAGCTACACGCCACAGGAGTTTCCAATACGACACGTGAACTCATCGAGGCCCACCTGACGAGTCAACAGTATCAACTTTGGGGATCCGTAACCGGCAGACACCTGCTGTGCAAACTCGGATACCTAGGCCACACACACGGTGACCCCACACTGCCCCTACCGGCAGCGGTCTGCGACCTCAGAGAGGTCGCCCCCATACCGAAGGACATGCACCCTGAGTACCACAAAGGAAGACGCCAAGCCAGGGCAAGTGCACATGCCAGAATCTACGCAGACCACCCAGCGGTTCGATATACAGACTCCGCAGACTACTCCCAGAAACAAGCCGCGGCTATCAGCGTGATTAATCAAGACCTCGAAACCGTCGTCACTGCGACAACCAAAACGAACCGACCAGCAGAGGTCGAAGTGGCAGCCATCGCACTAGCCATCATCAACAGCGACCCACACACTACAATTATAACGGACTCCCAAAACAGCGTGTCGAGCCTACCGGACGGGCTATGTATCAAAATCGGCGTACGTCCTACTCACGAAGCACCAACGTAAGCTCCCCCCGGTCAAATTGGTCTGAACGCCTGGACACGAGCCTGTACCCGGCAACCCGCGCCCACGCTTTCGCTCGAACAAATACTTTCCGAGCACCGGACTGCAGACAAAGAGAACAGCTAGACCAAGAGCGACGGACACCCACTGACCCGGTACGCGTAAATCACAGAGTACTATAACCTAGAACTCCAAAAGGTCCCCCCCGCCGCACAAGGAGCTTACACGAGAGGAGGCTGTTGTCTGGCGGAAAATACAAACCAACACTGATCGGCACCTAAGTCTACTTGCATCACTGGTACCCCGAACAGTACAACAAATAATGGCCATTCTGCGGCACGCACGCCAACCTATACATCACTGTATGGGAATGCCAACGAAACCCCGCGATCCCCCCTATCCCACACCCTACCCCTTCCCAATCAGAGGCCGTGCTGCTTACCTCCAGTATGGATGACCAGCGTCAGTTGGTGGACCGGGCCCGTTCGGCGGCGAAGGCCACAGAAGCCCTAGAGTAAGGGCCCCTTCGCCCTTCAGAAAACTGATTAAATAAAGTTTATTATCTCTCTCTCTAACAAAGATGCATACAATAAGATTCCTAGCTACACATAAATAGCGCAAAGGCCAGGCAATATATTTTTAATTTAAATCACATTTAGATATTGATTTGCACTAGCTCGAAACTTCGCACATACTGTCTCGGGAGGCTAAAGTTATATTCGGTTTTGCGTGCACTTCTTTCGGGGCCTCACTTTACAACTTGGAATGCATTTTAGCGCTCAAAAACAAGGACAAAAAGACGAGAATCAGACACCACAGTGCGCTAATAACAACTGATTTTATTACATGAAACAACACTTATATACCATTCGAGTTTCTGATATCGCCCCATCACTAGCCAACCCGATGTTAAGCCGCGTCATTGAGCCTAACATTTTATTAGGCTTCCGAATATCATCGCAAGAGCGGTATATATACTGTACAACTTTACAATTTGGACATCCCTTTTTTTATTGTGTTGAGAGCATTACATTTCACCAGAAAACTGAACTGTTTAACATGGGTTGAACGTGACATCATCCCACCAAACGCTAGTGGTTGCTAGTGGTCATTGAGATTTTGTTTTGCTGAGAAAATCAATCCGGTGGTACGAAATTCATGCTGCAGAAGTTTCGCACTCAGTGCAACTCATGTGTTCAGAAAAAAAATTATTTTGCTTGGTGAGCGTCGTAAGCAACGGCGCGATCGTCTGGCACCATAAAAACCCGCTTCCTGGCAGGAGAGATTTTGCAAACAAAGTAGTTTCCGAGATCACGGTGCCTGCCGAAGATGCGTAGCAGAAGAACCTCTACAACAGAGTAAGTTTTAAACCATCTTCCTCCCCCCCCCCCCCCTTCCCTTTTCGTTTTACGATGCTCCTCCAGAAAATACGTTTCAATTCTGAAGGACTCCCTCCTCTATCTGGGGGTGTCAATTCGACAATTATATTTGTGTCACTTGTTAACAGTAATCCTCCGTTTCTTTTATTTTGCACCCAAAAGCTGTTAAGTTTAAACAAAACTGTTGAATTTGAGCAGCGTCCTCTCACCCGAACACGGGGTCCTGACCAGTGTCCTATACTTCCGACCCAACTTTTGACTACGCCATCCCTGCCGTCGAGGGCCAGGCACCGCATAGTAAACGCGAACCCTCATTGTCCATCCCATCGCTACCACCAACAGCTAGCCTGGCAGCGGGATACTCCTTATATGCTCTTGAGATTCCATCTACGGTCCCCTTAGGTTGCAGTCTACGAATATGGCGGGATCCCAATGTCTTGTCGTGGTGGTTATGGCGTGCAGCATCGGTGATTCAGATAAACTGATCTTTACACGCATGTACAGACTACTACAATATGAAAGTCCCAATCGCCATGGCAGTTCAAGCAGTGCTGCTATGCATACTTTGGTCACAGGCAGTTCTCAGAGAGGCAATAGAAGAAAGTTCAATTTACTTTCCCAGTTCTAGCAATGTTGACGCGGCCTAAGCGAATGCCGCACAACTGCCTAGAACTGGCTCGAGGAAGAGGTCATACGTATCTTTGGAGGCAGTACATTCTTTCAGCGCCATTACTGGCACGTCATCATGGTTACCATCCTGCCAAGTCGCGGTCCAAGAAGCTGTCCATAGATGACTCCATGAACGCATAAGGTCATTGTCAAAGCACGCAAAACGAATGGTCACGTCGCTTGCGCGTTTTGAGTAGCCTCACGCCAAAGTTTGTACGAACAGGGACTCCAAGTTGCTCACTTGGGAAAAAAATCAGCGGGATCGCCGACCGCTGCGATTGACCAGCACAAGGATCTCGCCGACTTTCTTACCAAGTGTCCAACTTAGAGCCCCAGCGCGCCCCCTCCAGCCCTTCATTTCTCAGCGGTCATCTTCGTCGTGCGGTGTCCTGCCTTCGTTCAGGCGCGCTGCCCGCTCGCAGCGAGCGCCGGCCCTTCTTTGGGTCTTGTACATAGATCGCGCGCACGCGGCACACGGTCCTGTTGTCGCGCCCTTGTTTTCTCTCACCCCTGCTGGGTGAAATAAACGTGATACCACCACATGTGTCACAAACCTTTTCTTTTGGTCGCTCATGACGTGCCGTCTGTTGTCCTGCTCGAGAGAGACTGTTTAAGGTAGGTGATTTGTTGCTTTCGCAAGGTAACAGTTATGTGCATGCAACTATACAAGGCTGCTTCATAGATGTATTGAGGAAGCGGTACCATGTAAAACCCCTAAATAGGCAATAGTAACGACATCGTTTGAAGAACGGCCTTGGCTTCCTCGGATGAATATCGTGGCAGGCGAAAGTGGGAGAGCAACAAAACGAATGGCACGCAGCGGCGGAAGAGGAGCAGGAGGAGGGATGGGGAATGCTCATTCCACATTCCATTCCTTATCCATCCCGTCAGGGTTTTGGGCATATTTTCTTAAGTGTTCTTTGCAGCTAACCTAATCAGATCCGAAAAGACGCACCGTGACTTTGCGCTCTCACACCCAATCAAACCAAAAGTAGCAATGCTGCGTAATATCCTAAAATAAAAGTAATGACGGAAACTGCAATGAAGCAAAAAAGAAGCTCGCTTGAGGGGAAGAGAAAGGTCGCTATTCATCTCATTCGGAGGTGCAACGCTCTGTATTAAACATTTATTAGTTTGCTCACATCTGACCTACTCTGTTTGTTTTTATTTACTTCGCTGAAAAAGTACAAAAGGCGTTTTCCTTGCTGAACACAAATTACTAATCATCAGTACAGGCTCTACCTTTGCCGAACTGGATTCGCGCGCTTCTTTTTCATACGTCCATTTTCGTCACAAAAGAAACATTTACATCTTTCTGCATGAGGGCGCTGGCACCCTACTATTCTTAAACTCACTCTATCCTGAACATGAAAGGGCGTTAACTATTCTCGCTGTTCCACCCTCCTAACCCTGCTGCTCAAAAAGCGCTGTCTTTCGTGGATCAACGGTGTATTATTGTGTTCCGAGTTGCACGTTAACATCGGGGAAGACTCATTGGCGTGTCCTCCCACCACTTGTCCAGCGATGAATCCCTAAGCACCACGTGAAAAATAAGCTGCCAAGAAAGAACCTTGTTGTCAACAAGTACCCTTATACGGTGTGTGTTTAAGGTTCTTTCTGTTCTTAGTGAAAAGTTTAGCTGATAATTGCTTTAATGGCAATCAAATTCTTCAACAAGACATTGTTCCTACCCTGCGATTTTCATGCCGTGGCATTACATCGGGGAGAGTCAGCATTCAAGTGTTCGACCAGCGCTGTAATTATGATTTTCCAATTGATTCTCAAAATTAATGCCCAAAATAAGCGTTCACCCCCTATAGTCCCTGAAAATCTAGCAGCACCTTACGCGCACGTCACATTTCTAGCATTATATAAGGAATAGGGCATAGCAGGTTTCGTGATAGTTTCTAAGCGATTTACACGTTCGCTTCTTCTTTCTCGGCTTCCCCAGCTTGTTTTGAGCAGAGTCTATACTCGTGAACAACTTTCTGTGGCTTTTCCAGAGGGGAAGAAAGCACTCGCGCACAGCTTAGATCAGCGCTCAAGCGCGTTCCCGTACCTATGATAAGGCGTTTGCAGCCGCGCTCCGGCGAAACTTCCAGCCGCCCAATGGCGCTTAGAGCCTACAATGTGCCAGTGCCGCTCCGGAAACACATATGTTATCATGCCTCACACGACAGCGAGCGCGTATCAAGTCCAGCTGTGATTCTACAATGTTGAGGCATCATACAATTCGTTTAAGCCTAACTTGGCTACAGCCCCTGTGGACCAATCAGGCTGTACCACGATGGAAGAAACATTTAAGCGATGACTCTCTGTCTGACGTGGCGACCACATTATGTTTGGCGCACCAAGCGCTTCACTCGCACGGGGATAGATGGGACCCAAGTATCGGGTCCCTACCAAACCGACCGTTCCGGTTGTTTCTCCCAGCGGTTGTCCCGCATTCCCTCGCTCACCGGTTCTTGTACCTCACCGCCGCCAAGCCGCCACCAAGTCGCCAGAGTCCGTAAATCTGTCTTCTCCTGCCTCTTCGTCTTCTTCTTCTTCTTCTTCTTCTTCGGGTTAAGGCTCACCTTTGTGCACGATGGTGGCACCTGTGATTGACACAGCACTAAAGCAAAACACAAAGCCAGCCACTGGCCGCATACCACCACCACCACACCACCACACCGCGAAAAAAGCGAGCACGCTACGCCGCCTACACCGTGACCGCCGAGGAAGAACCTCATACCTCAGCCACGGCCACTCGATCCCCCCTAAGGGGAGTACTAATCAAGTGGCCGTGCCTCAGCGCTGTTTGCGGCGGCGCGGAACTAACTGCTTCTGATCGAGGCTATACTTCGTTTCACCATATGTTGTACCGCAGCAAAGGCTAGAAGCGCGAGCTCGTAGCGTTGGCAGCTGCCCTTGGTGCACGAGAGCTGGTGTCGCCGAGATATGCCATAGAGCAAGGAGCTCGCGCTTGTAGCCTTTCCTGCGGTACAACACAAGGTGAGACTGAGTATAGCTCCGAACACGATCTTGGCGCTCGCTGCCCGCGGGAAGAGCCGCCAGAGTGATCAGCTAAATGTGTTTCTTCCGCAGTCGGCAGTACAGAGCAAAACACGTGACATCTTTCCACGGGAAGAGTGCACGCTGACAGTATATTGTCATGTTCCACACACCGACGTTCTGATTGGCTCGATATGGCCCTAGCTTATGGCGCTTGCCAGCTTGAAAGTATACTGAAATAAAGAGAGAGAAAATGAAATGAGAATGCGCGGGTATGTAAGAGTATTTGTAAAGTATTGGCAAATACATTACTAGGTGGAATACAGGACACTCCCCGAGTACATCGAAAAATACAACCTAGAACCGTGAAAAGAAGCGTGACGGCGGCAGCGATACTGTGTTCGTATCCGCGACCCCGTCATTCACATCGCATTCCGAAGCGTACCCTGGGGGGGGGGGGGGGGGGGGGGGGGGCTCTGCTTCCAGCGGATCTCACCAGGGAAAACACGAGCCCCGATGCCCCCCCCCCCCCCCCCCCCCCCCGTAGTCTACGCATATGACTATTACCTCTTTCCCAGGTCCTCGAGGACTGCTTGAAAGAGTAGCGCGCAAATTCGCATGCTCCTCATGTTGGCATATTCTAGGCGCCGTTGGAGGACAAACAGCCTCGGTAGAAGATACCCCAGTAACACCTCTGGTCGTCAAGTTGCAGCACGTCCAAGGCAGAGGCGAGAGGTTTCATAAACCTAAAATATTTTATACGTGGAGAAGGTGCTTTGCAGTCGCATATGCATTTTAAACGTCCGATTTATTTGTCTACGATTGGGGTCAGGGTAGCTAATACAATTAGTGTAAAATAGCAAAGCAGGTAGTTGGATATGTACAGATTCAGTCGTTAACAACGATGTAAAAAGAGACAAGGCAAGGGCTTCGGAACTAATGCTTACTTCTCAGTTACCATCGTGTTGAGACACATTTTCAGAAACGTACCTTGCAGTATTCTTCGATGAAATTAAAGTCCAACGGATTATTCAGAAACGGAATATAGAGTGTGCGGCAGAGTGCTGGCATACCTTTTCCGTTCCTCCTCAGAGCCAGGAGGAATTCTAATGAACCATACAGCGAGTTCCAGCGAGTGGTTACTGGAGTCAGCAGGTATACCTCGCACACCTTGTGCACCGTGTCCGCAGTGACTGAGGACTGCCCCTGCTTGTCCCAAAGACACCTGCACTTTTTCATCACGGTTGTGGACGCCTTTGACAACGCTTCGTCTTCACTTGCGCGTGAAGCATCTACGATAGACACAAGGTTCAGACAGTAGGCAGCGCAGCGGTGATACTGGGGTAGACAAATTCCCTCGTCAGCGTTGTTTATGGGTTTGATTATGCCAACGCCTTCGATGTGAATCTCCTCGTCTTCCTCGCCCAGACATGACTTCTCCCCTAAGATGCTGCAAACAAAATCATCATAGCAGTACTCGTATCATATCCATATCACACCTCTCTTGCAGGGAATTTATAACACACAACAGCGCGATTCTCACCGAAATGCTTTAAGAAAATGGAATCTATTGTCAGTAATGACATTTGTCACCTTGGTTTGGAGGTCGTATTCTTCAAGCACCCCAGAAATTGTAGCGGCCAGAATGTCATAAGTCGCTCGCTCCACAAGCCTTCGGCACGCCAGAACTGCTGTTATTTACTCCAGTGTCCGTGGCGAAAGCCACAGAACTGTAATGCCAACGTAGCGCCTGTTAAAAAAAAAAAAAAGAATGGAAGACGTTTCCAACTTCCTGTAACGCCGAATTAGAGCGACGCTCTTGAGGAGGACGGGCGAAGGGTACTGAGGGGAGAAGGTGGAAAGTCCCCCACTACTATAGTCGGATGCAACCTAAGAACAATCTTTTAGCTCCACCCACAAGCGCATTGCGCCCATCTGAAGTGCCTCCGCCGTCGAGAAAGTAGTTCGCTAGCAACGTTGCTTTTTCTTCCTCCAGGAAACGTGTCTTAAACTACTACAATAATTATTTAATTCATTCAGGACATTTAAATAAGTTAGAATACGTTTTTGTCAACGAAATAGCTGTTTAGTAAAGAAAGAAAGTCATGTCCAATGTACCGTCTTCCCAATTCATTTTCTGTCCAAGATACTGTCTAACATACCGTCTAACATACCTCTCAGCAGTGCTAAGCCTCGCGCCCGCTTCGAAATTTTGGTTGGCGATAGCGTCGCTGGATTCTCACGTTGTCGCGCAAAAACTGCTGCAAACGCAAGCCGATACCATTAAGATTTCGTGGCGTAACCTCGGGCACGTAAAACATGCTGCAAAAAAGCAGAATAATTGTCACGAGAAACTAGCGTCGCGTTGCTAAGGCCAGCAGCCATGTTGAGCTTTTTTTTTTTTTTTTGCGAAAGGATCGCGATTGGTCCACGGAATCGTGACGTCATGAAAACGATTGGCTGGCGTTTCTCGGCGTAGGATTACATTTTCCTCTGAGAGGTATTTCCGGTTTTTTCTTAGCTTGCAACCGACTAGAACATGGGTCTGGATCGACGTGTGCTTCACGCAAGTCGCAGAAAATGCACATCCTTTGTGAGAGAATTGTGTGTAAATTAGGTGGGAATTTAGCGGGGCAATTTTCTCCCCCAACTTTGGCGTGGACTTTTCCCCTAAACTTCCCCGCTAAATTTAGCGGATAATTATTTTCCGCTAAAATTAGCGGGGAAATTGTTTCCACTAGATTTAGCGGGAAATATTTTTCCGCTAGATGTAGCGGGGAATTTTTTCCGCTAGATACGTCACCAGTGACGTCACGTGTGACGCGTCCCATAATGCACCACGCGGTTACGGCGACGGCGACAGCGACACCGCTCACGCCGGAAACGGGTGCCTAAGAGCTGAGCTCTAAAATGCATGTTTAAAATTATTTTCTAAGCTTAGTACGACTAACCTGCGGGAAGTCGTCCAGCAGTCGGCAGTGAGGCATACGTATACGACATTGGATAGCTCTTGCTTTAAGCGATCCTTCATTTCCATGTACACCTCTTGTACGCGCGACATCTGCGCTTTACGAGTCAGCACAGTCTTTTGGCGTCTTTTGTCGACCCTTACCAGGTCGACAAAAGAAGGATTTTCAACTATAGAAAGCCGCTGCATACCGCCAATGACGAAGTTCACAAAGAGTTTGTCGAGTGAAGCTTGTGAGATGGTCCCATCATGAAAATAAAGTCGCAGCTGGTTGGACGGCGGTGTCTCTCTAACGTGATCACCTCCTGCAATGATGAGTCGATTCTTGATTAGTGCTTCAAACTTACTGAGCTTGCTTAGGTGCTTCCTCTGTGAAAGAGCCGATATTTTAACGTTCTGTAATTCTGAGCGTATAAAGCAAAATAAGATGAACAATACCAAACTTAAAAACGCAGGCAGGCTGATGAATGCCGTGTGTACATCAACCCGTGATAGGGCATAATAAACATAATTACATACACCGTCTCGAAAACAATGTGCATGTAACCCGCTTTTTTATTTTTTTGGGGGTCAAGTACAAGAGGCGGAGGAAATACCGCGAATATCGCTTGGGGCCTCCACTCTCAATGAGGAATCTGTACGATGCCACACACCGGTATACGTTGCCCATAGCTGTCGAAACAGATGGTGGTAGGGAGTCGAACCCTGCAATGATCCCTGAGTTCTCCAGCGCGTGTAAAACCTGTCCGGACTTTTCTTCATACAGGTTCACGGCCTTACATTGTACATTTCACGGCACATAGTACGGCATAGCACTGTACATAGCACCGCATAACACGGCAAACAAGCGATTTCCGGTTTTCTTTGTTTTTCTGTTAAAATCTTGATCGCGAAAAAGCGCCAATGTCTTGTGCGTGCTGTGTCGCGCAGTGTATATAGAAGGATAACTGCATGGCGGCAGCTAAATAACTAATATACGTGCCTAGTGTCAGTAGCTTCATTGTATGAATTTGCTGCACTTGTCGTCGCCTCAAGAAAAATGCAAGTTTTGCGCATTATTCATACGCCGCGGGAAGAACGCGGGAAGAAGTTGTTATGAGATTTGGTTGTCGGAGGAAGAAGTCATGCTTTTGGCGTTGGAAACGTGTACGTCTTGAGAACATAACATATATGTAATATAAAATTCACCTACATTCGTATATTTCAATTCCGCTCATAACGAGGGAAATGGGTAACGCTTCGTGAGGAACCGGACCTTTTTTTGGTTACGCTTCTTGAGGTGAAAACGTGTATAGTAATGGTGTGTTGGGCAACGTTACAAACTTTTGAGAATGAATTTGTCTGAACAATTAGAGCAAATTGAATAAGATAAAATGAAGTTTTAATTCAGTTACATGCATATTTATTATTATAAGTCCTCTACAGTCTCAGACAAATATACTTTATAGCGTTAAACCCTAATCTTCGCTCAGTCAACATAACGTCTAAAGAATGGGTGAGCACAGCTCACTTCAACCACTTTGTATGTTCTTCAGCTTTAGTTATACATTAACACACACGCGAACGCAGAAGAAATGTATGCTGCGAGGCTGGAAGGTATGACTATATTTAAAAGGAAAATGAAGTTATTTTTCCGGTTTTACTAAAGCGTCACCTCAATAAATCTCAAATGTCCAAAGAACCCACAACTTTCTGTTTGAGTGCAGTAATGTTTGAAGAAGGAAAAAATGAAAACAAAATTCAGCTTTTCCTCTAGACTCAGCTGAGAAGTGAGTGGTCACTTGTGACAGCTGGTTCGCCAGAAGCGCTGGAGAGTCCGTTTTTTGACCCTAGCGAGAACAAGCTACCCGGTATTCTTTCACAGACTCGTGCTGCCGACATTTTTCAGAATCACGCGCCTTGGTTGACAATGCTTATTAGCGGGGATATCGAACTATAGGGAACGGGTTGTCTAGCTTGTTTTTTGTTCCTTTACAAAACCCTGTGTTTTCCCAGCACAATGTCACATCCGTTCTATTTGTTCCGTCATTTATCTTGATAGAGCCCGGGTCACAGATTAAACACGAATGCTGTGCCAACGTTAAGTTGTAACTAGAATTGAACCGGTGCTTTATTGATTGAACATGAGTGCTACGTTAGGTTAGAGTGAACTAGAAAAAAAAATATGTGCTTTGCTAATTGAACAGGAGCCTCACTGGAAGAACGAGTCAGAATCAAGCAACTAATTTATGTTTCTTCTCCCCACAGCTGAAGTTAAGCACTGCAGGGGCGTGACAGTTCGATCTGTCCACGAACATTTGTTAATTGATCTCCGTCACGGCGGTATTTGACCCTCAAACGCAAACCCAAACATTGAGTGATAAATTGATCGTTACCCAGCTCTAGCTGTGACTCATTATTGTTTGAGATTCGATAGTTAATTTTGATTTACGTGCTTAACCACTGCGGATTATCGCTTTATAAAGGAAAAGGTTCGAGAAGTATAGAATAAAATATACTGCTCTTACCCTTTTAAATTTCACAACCGAAATTGTGTTTATAGCTCCCCATTTGTTAGGTTGTTTTTACCCACAAAGCAGTATTCAGTCAGTGATATTCGAATTCAAAATCTTTTAGGGGCGAAGCTCTTTAGGGTCTAGCCTTGTCCATCCGGTGTCCGTGCTCACATCGATTGCCATCCCATCTGTCTTCTTAAAAAAAAAAAAAATGTTTTCGCAGTCGACAGGAGTCGAACCTGTGCAGGGAGACCCCAATGGATATCTAGTCCATCGCCTTAACTACTTTTCACGACTGCGAACCGAGTAGGGGGCTCTGAGATGTGGTAGTAACTCGAGAGCTGGGGTTGTCATGGATGAAACGTTGCATGTAGCCTCTAAACGTCTATACAGGAGAGGGGCGCTGCGGTCAAATCCGTATATAATCGCGTTAGCATGCATTGGCTCAATGTTTATAGACGAGAGGGCGCTGTGGCTGTTCGGAACGTTCGGAACGGACGACGGCCAAGTGACAGCAGCCCAGCTCGTGACCACAAACAAAAAGCCCCTTTTAATCTCACGCGCCGCTCCTTATATAATCCTCTATAAATGATGGTGTCCTCTGGTGAGCAATAAGAAGAAACACCATCACTTCAGTAGCGACCACTGGGTGATTTCAGATAAGATCGACCAAAGGATATGGCTAGTCGACATTTTGAAATCAACTGATGTTTTTATATGTTATTGTCTAGTGTCTGGTATGAACGAACCCAAACTTAGTTTTGACTAGAAAAAATACTTGGGGACAGGAAAAATCGTAAGGCATGAGGTGGTGGACAGTTGCATTAACGCGCACTGATGGAGGGGGCCCGTTTGAGAGTGAATAACTAAAGCGATAACATTAGGAGAACTCTAATACGTTTTAGGCGCAAACTATGGGTATAGCTTGCTTGTAATATAAAGTAATCATATTTATTAAATATTTATTTATTTTTCTAAAAATTGACAAACATGCCTGCTCGAACGACAAATGGCAAATTTTGGAGGTCTGTATCTCATGAAATAATTTAATCCTTATGATATAATTTGCAGATATTATTCTACTAATATATAGCTCATATTTAAAAAATAACTAAGGTATCTGTGTGATACAATAGTTAGGATATATTTAGTCAAACATGGAAAAAAAATCAAACAAAGAAAAATTCCGATGCGAATAAAAAAAAAACATCACCCTCGATTTTTTTTAAATTTAGGTAACCTGTTATACTCTATTTCGGCATTCATTTCCATTAAAAACATGTTGCATCATTTTATTGAGAAAGAAGATACAACTCCCCAAAGTAGGGTCCTTTTTCAAAGCCTACACTTAGCAGTGTTTTATACAAGAACTGACTCTGAGTTCCAGTTTCATGAAACCAACACACATCTTGTATATATTTTTATTCAGATGAGGCCAATGATAACTAAAGAAATCGTTCACACACTTAAATTAAGGAGAAACTACTGTGTACAAAGAGGTATCATATTACGGACTAGTGATCCGAGAAAAGATCATGCAGCCATCGGCCACTAGGAACTTTGTTTACTTTATTCTCCTGCGACACTATATGCTATTCCCTCTTCCGCTCTACCTTCATCTCTCTCTCTCTCTCTCTCTCATATATATCCTTGATATATATCCAGAACAAAAACATGTTCAAGCATTCCCTTTCTGCGTGGTAGTGTTCTGTGGCTAGCAAAAATCATTTCCTCGCTAAGCTCACGATTATGGCAAAATAGTTGCCGGAAACCGCAGACGACACTCGTCGCTAGTTCTGGCAAAACGGCCGATACAATCTTTTTTTCGCATTTCCCCGCTCGCTGTCAAGGACAAGGGGGTTCGCTTCAACCAGCAAAACATGGCCGCCGACGCCTGTTTACTGAGCAGTCATGCCTGTCGCCATCTCACTTCTGGCGTCACGGGCGATAATATCAGGCACAAAGGGGCACACCAACCGGCAGCATTATCCCCAAATACTCGAGCCTCGCGTAAATACATAGAGTGTAAACGCTGTCGCCATGTTATCGTAGTAAGACCGCCCCCCCCCCCCCTCCCCCAACGGGGGACTGCAGTACGCGACGGCGTACTAACACAACGGCGACGATATCGACATCGCGGGCTCCGAATTTTCCCATAGTTCTACTCCACGGGCATTGCTCGAAACGCTTGATATTGTGTACGCCCGCCTGGAAGGATTTCAGGCGCGTAGTTAAGATAAGGCGGTTCTCCGCGGCAAAGAAAGCAATTTCACAAAAGCTTAAAAGCGGCGACGACGCGTGTGCGGTGAACGCTTGTAGTTTTGGTGTAGACAGGGTGTGTGTGTTCTTGTTGTTGACACCAGCCGGCGATAAGGCACTGCAGGCGGTAGCTCAGTACAGCAAGGGCTAATCCGAGTGACCATCAACGTAACCCCACCGCCAACCCCTCGCGAACCGGTCGCCGACATGGCTCAGGCTGTGTCATGAACCACGTGGTAGAAGCTCGGGTGCTTTCATATCAGCGCGTGGAGGGACGACAGTGCGATTCCGGAAAGTCTTTTTCGAAGGCCGCTGACCACAATTTTTTGTCTGGAGACTTTCCCTCTTTCTTCCTTTGACGTGGATCAAGCTTTGCCGACAGCCTCAGTTGTGACCTCTCTTTTCAAATGTACGTTTGCAGTGAGTGAGCTCCTCAGCCTCGGACTTGTCACTTGTGCACCCAGTTGTTCTTTCACTTGGCAATTATATGCCATCAGTTGGGGTTTAATTTCTATTATTTATGTATACATTATGAAGACGTCCTGGAGCTCCGAACGAGTGTTTTGTGCAGATTACTTTTGCAAACACAAAAAGACTATACCAAAGCAGCGGAATTTTCGAAGCGTTGGCGAGTTGGACCTAAACTCGTTGAAGCAAATTCTTCCGCCTGACTGTTCCACCAAAGTGAGTGCGACGGACTACCTGTGCTACCATTGCTTCATGCACATCACTAAGGAGATCTCGATGCGAAGCTCAGAGCAGTGCCCTGACATATTTGTGCCAGCTGAAGAAGCAATTGAAGATCTAAATCGCAGCATACTACCTACAGATGTGTCGCCGCTGAGACAACCAAGCGTCGTAAGAAGTCGGGACAGGCCTGCCTATGTCAAGAGAAAGCAGACAGAACTGGAGCAGGTTGCTCTCAAGAATATACGCTCAAGGCTACGTATTGCGTACGACAGGGACGCACCATCGGGGTCGTCCGAACCAACATGCTCCACATGCACTGAGTGGGTGGACAACTTTCGGCAGGCCTTGGAAACCGCCACCTCTTTCCGGGAACGTTGTCAACTGCTTACACTCCTGCCGTCAACACTGACGAAGAATGAGGTTCAAAAGATGATTCCACAGGCCTCAATGTACCTCATCAGTAAATCCCGAAAACTCAAGGAAAAGCATGGCGTGTGGTATGAGCCGGATCCTTACACGAGGTGCAAGGTGAGCCCTGAGAACCTGTCTGCTGCCCTAGAGTACTTCACGAAAGACGAGCTACAATGTTCGCGCCAAAGTCCCAACCAGAAGGACGACATCTCTGTCATGCTCAACGGAGAGAAAACGTTCGTGCCAAAGCGCTTCATGACACGCTCAATACGAGAGGCCTTCCGTATATACAAAGACAAGCATCCCGATTCCGGCGTTGGGCTAACGAAATTTTATTCGTTGCGCCCTAGATGGGTCCAATGTATTCCACACCAGGAAGTGTGCGTTTGTGTGCGCTGCGCCAATTATTATCTTTGTATTGCCGCTCTAGAGAACGTTACAGGCTCAACATTCAACACTGGTGAAATGAACTCGGCATTTCTGTGCGACCCAGCAACAGAACTGTGCCTTCAAGGAGACTGTGATCACTGCCCAAAAGGCCAGTTTCTTACACTCCAGGAACTTGATATCCCGGAGGATGAAGAGATTGTGCTTGCAACATGGGAGTCCGGCGACCTTGTGAAAAAAACTTTGGAACCTGAGACTTTCCTAAAAGTCATCCAAGTGACGGTTGGAAGTTGGGTACTTCACAACCATATCCGGCAAACGCAAGGTAAAGCGATCTACGATGAAAAACAGTGCATGCAACGCGGGAGCATTGTCTTTCATTTTGACTTTGCTGAAAACTGAACCATCGTGCTTCCTGACGAAGTGCAAGCATATAACTGGAAAAAAAAAAAAGTTTCGATATTTACATGTGTAGTGACGACAAGAAAATCTACAAACAGCTTTGCCATCATCAGTGAGGACCTGTGTCACGACGCCGCTCACGCTTGCTTGGCTCTAGAAAAAGTGAAGGAGTGGGTTGAAGACAACGTTGCGGTGTACTCGTACGTGACGTACGTAAGTGACGGCGCCGCCAGTCATTTCAAGAATCGCTACCAGCTTCACCAATTTTCAAAGGACGATTGCCCACAAGCCCAGTGGTTATTTTCTGCATCTGGACATGGGAAAAATGCATGTGACGGAGTTGGCGGACTCGTGAAGCACCAGGCCACGCTGAACAACCTGAGAGAACGTTCAGTAAGCGCAATTCAGACGGCCAGGACAATGGTGAGCGTTCTATCAAAGAAACTGAAAGGCGTGCATCTTGTATATCTGGACGAAAATGAGGTTGTTCGGTATCGTGAACAAAAAAAAGAAGAGTGGCTGACGGTGCGCGCTTTCCCTGGCATTCAGTCTTGGCACGCGTGGCGGCTCAGCAAGTCATCAACAGAAGGGACCTGTGACGTATATGTAGCACGGACAGTCGGATCTGCTTGGAAGCAACTTTATTAAATGGGTACAGCGAGGAAAACCTTAGCGTAAAGTGCCGAATTTGATTTCCCAAGGACTGCTCATTTTGAATGCAGGGACATCTTATTTATCACATTTTTCTTCACGGGGTATTTAACCTACTGTTTTTGTTGGTGGTTACTAATAATTTTTATCTGATCACTATAAAAAAAAATCCCAAAATGTTATCCTCGAGCAGGATAAAATATATCGGCTTGCCACGATTCATTCATACACCGAGAGCATCGAAGCTGCTCCAGTTAGGCACTATGGCATCCGTCACCTGAAATTGTTTGTAATCGTAAATACACAGCCAACCTAAATATCTTACTATTATATCTTTGTTTTTGTGTGTGGAAGTAAAGTTATTTATTTTACTCTAGATGTAAAATATACCGGAAGGTACAACTTCACACTGCATCATCTTTTCTGAAATCATTAGTCTCTAATATGATACCACTTTGTACGCTTATGTAAAATGCTGTATATAGTTTCTCCTCCCTTTTACTGTGTGACCGATCGCTCTTTTTATCAATGACCTCATCTGAATAAATGTATATAAAAGATTTGTGCCAAGTTTCATGAAACTGGAACTCAGAGTCACTTCTTGTATAGGACACTGCTAAGTGTAGGCTTTGAAAAAGGACCCTACTTTGGGGAGTTGTTTCTTCTTTCACAGTGCAATGATGCAACATGTTTTTAATAGAAATGAATGCCGAAATAGAGTATAACAGGGTACCCAAATTTAAAAAAAATCGAAGCTGGTGTTTTTTTTTTTATTCGCATTGGAATTTTTTTTTGTTTGATTTTTTCCCATGTTTGCCTAAATATATTGTAACTATTGTGTCACTCAGATACCTTATTTATTTTTTCAATAATAGCCATATATTAGTAAAACAATGTCTGCAAGTTATGTAATAATGATTAAATTATTTCATGAGATACAGATTTCCAAAGTTTGCCATTTGTCGTTCGAGCAGGCATGTTTGGCAATTTTTAGAAAACTAAATAAGCTTTTAATAAATATTATCACTTTATATTACAAGCAAGTTGTACCCATAGTTTGTTTGTAAAAAGTTTTAAAATTCTCCTAATTTTATTGTTTTAATTATTCACTTTCAAACTTGCCCCCTCCATCAGTGCGCGTTATTGCAACTGTCCACCTCTCCCTGCCTTACGATTTTTCTTGTCTCCAAATTTTTTTTCTGGTCAAAACTAAGTGTGGATTCATTTATACCAGACACTAGACAATAACATATAAGACATCAGTTGATTTGAAAATGTCGACTAGCCATCCTTTGGTCGATCTTATCTGAAATCACCCCACTACATCTCCCCTCTTAAGATCTATAAGTCCAATCGCCTTGGCGGTCGAATCTCACGACCGCAACGTGTGCGTCTCAGCCGAAGACCTTCTTGCTGAGGCTCTTGCGATGATACTCGTTGACCCTCAACAGGCATAGACTGCTGTGAACTAGCCGACGCTTCTTCTTCTGCTTGGCCGTTTGAGAAGGGAACAAGATGCTGACGGTTTCGCTGCAAAGTGCCCCTGGGCGTTTCCACCACATATGACCGTGGTCGCTGAGCGGGGCTGAGTATTGTGGGGACCCTCTCCCTGGCTCCTCCGCTCTCCGTGACCTTGCCGGTCCCCGCCGCCGTATTGTCGGGCGCTCCTTCGTTCCCTGTGACCTTCCCGTTTCCAGTCGCCGTCCTGTCGCGGAACGTCCGAGCTCTCCGGGAGGGACGGGGCAAGCGCCCCCTCACCCAGCGCTGACGTCGGAGGATCGGCTCGCAGCAAGGTTCCCGATTGGACGGTCGGCGGGACAAGGACTTGGGAAGGTCTTAAAAGGGGAACGGAGACAAAGGAAGAGGGCTTGGGCCGCCGACGACACAAGGGACCGGTCACGGAGGCGAGCTCGGACAGCGCTGGACGCTGGCGCGGGGGAGTGCGGGCACTACGTCGAGTGGCGGACTCGACAAACGGACCGGACGGCGACCCTGGACGACGACGTCCCCATGACGCGGTGTGGACGACCACCGCTGGGACTCGGAGAAGCTGCTGTGGCAGCGGGCTCTCCCCCGGCCTCGCTGATGACCGTCCCCCGATCCCGAAACCCCCCAAGGCAATGAGTGAGTGAATAAACCCTTTTGCCGAGAGCGAAGCATTGCAGTGTCATATTCATCCGGGAACAGGGTCTGAGGGAATCGGAGTTAGAAGATGCCCGCATAAACTGGCGCCGCAACGTGGGGCCTGATTTTTGATCAGGCAGGCATTTCGATTCCCAACCTGTTTCCGGTTGAATTGGGGCACTGTTTCGCACTCTTTTTGGGGGTCATCTTTGTCGCGGGAGCGCCGCACGAAGTTTCGTTGCGGGAGCGCCGCACGGAGGCCCTGACATTATCGCCTGTCTGATTAGAAGGCGCGGATTTTGACCGCTGTTTTAAGGGATTAACCCTTTTGCCCAGCCTGTCAGGAATTTGCTTATCCCCGTTACGAGAAGCGCCTCGAGTATTCACTGTTCAGCGCACCGTTGGATGCTGGCAGGTTGATCCTGCTGAGCAAGAGCGCTCTGTGCGTCGAAATTACCGCACCCCTCGAGGCCTGTAGCGTCGGGCGTCCCCCCACCTACGCCTCCGGCCGTCCGCGTCTGCTGGGAAAGATGCCAGCTCCCGGTTTGGGGGATGTGACGCGCCTAACCGCCTTTGTTTGCGTATCGATGTAATGGTTTGTAACGCTTGTTACGGATCGGACGCGTTAAAGACACATCGCTCTGGGTGGACAACGCTCCCATTGCGGATGGCGGCTGCATGGACTGTGTTTGGAAATTATTCCCGCATTGCATTTTGTCCGTGAGGAGACTAGCGTCTCGGTTTGACCGCATGCTAGCTCCCAGTTGGCCTTGCTTGAGCTGTCGGCGCGGTTTTGAGCGTCGTTAGTTGACAGCGTTTTAAGGTACGGATGCGCTCTTGTGGTTCCGACCAAGATCGCTTTGAACGAGTACCTTGTGGCCAGAGGCTACATTTAGGGGCTGAGCCCACTAAATTGTGCCGGATACGCGATGTCTGGTGCGTAGACATCGAAATCCCGAAAGCCACAGAGTTTCCGTGTTCACTTATCAGTGGCTGTGCGTGTGTAATGCTCCGTGGAGTCCAGAGTGACGCGATGGGCATGACCCGTGCGTTTCTGGTTGTAGAGTCGTGAGGTTGATCCCGTTTAATTGTGCGCACAGTTGGTTCCGGATCCTCACACCGCCATATCGATGGTTGAGCCTCGAGGCGGGAGTTACTCTTTATTTCGTTTTCTCCGTCTCCGGAGGAGCGGCGGCCAGCGCGCGCTTTGCGCTGCCGCCGGATGCAGTACTGTTCTCAACCGTGTTTTGGTTCGCGTTGGGACGCGAGGGCGTAGAGAGCGTAATTGGTCGTGCAGAGACCTGGACTAGAGTGAAATTATAAATTTAGGGGAGAAAAGACAGCTAGGTGAGGAAAGAGCTGGGCTCGTGCAGTGAAAACCTGCACGAGGGGAGTGGCGGTCTTGCGAGGATGTGACGAGTTGTTCATAGTTTTATCCTGTACAGATGCGCGGTTGGCCCGGAAAAACGTACGGTTCACGTCGGCGGGTACGTGCCCGGGAAGCCTAGAAATTATGGCAGCGGCATGGCCGTCGGCGGCCTATAACTGTTGTGCGTTGGGTCAGCCCGTCGCTGTACAAACTGCAGCCTTTGCATGAATGGGTAGCGGGTGTTGGAATGCGGCGGTAAATGCTGTAGACACTTCGACGCTGCGGAAACTGTTTATGCAGAGCAAATATAGTTTATTAGCTCGTCCATTTCCAAGACCGGCCGGTTAGATTATTTGGCATTTCGGTATCGCGCTCGTTGTGTGGAAGTTGAGAGGTGCGCGTGTGGGATACTTACATTGTTCGAACCCTGCCTGTCCTCACAGTCGCAAGAAGACTTTTCAGTCATGCGGCGGGTTGACTTGGCTGGGGGCGAGCTTTGTGCGTAACCTACTGCGTTTGTATGTGGACACGTTGCTCGATTCGAGAACGTTGAAGAGTCGCGAGACGCGTTGGCGGCGTACCTTTATTGCTCGATCCCGGCCGGCCTTGACATCAGCTGGAAGACTTTTTAGTTATGCGGTGTCGGGGTTTGGCCGGGTGAGAGCTCTAACGTGCGTCGATGCGCTTATCGCGGTTGTCGAGCCCGTGCGGGGTTCGGTGCGGACCGCCGTTACGCGTTTGTCGCTCCTGTTGGGTGGTCGCCTCCGAGCAGTGAAGCGGTAACGTCTGGTACATGCCCAAACGTTACGGACATAGCCGTGTAAATAGGCTGTCCAATGAGATCTGCTGTTCGCACGATCCAGGTACTGTTCCCTCTGTACTGGTGTAAGTGGCCGGTACCACGGAACAACGGCCTCTCAGTAAGGTGATTACCCCTTCTGATGAAGGCGTGCTGCGTAGCTTGGCTGTAGCATGTTTGTAGCTCGGGTGTCGCGAACGCCGAGTGCATGGGTGCCTATCTTGGGTGATTGCTACTGTTGACAGCGTGTTCCTTCTTAGTCGCACCTCGCGAACGGGACAGGATTTGTGACCGTTTCTGTTTTACGGGAGGTTATTGTTAGTTCTTGAGGTTTTGTACGTTCTTCGCGAATGTGTTGGAGATTAATATTGTTGTCAGAGGTGTGCGGTTCTGACGCTCTGGTAGATTGCTTACTGTTTTAAAAGAATGCGGTTGAGTTTGATAGGAGCAAATGTTGTATAGTGGGCGTATGTACGATTTGAGTATACAATGAGTGCTCATACTTTTTAGTTAAGGAATGGTTTTCCTCTTATGTACCTCTTGAACGTGTAGCTTGACGTTCTTGATGATTGCCTGCCCGTTAGTATTGAAATGAAAAGTTTTGTTTTTATTTCGTGGCATGTCCAACGATCGAAAGATTTTGGTTTCGTCTCGCTGTCTGATATAGCGTGCCGCTATTCGTTTTTGCGCGTTTCGCTGTCTGTTACATTAGGGACGGAAGCGAACTTTAAGAGCCGGCGTGTTGTGTGTGCCTGAGTGCCCGTCCGTGTTGTGAGCTGTGGTGCTCCGGCCCAGTTCGTGGACCGTGCTCCGTCGGTGACGAGCTTCCCAGTGAATGGACGTTCACCGCTGACCTGCTTGGTTTGATGCCATCATCATCATCGAGGGTGCTCGTCGTCATCGGTGACACTCAGCTGAACGAGCTCCCTGCCCAGGGTCCTGGGGACCACGCAACCTCAAGCCCCCCGGGGTCCGAGCCTTGAGGGAGGGGAGGTGTGGGGACCCTCTCCCTGGCTCCTCCGCTCTCCGTGACCTTGCCGGTCCCCGCCGCCGTATTGTCGGGCGCTCCTTCGTTCCCTGTGACCTTCCCGTTTCCAATCGCCGTCCTGTCGCGGAACGTCCGAGCTCTCCGGGAGGGACGGGGCAAGCGCCCCCTCACCCAGCGCTGACGTCGGAGGATCGGCTCGCAGCAAGGTTCCCGATTGGACGGTCGGCGGGACAAGGACTTGGGAAGGTCTTAAAAGGGGAACGGAGACAAAGGAAGAGGGCTTGGGCCGCCGACGACACAAGGGACCGGTCACGGAGGCGAGCTCGGACGGCGCTGGACGCTGGCGCGGGGGAGTGCGGGCACTACGTCGAGTGGCGGACTCGACAAACGGACCGGACTGCGACCCTGGACGACGACGTCCCCATGACGCGGTGTGGACGACCACCGCTGGGACTCGGAGAAGCTGCTGTGGCAGCGGGCTCTCCCCCGGCCTCGCTGATGACCGTCCCCCGATCCCGAAACCCCCCAAGGCAATGAGTGAGTGAATAAACCCTTTTGCCGAGAGCGAAGTATTGCAGTGTCATATTCATCCGGGAACAGGGTCTGAGGGAATCGGAGTTAGAAGATGCCCGCAGTATGCGGACTCGGCAATTGACGTCCTTAACCCACACGTCCTCCCCCAACTTCAAGGGAGTCAGAGGACTTGAATTATGCCGGCGATTGTAGTTCTTTGCCTGCTGTGACTTGTTTGCGGCATCTCTCGCCTTGAAGTTCTGATGACTGGGCAATGCTGGCTCAAGTCGTTCGGGTAAACCAGGAAGTCGAGTTTGGAGTTTTCTCCCCATTAACAACCGTGTAGGAGACACGCCATTGACACCAGGTGTGTCTCGGTACGCTAGGAGAGCCAGGTACGGATCAGAACTTTTTGCAAACAAGTCCTTCACGGTACGCACCATACGCTCTACTTCGCCGTTACTCTGGGGGTACCGCGGGCTGCTAGTCTCATGGCGAAATCCGTACGCCTGAGCAAAGTTTGCAAACTCGTGAGATGCAAACTGCGGTCCGTTATCTGACCGCACGACGTCCGGGGTCCCATAGCGAGCCATGCAACTCTTGACGGCCGAGATGACCGCTTGCGTAGATGTAGATCCCAGAGAGATTACCCCAGGAAACCTTGAGTAGTACTCTACAATCAGAACGTAATCACGTCCTTTTAGCTGGAAAAGGTCTACCCCAAGGCGCTGCCACGGTCTTTCTGGCGTTGGAGTCTGCATCATTGGCTCAGAGTGTACCACACGAGTTTCGGCAAATTTGGCACACTCGGCTACAAGATGTTTGATGTGTAAATCGCAGTTCGGCCACCAAACGCTTTCTCTGGCGCGTTCTTGACAGCGGCGAACGCCCTGGTGCGCTTCGTGCAGTAAAGCCAGGACGCTCTGTCGGAGAGCGGACGGAATGACGATGCGGCGATGTAGAAGTAGTACGCCTTTGAAGACGCTCAATCGTTCTCTCCCCTTCCAATACGGAGCAATGTGAGCTGGCACTTTGTTTTTGCTGGGCCAACCGCTTCCACAGTACGTTACTACCATGGAACACTCCCCACCTTGCGTTTGGTGCTGGCGGACTTCTAACACCATGTTCGGAACGTTCGGAACGGACGACGGCCAAGTGACAGCAGCCCAGCTCGTGACCACAACCAAAAAACCCCTTTTAATTTCACGCGCCGCTCCTTATATAATCCTCTATAAATGATGGTGTCCTCTGGAGAGCAATAAGAAAAAACACCATCATTTTAGTAGCGCCCACTACAGCGGTCAAATGCTCCAATGCGTATATAACCACGTTCCATAACACACATTCTTTTGCTGACATGCACCGTTGACTAAAGCGGCGGTGGAGATGCCTTCTCACGGCTTCTCGCGGATCCAAGCTGATCCGCTAGAAGAAGCGCTGGCTCTGCATTTCGCCGACCATAAAGAAGTAATAATGAAGTCGAAACACAACCCGGAACTCAGCATTACCTATGAGCAATAAAAAAAATCAGCACCATCAGCACTACCTATGAACAAAATCAGTATCATCAGCACCACCAGAGTTTCACCCCAATCAATATCATTCACCACAAGGAGATGCGGTTATTTCTAGTCTCTTCAATAAAAGAGAGGAATTGAGCACCAGACCCTACTGTTACCAACCTTCCCCCAACCCCCATTTCACCTACAATCAAGTCACAAAATACAACTGCTCCCAGTGCAAAACTCTCCCCCCCCCCCCCCCCTTCCCACACACACACAAGACACTAACCCGGCAGGAAGAAATCGCATGGCGCCTACTACGGACCCACACCTACCCAAACCTATTCCTCAAACACCGATTCTTCCCCACCAGGTACCCAGACATCTGTCCGGGTTGCCAATCCCCACAACCCACCTTGTACCACTCCACATGGACCTGTTCAACCCCATTGGTAAACGGCATCAAACCCATCCCCCATCCTACATTCTCTTCTTGGGAGGCTGCGTTATTCAGCACAGTGCCTAACGATCAGCTACGGCTGACTGAACGGGCCAAGCGAATAGCAGCAGCCAACGGAGCCCTGGAGTAAGGGCATCGCCCAAGAAGGGTACTACGACCTCACTTCTTAATAAAAGTTTGTCTCTCTCTCTCTCTTTAATAAATTCATTTACACGCAGTATATTTCTCAACCCACAACCGTTTTTAACTATAAGCACTATACTTCGTTTCAGCTTAAAGTCCAGACGCAGCCGATGCTACAAGCGCGAGCATGCGGCCCTGAACAACGTGCTTGCACTGCACTAGCGCGCGTGCTTGGCAGGGACGCTGAAAGCCCGGAGCTCGCTTTTGTGGCTTCTGCTACGCTCAGACTTAAAGTGGAAACGGAGTATCGTACGTATTAGAAGGTCAAATATTTTACTGAATCGCACACCCATGTCGCTCCTGTCACAATGGTATGCTTGCAAGCTGCCTTGTGAGCTGCCGATATCCTTTGACGAAAATGCAATCTGCGTAAACTCCCTCAGCAACTCGCCGTGGATCCCCTGAGCTCAAATAAATTTATATATCCTTATCAACTGTTCGAGTCGTACCTTACGTTGTACTATCGGGGAAAAATGAAATGCGAACAGAGGAGCGCGTGGATCGCGGTACAGGCTGCGCCGCCTGGAAGTAAACCTAGGGGCGAGGGTGCGTGGCCTACTTCGATGTGTTCACGCCCCTCGATTAGCGCTCTCCCAGCTTCGGCAGTGCGCCTCTCAGTGCGCTGAAAGTTGTCACTGCTGTCACCGCTATCTTTGCCTGCTCGGCGAGAGCGGCGAGCTTCTTTGCACCGCACGCGCTGAGCCAGCAAAGATAGCGGTGATAGCTTTCAGCGCACTAAGAGGCGCACTGCTGAAGCTTGGGGAGCGCAGAGGGAGGGGCGTGAACACGTCTGAGTAGGCCACACACCCTCGCTCCTAGGCTCACTTCCAGGCGGCGCAGCCTGTACCGCGAGCCACGCGCTCCTCCGTTCGCATTCCATTTTTCCCCGATAGTACGTCAGCGGATACACTCGGGTTGAAAAAATAACCAAACGAAATGTTGCGAGAGTTTAAAATTGTGAAGCAATCGTTAAACTATGAACTACACAAACATTAAAAAAAAATTTTAAATCACTTGTTTTTGCAGAAAATAAAAATAATGATTAAAAACACGCTTACCCTTACATGTTTTCGCAGGTTCGAATTCGTGGACTTCGCAGATTAAGGCAGCTTTTTTTCGGGGAGGCAGCGTACCCACTGAAACTCTAAATTCGCAGTTCCCTTAGTGCCTTTCAGTTTGATTATCGGATCCAACGAGGGTCATGGTGAAAGTGGAAGAGACATGCTGAATGCACACTGCTGGAACCTCTCGCGTTTTTTGTAGCCGCGGTTCAGCAAGCTAGAAGCGGGACTTCAATAAAAAAAACATTTAACAGCAGAAAGAAGCAGGTCATAAAACTTTGGTACATAAGTACGAGGAGAAAAAGACAGTTGAGAGTAAGAAAGGATTCGACAAGGGCTACACCCTACTAATAGTGAATTCCACTGGAAGAGTCGGAGCGCTTCTATCTCGGAGCTTCCATTACGGGAGGGAAACAACATACTTTCTTTGCCGTGTAACAATAAAATATAAGAAAAATGGCACGTGAAAACGTCGCAAAGGCACTGTAGTTCTAAAATTATTCCTAGAACTGGACGGCATCTGGCCTTTTGTCCCTAAAAAACCCTTATTCGGAACTGAGAGCAACTCTGACTCATTCCCTGCCCAAAACGCAAATGAGCGGGAAAAAAATGGAGGGAAGGCGAGCTCCCCACCGTCCTCGGTGCACGCACAGTTGTGGTAGCTACTGTCTTTGTTTAAAGAAAACGACGCGAAACAAAACTATTCGTTCACCTTCGAGCTTGTTCTCAGGGTGTTGCTTATGTCTTTATTCACGTCCTTCCGCTTCTGAAATCTGAGCGCGGGCTGGGACTGGATCGCGCGAACTTGCCGATAATGATCTTAACAAAAAACAAACACAAAAATAAAGCAGCCGACGCAGCCTAACCCACCCCATAGTTCCAGTTTGGGAGATCCGTGCCATGTGACATTTTTTTTATGGGCCATTACTCTTCGACACTTCTTTCGCCCTACCCCGAATCAAGTGCTCAAGACTCAGAAGAGGCTTCTCTTTCAGAGAAAAAGCGACCGAAACGCGGCGTTCTCGCATCGTGTAAGCGACCCTTCGGTTGTCTTACGAATCCTCCCTAGTCGTGTGAAAATTCCCGTTTTCTTTCTTTGGGTACTTTTGTCATGGCCCTCCTCTTGTTTTCCTGCTAAGGGGATCGCAGAATAAACTCCCCCTCTGTTTACCTTTCCATCTTTTTTTTTTTTTTTGCCAAGATCCCGTCGCAAGGTTTTTGCTTAAGTCTATGCGGTCCCCTCCCAACCCCCCCCCCCCCCCCCTTTCCCGGTGACGCTACCCAAAAATCACATTTTTATACTTATGCTTGTGGTGTATCGCGAGTAAGATTCCGTTGCAGCCATTAGTAGCTCGACTCGCTCGTTTTAATCATGGCTCCCGACTGACCGAGACCCGTTCTCTTTCAAACCGCGCGCTCTGACCACGCGAGGACCGCGCGCTTCCTAACATGTCCCGCCATCTGCTGTAGCATAAGCAGATACATCACATCTTCCCCTCACTTGGCTGTGATCCCGTATGTTGTGGGCGGTCTTCGTTCCCGCGTTCCTGCCCGGATGGGCATAGCTACAGGTTCGGACACTTCGTGACCTTCTGCAGTTATCGCTTCAGCTGGTACCTCCTCGGCCTGAAAGTCCAAGCGCCAGGCTGCTGAGGGTGTAACACTCGACCGACGCGCAGCCAATAGCCTTGGTCGTATGTGGTCCATGTGCCGTCGAACTTGTCCGTCTTCTGTCTGAATTGTCCATGACCGCGAACCCAGGCGCTCTGTAATGAGCCCCGACACCCAAGTTTGTCCACTTGGGAACTTCAGAACCCATACGAATTGTCCTACCATAAACTGACATGGATTTTCGGTTGTCGTTGGTACCTCGTCCTTGGGTACGCGTATCAGTCTCTCAAGTGGATATGGCAATTCTCGTCCAAAGATTATCCACGCTAGTGTCTTGCCTGTCACCGTCTGCACTGTGGTATGTTGCTTGTACAGGAACCGTGGTAGAAAACACTTAAATTCCTCCCTTTCTCTTTTAGCAAGCGCCTGCTTCCGCTGCTGCACCATCCGTTCCGCTTGACCATTTGTTGCGGGGTGGTACGGCGCACTTGTAACCGCCAAAACTCCATTTAGGCAGTAAAATGTCTTTATCTCTTTGGAAACAAAAGCCGACCTATTATCCGATACCAGTTTTCGTGGTACACCAAACGTCGCAAAAACGTTGCGTAACTCGCAGATAACGGATGCTGAGGTCATATTCGAAATAGCACGTACTTCAAGCCATTTAGTGTACGCATCCACAATGACCAGGAACACTTTTCCTCCATCGGTCCCGCAAAGTCTACATGAAGTGTGTCCCACGGAGTCGACGGTCTTTCCCATGTTGGGCTGGTCCCTTTGGGTATAGCCTTCTGGTGTCGCTGACACCTGTCGCACTGGGCCACACAGGACTCAATCTCCTTGTCGCTCCCCGGTCACCAGAGGTAACTTCGGGCGCAAGCCTTCATGGCGACCACTCCCCTGTGTCCTGCATGTACCAAGGCTAACGCCTCTCGTCTCATAGAAATGGGAATTACGATGCGCGATCCCCAGATCAGGCAACCTCGCTGTATCGATAGTTCTGTGGACTTCATCTTGTAGGCGGTAAAACGCTCGCCAGCTAGCTTCTTGACCTCTCCACTCTTGACTGCTTGCAGAACTTCAGAAAGCGTGGCGTCCACAGCAGTCTGGTCTGCTAGGTATTTAGCTTTCATGGGAGGCTTAGTCAATGCTTCCAGCATAAGAACGTCCCCTGGTGGTCGCGGTTCATCTTCACTTTCTCTTAATGGTGTTCTGCTCAACGTGTCTGCGTTTAGGTTGTGTTTCCTTGCTCTGTAGACGAGTTCGTAGTCGTATGCAGCTAATTTCACACACCATCGTGTCATGCGTGGTGACAGAACCGCAGGCACTGGAACTTTCGGACCCATAATACCCAGCAAAGGCTGATTGACGGTCGGTGGTTACTGTCACGTGACGTCCGGCAAGATACCGGTGGAAACGTTGCATGGCAAACACAATCGCCAGTCCTTCTCGATCCAATTGCGAATATTTCTTTTTCGCGTCTCCCAAGGTTCTCGAGGTAAACATGATGGGAGTTTCGTATCCGTCTTTATCTAGCTGCGCTAAAACCGCTCCAACGCCATACGGTGACGCGTCGCATGATGCCACCAAGCCTTTGTTCTCGTCATAATGTGCTAACACAGTTTCCAGGCTTGTTTCAATTGTTGAAAAGCTTCCCGGTGCTTTTTGTCCCATTTCCAGGGAGCGTCTTTTTCAAGGAGAGCGTAGAGATCCTTTGCAATGGTAGCGCGATTTTCTATAAATCGGTCATAGAATGACAGCAGGCCGAGAAACGACTGCAACGTTGTCCAATTCGTTGGCTCAGGCATCTCCTTGATGGCTTTGAGCTTGTCATCTGTAGCGTGAATGCCTGCCGCATCTATGAGGTATCCGAGGTACCGGACTCGATCAACTGCGAAACGACACTTTTCCCTTTTGAGACGAAGGCCTGCTTGGGAAAATCGCGATAGTACCGTATTAAGCCTTTCCAGATGTTGTGATGGTATTGATCCGCTGATAATTACTTCGTCTAAGTATATTCCGATTCCAGGAATTCCTGCTAGCACTGTCTCCATAAATCGTTGAAAAATCGCCGGAGCTGCTGAAATACCAAAAGGCATCCTCTTGACCCTACAAAGTCCCTTTGTGGTGTTGATGGTCAACACGTTAGCAGTCTCAGCAGTCAGGCTCAGTTGTTGATAAGCTTGAGTGAGATCCAGAGTTGAAAACACTGATCCGCCCTGGAGATTCGCTAGTATCTCGGAGTTTGTAGACAATAAGTACAGGCCCACTCCGAGTGTTGAGTTGATTCGAGCATGCCTTGATTTCGGAGCATCTGAATTTCGGTCTCCACTGCTGTCCGCATGGCGAACGGCACCGGTCGTGCCTTGAGAAAATGTGGCTTGGCATCTTCTTTCAACTCCAGGTGCACAGGTGGGCCATTGTGTCCGGTGATCTTGCAGTCGAAGACTGTCGTGTGTGCTTAGAAGCCTTGCAACGTTGCTGTTGGCGTCCACGTGGTGTATTCCGCTCACTCGGATTCTTAGTGCGTTGAACCAGTTCCTTCCTAGCAGGTTGCAGCCCCTTCCCCGCGTCACTAGCAGAGGCAGTACGTAGTCCTTGGACTTGTGTCGTACCCGGACATTGGCTGTGCCGAGCACTTCCACTCCTTCGCCTCACCAGGTGTGTAGGGTCACATCTTCTTGGTCTAGCCTCAGAGTGTGTTTTGGCCACATCTGGCGATTTGTTTCCTCGCTGATGATGGTGCAGCGCAGGCCGCTCCCGAGTCAACCTCAAAATCCATGACTCGATTTTCAATCTTGAGCTTGATCATGAGTGATGTACTTGATACTCGCACAGCATTAAGCTCATATAGATCTGACGAAGTTCCAGGGGAATCCTCCTCGGTTTCAGATGCATGATCTTTCTTTTCGATGATA
This sequence comes from Ixodes scapularis, assembly GCF_016920785.2. NCBI lineage: Eukaryota > Metazoa > Arthropoda > Arachnida > Ixodida > Ixodidae > Ixodes > Ixodes scapularis. The sequence continues at coordinate 89,590,168 of NW_024609846.1, read as the reverse complement.
TGTGTGGAGTGCGGGTATTTCTTGGGTCCTGTCCTCGCGAAGCAAGCCTTTTCAATGTGGCCCGTTTTGTGACAGAAGTTACATCGTGCGTTGCGGAATCTGCAGGAAGCAGCTGAATGCTGTTCCTGCACCTGTAACATCTGGTCGATTCGAATGTTCTTCTTTCCTTCATGTCTCTTTTTTTAAGTGTTGTCCTATCTTTCCGGACTTCGTGAATTTCGGACTTCTCTGCTGTCAAATCCTTTTGATGTTGTGCGGCGCTCTCTGTCCGCAGCGCCGTGTCATGCGTCTTCTGAAAAGTCAGGTTTACTTCTGCAAACAGTCGCTGTTGTAAATGTTCGTCGCGCAGGCCGCACAAAAAACGATCTCTCAACATTACCTCGAGAGGCCGCAACGTTGGGTTCAGCTCTGGCTGTCGAGCAGGAGGTCGTGCTTCGCCTGCGGAATCTGCAGTGGTGGTGCTAGCTGTGACCGCCGCTCGGGTTGCCGTCAGCACTCTGAAATTGCAGTCGGCAGCAAGCTTTTTTAAAGCTGCGACATAGCTCGATATCGACTCCCCCTCCTGCTGGTCTCTTTGCTGAAATCTTGTCCTGCTGAAAAGCTCCGTCGGCCGCGGGTCGTAGTGTTTCTTCAATGTCGCCATGAGCTCGTCGAAACTGACCTCACCAGGAGTCTTTGGTGCCACGAGCGCTCGTACAACTTCATAGGTTTTTGCTCCGCAAAGGGTCAGCAGTAAGGCCCTCTTCGTTGTAGGCTCCAGCACTCGGTTTGCTTCGCAAAAGAATTCAAGTCGCTCTGTCCAGGCCACGCTGTTCCATCAAATTCTTCAAGCTTGCCCTGGGTAGCCATCGTTCACTCGACCTTGTGGTGTCCGTTCTCCGACCTCGTCGCCAAAAGTGTGGTGTATCGCGAGTAAGACCCAGTTTCAGCCGTTAGTCGCTCGACTCGTTCGTTTTAATTATGGCTCCCGACTGACCAAGACCCGTGCTCTTTCAAACCGCGCGCTCTGACCACGTGAGGACCGTGCGCTTCCCAACATGTCCCGCCATCTGCTATAGACAATTGCAGGCATGGCGCCCCACTGGTGCCATGCATGGAAGCATCTGCAGCGTGCGCGTGAACGTAGCATTGACAAGCTTGTAAATGCACGCACTTTCCAGCACGAGCAGAGACATGGCGTCGGCCAGATACCCTGCTTGCAATCGTCTATAGCATAAGCAGATACATCACAATGCTTAAAATATTTTAAAGAAAATTAAAATGACAAGAAAATGTGACGAGTAACTTGAGTAATGAAATTACGTTATCAGTTATCTGTCTAGAAAGAAACTAATTGAAAATAATTCATTATAAATTTACTCAAAGAGTAAATAAATACAAGTAATCCCGTTACTTGTAACGGATTACTTCCAAATCTGCCCAGGTGGCGGGTTCGAATCCCTCCGAGGTGCCCGAAATCTGACGGAGGCTTACTCAGGAGAAGTTCCCATGTAACCGAGCTTTCGGTAGCATGTCAAAAGATCCCCGGGTAGTCGAAAGAAATCCTCAGTCCTCCGCTGGGGCGTGCCAGATGTCCGTGGTTGGTTTGGCACGTAAAAACACCCCAAAAGTGGCTTTAACGCAGCTAAAGTTTGAAAAGTGTCACTCGCCGCTACGAAATGCGTCCCGCAAACTCAGTAATCTGTGGCCAGGTTTGTTCTTTGCCCTTGCGCTTTTTCTACACTAAAAAAAACCAACAAATTTTTCAGTGAAAGGTTGTTTGACGCCCGAAGAACTCTTTCAGCGCGTGAAGAACTGCGCCCCCTAGTGCACTGGAAAGGCGACTGGGCGATGAAGCTTCCTTTCGCATAAAGAGGGAGCTTAAAATAACCCCTGAAAATAGGTTTTCCACAAAGAGTCCTTTTAGAGGATGCATAAAATAACTTTTTAGTCGAAAAACTCCTAACAGTTTTTTTTTTTTTTTTTTTTACAACCAGATTCTTTTTTTAGAATGTAACTTAAAAGCAGTCGGTTACTCTGTCGCGGTGCATGCTGATGAAACAATCGCCGACACATGTAGCAATATACGCCTCTCGAAGGTCACTTGCCGACTAATAAAAGGTCGAAACCACTTCACAATGGCGGAGTCATTGCAAGTCATTCCATAAGATAGCGAACGTCGGAGCGCGGCCAACTCTAGGAGCCAATGGGCCAAACAAACAGCGGCGAAAGTAGGACTTCACTGCGGTCACCACCTTTCTCTGTGGGTGGTTTTGTACCTTCTGACCCAAGTGAACGCATAAAGTGTGCCGTAACGTTGCGGTTTCAGTAAGCCATTCTGCAGGGATTCCACAGCTGCCAACAGGGGGCAGTCTCTCGAAAGGGGTCTATTGATACCGCCGAACGCGGCACAAAGTTACCATGGCTCGCGCGGCAAATGAACTCGTTGACACAATCACTAGAATGGTGGCTGCCGGCGTTCGGCGTCATCATATGACGTAGGTGCAAGCCATTCATAGAGAGGTCGCACCGCCCCGCGCGACCTCGGGGCAGAAAACCCGCAAAAGAAACACAATCTGGAAGATTCGTTCTGCCACTGCTGCGCTTCCGGATTAACGCGGCACAAAAGCGACATCAGCAAAGCGTGTCGACACAGACACCGAAAGCGAGAGGACGCGACGGCTTCAGTGCGAGGAGCCTCCGCCATCGACACACAGATTCACAGCCCGAACGAGCGCGACGTCATGAACCGAGACCCAAAAGACCAGTGAGTACCCGTTCTACAAAATTTGGTGCGTCTACTTTCCCGCAAAACAACTCGGAGAGCCGCTCATTGCAGTCACCTAACGCACGTTTTCTCGGAAAGCTTTGTGTCAGATGGGAGTGCCGATCTAGCCACTGTCACCGCCAGAGGTACGGGCACACTCGTGAAGAGAAACACAACGTCGAAGGAAATGAAGCTCTCGTCGTCATGCAGTTTTAGGTACGAAGTAAGCTCAATAACGTGGCCAGAGTTTTGCAGAAACGTGAAAGTCTTCCCGGTGAATGGTACTAGCAGCCGGTGAAGGTAGTTCGATAGCACATATAATGGCGATGTAGTGAAGTCCACGACCGGTTGAAGTGGGACACCGGACTTGTGGATTTTAGTAGTCCGTAGAAAGCCGGGGTTGATCCGTTTCTTCATATGAGACTGAGGTACAGAACCCTGGACTCAGTATACTTGAAGAAAGTCGTAATAAACACCTTGTTCAGAGTTGTCTAGACACTAACAGTCGGGTCCTTTGGCAGAGGCGTGTACGCGCTGGTGGATAGGAGCTAACGGCTTTCACCTCGTAGTTAGAGCGGTCCATCACCACAGTGGCGTTTCCCTGATCGGCAGGTAGGACCAGACTTGTGCTCATTACTTGAAAAATGTAATGGATTACAATTACAAAATTACCGAGCCGCAAATGTAATGGATTACCGTTACAAATTACTTTCGCTGAAAAGTAACGGATTACTTTACTCGTTACACTACAAATTACTTTCACGTTGCTTTTTCCGTACACTTATTGAGAAAACAATAGAAAAAATTTAGATATTTTACAAAAATGTTCTGCAACCACTATTTTTCATTTCGCATACGCCCGTATTATGGTAGTCCTTGTAAAAATAAAATATTGTGTTTCAGAGAAAGAGTGTAGGTGTACTCCGCTCACCTGTAAGCTGACAAGGCACCGAAAGCTGCAACCACACCCGCCATTCCTCTACCTTACGGCCTCTGGAAATGAACCCTGGAAGTGTGCAGGCAAAGCTCGCCGTGCGACTGCTTAGTAGTGGCGTCTACCTCCGCTACGAGATTCGGGGCTAAAGAAGCGATCTACGAAAGCTCCCTTTTGACTCGGGTGTTTCGCTGTTATTCACAAGAAAAGGAAAACTTGGTTCTAACGTTACAATATATAGCCAAATCAGAATGCTGGTGTCCCAGCTTACCTTGATGTGTTTCAGGAGATTAGAGTTTGTTGTTCTTGCTGATGACAATGGTTTGGCAAGGAAACTATGCGCTGAAACTCTAGGTTTCCGTTCTCCTTAATTCCCCAATTTTGAACATCTCATTAAGAGGGGGCCTTGGAAACGACGGACACTCCATGACCGAAAACTCGACCAGTCAGAGAAGAGTGTCGATTACGGTTTATCGATCGTTCATCGGTTCTCAGTTTCATACCAATATTCGTGGATCCCAAGCGAGGGGAGGATATAGAGAGTGAGGGAAGCGGTAGCCATCGGTCTCACAAAACAATAGAGGGTCACACCATTTTTTTGAGCGTTTTGTCTCTCTTTCGCTCTCTCTCTGTCAGCACTCCTTGGATGCCCTAACCCCCCTCCTTCTCCTTTTATGTTGACAGCTCACTGTAAAGTGAGGAGTGGACTCGACCACCATGCCCAGAGAGTTAAACCAAAAGAAATATCGTCCATACCATCGAAGACGATGCTCTTAGCCTCGCGCCGGGCGCATTCAGCCGTGCCTCAAGAGCGTGATAGAATACAGTAGTGCACATCAAAGTCAAAGAGAATTCGACCCCCTCGCGCGAGGCGACATCGTCTGTTATGCGAGTTGTCGACCCGCGAATCGAAAGGGTACAGACCAGTGTTTGATGTCTGTTGAGGTGGCGGGAGATGTCGAAGAAGTTATAAAAGGGTGAAACGGTGTAAAAGACAAAAACAAATAATTACGAAGAACTTTCTCCTGCCCGGGAGAAGAAAAACACAATGGAAGGCGACGGAGAGCCTATTTGGCGTTGTCTTACTTGATCTTCGTCTTTCGTATACTTGCCCGTTTTCCTAGTGGCTCCAGTGACCTGTGATACAAAAACCCGTGTTTTCTTTTCGGCTACTCTTCCCTTCCTGAAGGCTTCGATTTTGTTGAATTTGCTGTGTCTATGCTGCTGAATGTTCTGCCCGTATTGCTCCAGTTACTGTCTTATGCTAATATTTTAAAAAGTAACGGGTAATTAAAGTAGTCGGTTACCAATATTTTTATAAAAAAATTGCATTACAAATGACTTCCGAAAAAAAGTCACGTGGCAGTTACAAAATTACTTGAAAAGTAACGGATTACTTTCGAAGTCTGGCCGTGTGACAACAATTCTAGTATCGCCCCTTAGACTCTCCATCGCTGCCTTTTCTTCCACTGTGTAGTTCAGCTGCACCCGTCGGTCAGCCGTAGATGGCACGCCGATAGCCTTTAGGCAATCTTCTTCGCGGATGCAGAGGTACAATTCGTGTAAGTCATACTCGACGGCAACTGCCATCGACACTATAGGAGGCTTTGTCGTAGTCACGATGAACTTTTTTTCTGTTCGTCAGGACTCTAGTTTCGACGGCAGAAAGTGATCTCGAGGAAACAAAAAATATGAGCCTCTTGTCATTTTCGTGGGAGCCGGTGGTGGACGCTTGTAGAGATGCCAGTTTCTTCTGGTGGTCCGATCCTCTTCTCTCGGAAGATGAGGCGGGAACCGATTTGGCGAAGTAATCGATGGCCGGAAATGAATCCGGTGCACGGTATTCCAATTGCCTCCGCAAAAAGAGACCACGTCCCTCGTCTGGAGGTTCTCGCGGAATTCTTGAATTCTTGCATCAAGCAGATGACGTTCGGATTGCTCGACGATCCAATGGCCCTCGGCTGTGTTGACCAAACGTATCAGGTGCAGGCTCTTCGGAATTACCCGCCTTTCCTTGCAGGCCTTGTTAAACGTGAGGTGGGCTTTAAGGCGCAACCCCACCCCTGGATAGTGTGATCCGAACTAAGAGATGACGATGGGATCGTTTTCCAGACCAGTACATCAATGCAAGAAATCGTGTGTGGTGGCGCTTCGATACAGTATCGTATATTTCTATATCCTGAAATTGACAACACTGGTGGTTTGCTTGTTTTTCTTTGTGCAAGCTTTCTGTGGAACCCGCACGCCTCCGCCAGTTCGCGTGCAAGGGAGCCAGTTGCCTGAGCTCCGTGCTCACGTTTCCAGCAAATACGTTCAGAACAAAACGAGCGAATCATTATGAGCAAATGGCGAGACACAACACGCGACAAAACAACTGACGAGTGTAAAAATATAAGATTACTTATGCGTAATTAATACATAGGGGATTTCGGAGACCAATTACGCACATTTCAATATGATAAAATTTATATGACGGGCCGACCCTTTTGTCGCGCATGTGTTTGGCTCCTGATGGATTTCCAGAAAAACATGATGACGAAAAGGACGCGGGTTTCCAAAATATTAGATTAGCTTGAGGACTTAAACACCACAGAAATGAAAACAAATAAACTGATTATTTTTGGTCACGTGTCTTGATTTTTATTTTGACCAAAACCATATGAGACTAGAAAAATAAATAACACTCAGGTGTAGATGTTTAGTTTGGTAAACCCAAAGTAGGACGGGGTGCTGGAGTCTTAAGCGTAATAAAGTAATGTCAAGGTTAAAAATTCACTCACAAAATTAAATGATACGAATTAATTTTAACACGAGTACAGCAATAAATTCAGTGATTGGCCAGGCAAAGATTCTGAGTCTGTGGATAGCTTTTGCACGGAGTTTAAGTAATGAAACAGTCTTAGTTTGGTTATTTTTGCGTGCAAGCAGTGGTGTGCTACAACTTAAAAAAATGCAAAGGGTTAAGTGTGTCGTTGTATAAAATATGGCGTAAGTGCGCACATTGCACGCTGATTTAAGACTGAAACAGCGCTACATTTTACACCAGCTTTGAGCGTATCGAAAGCTAAGGATGCATCGAAAATTAAAGTTTATACACAAATACTGCTGAGGCTGTGGTGTTTGAATGTTCATAGTACTTCATTACCTTTAGATTTGGTCCTTATTGTTTCCAACAGAAAAAAGGAAATATTATAGCTCTGAGTTTATAAAAAAACTTTTCCTGCTGAAAGCAACCAATCATCTCGGCGCCGATTATGAGTATTCGCTGCATGTCAAGGGTGGTGTGCTGACGAGTTTTTTTGTTTTTTTTCACGTGCTATTTCATACAGTCACATTTGTTCTTGACAAACAACATCATTTACCCACGCAAGCGACCACATGTGAAGTTTACAATATTCTGTCTTGATTGTGGCACACGTGGCAAGTAGCATATGTTTTTTGCAATCCGCGAAATATAATGCTCCTGGGTTACCTTGTTGTCTAATGAATGTCGCACATAAAAAAGCACGAGCTAGATCGAAGCTAGAAACGAAAACAATAATGATAAGCAAGTGTGTAGTAACGTGAAAACTGAAGAATTTCACATACGCAAAAGTTAAGCTTTGTTTCACCAAATACTTTACCAGTAAAATATTTTGTATTACCGGGCGAGCGACGTGTAACCTACACTGGAAGAGTAATTCGGGGCATGCTGCCCCGAATTGAGCCGTTCCAAATTCCAAATTTGGATGTGTGTATGTTTGTACAACCTAGAACTACAGTCTGCCTCAACGGGCGACTCGTCTCCCAGCTGTAGATGAGCAATTTAGCCAGTGCAGTACATCCGCTAGCCTGGGGTCTTTAACGTGCATAACGCAGTATAGTGATTACACGACCGCACGCCGGTTCGATGGTCATCCAGATAGAAAGGGGCAGGGGTGGGGAATGAACCCAGGATCCCGGGGCTCTGCAGCGCTAGCTTTCGCTCCACGTGCTCCGAGCTGGTGTGCGCTAGCCCACTCGGCCACCGATCCCCCTTTTTTGTATTGATGACATAAAAAAAAGGACAGTAGAAACAATCACGTCACATTTTAACATAGTTATCTCTTATTTACATTCAAACTGTCTGGTGATGGTCACAGGGAAATACGAAGAAAGAGGGCTATGGTAACATATTTCGAATAGAGTCACATCTCTAAACATCAGGAAGATAAACACATTTGTCAAGAAGGGTATACCATTCTGGGCGTTTCTTAAGGTGATCGTACACATTACGTACATGTGACACAGTTTCTATGAAATTGGACTTTGTAGACCGCAAAGGATCAAAGGTGATCGTACACATAACGTACATGTGACACAGTGTCTATGAAATTAGACTTTGTAGACCACAAAGGATCAGCATTTCTATCAATAATCATTGTCTTCAAAAGGCTACGCAGACCCATCAATGTGAACAGGTCAAAAGGACAACTATCATTCTAGTTTAAAGGGATACTACAACGAAATTTCGGCGCTCATTTTTTGGTCTATATGTGTTCAAAGGAGCAACATCACATCGAACGTACCAATATTTCGTTAAAAAAGTCACGAAAAGGAATTTTAAAATGAATTAAACGATTAGCAAAGAGCACCTGGTGGATGTCGCTAACGCCTCTCTTGTAATACCCGCCTAAGAACCTTGACAGCTAGTGACGGAGGTTGTCTCGCCTCCGGCCACGACGAAAGAAGTGGGGCAGGAGGAACTCCCCTCTTCCCGAGAATGCCTTTTGTGTGTCGCAGAAGTCGCTATTGTCCCCCTACAAGATTGCAGAAGATTAACCTGTCACTCAAAATTCATATAAAAGCAGCCGCTTCGGTGGCTGCAACGACTAGGCCATCCTCTCGACGTCAGCATCGCCGTAGCTTTGATCGTCCTGAGACGACCTACGTCACAACTGCGTTGGATGTCACGTGGTCTCCGCTGGGCCTTCTACGAGCGCTTGCCAGGGTGGGTCGTTTATAACGAAAAATACAGCCACCAGGCTCAAAATACAAACGTGCGATTGTCTTTTACGGATATTGTGGATCATATTGAACCTGTGACTGAACACGACGGGAATATTTCAAATTTCGTTGAAGTATCCCTTTAAAGGCAAAAAAACGTATGGTTTATGCACAGATATTCAGATCTTTCTTCAATGTCCTTTGTAGGACATCCCAAAACAAATAGGCGTCAGTGCAAAAAAATAAAGCAATGTTTTATTGTTTCAGGTTGGTTGCACAAACGGAAGTTCACTGACCAAGGGACAAATATATCTTTTTCACGAAGCCAAGGCTTTACCGGCAACGTTGAAGTGCGGAATTTATAAAAGAATGACTTCGCTGTCGGTGAGACATGTAGCTTACACACCCGTTTCAGGACGTATTGTCCCGGGCCATTGCTGGAAACATGCAAAGCTTTCTGCGAAATTTAAATAAATATTTCAAGAAAAAACGCGCTTTAGGGAACTTTATTGAGCTCACTACCTCTCCGAGGTATCCCAAGGGACGAAATGTGCTTGCAGGCACGGTTGTCACTACCAAATATCCCAAGCAGCACGTTGTGAATGGGCCATCGCTGGCAAGTGTACTATGGCCAACCAGATTTTCGATGGCCCAAGCTTGGCCAAAGTGCTCGGCAATAGCAGTGTTTTTGTCCTCGTCTGGTGACTTGCCATTCACTTTATGCCAGTCGCTGGCCATTCACTTTAGGCCAGTGACTGGCCATTCCAGTCGTCGTGGGTTCAGGGATGGTATGTTGTCCCACCATTAAGATCCCCCGGTAGTGCAGCAGTAAAAAAAATAAAAAGAAGTAACTTTAGGTGAAGGGACAGTGCAACGATAGAGAGTTTTAGTAGATCGTTCCGATACCTCCGATAGCCCCGATAACGATACTATGCATGCGCAAGGGAGGCGGTTGCGGAGTATCGGGTATCGTTATCGGAGTCATGGGAGCGATCTACTAAAACTCTCTACTCTTCAGTTACAATATTTTTCACTTTACACAAGCTTACTGGCACTAATGGGAAAGAGAAGCCTTGAGTACACAGTAAAAGGTTTTACACACTTAAAGGTGTAAATCAGTTTGTCCCTGGGCTAACACCCTTATGGCGTTCAGGCAAGCACCCCTCATAAAGGGTGCTTGCTAACACCCTTGGTAAAGGGTGCTTGGCATGAAATGGGCACCTGCTGGGGTGGCCCAGTGGATGCTGGGCCACCCCAGCATCCACTGGGGTGTATCATGCGACGTTTTGGTTATATGAAGTACAAGGTCACATGACGGTCTCTCGACGCTGGATTGGCTGGTAGCGTCCGCCGCGCTCGGACGAAGGGTGAAATAAAGTATAGACCCCAGTGAACATTACATTGGAATGCGTTCAATAGACATGTCAGAACTTGTAAATTGTACAAAAATCATATATGGTATTGCATATTCTTATATTATTATTACATGATTTACAGCTTATCATGTTTACTGAACAAATTTACACTTTTTTCACTTAGAGGGATTGCCACATCACCACATACGAGGCATGTGATAAAGCAATAATGAGCCACACTAAACACAACTCACTTCATGAAGTAATACAAAAGAGCTCCTTGCAAGCCACATCATAACCCCATGGGCAATAGACCGATCTCACGAGGAGTTGCGCGACGCCACCGCTGCCGCGGTGCATTCTGGTACCTGTAGTTCTCCCCAGTTTTCCGGCCGCGTCGGCGCGCATTGTACGCCCGGCGTTTGGAAATTTTCGGGTTAGCACGACACCTTTAGCAAGGTGTTGACTCATGGCTTTCAATCGGTGGCTTCACATGTTGTATGCCACGGAGCTATAATAACAGCACCAGGCAAAAGGGCCTCGGATATTATGTCTCCCCGCAAGAAAGAAGCATGGCAAAGAAAGGTCGACAGAGCCGGAAAGAGCGGCAGGAAAAATAGCGTTTTACGATTTGCTTCGCGATTTGCTTCATAATTTATATCCAATTATTGCACGTCAGCTAAAATATGTAAGATTACAGGGCACGAGACATAGAGCGTGCCGAAGTGTTCCGCAAGCTGGAATCTCTCTGACCATTTGCTCCGTAGCGGCCTATTCGTTGGTCTATCTCAAATAAGACCTCCGCACTGCTTTGCGGAGGCCGTTTTTAATACACTTCTTACTCGGTGTATTTTGGTGGTTATAACTGTTATTGCGACGACATGTTTCAAACACAACTGTGCTTTGAAAGATCAGGACAATCACTAAAAAAGAGCAGCGATTCCCGATATGCAACACTTGATATAAAACAACTTTTTTCGGAAGCAGCCTTCATTTTTTTTTTTCCATACCAAAGCGAAAAAATTACATAATGCAATTTAGAAGTGCAACACGTATTCACCGCCAAAAATGTAACAAACGAACCTCATCCATTTTGTGGTGGTCTATCAGGCTGGTGTTACTGATCCATTCTGCACTAGCACCAGTCGAGACCGCAGAAAAAAGCTTCCCCCGTCGGGCTACTGTTAGCGTTCGGATCTTGCGCACACAAAACAAAACTGAATAGAAACTGTGCACGAAAAATCATCTCCATCCCAAGCTTTCAGGTATCTGGCATGGTTACTTCTTTTTGATAGATGCCAATTATTACGGCGCGTCAGGCATGGCCTTTCTGTAGATCAGTTCTTTGTATGCAGGCTTCTCCCGCTGTTGATCTGCACTCTGTCGCACAGGCTGTCAACCAGAATGAAACAACTTTTAGAAAACTATCGCTGACCGAGAAAGTCTATTTAGCTCGTCTTACTTGATGGCTGATTAAACGTTATGCACAAGACTGAGCACCACCAAGCTCAGTTTTTCATCACATTTGATGCTGTTCCGTGGTGCTACACCGAGCCGATGGTCCCTCGAATTTTCTTGTTCTTTGCTATTGCACTAGATGTTCACTTGTTTGCAAGGTAATTGAGACGTCCGAGGAGTCGGAATGCTCGAGTAGTGGCGCCGTTGTTTTTTTGTTTTGTTTTTTCCTACAGCAGTATGCCTTCGCCAAGCTCAAGATCATGTCTTGCACCCTCCTTTTTGTTTTTGTCCAGGGCCGTAACCAGGGGGGGGGGGATAGGGGGTTCTGACCCCCCCCGAAATTTTTTTCTGTGTACGGCCCTGGTCGGTGCACTGGCAGCCAGTCGATATTAATCTCCACCTCTGCGCACGCGCAGTGGCGCCGGTCGGCTACCGGGTACCAATCCGGGACCGGATCTCCGGTTTGCTGTAACTCTCCATTATATGCCACCGATGCACATGATTCATAGGCGAAAATAAGACAATAGACACTTTCAAAATGGCCGCCGTTGTCCCCGAAAACCCCCCCCCCCCCCCCCGAAATTTTTTTCTGGGTACGGCCCTGTTTTTGTGCATTAATAAATGACTGTAGGATTCAACTGCAAGGACGGTGTTACTGCATACTAATAAATAGCAGCGTACTTTTATTGACTAGTGCTGATGATTGGACTAGTTAGCAGCCAATTATTGAAAAGAAAACATGAAGAATATGGGAACAGAGGATATGAACACAACACAGCGCTGTGTTGATCTCCTTCTTCTTGTCCGTGCCATTCACATTCCATGTTTTTAATAACACATTTATTAATAATTTTCTGCTTGGTATCATCTGTATAGGGGTTCACTGGAACGGCCCATCTGCTATTGCATTCACTTTAGGGCAGCTCCCCCTTCCTCATGGTGCCATCGTTCAGGAAGTGCAAGGCGGGTGTCACTCTCACTCTTGTGGTTCAGTTCCCCAGGTTCCCATAGGTTTCAAGCTGCTAGCCAAACTGAGTCAGGCCTTCCAGCCCTGCAGGAAATGTCAATTCCACTCTTTTAGACGTAGACACCCACATTTTGCGTGTACGTGAAAGAAGCTCTAACAGAGAGGAAACAAAATGATTGGCCTTTTTTTAATGCATCCTTTTATTTTGCTGAGAACATACATAAACGTTACACGCTATTGTACATTCAGTGGTGCGGTTTAATTTAGGAAGAGCACTTTTTTTCATATAACTTTTATATAAAGAAAAAACTCAATATAATGGGTCGGGCATAAATGGTTGCTATGAACTGCCCTATACATTTACGCATTACCTGATATCATCAAAAGAGTAGAGTAGCGTAGGGCTGCACTGCACCAATTAAGTTTTTGTAACCAATTAATAGTTGGCATTTCTTTTTTTATTACTATTGGCTATTATTCTTTGACAGAAAGAATAACCGGGCGAGTTGGTACGGTGGTAGTCTTTGAACTCCATTATTCCAATATTCAGGTTTGACATTCGTTACTCCATTACTCCAATATTCAGGTTTGACATTAGTTAATTTTTTCCGCCTTTTTTCATGTTTTTGCTTTTTTATTCCAATATTCAGGTTTGACATTCGTTACTCCATTACTCCAATATTCAGGTTTGACATTAGTTAATTTTTTCCGCCTTTTTTCATGTTTTTGCTTTTTCTAGCTGCTCTGATTTTTGTAAGGGCTTTCGCCACTACTAAAAAACGTGACAACTAAACTCCTTTTATTTTTTGCATCACACAATCGTAAACTTAAAAAGTGTGCCGGCTCGGTAAACGCGAAGAGACCTAATTTCCGAGGGTGAAACCTCTAAAAACAACGGACAAGTAAAAAAAAAACGAACACAGGGCGTTGTTTGTCCGTTGTTTTAGCGCTCTTACCCTCGGAAATATGACGAAGAGACCGCGCGTCTCTACGCACAGGCATTAGCTTATGCAAAAAATCATGCTGCGCATGCTCGCTCTTGTAACGTTTTTCTCGTTCCCGCGTTATGAAACAAATCGGTGGCGAGCGGCTGTTAGGACAAGATGTCAGAACTACCATGACCTGTGATTAACAATTTGGGACGGCGACTGAATGCTTGAACTGCCGTCAGACGGCACCTGAACGCTCCGCACAAGCGTCGTCGGACGAGCGCCGCACGACGGCGCCCAGTACATGCCCACGGTTCCGCCGCGCGGGAATCTTTCTCACACTGCGGAGCGAGCCACAGGTTTCGAAGAAGATAAGCTATTTTCAAATAACGAAATAACACAGGGCAGAAGCATAGTTAGAATCAAGCATAGCTTAGCAAGCACACGGTACACGACAAAGTTTGAAACAGCAGCCCACTTCGCAGAAACAAAAGGAAGTTGCTAACCGGCGTTTGCACGAGTCGTGCATGAGCGGTTCTGAACTTACGGGCGTTGGCAAGACGCAGCGTCTCCCAGTTCTCAGTCGTCGATTGATATTCATGAACACGGTATTCGTAAGGAAGATATTTAAAATATCCACTAAAACGGCTAAAACGTAAAAAAAAGGAGATTTCCGAAGCCTCTCGAATTTCAACGACCATCCAACCGAGCCCAACGGAAGCTGATTGCGATAGTGATGGTCTTGCGCAGTCTTCAAGAGTCTCTTTTCCTTTTTATTTATTGTTATTTTTTTAGAACGATACTAAGCAAAATATTATTATATTAGTAACAATAAGAATTTCACTAAAATAATAATGTAAAACATTACAAAAAGTGAGTAAATCTTAGGTTTTATTTAAACTTTAGGTTGTTTCTTTTTTGTGTAAACCGAAACCAAAACTAACTCAAGCAACGTTTCCTTCGTCGTAATTGTTTGCGTGTGTGTGCTTGCATGCGCGTGCGTGTTTGTGCGCGCGCGTGTGGATGCGTCCGCGTGCATGCGCGTGTGTGTTTCTGGTTGTGCGTGCGTATGCGTCTGCGCGCGGGCGTGGGTTTGCGCGTGTGCATGCGTGTGTACGTGCGTGCGCGCGTGTATGTGTGCGACTGCGAGCGCGCAAGCGTCTGTTTGTTCGTTCTGTTGCACTGCGCCCGCAAGAAGAACAATTGGATGTCCCTGGACATTGTTGAAACACTAACTTATTGATTATTATTATTATTATTATTATTATTATTATTATTATTAATATTTGAGGGCTACTCGTCCTTCCACGTGACGGCTGCGGAAGACGAAATGGAGAAACTTTTTGATCCCCTCCTCTGGCCAGAGGGAAGCCTCTTCAAGGAGTTCACAGGCCAGCTGACTGACAGCCGTACCTATCAAGCGGTATCTCCAACACCTTTCTTCAATAATGCCGAAACAGATACCTAAACTAGACATTTATTATCAAAATGTCCGAGGTCTCCGCACAAAAGCTAATGAATTTTTTTCTAACGTAACCCTAACTCATGGATCTATTATTGTGCTAACCGAGACCTGGCTCTGTTCGAATATTTCTTCATCTGATCTCTTCCCACCAAATTTCACAGTATTTCGACGCGATCGCACATTCTCTACATTGAAAAAGACAGGGGGTGGGGTGCTGATAGCAATTGATACGTCGTTACAATGCGTTAGGCGTCCAGATCTCGAGACATCATTTGAGTCAGTGTGGGTAGAGCTACAATGCGCTAATGGCGAGCGTATCCTTCTCGGCTTTTATTACTTGCCCCCTGATACCTCTCCTGATGATTTTAGCCAATGTCTACTAGGCATTGAGCGCACAACCAACGCCCTTGAAAAATTTAAATTTATGGTTCTTGGCGATTTTAATGTCCCCAACATATGTTGGGAAACTGCCTCTGCGTCCTCAAAACATTACTATTGTGACGGTTGTAAGAAGAGGAAGACGTCACGTTGGGGACAAGCGGGGAACAGATTGGGGCAAAGGACACGCTTAAATAAAAGCGTTACACTGGTGTCAGAAGTGGGATCTTCAGTGAAGACGCCTTCTGCCGGCACGCATGGACCTTCCTCGACAGCCTGAGGATGAGATCCCGCGAACCGGAGAAGCCATCGCGCCCCGGCCGGTTCCCGACTCCATTGACCCTAACATTCGAACTGAGACTTCATCGGCCATTGAAGCCCTGCTGGATGCCCACCACCAACGGACTGCCCAGGAGCTCAGGCACAGAGACGCGGCCCTTTTGGAGGTTCTGTCGAATTTATTCGAACGAATATCGGTCGCACTTCTTGATGGCCTGCGAGCGCTCGTCCAGCCAGGACTTTCGCAGGCAAGTCCAAGTTATCTGCCGCCAACATCAGTGACGACAAACGTCGCGTCGACTATACCTTTATCTACTCCACGCCTTAAGCTGCGGCCATTGCAGTTTGACGGCACAGGCACATGGTCTGCCTACGTAACACAGTTCGAGATTCTTGCTAAAGCCAATCGCTGGACCGAAGAGCAGCAGGCACAAGTACTTGCAGTAAACCTCAGCGGTCCAGCGTTGCAAGTGCTCCACCACATGCCGCCTGAATCCCGTGGTTCGTACACCTTGCTGGTCCAGGCGTTAGAAGAACGTTTCGGCGATGGGCCTCAACGTCACCTTCACCATGCTGAGCTACGTCATCGACGACAAGCATCGGGTGAGACGTTGTCCCAGCTCGCTGACGACATCGAGCGTCTTGCGCGCTTGTCGTTTCTCGGGTCTTCCGAAGACACCGTAGATGCTGTCAGCACTGCGGCGTTCATTGATGCTATTGCATCTGAAGATATCCAACAAGCTGTGCGTCTTTACCACCCCCGCACGTTTCGGGCCGCTCACACGTATGCATTAGAAGTGGAGGCCGCTCGCAAGGCCTCACGGTGGACAACCATGCATCAGTCGGCAACCACCCTTCCGACAATGACTTGCTCGAGTTCCCAAGAAGAAGGCCACAGCAGAACAGAAAATGAAGATGCTCAACCAACAGTTGCTTTTTGCAAGGAAACTACACCTGCTACCTCGCTAGGCTCGTGTTCAGTTGAACTCGGCGCTCACCTTATTCCGCTATACGAGACTACTGCTTCTCGACTTCAACAAGATGACGCTGTCCTCCTAAAAAGCTTTCTATCTCGTTTTTCGACGGTATTCAGCAGTAGCAACACCGATTTGGGAAAAACAAATCTGACCGCACACCGCATCATAACCGGTGATGCTGCGCCCATTCGACAGCCACCTCGCAGGGTGCCGCTGGCTAAGCGCGCGCACGTAAATGACCTTGTTCAAGAAATGCTCACACAAGGTGTCATTGAGCCAGCCTATGGACCCTGGTCTTCGCCGATCACCCTGGTAAAAAAAAAAGATGGATCGACTCGATTTTGCGTGGATTATAGAAAGCTGAATGACGTTACAAAGAAGGATGCCTTTCCACTACCACGGACAGATGACATCTTAGACGCACTCGCGGGTTCCACTTGGTTCTCGACTCTCGACCTGAAGAGCGGCTACTGGCAGGTTCCAGTACATTCAACTGACCGCGAAAAAACAGCCTTCAGCACAGGCTGTGCACTCTACCAATTTACAGTCATGCCATTCGGGTTGTGTAATGCGCCCGCAACGTTCCAACGTCTGTTGGAGAAGGTTCTTCAGGGACTGACCTGGTCTGCGTGCCTTGTTTATTTAGACGATATCGTGGTTCTTGGGAAAACGTTCGCCGAACACTTGGCAAATCTTGAGCTGGTTATTCAGCGACTTCAGGACGCAAACCTGAAACTAACTCCTAAAAAATGCACCCTATTTGCTAGGGAAACTCGGTACCTAGGCCACGTTATCTCAGCCAATGGAGTTTCTCCTGACCCAACGAAGTTGTGTGCCATAACCGATTGGCCGACCCCGACATCAGGTGCGGACGTTCTGAGTTTCCTTGGCTTAGCGACTTACTACCGGCGATTTGTTCCTGGTTTCTCGCGAGTCGCTAAACCGCTTTATGCTCTAACTGAGAAGTCCAAGGTGTTCAACTGGTCCACCGAATGTCAAGACTCCTTCGAGGCACTCAAGCAGGCATTAACATCGCCCCCTGCACTGGCTTACCCAAGAGATGACGCCTTATTTATTCTTGATACAGATGCAAGCAACACTGCAGCCGGTGGCATTCTATCCCAACAGCAAGAGGGCCACGAGCGAATCATCGGGTATTATAGCAAAGCATTCACAAAACCGGAGCGTAACTATTGCACCACAAGACGCGAACTTCTTGCGATAGTCAAGGCGCTCTCTCACTTCAATCACTACTTGTGCGGCAGGAAATTCATTATTCGTACAGACCACGCGGCTTTGACATGGTTGCTTGGTTTCAAGGCGCCAGAAGGACAAGTGGCCCGCTGGCTAGAACAGCTCCAGCAGTACAACTTTGAGATCAAACATCGAGCCGGATCACATCACAGCAACGCTGACGCCCTCTCCAGACGACCATGCAGTGAGGGCTCCTGTCGACAGTGCTTGAGCATGATCCGCCGTAATTCGACCCGAACAGACATGTTCTGCCAGGTAGCCATCTCTAACAACATGTGGTCACCTGAAGAGATCCAAGAGGCCCAGTTGCGCGACCCTGCTGTCGGCCTATGTGTCCAATGGAAGCGAAGCGGTCGCCGACCGCCACGTACCGAGATATCTCATCTTTCTCCAGACGTCTTAAGCTACTGGGCCCAGTGGGACACGCTGGAATTGCGCAACGGACTTCTTTATCGTCGCTGGGAGTCACCTACTGGTGACCGAGTCGTGTGGCAGCTAGTGGCACCACCCGAGTTTCGCGCCCAGATTTTCAGACAGCTTCACAGCAGTCCTGAAGGAGGCCATTTTGGCTTCAATCGCACCCTTCGGAAGATACGCGAGCGCTTCTACTGGTTGCAGTGCCATAATGACGTTAGATTATGGTGCCGGCAATGCGACATGTGCGCCTCGCGTAAGGGTCCACACAAGAAAGCGCACGCGCCTTTGCAAGAGTGCATCAGTGGAGCACCATTTGAACGTATCGCCATCGATGTTCTATAGGTCCATTACCACGATCAAAAACTGGAAACAGGTATCTTCTCGTCATTGTGGACTACTTTTCGAAATGGCCAGAAGCCATCGCCATTCCTGATCAGACTGCCCCTGTTGTGGCGGATGCTCTGGTGACTCACTGGATATCCCGATACGGCGCACCCTTGGCACTGCATTCCGACCAAGGGCGGAACTTTGAGTCCCAAGTATTTAAAGAGGTTTGTCAACAATTTAACATAACCAAGACAAGAACGACGCCACTGCATCCTCAGTCCAATGGACTCGTGGAGCGCTTTAATCGCACCATACTGCAGCATTTGGCTATGTTTGTTAATAGCCACCATAACAATTGGGACGACTGTGTTCCTTTGTTTCTCTACTCCTACCGAACAGCGGTCCATGAAGTCACCGGGTATAGACAATTGCAAGCATGGCGCCACAAGTGGTGCCCCATGCGTGCAAGCGCGTGCAACGCGCGGGTGAACGTAGCTTTGGCAAGCTCGTAATCGCACGGGCGTGCCTGCTCGAGCAGAGACATGGCGGCGGCCAGTCGCCCAGCTTGCAATCGTCTATACACCTGCTATGATTCTCTTTGGGCGGGAAATTCGTATGCCCTGCGATCTCGCCTTCTCAAGACCGCCAGACCGCCCCTCTCAACCAGAGCCGTACATTAATGACCTGATGGCACGTCTTGAACAGACCCACGACTTCGTCAAAAGCCGCTTGTCTACCGGCTTTCAGCGCATGAAGGCACGCTATGACGAGCACAGCACGCAAGAGGTTTTTGAACCGGGTGACAGAGTATGGCTCTATAACCCGCTACGAAAACGAGGACTTTCACCGAAACTTCAAAGGAACTGGCAAGGGCCATACACTGTTGTCGCGCGTCTTAACGACGTGGTGTACCGTGTGAGACACAAGATCCGTTCTCGCATGTTTGTGGTACACAGGAACCGCCTCGCTCGCTACGAGGGCAGCTCTACCTAAAATGAGACTGAAAAGTAGTTTTCTTTTTGGAGGGGGAATAGTGTGACGGTTGTAAGAAGAGGAAGACGTCACGTTGGGGACAAGCGGGGAACAGATTGGGGCAAAGGACACGCTTAAATAAAAGCGTTACACTATATTATTCAAAAATCTCATCTTTTGCTTAATTTCGCATCATTTACGAACTTAAGACAATATAACTGTATCCCGAACACCCAGGGCAACATGCTTGATCTTTGCTTCTCGGATCTTGACTGCATAGATGTAACTGAGGGTGCGTCAGGCTTGGTTCCCCCCGACGGATATCACCCCCCTTTGGAGATTAGTATACCTGTCCGACAGGGCATGAGACGTTGTTCACGGAAACATCCTGAAGGGAATAGACACAATTTTTGCGCTGGAGATTATGTTAGTTTGTACGATCATTTCTCCAATTACGACTGGTCCTCAATTATCCTGTGTTCTGACGTTGATCAACAGGTTCGCGATTTCACTCGAATCGTCCGAGAAGGAATGGATCAATTCATCCCGCTTCGTAAAACATCAGGCTCAAAGTTTCCCTTCTGGTTCTCGCACGAATTACGTACTTTAATGAATAAGAAATTGCGCGCTCATCGAAAGTTTAAAAAGAACGATACCCCCGAATTAAAATCAGAATTTGGGCACTTTAGGTCTCTCTGCAAGGAAGTTTTTAAACGTGATCGTCAGGCGTACACTGATTCCGTCGAGTTGCAGCTAACTAAAAATCCCAAAGAATTCTGGAAGTATGTTCGCTCTCGGTCCCAGAAAAAAGGTAGAGGAGAGATCACCCTGCTGGACTCACAGGGAAACTCGACGACAGATGTTTGTGAAATCTTTGCACGCCACTTCCAGTCTGTTTTTAAGCATCATCCAATCCCTTCAACTACTGCCGCGCCAGCTGTCTCTGGGAATGCATCCTGTATTGCACTCTTTGACGAGGAGCTACTGCATGAGTGTGTAAAAAAAATGAAACCATCATTGTCTTCTGGCCATGATGGTATTCCGTCAGTCCTCTTGAAGGCATACAGTGCCATATTTATTCCTGTTCTAGTACAGATTTTTAACAACTGCCTAAAGAATGAGGTCTTTCCCGCCATGTGGAAAACGGCACTTGTTGTACCTGTGCATAAGTCCGGTCCAAAAACAAATGTGTCGAACTACAGACCTATATCTCTTCTTTGCACATTTTCGAAGCTCCTCGAAGTGGCACTACACAAAATATTGTCATTCAATCTCAAGCGTTATCTTATCCCTAACCAACATGGATTTATGGCGGGTCGCTCGACCACAACTAATCTCGCCTGTTTTATGTCAACCGCTGCTCACGCCGTCGCTAACAGAGGCCAGCTTGATGTGATTTACTTTGACTTGAGTAAAGCGTTTGACATTGTTAATCATGAAATGTTACTGGCTAAACTGTCAAAGCTAGATATTCACAACTCATTGCTTTCATTGCTCGAAAGTTATTTGAGTGACCGGAAGTGCTTTGTTAGCTCGAATAATAAGTTTTCTGCTACTTATGAGGCGACAACGGGTGTGCCTCAGGGCTCCGTTCTCGGACCTCTTCTGTTTTCAGTTTTTGTTAATGATGTTTCGACTGTGATTCGTCACTCTTCATTTCTTCAGTACGCAGATGATATTAAGATGTTTATGGAGGTACGAGAAGACCGAGACTGTGTTTTGCTACAGAGAGATGTTGATGCTTTTGAAGAATGGTGCCGGGGGAATGACCTAAAGATAAATAGCTCTAAAACGAAAGTCGTGTCGTACACTCGTAAGACACATAACATTGTATTCCCATATGTTATTCAGACAGACCTTTTGGAACGTATGAACAGAATCAAAGATCTTGGCGTAGTGTTTGACAGCACCTTAATCTTCTCCAGTCATGTGGATCACATCGTGAACGCAGCTCTACGCACGCTCGGGAGTGCGTGCCGCATCACTAAAGAGTTTATTAACCCCTGCACATTTCTTATACTCTACAGTGCATTGTGTCGACCACAGCTTGAATACGCTTCTGTTGTATGGAATGGAATTTGTGCCACTAATTCCTCGAAAATAGAACGGGTTCAGAACAAGTTTCTTTCCATCTATAGACATCGTTGCTCAGCGCGCATTGTGCCCACCACTACTGATGTCCCTGTCCCTGTTCAGCGTAGCGTGGCACTACCTACCCTGCTTCGTAGGAGAGAACTTGCCGATATCTTATTTTTATACAAACTTGTCCACGCCGTCACTGATTGCACGGTATTGACGTCAAGAGTACTCTTAAAAATTCCTCTAAAAACAACAAGGCAAAATGCGTCCTTCTGCAACAGGCGTCTACTCAACCTCCACGATCCTGTGTCCAGACTTGGGCATACTTATAATTCTTCTTTTTCTGAAACACTCGACATATTTAACAATAACACGCTGCAGTTTGTAAAAACGTTAAAGGCCATCACTTAAATTTGAACTGTATGCACTAACTTGCGGCGTTCACGCCGAAATTCCCCACTTTGAATGCATTTTTTTTTCTTTCTTTCTAGCAATTGGTGTTGGCGGTAGTACCATTAAGCTTATCGTGTGTTGTGACTTTGTGTTTACTTTTTATAATTTTTAAGTGTATTTTTCTAGGGCTTGTCCGTTGTTTGTGTTGTCCGTACTATTGCTTTATACCCTGTTCTGCCTTACATGTTAACACAGTGCACCTGTACCAAGACCGCAAGGTTGTTCCCGGGCACGAATAAAAACATTGATTGATTGATTGATTGATTGATTATTATTATTATTATTATTATTATTGTTGTTGTTGTTATTGAAGCATAGCCCTGAGACTTTAGACACAGGGCCCTAAACTTTTCTATAGCTGGCTGTAGCTGTATCTATAAATTTTTAAGGCCGACCATGCAAAGCTAAAGGGGGTGATAGCCTCCCATTGAATTTCCCATAGACGACCATAGGCCATTTTTTATGGGATGTCTAGGACTGTTTTATTTTGGGATTTGCCTCTTTATGTGGATGAGTTTTTGTGCATGTCACCATATTCTCATATGAATATTTTACTCGGGTTGACATGGTCATGAGACAGGTTCTAGCAGCTTGTCATGAATATTTGTCAAATATTTTCACAATATTTTGATTTCATGTTGCCAGATATGAACTTGAGACTAACTGACTTTTTTACTGTACACTTCCATCAATAAATATTTGTAAAAAATGCTAGTATTGAGCATTTCACCCTACTTTCCGATTTCTGAGCATGGAGTGATTTGTAAGAAAATTAAATATGAACTCATATATACAATTTGGTTTGCAAACATAAATATTGTATGCAGAAGAGGCACTTTATTATCAGCTATTTGCATAAATTACAACTGACATTATAAGAAACTAGACTGCTAACAACTGTTGCTTTTCAAGCAGAAATCTTACCTGTACATTATGTACAGAGCCATATATAAGCTTTCCAAAACCATTTCACATTATTTATTTAGCACCCCCCTTCTACACCCTTCTCACATTCTTCACTAAATGTAGGGTGTAACACGAAACAGCACCTTTTTCAGTAAAATTATGAGGTTGTATTCCTAGTTTTAGGGTGTTAAAATGGTGTAGCCGAGGGTGTAAGTTGCTACAACACCCCGTTTACACCCTTAAAGGTGTAAAAACTTTTACTGTGTAGTACGGCCGAGCATCACTGGCGCCAATCACCACGATAGCGTCAATAGCGTCACGGCGTTGCCCACCACCCGCCAACAACCACGTTGTTAACAACAAAACCAGCGTTCTGCACATCTAGGTCGAGATGTTCATTTTCTTTTTCTTTTACGTGTGATTCGATTTTGAACGTTTCCGTTGCGGTTTTAACCGAAGCTGTTAGCTTTCCTTGGCTCAGGAAATCAATATCCTAGCACTTAATTAAAACATTACTGAGACTAGCTTAAGTTTAATCAATATATGAGAGACGTCTTGTTTAGGCTCTTCCAAAACACAAAGCCTGAAATATCCAATCTTATCCGATTCAAGCACAAGCTGATCGGGGTGCGTGGCTAGCGTGGCGATTTACTAAGCTGAGTGCATTGATACACCTACACACTTAAAATTTTTACACCCTTATTCGTGTAAATGGCTCGTCCTCTGGCTAACGCCTTTATTCGTGTAAGGGTGTTAGCCGCCGGAGGTGGTGAAAATCGTGTTAACTGCTAACACCCTAAAAACAATATGGCGGCCAGTATGCGACAGGCGATACGAGCCTGGCGAGCCGTACGCGGCTTCTCGCCGGAGCAAGAGCATACGGCTCGCACGCTCGTTTGGTGTCATCTGTAGGCGCAAAAAACTTTCCAAACATCTCTATGTCCAAGCGCCAACACCGCAAATAATACGAGTAAGGCCGAAACCGCTGGAGACTGAACAGCCGAGACTGTCGCCGAAGTCTCGCTCGGCCTGCTCAATGCCGGTCGCATTTTCATCGCATCAGAAGCGCTTATAAAGAAGGGATAGCTTTACAAAACACTGACAGGCTGGCTTTATTGAACAAAACGCCCACTAGCCGTGGACGACAAGTTGACAACGAATCGCTCCGACACCCTCTGTGACAGCGGCTAGGAGGTATCGCACTCGCGCTCCGTGTGGCTCTCGATTAACTATTGCCTGTGCTCACCTCTGTTACGTGCGTTATCCACTCATGAACGTTTGTGCGTGAACAGCGGCATTCAGCACCTAGAACACGCGCTGGGGAAGCCGCCTAACCTCCTTTTGTTGCAATCAGGCAGCATAACACGACGACACAGCTACCAGCGGAACCGAAAAACTCGGAGCGATCCGAGCGATCAACATGACGGATGGACTAATGGCATCCAGCCCTCTAATAGTTATAGATCACCAACCACCACGCTTTTCAAATTGGGCGGCGACAACCCCCATCTAGCGACGAAAAAAAAAAGTGATCAACATTTGAAAAAAAAAAACAGCAGTTTTTTTTTGCTGCCCACCGCGCGGTTACATTCACTTACGACATGGACATACACACAACACTGTACATACACACGGGCACACAAGCACTGATCAATTGCACAATACACAACAAATAGTGCATACATCCTACTTATACAAACGAACAAGTGTCCCGAGCGGTATATATGCCCTCCTATTTCGCGCATCGGTTAGCCCAGTGACCACGCTAGTCTTAATCAAGATATGAAAAGATTACGCCAATTTTATTTTTCAATAATATTTTTTCTGCATTTGTCTTAGGTAGGTACACATATCCCTTAATAACTTCTTACAGCATAATGTATTATAATGATACGCGCCTAACTTCTAGTAACTCAACGTGAGTGACGAGAAAAAAAAATCGTGTGAATTCTGTCTGGCAACCACACTCGCGGCGTGGTTGCTATGGCGACGCTGTCGGTACGCGCGCTGGCAGCCGTCCAGCTGGTTCGGCCGTTCGGCTACGGCCGAGTGCGCGAGTCCACGGTGAACGCCGCGAACGCAATCGAGAAAACAAAGCGTCGACTACTGAAGCTGTACGTAATCGAGTTTCCGCCCGTTCGCTGCCGAATTCTTCGTAGTCTTCTTCCGCCCGCTCGAAAGGGAGCAGCCTACCAGTCCGATTACCGCCGTGGCTTCAGTGGCTTCATCTTCGGAGGGAACTGTCAACTGAATTAGTTCCAAAACGCAGGTGCATCAGGCAGCGCAACGTGGCGCGGTCCACGCACAAAGTCGGTAAGTAAACAAAACACTCGATGCCGTTCCATTCTTTTTTTTTTTTTTTTATCTACGGGGGCGCGCGGTGTTTCTGGGTGGCTCAAGGTATGGGAAAGCAACCGGAAAAATCGGCGCCTGATCGACCATGGGGTGAACATTTCAAGGCGTATCGTACGCAAACGACAGCGTTTGCCAGCGGAAGACTCGGTCGTCCGTGGCGAACGCATTTTTAGTATTTTTAAGGATGTTCTAGCTGCAAAAGAAAGGAGCGCCTTAAAATTTCACAAGGTAAAATACACTGCTGAGGAAACGACGCCCCTTTGCGTGCAGGCGCCGATTTTTCCGGCAGAGTTTAGCGCGCTGTGAAATGCAGTGTGCATTTAGGGAGAGTTTTGGCATTATAATGTTGCTCATTGGAAATAAAAAAAAGAAATGCTGGCATCATATGTTTACACACTCTTAGTTATTTTTGGAATCTTAAGTACCCTTTTTGTGGCAGGTATTGGACGCCAGCACATTTTACGTAGGAACGAAGAGTGCAGTCCGGCCAATTCCCTTCCACATTAACATCAAATGAGTGCTGTGAAAGCAAAAAAGAAAGTGAGGGTGAAACAGTTCCTGCAGTGAAAAGTGCCCCGAAGTGGAAAATATACTCCCTTGAAAAGGATCCAAAAGAAATAGAGGTTATCAGGTATACCGCCGAGCGTCACAGACCTGGACACTCCATTTCAGTTTTTTAAATGCCCATGCCCTGATGAGCTGTTTACAGCGATATTTGAGGGGACCATCCTGTATTGAACTCAATGCCACCATGAACACCATTTTCGGGTTCTGGTCACACCTCCACGCAGAATGTCCTGATTCAGATCAAGGAGGATATCCTTGACAGAATCTCCTGTACGACAACGCGGGCGGTCCTGGCCCTGGATACAAAGGGCGCCTTTGACAACGTCAGTCACACGCTGGTGTTCGAGAACTTGGCCTCAACTGGGTGCGGGCCCTGGATGTATGATTATGTGCGGGACTTCCTGAGCAACTGGATGGCCACCATCGGAATCGAGTCCATCCACACAAGCACCATCCCGGTACCGAGCAAGGGCAATCGGCAAGGCTCGGTCCTGTCACCCACCTTGTTACCTGGCGATGTGCAAGCCGCCTCCTCTACTGGAACGGATTCCCCGGATGAAGCATACACTCTATGCCGCTCTATGTGGACGACCTGACGATTTGGGCTACGTCGGGATCGGACAGCGGGAGGCAAGACTTCCTCGAAGAAGTCATTGAGACGGTGCAGAACTACCTCGAGGCCGGCAACCTCCAGCGCGCCCCCGATAAGTCTCAGCTGTTGCTCCTCCGCGCGGGCAAGCCAATTCCCGAAGAAGAAGAAGGCGGACATCCGCCTCACGTTAAAGGATGGTACCCCCGTGCCGGTGGTGAAGCGGGTTCGGATCCTGGGGCCTTCACCTCCAGCGGGACGGCGGACCTAAGTACACGGTCGACCGACTCGTCAAGACAACCACGCAAGTCATGCGCATGGTGAGAAGGATAACGAGTCACAGACACGGGCTCGAGGAGTCGGACCTGATCCGGCTGACCCAACCACTCGTCGTGAGCCACATCGCCTGCGCAAATCCGTATCTCAACCTGCTGTCGAGAGGTAAGGGCAAGATGGACGTGATTATTCGCAAGGGGTACTAGCTGGCACTGGGGGTGCCGCCATACGCGTCGAACGCCAAGCTCCGGCGGCTAAGTGTAAACAACACCTTCCAGGAACTCGTCAACATGCACCTAGCCAGTCAGTGGGAGCACCTGGCCCTCACACTGAGTGGGCGGCATGCCCCGAGCTCGCTCGGCATCCCCATCCCCGCATCGCAATGCGAGGCTATCCAGCTGCTGCTGGCCCTTTGGGACAAGATCCAGGTGGCACCAATCCCGTGGAAGCTGAACCCATCTTTGCATCCAGGTCGCTGGATGGCTCCCGGTCCCTTGATTCCGCTTGGTCCCGTCGTGTAGCATAGGGCCCCTGGTAGCAATTGGGCTAGCCCAGCATTTAAGCATGCTCCAGCCTTTTTGTATGTAAAGCAAAACAATTACTGCAACTGAATACTTCTTACCTGACGATAATCGTAGTTTGCACTGCTCAATGCCCTTCTGTTTTATCTAAAATACCGCAACTAAATACTTCGAGTACTGGTCGGAGCACTGCGGTGCAGGTGAAGTTTCTACTTCACCTGTTGCCCTTCTGTTTTATCTAAAGTACCGCAACTAAGTACTCCGAGTACCGGTCGGAGCTCTGCGGTGCCAGGTGAAGTTTCTGCTTATAAAAAAGTGTCTGCCCAAAAGCTTGCTTCGGTACCACAAGCTGCAACAGGAAGCATGATGCAGAGGCTTTAAGAGCAAGCTCCATGCTTTGAATGTTGCTAAGCATGCGCGCTTGTGCAGTGCAACTGTCGTTCAGGACAACGTGCTCATTCTTGGCATTTCAGTTTCACTTGCACTTAAAGGGATGTTGAACCGAAATCTGGATTCCATAAAACAGGGCGGCAAAAGCGTGTAACAAGATGCTACAAACACCAAAACATCACTCATACAGCGATATTTCGAATGGATGACCTTATTTTTAAAAATAGGAGGCGCATTTGACAGATTTGTTTGTCTTGTTTCTCCGAGAAGGAAAGGGAACGACCTCGCGTCTCCTCCACCTCGCCGCCTTGAAAGGGCGAAGCAGAGAGAGGAGAAAACGAGATATCTCGACGTCACGCACCTCATCGGTCTCGTTCAATCTCAACCTCTTTCTCCAAAAATACGGCCGTCCATTTGAGATATCGCCTTGTGACTACGAGTAGTGTTTTAGGGATTGTAGCGTCCCGCCTACGGCTTCTGCATCGTTTTCTGAAATCCAAATTTCGGTTCACCAGCCCTTTAAAGGGAAACGGAGTGTGGCAGCGATGGGATGATTTCTTGTGTCAGCTGGAGTTGCTTACCATTACCACTGTAGGGCAGCAAAGGCTACAGGCATGCAAGAGCGACTTTGAGAAGCGCTTTCGCAGAACAAGAGCTTGCGATAGAGCGTGTACTAGCTCGCACTTGTCGCCTTCGACCGCGCTGTCACCCTGGCAAGCCTTCGGCAACACCTTCAGAATGCCCGCATTCTTCAAGAAAGCCACAATGTTATGAATATACCACAACAATGCCTGGCTTTTATTTTTTTCTAAAAAAGAGCATTTATGAAACTTTGAAAATGCAGCAGTGCACGCTCATTACCTTCGGTACTGCTTAGTACGTGCTCACTCACGCTCACCTTATCCAGGCTGAAAAGCTTGTGCTCGGACGGGGCATATTGAACACTGGTGGTGTCTTTTGACTGAAGTAATATACAAAGTATGAACAGGAGTGATAAAGAAACACAACATTTAATGCCGGTCATCTCCACTTTTAAAAAGTATCTCAACGTGAGATTAATTTGACATTTCGTAGTAAGGGTGATGAATTCCAGACAGGGTGACACAAACCGTTTTGATAAAAACGTAAAAACAAAATGTAACTACTCCATACAGGTGCCCAATAGTTTGATGACTAGGAAACAACACGGAGGACTAGAGAAATGTGATGAATATAAACAAATAAAGCTGGTCATGAATTGAAGCATACTTGGGTATGTGAGCCACACAACTTGCAGCTGCCATCTCAAGAAAAACAAACAAAGCCTTTAATGATTTCGAAAATCGGAACAATCCTGGCAGGAGTTTCACAGACTTTGGCGATTGCACTATGTGATCAGCAATCAGGCTACAGGTGTTTTCTTGATTGTATTAATCACCTTGATTGCACCTGGCCGTAGCTGTGAGTAGATTAGAATAAGACAAAGCCTCTCAAGAAGGCAGCTCGTATTGTACGTCTTCTGGCCATGGGCGAAGCCGAAAAGCCAGTAGGCCGCCATGACCACAGTAAAGCCTTCGAAAAGCCAAATGGTTCCCTCCTGCATATAAAAGCAGAATTGATTCAGTCAGAGAATAATAAAGGCCGCACTGATGAGTATGATTTTAAGCATGAAATGCTTTTAGCTCCCGGCCACCAAACTGATGACATATCTTTTTGGGAACTAATGCCAAAAATCACTTCAAAACATCCCAGGTTTCGAAGTTGACTTTTGCGTTGGTTTTCTTATTTGAAACCGGCTTTGAAACCTACTGGGTCTCGAAGTCAGTTTTGGATCAGAAAGGTGTGCACTAGCAGGGTTCAAAATTTGCTGTCAAAATTTTGTTTCCTTGAGACAAGGAAACAAAAAGGAACATACACACCACCGTCTCAAAACCAGCACAGCATACAGCTGTCATTTATTTCCACAAGTCTTCTTCCTTGTCATCCCACACGCTACACATGCTATAGAACCTATTCCTATACACACTATGAAACCTATTAATTCCGAACTACAGCTTTAAAAAAATTATCCAACATTCAAATTACTTTTTTGTATGCCATCTCACTACCGAATTCTAAACCAAGAGCGCATCATTCATTTAAACCGTTTGAAGCAATCGCCTGACGAGGAGCCCGTTGTCGTCACGCTTTGACGGCGCACTTTAGTTCACCTTTCTGCCGCCGTCTTGGGAGGGGGTCTCAGGCATCGTCCCCGCGCGAATATTGCCACAACTGTTTAATTGATTGGTGCGGCACACAAACTTCTGTTCGGGCTGGAACTTGGTCAACAGTGTCCGAGATGAGCCCGACGCCCATTTCAGACGTCAAATAAACTTTCGAAATTGCTTTTATAATCTCTTTAAGAGTTTGAATGCAGGCGTCTATAATTCGCAAAATTTAGTGGCCGCGATTATGTCCTCTGTGACCGATTTGCAAAAATAAATGGCTTTACAGTAATGATTCAGATTGTGATTTATTGGGAATTAACCAGTGCTGTTAATAACATGCTCTGTATTGTCCGCTCTGCTGGTGTTTTTTCTGCCGTCATTGCATCCAAGCAGCTTGAAAGTGCACTGCTTTATGCGACAGGTGGCACGCACACACCGTGGCACTCACTTCATAGCGTGGCATGTGGTGGCAGCAAAAGCCTCTGCCAAAAACATGCTAAGCACAGCATTTGTGGCGGCAGAAAAGATACAAGGCTATTATCTTGCTCCCGAGAGTATGGTATGTTGGAGGTTAAGACGGTACGGTGAGGGGAAGAAGCTCCGTCTACACTCTTTCCACTTTAGCAGAAAGGATGCTATAGAGAAAAGAAGGAAACCGCCAATTGTGGCAAGCAAACCCTTTTTGGACTGGCAGAAGTGATGGGAGGCGCCAGGCAGTGTAAAAAAAGGGGAAGGGGGCGGGGGGGGGGGGGGGGGGTGGACTGCCTGCAAACGTGTTTACCAAGAATAAAAAGGGGGAAAAGTGAAAAGAGGTATTCTTCTGTAGATTCCTTTTTCTCCCGGAGCTGTGAATGTGCCATGGCCGGGCTGGGCTCAACTCAATGCCCCAAATCATATTTTAAAAAAAAAATTATTGCTGGCAGAGTTTTGCGGACTCCTAAAATGCCTTTACGGAGAGGTTCCACAAACCCTCTTTCCAGAACCGTTGGCCTAAATTGCGGGCATGGGCATCTGCAGTACGTTTTGCAGGAAAAGGAGGGGGAGGGGGGCAAACCTTGTTTTCTTTTAAAGTTATAGGTTTGAAAGCTACACCCCTTCAGAATAATCCCGCCCCCCTTTTCCGCCACTTTGCTGACGCCCACGATTGTGGGCACCTCATCACTTACAAAATGTTTCCTAGGACCCATGTGTAGAAAGTAGGAGCCACCATTCAAGCCCCTGTCATGACTACAGTGCAGACATATCACAATAGCAGGGAAGAACAATAAATAATAATGGACAGTCTGACCGGAAACAATATTGGTACAGTTTCAGACTCGCTGCTCAGCTTGCCAGCTGAGCCAGGCTAGAAAAACGAAATTGGCAAAGTGAATGAGTTGTGAGTATAAAGATGCAACAACAAAACCCTACTGGCATTCTTAAAAAATGCTGGGGCCTTCTTGTCAATGGAAAAGGCACTCAGTAATTAAATCCAATACTCTTTCGGATAGTGAGATTGATATCGTGGTAAGGTGGGTGCTTGTCCCAAGCTCTTGTTTTAGCACCAGTGGGTGTCAAGTTACACACAGCCAGAAAACAAATCAGCATAGCCAAACGAAGCACAGGACAATTGCATCCGTAAAATAGCCGATGTTCCATATTTCAATTAGTTTTTGATCTCACTCTGCGTAGCACACAATTTATAGCAGACGATTGTCCCTTTTTGGCTCTGTTCGCAGATGACTTGCCAGTCTGTTCGTCGTTTTGTTTCTGTCAGAGAATGATACCTACCTAGTAGCAAACAAACTCATTATTATTCCCTCATGTTAGCAGGCGATGCGTCTGGTAGCGGTATTTTATAGCGAGTACGTTGCACACGCACTGGCACCGTTCGAGTTCTCTCCCAGAATGCATCGCACTCGCAGAGTGTTGCACTGAGAACTAGACTCAAACGAATTCGCCAAATGCACCAAGTGCGGAAGACTGATGCTGCCGCCATCTATGTTGTAGAAAGAATACCGACCTCAAACCGAAACTGGCGCCTTGCTGTTCGGAGTGATGGGTGGGAATGCGAGAGTACAGTCGCTACCAACGATTATCTAGAAACGTTGGTCGCTGCAGCCTTTAGTTTATAGTTGCGATTACTTCAAGCAACACGGCTGTCATAGGGATAGTTACAGACGGCGTAAATTTCCGCACCCAGCTGTCTACAAAGCAGCTGGTTGCGATCTTTCAATTCTCATAACCGTTTACACTGAAGAAAATGGATGATGCTGTCCGAGCAGAAGCTTGATCCATTTCAGCATGGCATTATGCGTGGACCACTGAAAGGGTACGCATTAAAACTAGTCTGCTGGAATACCCAGCAAAACTTTTCGATTTCGATCGTCATTACAGGTAGATCCGATATTAGCTTTGGTGAGGGCGTCGAGAACGAGAGCTTTCTCGAACAAAATATGACGGGGCAAGTTAGCTGAAGTAGGTAAATGTTAAACATGATGATGTTGCCCAAGCCTCGGGTAAAATCACTAAATTTAGCTTTCTCTGATGCTTATTGGGCAGTCAAAGTTTCTGCTGGGGCAGTTTTGTCGACAAATGTTCAATTTTTCACCCGCACACGTTGGTGATAAACATCTCGGGGGCCGCTGATGCATTTGTTCTGAGCATTTCTTTACACACTGGTATATTTCAGCGTTTTTATGGCAACAGAGCGACTTAAAACCTCCAAATAAAGCACAGTTTGTCAACTGCTTCCTTCATGAAATAGGAGACGCTCACAGTTCAAGCTCGCGTTTGATTCCGTTGCCCGCGGGACGCAATTTCTATCAGAAAATCTACTTTTTTTCCTTTCAGTTCTGCGACACATCGTAGCAGACAAACTTTCGTCATCTGCTCCAGCACCTTGCCGGCCTAGCCGGAGCGAGGCACGACGGGATTGCATTTTGGCGCAATCTCGATTTTCTCAGTGCAGCGAGTGCATGCACGCGTGGGGTGTCAGCAATGAAACAAACTCTGAGAGTGCAACCACTTGTGGAGTGCCGGCTGAAACGAACCCGCTCCACGCTGCGAGTGGACACGCGTGGGCACGAGTGCCGTGAAACGAACTCGCTAATACTTCTTCAGTGAAAGCCGGTTGAGACCTCAATGACCAAAATCGGGCTCTCGGTGAGATGGAATGGCAAACTGAGAATGATTTCATGACCAGGGGCCAAACAAATAACAGGTGCATTGTATGGTGAGAGTATTAGCACCGAGAAGTTTGGGTGGCGACCTTTTACAGCGAGCCGGGGTGACGTCCTGCTGAGAAAAAAATTTACCCCCTCACTCGCCCTACAAAGGCCGAGACGGCGTTAGCTGTCGGCATATTACTTTCGGTTTTTTTGTTGTTTTTTTTGTGCGCATTTTACGTAGGAAATGTGAATTATTATATGCGGCCTTATTGAGGTATGGTCTGTAGCTGCAGGCGAAACTTCAACCAACATTCCGAGCATGGTTTCCAGGGCAGACAGTGCATGAATCACAGATGGTATATGAAAAGGAAGAAATGCCACCACACTTGCAGGAGCATTGCAATATATTTACATCCTGCACAATCAACGCTGCTGATGATTTGAATAAATTAAGAGGTTTTTTTCAACTTTGTTTCTAAACAAAAACGTCTCAGCGAAAAAGCTGCACTCTGCTCGAGCAACATGTTAAATATATTCTGGGCCATGGGGAGAAAATTACAAGTGAGACCGCCCAAAGGCCTTTGACTTAAATGCCATTTGTATGCCCGCAAAGCGGGGTCTGATGTTCTCCTAAAGCGCGAGACAAATGGACGGCAGAATCGTCCGATCCGACAGTCCGAACGCCGCTCCGAATTGAGACACACGCACACACTTCCGATCTTGCAAGCGACACAACGATCCATTTGGCTCCGCCCAGGAGATCCAACTTCCAAGCACACCAGCGGAGGTCCGCGTTCATAGATCTCTGGTCCCAGATTGATGGTTTAGCTCGCACGAGCGAAGCTAGGAGCTCGTTTTTGTTAGCGCGTGCATTCTTTGCCAGGGCCATCTTTCTCGAATGGATCAGCGGGATCCACGCGTCCAGCTTCCCGTCGCCCGTCCCGTTTTCTTATTCGTCCCGACAGACCAAGTATGTCATCATGACGTCCGCGCTAGCTGTGCTGTCATTGGCTGGACGCATCCGACAATCCGTCCGCCGTGCAAAACTATCTGGCGCGTTTGACGCATGTCGGATCGCCGATCTGACGCCTGAAGCGACCAAATTTTTCGGATCAGGCAGTCGTACTGTCGGATCGGACGTCGGATCGGATGGATTTTTCGCGCATGTGTCTCGTGCTTAACTCATGAATCTGCAAAGAACAGAATTTCAGTGTCTGAAACACTTACACCGCCGCTTCCACAACCCCTTGCACAACCGCCTTATATCGTGTGGAGGGAGCGGGGGGGGTTCATCGACGGGAGTTGCCTCCACCGATAGCTTTGCATACTTATAACCCAATTATAAGGGTAAACGTGACAAACACGGTTGGAAAAGCTATGAAAATTCTGTCGGCATAAGTCTCACCCAGCGCCTTTTACACTGGGTAAACGAAGCCCCGCTTCTCAACGTGCTTACAGCTCACAACGGCCGATGTTGACGGTGCCTTTCCCATCCTTAATCTGACTGTCCATGCTCTTTTTAATCTCGAAGTTTTCGGGTGGTAGAATATGATACCAGCTTCTTTTTGGAAATTGCATTGCAGCGCTGAACAGTAGGTCAGCATGATCACAAACCTCCGATCGTGAGGAAACGGGCGCAGGGAAGCCAGCCAGATGCCAGAACGCGAAGCGGAGTCCGTCACCAGACGTCACGGTACACCTGACCCAATCAAGACGTGGCGACCGCAGCGACACTTGTGTTTGCTCTGAAGACTAATAGTACGCCGTGCAAGCAGTACCATTGATCTCCACGACAATTTGCTGGATCGCGTGTCTCCGCTTGGTCGTTGCAGCTCAGGTGCGGCCACCGGATGGCCACCTTGGGACAAAGATTATCAGTCAACCTTTTGGAGCGTTGCGGAGGCTGGGCGGCAGTAAGCTGAAGACATGTTTTCTGCTCGTTCGTTGTCATTTACCGAAGAAGTTTGTTAAAACCCCGAACGGTGAGAATTGCGTTTGAGAACACGTGGAAATTTTTACGAAAGCTCAGCACCGCAAGAAAAAGGGGCAACTCGTCTAACGCAAGTCTTACCGTTCTGGCGGCATGATCAAAGCTTCCTTGGCATGCCAAAGTGCTGCATCTTTGTCTTCGCACACTTGAATACCGATCAAGAATTAACGCCGTGTGGATTTGTTTCGTGAGTGCAAAGAGCATGAAGATGCATGTGCCTCTGGAGCAGCATTTTGCTTTACTCTTACGACTGTATTTGTAAGTTGCGGCACTTGCAGTCCAGAAGCGGGCATGATCCAGTGGCGACAAAGGAGGGGTAGGAAGCTATGGCGACGACGACAGATTGCACACAACCATATGGACGGGCCAGGTTTGAAAAACTTCAGATATCGCCGCTTCATACTTTTGCCTTCGAAAACCTACCTTCTTCCACAGCATTGCTCTATTTGTGCTGTCATGTGATCCATTTAAATAGATTTGGAACATAGCCATGGTTAATCCATAATAGCAACCACCGATTTAGTTTCCTATTGATAGCAACTCGCTGGAACAGCTGGGTGATAGAGAAGACGCCTATGTGCGACATACCTTCAAAGCTCTGCCATGGCATTGATTCTTGATAAGTATCCAAGCGTGAAAAGGCACAGAGACGCAGCAGTTTGGCAGGCCCAGGAAGCTTTGATCACGCCGCAAGACCGGCGAGACTCGACGTTCGACAAGTTGTGCCTTTTTCTTGCGGTGCCGCGCTGTTGCAAAAAATTTTATGCGATTTCAAAGGAAATTCTTATAGTTTACACATTGCGAGCGTTTGGCGCTCCTTTCACTAAACAGAGGGGAGCGCCGCCGGAGACTGACACTCGAGAGTGCTCTTCGTGCTCCGAGCATTTCTTGGAGCACAAGTGACTTCTTTGCGCTCCGTGATGTCACGTCCACAAACAAGATGGCTGTGCCATTGTTGAGATTGTTGAAACAAAAGGCGTAGCCGGACAGCTGCTCCTTTTCAGTCATTAGTGGTTAATCCAGCAGGTAAAAACAATTTGATTTGAAAGCCAAGACAGCAATTAGCATTCCGGAAAAGGTTTGTTCATGTGCCTTGCCTGAGAACAAAGTGATCTATCGAACGAGCGTGCTGATAGCTCGGCGACAGAAAAGTTGCCGGCCGAGAAGACAGTGGGACGGCTGCCCTTTTTAAACTGCTTAGTCCAGCTGCAGCGAATAAAGATACTTAGATTGGAAAGCCGAAGCATCAGTTAGCATTGCGGGAAAGGTTTGTTCGTGCATCTCGCCGAAAACGAATTCATCTATTGAACGGAAGGTTACCGACAGCACAGCGACAGAAAAGTTGTTGAGATGAGAAGACAGTCGGAGCGCTGCCCTTTCTAGGATGCTTTGCCCAGAGAATCAAGATACTTTGAATGGAAAGCCGAAACATCATGTTCATGTCTCGCCTGAAACGAATTGATGTGCTATCTATTGAACGACAGTGTTCCGGTATCGGCATAGCACATGAACAGCTTCCATCGCATTCCGTCTCGCTGCAATACGGAACCACGAAATATCTGGCAAGTGTGAGGGTTTCGTGCGTCGACAAACAAGCTCAAGAATGTTGTCTTTAATTCAAATATAAACAGCTTGCACGGTCAATAAATAGATCAGCCAAGGTGCCTTTCCCCGCACGTGCTCGAAGCGAGTCTCCAAACCTCTAAGAAATACTTAAACGTTCGTAGAAACTTCATAATGTCGCCGTCTCTTTTACTTTGTACCCTGCCGCTCTACACCGGCTTTAATTAATTTACCACCGAAATAATTTTGGCTTCTCCCACCCGTATCCACGGGATGCCAGGTTCGTCATAACCGTGCGGTGGGAAGGAGCTTGTGCGGCTTGTCAATAGATTCGGTGTGTCGCGCTCCTGTACGCCATGCGCCGTTTAGTTGCTGTGCCTGGAGTATGAAACTCGGAGCGTCAGAGTAGGAGTAAAGGAGTGTGGACTTAAAGGGGAGCTGCAATCATACTTAAGCGTCTACCTCTTTTGCGGTTTCCACGTCTCTTTGGGTTCGGGTAAGCCAGCGGGCACGGAGAGAATAACTAAATATCAGTGAGTCATATTTTAACCGGACGACGCGGAAACCTCCTCCACCTACGAGGGCGACCCGCGTTGCCGAAAGCAACGCGGGTCGCCCTCGTCTTTGGTCCTGGGCTTACTACTGGTCAGAGCCGCTAAAAGCTTTTTTTTTAGTCGATACAAAATATAAGTGTCGCGAACCGTTTCAATTATGTATGAAAGTAGTTTTTGTTCAGTATTTTAGATCAGAAAAGAAACAAATGCAGTTTATAAAGTACAGAAACAAGAAAAGACCAGTCGACAAACCAGCCACCAAGCGGTGAAAAAAACGGCGCATACAGTAAAACCTCGTTATAACAAAGTTGAAGGAGGGGTCGTAATTATTTCGTTATAACCATTAGTTTGTTATAGCCAATGTCCATTTCTTCCCACTATTAGCAAGCAAGGGGAATTATGATTGCTTTGTTATATCCCGTTTTGTTATAACGAGCTTTACTGTACTAGAAAGGCTCCGACGAACAATGGGCTTAGAAAGGTCCCGGATGTACGCGGTGGCGCTGCGGTCGTATACTGGCTCGAGGATCCGACCGGTTCCGAGCGTTCCCAAGGCTTTCGGCGCGGGCTTGGCTGGCGATTTGACCCTTTGGCGGTATGGCAGCGCGAAGTGGCTCCCGTTCTGAACTGATCTTTACCCCGTGTTTAACGTCGTTTGTGGCCAATGAAGTGTTATGCCGAATTAGTCTTTAATCGCACGGCAAATGCAATGCGAGCTGCCCTGGCCGCCCACTTCATACAGCCTAGTCAACACGTGCTTTAGTGGCACCCTCTCGAGCCGTCGACACTGAGTGCGGCAGCCGTGAGCGCTCGATGAGCTCACTACTTCACGGCCACTCAAACCAGGACCTACGACGTCATGAAGGATGTTATTTTTTGCTTGTTTTTGTAAGTCTAATTTGCCTATAACTTTTAAAATAAAGCGAAATTTGAGAAAAGTTTCTTTAAATTACTACGTTCAGTGCGCTCAGGTTCGGTCCAAATTAAAAACCAGTCCAAAAGTTATTGCAGGGCCACTTTAACGCTCTCAATGACGACAAACGAGCAAAAAACATGTCTGCAGCACGCTGCCGGCCAACCTCTGCAACGCTCCAAAAGGTTAATTTTCCGTGTCCCAAGATGGTCGTCCGGCAGCCGCAATCACGGAGCGGGGAAGCGCAATTTAGCAATTGTTGTAGAGATCAGTAAAAAAATATGGAATGCATACCCTCCTAGCATCCATCAGGTAGGGATAAGCATTCTGTGCAGTCTATATGCCCATCAATATCAACGCATGTAGCCATTTGCAGGCAGTCGCATCCTTTCGAAGATCAATCTGGCCTTCGTCAGGCACCAGCTTTCGCTCTCAGCACACAGCCACTGTTGGTGGGCTTCGAGGCTACTCGCATCTTCACCCTCCACAGGCGGGGCAGCCCCGGTCTGTAAATGTAG
Organism: Ixodes scapularis; assembly: GCF_016920785.2. Lineage (NCBI taxonomy): Eukaryota > Metazoa > Arthropoda > Arachnida > Ixodida > Ixodidae > Ixodes > Ixodes scapularis. The sequence continues at coordinate 89,551,736 of NW_024609846.1, read as the reverse complement.
AATATGAATATGGCAGGTATTATTTGATAACACTTTATGTTTTGGCCGTGTAAAGAAAATCTGCATTCCATTTTCTGACATATCTGTTATGAAATAACAAGGTCAGGTGGAACGGCTCGAGTTCGCTGACTGAAAGACAGAGGGCTTAGCCTGAACCAATATCCTAGCAGCCTTCGATATTGGTGTGGGGGGAGAGAAGGCTGAACCTCTAAAGATGTCTTCAAATGATTCTCTAATTGCTTAACTCCAAAGTTTCAGGCTGCTGCACTTTAACGTTCTGAACTTTTTCCAACATATATTTGCGCTGTCGCTAACCATGTTCCATTTGCCAATTTTTTACACGCCCCTTCTCCTCCAATCAGAACAGCACGAGAGTCCGCCGTGAACAGACTTGGCATCATCGTGTGTCATATATCCCCGATGATTGCCTTCCCCACTAAGATGCATTAAAGCCAAGGCTCGAGCACAAGCTCATAGCATCGCTAGATGGTCGCACTGCACGAACCCTCGTGCAGCCCGAGTATCTACTAGTACTGGTAAAAGCGAGCGAGTTGAAAATGAATACTTAAAATCGAAAGAATAAAGCGCGAGGGACAAGCCCAGGACAACCACGTAAAGCCTGGTTCAAACAGTTGCGTTTGACCGCGTTGCGGCTGCGAGAAACCAGGACATCCCTGCTGCTTATATCGCGTGCCAAGATGATTCTTTGAATTGGAATCCACGCTTCATACGAAGCACAGATGTGCCGGTGACTCGTTTTCGGTTCTAAACGCAACGCAGACAAACACACTCAAACGCAAGTGTCGGAACCGACCTTTACGGTACAGGCTCACAGTAAAGCTGTGAGCCCGAACCGTCTCGCACGTCTAGCCTTCGCTTTAGTACATCTCAGGATGAGACGGAATGTATCATAATAGAACTGATGTGGTCTCACCATTCTGAGCAGAAGTGCGTGAGTAACCGATGCTATTTTCGTGGTCGCTTGCACGTAAACAACCAAGGAGCTTGTACACATCTTGCACTCATCTGGCTTGAAAACAACTTGAGCGTTGGCTTGGCTTGGATGTCAGCTGCCCATTGTGCTTACTTGAACTTCACGAAATCCTCTAAATTGAGCAGGCTGCTTCTTGACTTCTGCTGTCGGCGCGTATGTCTGCAATTCGGCGGTTTCCGAGTTCGACGATTCGGAAATCATGGGTGTACCACCGCAACACCCTCTTAACACGATTTCGGTAGCCGTAGGGTGTAAAAAGGATGTACGAAGGGTGTAGGCCTTTCCGTACACCCTTGAATATTCAAAAATCATGTAAAAATGGTGTAGGAAGGGTGTGAGCTCGGAAAAACACCCTTTTAACACGAACATGGGTGTTGAAATTTTTAGTGTGTATAGGTTTTTAAAGTAGAGAAGGGGGCTTATGGTCGGTATACAGGTACACTGGCTGGGTAACGGAGGGTGCGTCTTTCAGGAAAGGGGAGCATCCGCGCCCGATGCACCCGACTACAACTTTTTTTTCTTCGAGTGCAGTTGGGAAGTAAATATGTGGAGCACTAACCAAAAAATCGCGGATGTGGTATTCGCGCTAAGAGTGCCGCGCAGCGACAGAGCGGTATTGTTAGCGCGAAGATGACGTCGGCGCTGCTTTCGTATCTTTTTTTCATGGAACAACGACGGGCACAATATTTTCCCACTTCTAGTAATGTTCCAAATGAACATATCACACGGCAGTGCTAGTTAAGACAATAACCTTTCAAGTCTAAAGAAAAAAAAAACTTAATAAAACGGTGATCGTTTGCTTGCGCTAACAGTGTTCGCGCGATGCCCGCACTAATATCCTGCAAACCACTCGCTCATGATGCTTCTCTCGCTGCCCGTCGTTATGCCAAAGTTTCGTCAACGCGATGAAAGTTTAGATTATGGGTGTCCCTGCGGCGAAACTGAAAATCAGCACTTTTGGCCGAACACTTGTCGGCCATGTTTATGTCCACGGCGGCCAAGCTGAGAATCAGCACTTCTGGCCAAACACTCGCCGGCCGTGTTTATGTTTCTGGCGGCCAAGCTGGAAATCAGCACAGCTGGCCAAACACTCGCCGGCCGTGTTTATGTTTCCGGCGGCCAAGCTGAAAATCAGCACTACTGGCCAAACATTTGCCGGCCGTGTTTATGTCTCCGGCGGCCAAGCTGAAAATCAGCACTTGTGGCCAAACACTTGCCGGGCGTGTTTATGTCCCCGGCGGCCAAGCTGAGAATCAGCACTTCTGGCCAAACACTTGCCGGCCGTGTTTATGTTTCCGGCGGCCAAGCTGAGAATCAGCACTTCTGGCCAAACACTCGCCGGCCGTGTTTATGTTTCCGGCGGCCAAGCTGGAAATCAGCACTGCTGGCCAAACACTCGTCGGCCGTGTTTATGTCTCCGGCGGCCAAGCTGAAAATCAGCACTACTGGCCAAACATTTGCCGGCCGTGTTTATGTCTCCGGCGGCCAAGCTGAAAATCAGCACTTGTGGCCAAACACTTGCCGGGCGTGTTTATGTCCCCGGCGGCCGAGCTGAAAATCACCACTGCTGGCCAAACACTTGCCGGCCGTGTTTATGTCTCCGGCGGCCAAGCTGAAAATGACCACTTCTGGCCAGGCGCTTGCCGGCAGTGTTTATGTCTCTGGCGGACAAGCTATAAACAGCTAGTTTGTGGCCGGACCCTTGCCGGCCTTGTTTATGTCTCCGGTGGCCAAGCACTTAAAGTGGCCAAGCTGTCCAGACACTGGCCAACCGTCGGCCGATCGAAATTCACTTTCTGGTGCTGCTTGGGATGGCAACGCACTTTTACCTCGTGTCATAGGTTCCGAAGTTGAACCCCATACAAAAGTTGCGAACACTCTGTGAAACTTCTGAATTTGGCCTCTAGTACAGCAAATCACATGAAGTGCGTACCAAAGTTTCGCTGCTAAGAAGATATTTTCTACCCCTAACCTCCGCTGATTGGAATCGCCTTCCCGCACATGTAGTCTCAATAACTAACACTGTTGATATTAAAAATGTTACAACCAACTTTTTAACAAATGCTGCGTAGCGCGTATTTTGTTTTCCTCACTTAACTTTGTTACTTTTATGTGTTAACCTCCCACTCCCCTCTGTAATGCTTTCGGGCCCTCATGGACTAATAAATGAAAAACAAAAAGAATTATTGTTCCTAACACAGTTAAGCGCAGCTCCTTAGCACTGAGAGGCAATGCTGCTCCATGAAATGCCAGAGTACTTTGAAGGTGTTGTGGCCCACTGCCCACATCGGGAACCAGTACATTTTGCCTTCTTGATGAGCGCCCCCAGTCGTAGGACAGAAGTTTTGAGCTAAAGCGAACAGATTGTCTACGCTTCGTTTGTCTTCACAGAAAAACGAAATGTCATCCGCATATGTCACTTTTACCTCTGTGGAGTAGAAGCGGTGTCCTTCTACAGTGGGCTGTGTAGTATGCTTAGACATAGGGGCTCTAAGTACAGTGCAAACAAAACGGGGGACAAGGGGCATTCCTGTTTGACAGATAGCTCTAGACGAATTGGACCTGACGGGGATCCATTAATTAACTATAAGCCGTGTGATACAACTGCGGTAGCATATCTTTATACCTTTGAAAATTGTTGGTCCTAAGTTTACATGGCGGAGGATGTCGAATAGAAAAGAATGGGAGACGCGATCCACTTGTAGTTCTATCTATAGTTCAAGTGGATTTAGCTTTTGCTAAATCCACTTGAACTATAGCCACTTGACCTGCCTGAGCACAGCAGCTCTCTATTATTGTACGAGCTACGTGCGTGTCTCTCTGTATCGTTCTGTTCTTAATTCCACAGGTCTGGCTTTCCGTTAACGTTCCACTTTCTTATTTATATAATATTTTCTCACAAGTCTGACCTTCGTCATAAGTAAGAACCGCAAGATCAAAGATGTAGAGAAAAAAAATGCGAATACGCACACACACATTAAAAATGAAATTACACGGCGCATTCAAAATGTGTCGTTAGTTTACCAGAGAGTAGGAGTTTCGTACAGCGACATTGTACTCGTTGCATATTATAAATTTCGCCAGTGCAGTAAAAGCATTAACTCGGGGTATTTAACGTGCATCGCGCAGTAGGGATACACTAGAGCCACTAAATGAGCTGGGCTTAGAGTATCGGCCCTCTGTTTTCCGACATTCTTGTGAGCGCCGCCATTTCGGTACTTGTGCAGAGCAGACACAACTGCCGATCGCCATGATTGAAAGGTACAACTTCCTCAGCATTAGATTCGGTGTTAGGAAGCTCATGTAATATTGCTTTGCTCTGTCGCGAACTGCTTTAACATTTGTTGAGGACAGAAAAACGTTTACTGTGACTTCAGATGAAGCATCAGATAACTGGCAAACTTACTTTTCAGCTGACAAGAGTAGAAAGTTGGGCATGTTGGCGATTCATATTGATTAAAAACCGCAACAACACGACGGACACAGAACAAGACACAGACACAGCGCTACCTACAACTGGACTTTATTTCCGCTGCAGCTCGCTATACATACCGGAAACAACACAAACAAGTAAGGGAAGATATACAGATATACATCGTAAGAAATGAAAAAAGCAGAAAAAGGCTAAATGTCCTGCATCACTCATAGGCACCTACCCAAAACTTGTCATCCTTGGTCAAGAAACTGCAATTCTTTTTCGGGTAAAGATAAAGAAACTGCGGCGACATACTGCAGCCTTAATATAGCAATTTCTCGAGCCTCTAGTATTTCCCTTGTGGTTTTGTTTCTGTTTTTGTTACAGTCTGTGAGAAGTAGAGTGCAACCACAGACCCGGCAATGCACACCGAGGTGTCCTGATATGACGACATCGACGCAATGTGTCGGCGCACCCTCTTTACCTTTATCCGAAAAAGAATTGCAGTTTCTTGACCCAGGATGACTAGTTTTCGGTGGGTGCCGATGATTGATGCAGGACTTTTTGCCTTTTTATGTTTTTTTTTTGTTTTGTTTTTTACGATGTGTATCTGTATATCTTTTCTTACTTGTTGTTTGTGTTGTTGCCGGGAATATATACCGAGATGCAGCGGAAATGAAGTTTCAGTTATAAGTAGCGTTGTGTGTGTGTCTTCTTCTGTGTCCATCGTCTTGATGCGTTTTTTAATCATTATGATTTGAAGCCACAATATAGGCAGTTGTCGTTACTCTGAAGCGTAGCTTATTTAGTGGCACTAGGGTACACGATCGCACGCCAGTGCCACGCAGATGGACGATCGAACCCAGAGTCCCTGGAGGCTCTGCAGCGTGAGCTCCGTGCTTTGAATGGAGCTCGCGGTCGCGAATTTCTCTGCGTCCTCCGATCTGCGGTGCGGCGACATACTCGGCCAATGATCCCCACCGCACTTGGTTCAGCCTAGAGCCACTAGATGAAATACACATAAAGTAACGGCACTCGTTTCCCCGATATTGTTGTGGGCGCCGTCGTCTTTGTGTGAATACAATTAGCATACGCAATTGCCGATCGTCATGATTCAAAAGAGCGACTTCCTCAGCATTAGTTTCGGTGTTGGGAAGCTCATGTAATATATTGATTTGATTTTTCGCGAACTGCTTAAACATTTGTGAAGGACGGAAAATCGTTTTCAGTGATTTCAGATACAGCTTCAGATAACTGACAACCATAAATTTAAGCACCAATATCCACAAGTGTCATTACTCTGAAACGTAGCTTATTCAGTGACTCTAGTTTAGCCCGACCGTACGAGCACAGAACGAGAACGAACTGCATTACCTCGCTCTTTTGGCGCTACTTCAGTGGCTTCATCAGCCTGTAGCGTTGGCTGCGCTCTAATCTAAGGTAAAGCGAAACAAATATCCAGATTTTAGGCTTTTACAAGTCAACCCAACGAAGGTTATTGGTTGGGTAGTATCACGATACAAATGTATCGCGATAGTATTTCAGAAATACATTTCGTATCTGTATTTCTCTATCGCGATAATTTTTTCCATCAGTATCTGTATTCCTGTATCGAAATACATTTTGAATGTTCCTTTGTATCGCGATACAATCAGGGTGAAATGTATTTCGTTACATTTCTTGAGAAATACTCCCCCCCCTTTCCGAAAAACAAAAAACAAATCCGAACGCATTTTTTTGTTCTGAGGGAACCAGGGTCAAGGAGATGCTGGGGCATTGTTACCATGCTGACCAAATTTCCTTCCGATTCTCCAAACTATTTTTCTACGCGTCCTCTACTTTCTTATGAGAAGTGTTGCGTAGTGAAAGACTCTAATCAGGTGGCGTGCCAGGAGTGGAGTCAGAGCATCTTGTACCGCAGGTTCTTAAATAGGGGTTTCTTGAGTCATTGTTTGCTGGCATCCAATGTCCGCTTATGAACGTCTCTCTTGCCTTAGCTTACACCCCTACTAAAAAAAATCATTTGTATGAGAAATTTCTTGTGTCCAATAAACACATATGAATCATACAAGATATATAAGAACACACAAGAACATATAAGAACGATATAAGTATTATATGAGAACTATATAAGAATTATACAAGATATATACGAACCCCATAAGAAACTTATAAGAAAGTCCCCACTAGTTTCTCATATGGTGCTTGTGTGTTCTCATATATCTTATATAGTTCTTATATAGTTCTTATATGGTTCTTATACGGTTCTTATATGTTCTTATATGTTCTTATATATCTTGTATGATTCATATGTGTTTATTGGACACAAGAAATTTCTCATACGAATGAGAATTTTCAGTAGGGACAGTACACCTAGCCGGCAAAGTTGAGTCACGGTTCGTTGCAGCACGAGCCTGGCGGTGGTTGACTTGAAATAGTAGGATAATTCACGCAGTGAAGTTCAACACATATTCGAATGCGTCTGCGGCTGCGCCCGTAATATTGCACGGCTGAAGGGTACGTAATCAGCCGACGTGAAAGTGACCCGCTGCTCTGGTGATCTGAAACCCAGAAAGGAGGTCAAACGTGGCCTCGTTGTGCCGACTCAGACTTCGTATATTTGCGACTCGTCTCGAGCGCGCTGTTTCTCGGAGAGCTCGCACCTGTGCCGGCAATATCAGGTCGCGATCCACGATGTCTCTATTTGGAGTATGCAAGACGAAGCTTGAGGACGGCAGTCCATGCGTCGGTGGTGGAGGGTCGGCAGCAAGGACCTTCGCAACAGGGATGCCACCGTATCGTTTTTTCAACCGTAACAGAAGATAAAACATGTGTTCCAGGATGCTTCAAGTGGTCCACTATTCTCGAAACTTCCAAATGACACTGCCTGCACGAACTCCAACAAGGTAACCTACAACGAAAGTCCGTATTGTGCTTTCATACAGCAGCGTGGTTTTCATGTTCAAGGCCACACCTACAGATTAAGTATACCATCAGTTCGGCAGCGGTGCAGGACTAACACACGTCTAACAACAACTACCTCCGTTTGCAGAATTTCTGGGCCATCGAAACCAAGCGCTGCCCCAGTTTCAAGTCATCTCCTGCTGACTCCGCATTTCACCGCCACGTGTCGCCATCAAGGTCGGAGACTGCAGCGCCACGAACGACACCAACAAGCCTCAAAACATACAGAGCCGGCCGATTTTCCATCAGTTCGGCAGCGGTGCAGGACAAACACACGTCTAACAACAACTACCTCCGTTTGCAGGTGAAAATTCGATGAAAGTCTGTTACAAAGTTTTCTACAAAACCTTTTTTGTCTGATTGCACTGCTGCCGAACACAGCAAATTTTGTGAAGTGTGTTGACTGTTTCAACCGTTCGGTTTGTGTTTCCACATCTCAAGATGACTAAAGATGCAAAAGATTTCACCAAAGCTCTTGAAGACTTACGACGAGAAATAAGAACCGAACTAAGGGGACTAAAGGAAAGCGTAAATTACTGCAGCAATTCATGCGATGACCTGAAAAAAGTCGCTGACGACATTAAGGAACTACGGAGGGAAGTACAAACACTGACAAAAAACAACAAAAATTTAGAAACTGAGAACCGCAAACTAACTAGCAGGTTGGAAGAAATAGAACAATACCAAAGGGCAAATAACCTTGAAATCAAAGGAGCGCCAGAAGTAGGCGATCCTGTCATGATTGTAAAACAGATTGCAGAGATTCTAGGCAAGCCTATAACCGACGCGGACATTGACATCTGTCACAGGGTGCCTACACAAAAACCCACAGAAAAAAACATTATCGTACGTCTTGTACAACGAAGCAAGAGAAACTCTCTGTTGCAAAAATATAAAAAGAAGCGCATGACGACTTCAGATCTTGGTGCTGCTGGTGCGGCATCCCCCGTGTATGTGAATGAGCACCTGACTCGACAAATCAAACAGAATCTGGGAGCAGCGATCGCTCGAAAACGTGTCGTAGGATGGAAATTTGTTTGGTCATCGGGAGGAAGGGTATACGCACGAAAAAATGAAACCTCACCTACTATCAGAATTGCTGACCTCGACGACGTAGAAAAAATGACGGGGTAATCTCGGTTATTCCCTAGATCTTATTTCAACTACAATTTATATTTTTAATGGATGAAACATATCCGATAAAATGTAGATATTTTGACGACTCATCATTTAATCTCACGTTCCGCAACTTTGAGAGTAGTTTTTCTGCAATCCACGTTAACACTAGGAGTATCAATAACAAACGTGACGACCTGGAAATTTTTTTTGAATCTTTGAGCATGCGCTTTGACGCACTACTTTTTTCTGAGACCTGGATTCCCGAAAATGCTGAACCACCTTACTTTAATGATTATAAATGTGCCAGTTTAGGCAGAGAAAATAAAAGAGGAGGGGGTGTTGCTATCTATTTAAAACAAAATATTTTTTGGTATGTTGTTGAAAATTTCTCAGTGATCACAGCTGATGTTGAGTGCCTTGTTTTAGATGCCAAAACTGTTATTATTGCTGTTATTTATAGACCCCCCACTGGTAGTAAGGAAGATTTTTTAATTTTTTTGGAAGACTTACTATCTTTTCTTGGATCGACCTCCAAACCATTTTTAATTATGGGTGACACAAACATCGACCTATTAAAATGTAATAGTTACGTAATAGAGATGAATAATCTCTTATCTGCTTGGGGATGTACTAACGCTGTGACACTGCCCACCCGAGTGATTTTAGAAACTTCTAGTTCAATAGATATATGAATAACTAATCTCAACTCTAGGGAGGCCACATCTGGCATATTTACACAAGATATAAGCGACCACATGCCAGTTTTCTGTCTGACATCTTTCTATCGTGGCAAAAATACACCGAAACGCGATACTTACCCTTACCGACGCATAAAGGAAGAATCGCTGGAAATTTTTTTTGTCCTGCTCGAGCAAACAAACTGGGAGAACGTCCTTTTGGAACGTGACCCCAACCTTGCGTATGCACTTTTTTCTAACAAATTTAAGCTTTGTTATGACGTCGCTTTTCCCCTTATTCAAGTAAATAATCGTCAAAACCATGTACGAAAACCTTGGATTACAAATGACTTATACAGGCGTATTAAGATAAAAGATAGGATGTACCATAATTTTATTAAATATAGGCACCAAAATCTTCTCATCGAATTTAAAAAAACAAGAAATAAATTGAACTCTGACCTTAAAAAGGCTAAATCCGAATATTATCAAAATATATTTTCAAGGGTATACAATGACCCAGGAAAGATATGGGAAACTGTGAACGAAATTACTGATAGGAAAAAACGTGTGCAGGTAACGCAGAGTGTCACTATCGACGGCAGGAACGTGAGTGGACAGCAAATGGCGAATCTAATGAATATGCATTTTGTTGACGTTGGTTCACCACCAGAACACGAAGACGCTTCGCAATGCTGTATCACAGACGCAATGACTTCCTTATCAAGCACGATAATGCTATTTCCAACTACGCCATATGAAGTAGAAGGGCTTATAAATAAAATTAAAAATAATGCCGCAGCTGGCGTAGACGACTTCAAGCCAAGGCCTGTCAAATATGTCTCCCAACAAATATCTTATATCTTGTCACACGTAATCAATCTTACTCTAGAAACTGGAATATTTCCTAACGAACTAAAAATTGCAAGAGTTACTCCAATCTATAAGGGTGGCGGGGAACACCTTCTACAGAATTATATACCAATCTCGGTTTTGCCAATTTTTTCAAAAATATTTGAAGGGGTTATAAATTCTAGATTAGACAATTTTTTTTCCAGGCACAATGTATTCAACAAATGTCAATATGGCTTTCAAAAATCTAAATCAGCAGAGCAGGCACTTGTAGAAGTAAAGGATAAAATTATAAGCAATATTGAAAATAGATTATACACCTTAGGCTTATTCCTAGATTTTAGAAAGGCCTTCGATACGATCCAACATGACATATTACTAATTAAGCTTCAAAGGTACAGCATACGTGGGGTTGCTTTGACTTTAATAAAAGACTACCTTCAAAATCGCATGCAGTATGTTTATATTAACAACAGTTATTCTAATTCACTCAAAATAAAGTACGGTGTTCCGCAAGGGTCTATTTTAGGCCCGCTCTTATTTCTTCTTTATGTGAATGATATCACAAATATTCTGGGATCCCCTGAGCTGGTCATGTACGCAGACGACACTAACGCGTTTTTTGCTTCAACCTCTAAATCGGCCTTAGAATCTATGACAAATATTTATCTAAACAATCTATCAGTGTGGCTTCAAAATAATAAATTACAACTAAACGTTAAAAAAACAAAATATATAATTTTCACTCCCGTTAATAGGTGCGACAACACTAAGGTGACAATATATTTCGAAAATCAAATTATAGAGGAGGTTACAGAACAAAAATTTCTTGGTGTGTAGTTCAATCGGGAGTTAAGTTGGAACACGCACATAAATAAACTGAGCTCTGAGCTATCCCGAGCCATCGGATGTATTTATAAAATAAGAAATCTCATACCTTTGTGGCTAAAACAAAAATATATACTATGCTTTATTTTATTCCAAACTGTGTTATTGCATTTTAGTCTGGGGCACGACATCGGCAACAAATTACAATAGGTTGATCATCTTACAAAAAAAGATTCCACGACTATTTGAAAATTATAAAGGTAAGCCTCAAGATCTCCCAACTGAACCGCTGTTCAACAAATAGGGCCTACTTAAAGTGAATCAAATTTATTATTTTGAATTGTTACAGATAATACACACAAAAAAAACTCTTCGCAATTCCGCCAGAAAACACAACTTATCACACACTCAGACATAGAATCAGACGACCTCCAAAAATACGTACCAATTACGGAAAACAAACGACATGCTTCCAAGTCGCCAAAATCTTGAATAATACGGAATATCTAATAGATTTTAACTGCGATATACTTCAATTCAAAAAAAGACTAAAGACACTTCTGGTGGGCAGTGACATTGTATTCTGATATGTGTGTACTGTGTACTTATGAAATCATGTCCATACTTCACTTTTGAATTGTTAAAACATGTTTCTCACCAATTTTGTTTTTATAATTCTTTGCTGAAAAAAAAATTATCGTGGGATAATTGATCGATCCTGTTGTTTATTGTTTCTGAGTTGTATAGAATTTTATAGGTTCTTTTCTCTAATTTTCGTGTTCAATAATCTATGTACCCTGCACTGCTGTGTTAGAACTGTAAAGGGGACAGAGACCTCGTCACGCATCACGCCCTTAGTCTCTGCCCACCTCCCGGTCAATCCGGAAAGAAAGGAAATAAAGAAAGAAAGAAAGTTCATTCCACCGTGACGTCTTATGATAAACGTTGACAGGGGCGTGGTGACATTTTGATGGGATTTAGGATGACATTGAATTTGTTTAGAGGTCGAAGTCTTTTTGCATCCCTCGTCAGACAGAGGATGTCTGGGAAGGGACTGCGGTCAGTCCTTGATGGAACGTTTTTTTGAGTCCATTGGAGACTCCTCGTCGTCCGAAATCACTACCTTCAAGGCAAAAAGCCAAGCCTACGGGAAAGTAATTTCAGGATCAAAAACGTCCACTTCCAACTTCAACCTTCATCTCGTTTGGCTACTCAAACAAATTTGAAAAATGTATTGCAGTATCAGTATCTGTATTTGAATTTCTGCCCTCCTTAAAATGTATTCCTGTATTTATATTTTCAAATAATTTTTGGCACTATTTAAAATGTATTTCTGATACGTATCGCGATACACTTTTACAGATATATTTCAGTATCAGTATTTTAGCTACTATTTTAATGTATCCCAGTATTTGTATTTCCAAATACATTTTGAGTATTTCTGCCCAACCGTACTAGATATATATATATATATATATATATATATATATATATATATATATATATATATATATATATATATATATATATATATATATATATATACACACACCATTGCAAGAACAGCATTCCCTATAGCCTCATCGTTTCAAACGAATTTGCTCCAAAGACACAGATTTTGATGCGATCAGCCGAATTTTAAAGTCAGTGCTATAGAAACAAAAGTATCCACCCCGTATAATCGACGATGCAAGCAGAAAAGCCGAGCAACTTAACCCAACAGACCTTATCTGCCCGCGTCCCACGCAAAGCGACACACAAAGGACGAATTAATATCTAACCTATAGCATGAGCCATCCTAATGTAAATAATATGCTAAGACGACATTATAACGTTTTCGAATTAAGCGAGCTCCTTAAACTTGCGTTTCCATCCGACTCTGGGGTAGTCCACAGACGATCGCGTAACCTCAAAGACACGCTAGTAAACTCTGGGTAAAGTGGAGATTTGGGCCAGTTGGTTCATTGCAAGCAAAAAGCGCCGAAAAAATACAGGGACACAGACGAAGGGAAACAGGAAAAATTTACCGATCTGTCCTGTTTCCCTTCGTCTGTGTCCCTGTATTTTTTCGGCGCTTTTTGCTTGTAGTAAACTCTCGGATAAATTCATCGCCGCCACCTAACGAATGTATGCTTTGCATGACCCCAGGGTGTCTAATCTGTAAACAGATGCAGCACGCAAACCCGGCCAGCAGCACGCACTCACAGTTCTCGATCAAAATTAAATGGAACTTAACATGTGCCGCGTCGAATGTAGTGTACTTATTCGAGCGTAGCGTATGCAAAATGCAATGCATAGTTCAGACTAGGACGGCATTTAGACTGCGCTTTAAAAATCACAAATCTCACGCCATATCCCTTCCGACACTGCCTCTATACAAATATCTCGCTCTCCCGGAACACTGGCTTGATAAAGTGTCAGTGACGCTCCTAGAATCTGGATTTAAATCAAATCGCGAACGTGAACAGCGTGAATCCTACGTAATTTACCGATTCAACGCAATTAAACAAGGCCCGGCACTCTGACATCGATTAGAATGCTATCAGATGAATAGCAACAGTGAACAGGGGACATTGTTTTAGGCCCTTACTGTTAGCAGTGGTTCTGTGTTTGTGGCCGGAAATGGATCATCAACTTTTTTTCTTTTATTTCAAGGTTTTGATATTCTTTTTCTTTCCTTTTATTTCTAGGTTAAACATTGTTCCCTTAACGAAAAAATAGTCAGAGTGCAGGCGAGCTGGTGTAAGTTGAACATGATTGTAAACCTGAGACTGGGGCAAAAAAGAGAACACAACAGAAGGTAGTAAAAGAGGAGGCAACGTCTCGAAGTCAGCTGCAAAGTTTATTTCCTACACGCTTTATATACCCCATCTCCAACGCCGTCTCTACAAAAAATATGACAAGAGGACAATGACACTTGGGTAAACCTTCTCTTGTCTCTCTTGACCTCGGCTGTGAGACACTCACACAAAGGGTCACATTCTAGCATAACCACCGCCACTCGGCGAACCGTCACAAAAGTCATACCTTCTGTTGTGTTCTCTTTAATGACCCAGTCTCAGGTTTACAATCATGTTCACTTGTTCCCTTGCAGGTCTGACTCATGCATGCCCCACGGAACATCCCAAATGACCGTGCCTTTTCCTCTTTTTTTCTTTTTTGACAGCACTTTTGTTTGGTTTGCGCGTGAAACTTTTGTCTATTGTAAGCTATCGTCCAGGTCACCCCTGCCCACCCGGACACAAACTCACCCTGTGCCCCCTTTCAAAAAACTACAACCGTCATGCCACCGTCTTCGAAACTTGGCCCCGACCATCAAACTGCCCCACGCTTCCCTCTCACGAAAGCTCCTACCGTCACCCCGCCGAAATTTGTGCCCGACCGTAGCATTGTATAAACGTTTGCCCACCCGGAACTCTCCTTACGCTTCTAAGGAAACTCCAACCGTCATCCCGTCGTTTTTGAAACTTGGACTCGACCGTAGCATTGTACATATACCGCCCGCGTTCATCTGTAAAAATTCTTCCTGACGAAGGCCGGACTCCGGCCGAAACGTCGAAGAATAAACCGTCCGTTGTTGCTGTTTTCAGTAACGGTTTTCTTTTCCTTTCAGTTATACCCATGGATATAACAACGAGCATGGTGGCGGGCGGCCGAAGGCGTGCACGCCCCTGGACCTTGCCGCCATGCCCGTTGTATAAATATAAATATATATAATCTGCGCTTATGACGGGGAGCAAGGACGTGCGCGATTGCTGCTCCGCTCAGTTTTTCGGGAGGCAACAATTTTTACTGTGCGTCATACACTCGCCGGTTCCACTGCAACTGCTTAGATATTGAAGCCGTAGAATACGATATCTTTATGCAGTCCGCTAAAAGCAGCTACAAATGCAAAGATTGTTCAAGACGCGCTGATCCTTCCACAACGAGGCTTATCGGCGCCGAATTTGATGACGGGGCTACGACGGAGCTATGACGGGGGATGACACGGCGCGCCCTGAGGCCGAGATAAATTCTCACTTGCGCTCACTGCGCTGCTGCGCTCTTCTGGCCGTCTGCTAGCGAAAATATTGGCCGACGGAACCACCAAGTTTTTAGCCAACATGCATTTCAGTGCATTTCAAAAAAACGTCGATGTGAAAAATGCGCTGTCACGCTCGTATCTCCTCGATGAGCGCCGCCTGACGAAGCTGCCTCGGCCCCCAAAAGGAGCCAAACTGAATATCATCGGAAACATTTGGAAGCATATCAAGGTAGCCATGTCACGGCGTCCCCTTCACCGCGCCACTGCGCGCAAATCGTGAAAAGCAATCAGAGGTGAATGGGAGTGGCTTCAGACTGAGCCAGATTTCGTGGCCTCGCTCCATGATTTCTTACCAAACAGGAGGAGAGCCGTGGTCGCCGGTCAGGGGAGAATGACGCGGTATTAAATCATTTTGCAAGTTTTACTGCGCCTCAGGACCCCCTGAACCGGACTGCTGCCGATTGGAACAAAGCTTGATGCTACGGTTGCGACACATTGTTTGACGACTTTAACCACGCATACTTTTGTGGGGTGCTCCTTTATCCCGATCATCTTGTATAGTGCAGTTGAGCTTCCGCGCCGAGATTTAATATTTTGTGTCTGACATTTCCCTCTGCCAATATTCTTTCGATCAAGTTTCAATCTCTTTCTCCTGACAAATATTTGACTGTTTGTACCACCTTATTAAGACTAGGAATTTGTAAACAAAAAAGAAACTGGTGTCTTGTCAGCAACTTGTTTTGTTTGAAACAAACACGTGGGCGCAGTAATAAAGAAATATTATTTTTGAAGTTTTTCATACCAATCAAGGTTACAAAACCATCTCAGTAACATGTGTGCTTACCGTTTTTTTTTTTTTTAACATCTGTGATCAATGAAAAAGAGAAAAAAAAATATCTTGGAGCCGGGCTAAATCCGGCATACAGATTTTGGCTTATATTTTACGATGTCCTACTTTGTGCATGCCCTTATAATAAAACAAAAGCCACCTGCGACATCTTTTTGTGTGACCTTCAAAAACGATAATCGCAGCTGAAACTTAAGACACTTCAATATTTTTTCTTCACCAGTCAGCGTTTTTTTTTTTACGGGATTCTGTGCGATAGAGTAAAGTTAATCACTTCCAAAACAGGGACGACAAGTGTAATCTTTTGTTCCCCTTGCCGCCCTACCACACATGCCGCTCTCGCACCCGCCGTCTCGCTTGCAGACAGCCGGAAGAGCGCAGTGGCGCAGCGTGCGCAAGTTAGAATTCATCTCGGACTCAGGGTGCGTAATGTGTGCAGAGTAAGGCGATAGGCGGTACAGGTAGTACCGTGCGCCGGCCGGAGCGCTGTTTCAGCTCATATTGTCCGCGATAGTACTTATAGCTTGCAGGCAATCTTTGAACGCACACAAACGTCACGATCTAGAAACTCATCAAGAATCGGTCTGGGTGGAAATAACTTCCGCTGATGGGTTCAACCTTCTTATTGGATCCTATGATTTTACCCTGCCTCAGATTCTGCTATCTTTATAGACCACTTCCATTTCCTGGAAAACAGTATCGATATGACTGAATATCGCGTACAAATTTACGGAGATTTTAATCTGCCAAAGGTGGACTGGCCTTCCGGTATACTTAACAGTGCAAGCTCATGCACGCGCCAAAAAGCGTCCTGTTGGTTCAACTTTATCAATTTTAATTATTTTACGCAGAAAAACAGGTTTGCGAACTGCTTCGGTAATATTCTGGATCTAGTTTTATCTAACTTTCATGTCGCGGAAGTGACTCGCATAAGTGATCCGCTGGTAAATGCTGGGGGGCTATGTTGCGCTTTTTGCACTCCCAGGAGACTAGGGAGAGGGAAGTGACGTCAACGACACAGCAAACGCAGATTGGGTGTTGATTTCGTTTTCTTCTGTCAACATCCAATCTGCATTTGCTGTGTCGTTGACGTCACTTCCCTCTTCCAAGTCTCCTGGGAGTGCAAAAAGCGCAACATAGCACCCCCGATGCTTACCACCCTCCGCTCGCGATCTCATTTTCAATGTCTTTAAGGGTGATACCACCTTGCTGCGTGCTATAGACGCTTTGCAGCAGCAGTGCATAGGCGCCGCCATAACCGCCCTTCAGTTCTTGTTTCCTCTTATTACATTTACTTCGATTCATCGTTACCACAGCGGGGCAGGTTATTGCCATTTTAGGTTCTACTGTGCCCTTCTCCACAGCATTAGCCTTTCTGGAGGCTTGTCAACGCCCGCTTTAGTGGCTCGCTATCTGGGAACGACAAGAGAAGGTCAGCAATGGCGGCTGTAATTTGGCGCGTGTGTAAAGCGTCTATTCGTATGGTCTCGGTGGTTATTTTGGGTTATTTAAATATTTTAAGAAATATGAGTGGAACATTATTTTAAAAAATTCGAATGTTGATTTAATGGTAGATGGTCTTAGATCAGTAGTTCATTATGCAATGAACAAGTTTATTGCTAGGCACCTTCAACATCCCGAGAATCATCCAAAATGGTACTCTAAGGATCTATGACATTATTTAAGGTTAAAATTGTATTACCATATATTGAATAAACACACGAAACTGGATTTCTGGTATAAAAAATATAGCATATGCCGTGAACTAACAAAGAATCTCCTCGTTAATGATCAGTATATGTACCGTAAGTAAGTGGAGCTGAGCTTAAACAAACGTCCTGAAGAATTATGGCGCTTTGTAAAGAAGCCTACCAAGAAGGAGTCGGGCAATATGACGCTGCGCAGTGAATCTGGTGTCCATATGTCCCCAAAGTCTCTTTGCGAGCAGTTTTCATATCATTTTAGTTCATGTTTTTCTAGTGTCAACCACCAGTTCGCCTGTGACATGGGTGCCTGATGACTATTGGCCTCTTACGAGAATTGCAGCCGATGAGGTGCTTTCGGCTATTAGAAAACTAAACTCTAAACTATCGACCGGCTGCGATGGTATTTCTGATTTTATTGTGAAGCGTTGCCGAAATTTTCGCTCTTGTTCTTGAGAAGTTGTTTAACTTGTCGGCTGCAAACAGGTGTATTTCCATGGATATCTTCAATTATTGTACCAATTTTTAAATCTGGTAATTGTAGTGACGTCAGCAATTATGGTCCAGTATCTCTTTTAAGTGCATTTTCAGAAGTATCTGAGAAGGTGACGTACAACCGCCTATATAATTATTTTAAAGGAAAGGTAGTTTCTATGGAGCAAGGGGTTCTAGCAGGAAGATTTGTTGAAACAAATGTATGCACATTTCTTAATTCTTTCATGCCAATTATTCAAAGCCGGGGTTAGGTAGATGCAGTATATTTGATTATGTCCAAAGCCTTCGACAAGGTCAATCCTGCATTGTTATTGAAGAAGCTTGCGAACCATGGGCTTGGTCCCGAATATACTATCTGGTTCAGGAGTTATCTCCATGAAAGACGGAACTGATGTTAGAGTTTCTGGCTACTTGTCACAACCTTTCATGTCTATTTCGAGTGTACCTCAGGGCTCGAATCTCGGTCCGCTGTTTATTATTTTTGCAAATTATTTAGGGTCCTCCTTGAAACACTCGCAGGTGCTCATGTTTGCAGACGACGTTAAACTGTTTCGGCAGGTCAACATTATTACTGACTGTGCTTTGCTGCAAGAAAATGTCTATTCAATACAAAGATGGTGTATTCTGAACAATTTAGTTTCGAGCCCCCCCACAAAACCCAAGCGATGTCTTTTTCCAGAACGCGTAGCACATTATCTATATGTACTGTATGGGAAATTAAATTATAAGCCGACCACAATAGTTAAAAATCTAGGGGTGTTTCTGGATGATCACCTTTTTTTTTAATTTTCACATAAACCCCATTGTTAGCCAGAGTCTACACATGTCAATAGTAATTAATGGCCCATTTAACTAGACCATTTAGCACTCATCATTGTCTGTTGCGACTCTTCAGTACTAATGTACGCTCTAGACTTCAATTTGCATCTGTTATTTGGAACTCTATCTCTAGTACAGCGAGTGAAAAAAAATTAACATATACAAAAACGATTTGTGCGGATTGTCTATGACAGACATTTTGGTCGTAAATGTTATTTTGAGTATTATTTAATTTTATCCAAACTAAAACTGTGCGCTCTACATAAGAGGATATCTGTCCGGGATGCTAAGTTTTTGCACAGGTTGGTCCATGGGTCCATAGACTGTCCTGCACTTCTTGCTGCTTTACACTTCCGCATTCTCGTCAGTGCAAACTCTAGAAATCTGAGTTTTTTACCCAGATATTCATAGCAACTTGTCACCGATATCACGAATTCAACATGTTTTAGACCCGAAGTTTGGTAATGTTGATATATTTTTAACAAACTTGCCCCTTTAGGCGTGCTCTAAAATTGCCAAAAGTGTTTGCATGTGTATTAATGGAAACCATAAGTATAAGATTTAAAACATGTGTATAATTTGAAGCATACAAATGTGTGGTGATTATGTATTTTTTACTTCGTGCTTTACCGCAAAGGCCTTTCAGATGTTGGTAAGCACGCGAAAATAAACATTGAATTGATTTGCATTGCATATATATTCTTTTTTTTATGGGGGGGGGGGGGGGGGTATTTTGACCAATTTGAGATCTCTTGACGTGCAACTGAAATCTCAGATTGACCTTCGTCAGATTCTGGGCACTTCGGTCGGTATTCAAACCCGAGAAATAGAAATTCATAGGCCAGCGCGTTGGCTTACAGCCACTGAGATGTTATAATGTTTTGCGTTTTAATATCATTGCCACGTAAAAGCCAAAAAGGTGGTTGTAAAACAAAATATAGTCGAACCATCCCGACAAGCACAGTTGGTTTGCGAAAATTATTTCTGCAATTGACAAAAAGAAACAGTCAAATGTTTTTGCATACGCGGCGGAATTCCAACGGCCGGAATCGCTTTCATGGCGCTCATTTCATTTGGTTCGTCTTAGGCATCTGTACGGACGCACCGTGGAACGCGCGCAAAAGCAGCTGTAGTGCACCCGCAGCCTCGCGCTTGTTGTTCTGACATCTCGGGCTCGCTGACTGAGGGCATCCAGGCATCTCCCTAACCCCCCATTCACACTGGAAGCGGATCCGCGTTCGCGAAGCGGTTGCGAAAGCGGTTGTATAAAGATCCAGTGCAATTGCACGCGCATTTGATGTCATCGTGTGCGCGTGCAATTGTACTGAATCCTTATACAACCGCGTTCGCAACCGCTTTGCGAACGCGAATCCACCTTCCAGTGTGAATGAGCCCTAACATCTGGCGATTTTTTTGTCTTTCACGGGGCGTGCCAAGCGGCGCACGATGGCAAATGCACATCAAGCTACTCTCGAACACGTGTCGCCATCTGTAGTTTATATTAAAAAACTGCAACTTGCCGTAACTGAATGGGAACAGTTTGAGGTCTAATAACATTCTTCTCGTGTAATGTATCGATATAAAATATCTGAAAAATCTCATTTCGAAGGATGCTTCGTAATTTAATGTCTCGTAATTTTGACTAATTGACGTCATTCCGGCTCTATAACACGTTAAGGTAATACCATTTTCAACCGTATTTTTTATTGTAAAATATGCATTATCTGTACAGTTCGTTGATTACTTTTTTTAATTTATTACATCAAACAGACCGTTTACGTAAATTATCATGGACAATTGAACGTTATAACTAGATATATTTTTCTTAATATTAGAGAGGTCTAGCTGGGGGAGCTGATCAATAAACTAAAATCTTAAAATAATTGTAATTTTGAGACATTAAAACGTAGTTGAAAAAATGTATTTAAGTTGACATTAACTTCATTACTGTAGGATACATTGAAAAAAAGATATCAACCGTCAAAAGAGGATCACAAAGTCATGCGCTGTAGGGTTGCTCCTTAATAATAATTACGGGAAGGCCCCAAGAAGAAAATTTGCATAATAAATTGACTTTCACTTGCAATGGAGCTCAACTCGCGCCCTCTAGGTGACAGGTGATTGCTGGAAAAAAAATCCGCCTGGTCCGGGAACCGATCCCGGGACTTCTCCAAGACTACCGGAGCGTTTTTCCGGCTGAAATATTACCAGGGGGCCCGATTTGCGCTTCATCTCAAGGGGAAGTCAATTGAATAATTTGTATTGGATAAAAAAAACAATTACTCTATACCCGTTGTCACACCAAGAAAGAAAAAATTTAACGTTTTGCGAATTATTTATGCGCTGCACAAAGTAGTTCTTACAAGATTTGGTTGCTGGAGGAAGAAACGATCCTTAGGCCATTTGAAACGCGTACGTTTTGACAAAATAACGATAAGCTAATCTAAAATTCACCCACGCTTATCGCTAAAAGGGATAAATCAGTAACGCTCTGCGAAAAACCGGACTTTCTTTGCGACGGTTCTCGAGGTAAACACGAGCACAGAATTGCGGTTAATGAATAGGCTCACGTTCTGTGCGTGACGTCATGAGGACACACAATTATGATGTGACAGTGTCACGTGACCTCAGGACGTCACATGATACTAAAATAACACGTGACATTACATTTTGTAACGTCAAGATATCAAGGGACATTATGACGTCACTCGACATGACATCATGTGATATCGTGATAGCTGCTGACACATGACGTCAGAATGTCACGTGATGTCAGGTCTTTCGCGACAGTTTTTTGTGGCGGTTTTCTCAAAGAATTCAGCTGATAAAACACTGTGCGTTAAGAAAGCTCAACCGAGTCCCGATTTGCGCTGTTGGCCTGCGCAGGAATCCACCATGGTGGAACCGGCGCACGCGGATGGAGCGGACGCTGTGCTGCATCACCACGGTGTCCATGCTCATGCTCTTGGCCATGGCGGTGATCCTGGCCGTTCTCGGATACCACAACTACCAGCAGAGCCTCGGTGAGCGCGCTTGACTTAGTTGACATGACCTGGCGATTGAGTGTCGTACAATGAGACTAAAACCACACTTAAACGCTTAGAATATCGGTACCTGATTCTCTGACTCGTTTTGGGCGCCACCATTTTGGCTCTTAGTGAGGAGTGAACATAGGTACAATTAAAAAAATCGACTTCTTAACCTCTAATATGGTACCAGGAAGCTCAGCCGATATGTTTTTCTGTCTCGGACTATTTGAACATTTCTGTAGGACAGAAAAGTTTTTCTTGTGATTTCAGATAGAGCTCCAGATACCTGGCATCCACGATTTTAGGCATCAAGATGGCTGTAGTGCCGCTGCTTTTAAACGTCTCATTTAGTGGTTGTAGGTGAGGCGACGCAGTCCCCAGTCGCAAGCGTGACACTAGGAAAACACAGACTGGACAAACACTTCCTACCATTAAGGCCCGTTCACACTCTTGCAACCGAGTACGACCGAGAGAGACTTGTTAAAACCTCTTAAAGTTTTTTAGGACCAGAAAACACACTGGCACGCTGGCGCCATCTATGCGGTGACCCTGGAACTGCATTTCACAAGGGCGAAGGTTTTGCGGGATTTCCGAGGTCAAATGTGCGTAATACCTATGAGAAAGGCTCGTTTATAACGTTGACAAAAGTTTTTCGAGCCAAGAAACAAGGATAATGCGCGAAAAAATAGAAAATATGCCGGACCGCCAAGTTTGCACTGCTACCCAATAGATGGCGCCAGTGTGTCCTCTCGTTGTAAGAGGTTTCAAGGAACCCAGTTTTAAGAGGTTGCAAGAGTGTGAACGGGCCTTTACGCTGCTTTCTGCGACCTGCACAGAATATGTCATCACCCATTTTTCAGGTTCTTGTTTAAAACACCGCTAAGCGAGAGATTTGTTTTAGATGGTTTAATACTTCTGTAAAACGACGGATCAACTCGCATATCTTACATATAGACCCGTACCGAAATTGCGCCCTCTTACGGTCGATCAGAAAATACTTCGAAGTTTCGTGCGCAAAAGACACCAAAGAATGGCAAGTCTATCAGTTGTAAACAGTCTGTTTGAATTGATTATTACGTTTGTTGTAGACTTGCCAGTTTGTTGGAGTTTTTTTTTTTTCGCACGCCACTTCGCAGGTGTAATTTTCTTAAAGGTGTCTATACACCTTTGCAAATGGGATCCCGGCTTGATCTCGAACCGCACGTCCAGGTTGGGCGGACCTACAATCCACCCAAGACGTTCGCTGCTTGTCGTACAATGTTGCCAAGCGTCTCTTGCGAAAGAGAAGGACATATTTAAGGAATACAAGAATAAAAACAGAACGAACCTTTATCGTCTTTGGAAACGTTTTTGTCACGTTCTACGTGGCTATTTTCATCTCAGTTAAAGCCAAAGATAAAAAACGCGTCCAGAGATTGCAAACGGAAGGGACGTTAGGAGCCGCATGTCCATTGCATCAGCGATTTCAGTGATGGCCAACGTTACTGGGGCAAGCTTGGTTTCACAGGCGAACTGGATGCTGATACTTCACAGTGCACAAAGGACAACCACCACAAAGGACAACCACAACCACCACCACCTGCGACGTGGGCTCAGTGGCGGTCACGAGAACTAGCAGCGCTGCAGTCGAGTCTTGCTTCCGGATTGCCCAGCCCCCCAAGTTTGAATAGCAATACTTAAGATTTGGGCGAATTGTTGATTCATACTAACACTTCACAGCGCAAGGAGAGAGACGCACACAAAAATAAATTTCGAACACTCAAAGAAAGAACACTCACAATGCGCGGACTTTGATATCTGTGGTGTATTACACTTCATCATCTTTTTTTGTTGTTGTTGCTATCATGCACATGGAAGTAAAAAAAAAAGGAAGAAAAGAAAGCTCTCAACGCATTGGTAGCAGACAACGCGCGAGACAGGGAAGCAAGATCCGACTCAGCGCCGCTAGTTCTTGTGATTGTCACCTGGGCCACTCGCCTCTGCAGGCGAGAATAGGGAGCTGCGAAACTGACCTTGCTCCAGTAACGTTGGTAATTGCTGCGCTGGAGCAATGGAGAAAACGCTGGCTTCTACGACATGGTGGAATAGAGGCTGTGATCGTTATAAAGTCAGCTCCAACTTTTTTAAACATGCCCCATCCTACAATATTTGATACCGCGATTGTGTTGGGATACCTCCCCCTGCGTTTCAAAATTGTAAGTACGTCACTAAGGTGCGCTAACGTCGATATCGGCGATGCAGCAGACGCCGCCATCTTGTCCTCGCTCACCTCAATCACGTGCCCATGACCAGCTTTATTAGGGACGACCAGGTCACTCTGCGTTTCCCTATGGGAGCGCGCGGGCCAAGAAGTATCACGTGAACGGCTTGGAGGGACCGAGTGTTCTGCTAGGTGCCGCCCTAGCTCAACCCCAGAAGCGCGGCGGGCGCTAAGGAAGGCAGTGGGAACGTGTGGAAATAACCTTGGTTTAAGATTATTTTTGTCGCATTTATTAGGCAGGCGATAATCTTAGCACATAGCGTGAATATAACAGGTTAAAATAAGTCACCATATTGTTTTTTCGAGCAGAATAGTTAGTATTGTGAGCTAAGCATCAGTATAGATGTACGAGTGTACAGGATGGTGCATCCGGTTCATACTTAAGCTTGGGCGAGTTGGTGAATCACGTTAATACTTCACAGCGCACAAAGGACAACCTCATGCAGCGCTGCGTGAGTGTAGTTTCTTTGTGTGAATGTGAAATGGTGGTTGTCCTTTGTGCACTGTGAAGTATCAGCATCCAGTTCGCCTGCTGCACCCACTCCTGTGATCGGAATAAAAAATCGTGTTAGATGCTCCGCAGGTGAGCCGTGAAGCTCTTGGTGAATGCTCGAAGTGAGACACTGTCAATTGGTGGTGAACTGGTGGCTGGCGGGGGAGGGGGACCTCCATAGTTGCAATGCATGGGGTGCGAAGGAGTTCTAGTGACGAAGCGTACGTATTAAAAGGTGCCGCAGTCCACCAGTGCCAGTACGCCGCAGGGAGGAGGCAAAAGGGAGCGAGGAGTTCAGTAGGAGAAAAGTGGCTAGGAGCCGCGTTGTCGCTGACGTCGATGTTGAAGCGGGTCCCTGCCGACTGAACGGAGGAGGTGCAGTGCTCGATAGGATGGTGTTCGGGAGCCAAGTTGGCGCCTAATAAGAAAGGAAGCGCGACGTTGCACCGACTCGAGGGAGGCAACAAGTTGCCTGGTTGCCGAATCCCACACCGAGCAGCAAAACTCTAGGATGGCCAACACCAGTGCTTTGAACAGCAATCGGGACTGGCTCTTCTTCTGGTCCGAATGACGAAGCCAAAGAGTCACCTTTCCCCGGACACGACGTTTTGGACAAAGTGATGGAAATCGAAATGCTGGTCGATGATGACACCTAGGAGGTGGATATGCGTTCTTCTTGAGATCTCAGCTCGGTTAAGGAAAAGTGCTAGAGGGGTCAAAGGTTGGCGCGAGGCAGTGATGTGCATGGTAGCGCATTTGGTTTAAGTTTAGGTGAAGTCTGTTCTCTTTTGAGCAGAGAAGGATACGATCTAAATCAGATTGTAGCTCTTTACCAAACGTACAATCGTAATAACGATGAGAAAAGTTCTTAAAATACAGCCGATTATCCTCAAAACGTCGCCGGTCGTGGAGCGGACACACACAGATGCAGACATAAAGGCGTCTGCTAGTGTGTTAAGCTACAGCGCCAGAAAACGCGGTGGTGGTTCAGCGAACTAGAGAAAGTACTAAATAAGCAAAAGCAAATGCGGTGCACTCGCGCTGCTTCGAATGACCTGGTCACCCCTATAATGCCGGTCATGGACGTGCCCCTAGTCCCCCTCAACATGGCGGAAAAGTTACGCGGCGCCAGCATCGCTCACAATGGCAGCGCACAGGAGCCTTTCTTGCAAAAGTGTATAGTCATACTATCCTCTATACTCACAAAGCCTGACAGTTCGACAACGGAGATGTAGAGTGACCGGTCTCAGATTTGGAGCGCGAGGATTTGGTAGCACAGAGCATTTCTCGGGGAACCTGCAGTCAGCGCACAGCTTTTGAAGCGGCGAGTCGAAACATGTTAAAACCCGACCAGAAAAAAAAGCGGTAGCGCGAGGAACGCGAGGAGCACAAGCGGACGTTCCATCGCTCGGGAGAAGTGTTTCAGCGCCTCGCCGTAGCAGAGCGCCCGTTACATGACTCTCCTCTCATCCGTTGCCTGCCGCACTACCTTTCAACTTTCGGCGGCCGCGTGTCGTGGCGATCTGCCAGGCTTTGTCAGTATAAAGGAGGCTATGGTATAGTACATCAGCAGTTCGCTAAATCTTCATCTTCGTCGTTTTTGTAGCGTTCACGCGTTCAAGCAATTGTGCCATAATCAAGCTTGAAAGACCTGTCAAAACCAAGGGACTTGAACTCACTTGGGAGGCAAAAAACTAGCCCGCAGAAGCCATAAAAACTTGAAATTAGATCGTGGCCCTGGGAAATCTTCTTAATGTCCGGTGTTGTTCTGCATGCTCTGTACTTGCATGCGCAGCCCACGTTCTGACTTAAACGTACAAAGGGTGCGGAAAGCCGACCGCTGAGATCTACGGAAGCACTTGGTGGATGACGAGGCCCAGAAAGTACTTTATAATAATATTCCATTCTGCAGTGGGATATTAACAACCCCAGTGTCGAATTTCTGATCGCTACTTTGTATCATAATGTATTTCGTCATTCGGTTTCTTGCATCGATAGCAGTCATTAGGTTTTGATGTAAGAACGTTATCTGCACACGGACGAGAATGACATTTCGCTTCCTGGTTGTCCCTATCACCGTTTATCATATACAGTCTGCCCACTGTAGAATAAACCTGTGGTAATTGCAAGCCACGTGATCGAGGACCTTGCGTCAATAAAAATGCATTGTAGAACTGAACCCATTGTATATTATTCACAAAATCTAGATTATATGGACAACCAAAAAATTAAAGTTGCAAAAGTTTCTCAAATTTTTTAAACTCATAAACGCGCGCTTTGACCATGGATGGGGTATATAAACAACTTTTTATGTTTCGGTTTTGTTATTTTGCTTTTCAACATGGCGGCCTCCATGGTATTTTGTTTAATGACTCGTCGCGTCCGCTTGCATTGCGCCGTCGCTTAATTGTGAAGTGCGATCCGCTGGAAGACAATCACAGGTACTGAAATAACAAGAGTTATTTCAGGCAGGCAACTGTTTATTTTCGCTGTATATAGTAATCTGTCAAGAAAAAGTTACAAACAGCACATGCAATGATGCGGTTGTTGACGGGTATCAGCGGACAGACACGGTAGTACGAACAGTATAGATGTTAGCGTTCAAGCTGTGCGCATAAAAAAGATAAAAATAATCAATCAGCATAGTCTAAAAAGGTAGAAGTAAAGCCGCGGTAAAGGCATTTCTAGACAGCTAATTGTACAACCATTTTCCTTTTACAATGCTTCAAATAAGTGCAAGCTGGAAGCAGCGCGTAAGAAATACACAGACGCTACAATGCTTCACATAACGAGGGTAATTACAAACAAGTTGCTTTAACAGTAACCACAAGCTAATGTGGTTAATAAAGCTGTGTTTCGAGGTGCATTAGACCTACCCGTTTTTTCCCCCGAAATGAACGTTAGACGTACCTTGTCAGTTTTCCAGGAAGTATGTTGGGGCTATCCAGTAGATTTGCTTAGCGCGATGTTTAGAGGTTAGTCAGGTATGTTTGATCCCTTACCCGAGAGAAAGCTTCTGCCCGTACAATACAAACTAAACACGTGGCCTTCCGCTACTTCTGCAGTCCCCGCAGCTCAACTCTGTCCTGATATATATCAGAGCTCAGAGGCTGCGACCTAAACTCGTGCTCCAGCCCTGGTCTTGCCCAGGCTTTCCGTATGTCAAAAAAGCGTTGTGAACGGTTTATAGCATGTGGGGAAAAGAGCGTGTGGTAATACGAGCTGACCCTGCAGTGCTGAGACCAAGCTGGCATAGAAGCTGCACGGTCCTTAAAGGAGCTGTGCAACGATATTTAATTGGAATGTTTTTCTCTCTACACGAGCTTACTGGCACACCTGGGACTCAAGGATACTCACACGCAACGCCACTGGCCAAGAAACTCCTTTGTTGCGGTGTAATTTCAAGGACAAAAGCCATCATTTTCATTCAATCTCTCCTTTGCAAAATTTGATGACGTAACTCGGGGATCGCAGTACACCCAAGTGACGATATTTGAATGCGGTTCATAGATTGGACCCGAGCATTGCGTGGGCACTCGACTTGGGCTCGTGACAATTGCTAGCTCGAGAAGCATTCGGGTTGTGACCCGTGTCCAATCGCTGCAACGACGACAACAGCCGAGCCATAACAATGTCTGGAACTCAGCGCGTGTCCTGCGCTTTGCCAACCCCAGCGCGTGGCTATGATCAACACTGGCGGCATATAATCGGCTCCAGATCACGTGGCCGCTTGTTCTGGCTGCGAGTTGAGGGGGTGAACGCTGCTCGTTTCTCTTAAATTTTTTTCTGGGACTTCTATTGCGTGGGGTGAAAAACGAACGCGTGTTTCATAGGTCATTAACGTTAGGGATCCGTTTTAAGCGGTATTTGTGCACAGTACAAAAATTGTTGCATCGCTCCTTTAACGTTCGTTAAGCTATTCAAGAAAGGTTGGAAAATATTGCTACATTTTGTATGTAGCAGTGTGGCACTCGGTTTTATTGCCGGAGGCACCTCGTGCTGCATTTTACTTTCTTTTTTAATACTTTTGTGATGCCCTGTAAGTTGCAGAGGTCACCAAGTATAGGATGAGTCTATCTAGTTCCAGTAGTGGTTCACTTCATGTACAAATATGACCTGAAAATGCCCTGCCACCCAAAAATGAAGCTCTATATCGACATTTGATTTTCTTCTTGTGGCCCAGATGATGAGCCGCCTTTTGAGTTTTCTCAATTTATCCCCCTGGCTACTGATTCTCTTTAATTCTCCGAGGAACCATCATACTGGAGCAAGAAAGTAATAGCATGCAGTGGACGAACGAAGTGATAACCTCATACTTCTAAATAATAGAAGTAGTGTGGGTCTTACTGCTTGACGTACCAAGCAGAGATATGAGGTCTGGAGCTTGACGACGGGGAGCTCCAAGCATGTTGAACGACAGGTCCGAGATGCCGCCACACCCACAGGGTATCCTGGAGAGGTAGAGAAGACAGGTGCAAGTCCCAGAAACTGGCATTTTCAAACAACGCTATTTTTAGAGGCACCTTCCCGTTAATTTCGTTTGAGCTAAATCTGTCTGACTAGTCAATTCAGAAGCATGTTCCATGTACCCAGTCAACTTGCTTAGCCTGTTTGCAAATATCACGACTGGTAAATTCACTTTTTATAGTGGTGCCAATTTTTTAACATTTCTTTTTTTTTTTTTTTGTTAAATATGCTTATACTTTGATGCCAATTTTCCTTTCTATGATTTCACAGATCGGCAAACCCCAGGTTCGCTCCTGATTAGCGTGATTTGCCACGATGGTTTCGATCTTCCCAATAAAGGGCGTGAAACTTTCGATGGCGTGGAAGTTGCGAAATCATTTGGAGTGAACAAGCAATTCATTACGTTCAACCGTTTTACAAGTCAAGTTTATTTGCATATGCCTAACAAATTAACCGGCTCACATACACTGCGTTCGAGAAACGACGACTTTAAGAAAAGTTTGCGCACACTGGTAATGCCACAGTCCCACTAGATGGACAAACAGAAACAACCGACACCGACAAGCCTCCAACATATTCATTATGCTGGCGATGGTACCTTTGGCAGACTTTTAGTTGTTCGGTGCTCCTGAAATAACCACGAGTGATTGCAGGCCTGCCAAAAATATTCCCCGTGCATGGTGCTCGTGTTTGCGCACAACCCCCTTTATTCTACAAAGCCTGCCAAATCGCGAAAGAATCTGGTATGAGGCTCGTCGCTGTCGGCTGTTGCTCTTTTTTGCTCTAGCGGGACTCGGGCATTACGAATTTAAAGCGAAAACCTTGAATCCCGTACGGCCAAGTGAGTCACCGGCGTTTTGGCTTCTCGCCCGAGGAGGCCCATCCATAACTCATTCATAGCGTAATTCGGTAACAGACCTGACATTAAAACGCCAAGCGAGGATCCTACCGGGGAAATAAACTTGAAAAGAGGCATTCCCAGAACAGCAACACCGACAACGCCGACAACGCGACAGGCGAAGTTTAAAACCATATGGATTCGTTTAGGGCAATTAACTTCTAAAGCTACCGGTCACTGCTCGATTTTTCTTTCGATATTGGTATATCATTATAACCGGGCTTATCATGTTTTCTAAAAATATTACCATTAACGTACTCAATATGTTTATTGAAATTCTTTTTACCTTGTTTTTGTTTTAGAGCGCAGCTCTTAGCCGCCCGTTTCCGGCTTGGGCGGCGTCACCGTCGGCGTAACCGCGCGCTGCATTATGGGAAATGACCCAATACACCGCGCGGGGAGGAGGAGGAGGAGAAGGGGGAGGAGGACGAGGGGGAGAGAAGGAGGGGAGGAGAGGGAAGGGAGGAAAGGAGGAGGGAGAGGGGAGGAGAGGCGGAGGAGGGGGAAGCAGGGGAAGGAGAAAAAGGGGGAGGGGAGGAGGGTGGAGGAGGTAGAAGGAGGAGGGGAGGAGCAGGAAGGAGGGGTATACTTTCCCCTCAGTACACTTCCCTCCCTCTCTTCAACAGCTGCGTTCCAATTCGTCGTTACAGGGTGTTGTAAACGTCTCATTTTTTTAATTTTTACACATTCAATAGTCGCCATCCGGCTTGAGGGGCGCTGTGTACGCGCGATAACCGGAAGCGGCCTTAAGTGGAACCACTGGGTATTATTTCACTGTACCTGTACCTACGCACATCCCCTCCTTCCGACTTAACCGTATTCTCAGCTTTGTTGTTCTCTGGGATCCCCCTACTGTCCGCGTGACTGACTGTCTCTGTGCTCTGGAGCCACGTGAGATCACGGTCTTGTTTTGATTGCACAGTACATCCTACACAGAACACGCTTATCACCCAGATGGAAAGCGCTGAGTCACTAGGTTTTCGACGCATGCGCGTCGTGTGATAATTCGCAGGAGGGAGCTACTGCGCAGGCTCAGAAGACGTTCCACAGCTCGGCCAACAAGTCCAGACACCGCCGACTCTGTGCCCGTGTTCCTAAATTTACTCGATCTTCCTTGAGGGTAAAGGGTACCTTCACGTTTGAAAAACTATCCGCGTCCAGTGTTGCTCTATCTGCCTTGTCACGTGACATGATCCATCGGAGTAACTCGGATTTATTCGAGTAAGATTTGGAACACAACCTATATGTGCTAATGGGACCAATCAAGCTGCGTCAAAGCGCAAGTCACTAGGCCTTTTTTTATTTCTGACTGGTTCAGCGATGATAGAACACGTACAGAAACATGACGAACACCATGATGGTGAGATTGCTAAGCAGTCTCATTCGTCCCATCGGCTCGTAGCGTTGGCTGCATTCGGACTTAAAGGAACTCTCCAGCCTAAAATGGGGTCGTTAGTATTATATAAACCTCGTGCGAGAGGACCTCCTCATGGAAGTCTCCACGACATTTTAGCTCGCCATTTAATGAATAAAGCATATGAACCGCCTCTGGAAATTCCCGTATTGCAACTCACTTGATAAACGATTCATGACAAAACAAGATCATGATGCCGTCTCCTTAGGACTCTTCGTCCTCCGCTCTTCTCGGTCCCACCTGTTGTCTTCGCGTAGGTCGCGCCGCTCAACGCCATCTCGGGTTCATATTAGCAACAACAGCGCGCTGCAAACAACGACAAAGGGGTAGGGCACATAGAAGTACAAACACACCGATGACTTACAGGTCATGTTTCTTCTACTTCGTAAGGAACAGAACCATGGTACAAAGAAAAGAAAATACTCTAGAAATTTTGGCTCATCACATTGACTACTTCCCCAAGTAATATAATTATTTGGCGCTAGCTGATACACTTTCCTCGAGTCGCACAATCTTCTGTCTCAATCATTTATCTTATTAAAGGGTCGTCACCCCGCGCCAGTATAGTGCATATTGTGAACTGGGGATCGCGACCAGTCTCGGAAGTGAATCACTAGATGGCCAGAGACAGTCTTGTTTGTGTTGTTATGACGCTCTCGCAGCCCATCCGACTAGAGCCACCTATATAAGCTTATATAGGAGACTCTTGTCCGACAGGTATCTCAAGTGTCTTATAGAGCGGTTCGATGTTGGTAAGGAGGGGTACGTCACGATTAGTTG
The DNA here is from genome assembly GCF_016920785.2 of Ixodes scapularis. Classification (NCBI taxonomy): domain Eukaryota; kingdom Metazoa; phylum Arthropoda; class Arachnida; order Ixodida; family Ixodidae; genus Ixodes; species Ixodes scapularis. The sequence goes on along the minus strand of NW_024609846.1, from coordinate 89,519,658 downwards.
CTGTGGTATTTTGTTACGTCACAGCTTTCGTCGAGTGACGAAACGAAAATGTGTGTGTCAGTCTGAGCTTCTCGAATTAATTTTTTCGTACAATTTTAGTTATTTTGGTTCGATAAATTAGCAGCGTAATTGAAGGTACGTAAAATTTCGCAAACGGTGAAGATCTACGATCGTTTATTTTAATGCTGGAGAGACCCTTTTAGGTGAAACGAACTCTAGCGGGGTTACTTCATCAAGTAAAATCCCCCGAGTAATTTGCTGAAATCAATTACCGCTTTAAACGTTATGGTATGCATATTGACTTCGCACGTTAAAAAAATTTTCAGACTTTTGCTTTTTTATTTAGTTCATGCGAATTTAAAAAGGAAACAGCCCTCGTATACTTGTATTGAGAAATGTACGCTTCCACTACTTTGAGCGCGGTCGGGTTACTGTGTCGTGATACCTGCATGATAAACTAACAGCTGGACTACAAGTGCACTCAGACTGTGATTTGTGTGTCACTGCGCAATTTTCGTGAACATAGTTCTCAAATCACACAGAACAAAGGATACCTCATTCAGCAAATTCAGGAAACGTAACGGCATTGCTACGATAGAAGCAATTTGTTACTTACAAAGTGAAGGGTATACATTTAGGAAAGCCATGTATGTTGTCCTTTGACGCACTTTATATACCATTTTTTTATCTTTATTTATAATTATTAGTTATCGAAGCTAACAAACAATAAATAACCACAGTTTTCAGTGCATAGTGGGTGCAGTATACGTGCAGGAATTTCGGAGAGTGCATGCAGCTGCTTGTACCTGAGATCGACGAAAAGAGACGTATTATAAGGGCTTCACGAAGATGTGATGGTTGTAAAAGTGTTTCGTTACTGGAGTCTACAGACTGGTAGCAGTATAGCTGGTAAAAAAACAGCTTCAAGGGACTTCAGACAAGTAAAACAAACGAATTATAGGCCCTTATATAGGAGGCGACGACTTGATCCTTCTATTTGACTGTTGTCTTTAAAACAACTTAACCTCCTGTGGTAACAGTGTGTCGTATGGCTGCGTGTCTAGTGTAAGGTGGGTACATGTGCTATTTTCTCTTTTTTCTGGAACGCGGACCAACTCTTCGGAAGCGCAGGGTTCGGTGGAGACAGCACCAAGGTCTGCCTCTCGCCGGGCTGCGTCAACGCCGGTAAGGAAAGCGCTCCATCAACTATTTGCAGAATTTATATATCCTAGGCGAATTGCGCCTTTAACACTATGTTGGCAGACAAAAAAAAAAAAGACAAATTTTGTCTTTTTTTTGTTTTCTTCCATCAGTGACTCTAAACAAATATGAGAGCCGAAAGACAACAAGTAAACAAACGCTGCGGGAATGAGAAGTCTCAATGTGTGCATGAAGTCCGTGTCTATCGAATTTGTTACTGTTTTAGAAACTGTTAGCGATGAATTACGGGACGTAATGTAAATTTGAACGAACCACGAAAAAGAAAGTATATATTGAAGGACACCTGAATAAGGGCTCTGTTTCGCCGCTTGAAGGGTTAGGTAACGCGGTTCAAGAGTATTTCCTCAACGTGACTCAAGTGATATTCTGTAGGTCTTTAGCTTGCATGTGTCCATGCAGGATTACTTTGTTAACCTGTATAGACGCTTTCAGGCAGCTGTGCATGGGCTCCGCCATAACCGACCTTCAGTTTTTGTTTCCTCTTATTCCGTTCCCTTCACTTCATCATTGCCACAGCAGGACAAGTTACTGCCACTTTAGGCGCTACTGTGTCCTTCTCCTCAGCATAGGCCTTTGAGGCGGCTTGTCAACGCCTGCTTCAGTGTCTTGGTATCTCAGTAACACAAGAGAAGGTCGGCAATGGCGGCTTAGTCGGGCGCGTGTTTGAAGCGTATGTAGGCACTAACAGCTCCAACGCAACGCGTTCTCCCTTAAAGGGCAACTCCGCTTCTTTTCCAGTAGTGCAAAACTATACAGTTCTCTTTGTTATCATCTACAAAACCCCCATGGCAAATATTACGACGGAATTCCGCCTAGAAGTTCATTAAAATCGCTGTCAAAGTTTGACAAGCACGAATCCGCTGGTTTTGGATGAGACGTGCGGGCCAGACAACACTGCCCGGCTGCATTTCCGCTTCCTCCAAATTCCTTCTCCCGGCACGTCCGCGACGTCATCAAGCATGTACAGCTTCTCTCTTTTTTCTTTTTATTTCAATTTTGTTTTTTTTTTCACGGGGAGAGCACGGGTGGCGCCAGCGCCGAGAAAGACGTGAGTGACGCGCTCGGCCGGCCCGGTGCTGGACTATTGATACTACTGATAAGCCGATCGCCTCGTTGAGCGCGGCTTGTGTTACATCACATACTTTTGAACACCAAGTAAAAGGAGGAGAGGGAAGCTGCTTTTGTAAGAATTTTGAGTGACAGGTTAATCTACTATAATCTTCTGGGAGGAGAATAGCGACGCCTGGTGCCAATCCAGGAGGCACAAAGGAGGATCCTGATAAGAGGGGAGCTCCTTCTTCCCCTTGTATATCACGTGGGTGTACATGCTTAGTGATGCCGAATACACAATGTTGTCCGGCTTTGCCACCGTTTCGGTTTCGGTTTGTAGTCATGGCTAGAGTAAAATGACACGAAAACTATTTTATTTTTAGCGAAACAAAGGATTGGGGATCGTTTTTGAGTGCTTCAAAAAGCAAAATCGGCCACTATCTCAAAATTTTTGAAATTAAGCGGAGTTGCCCTTTAAGCTGAGACTGCAGCCAATGCCACAAGCACGAGACCTCCAAATCGCTGCCTTAAAGCGTTCTTCCGCACAACGAGCACCGTGCTTCAAATGTACGTCTCAAAGCCAGGAGCGCGTACTAGCCCGCGCTTGTAGGCTTGGCGGCAGTCTCAGCTTAAAGGGATACTACAACAAAATTTCGGCGCTGATTTTTTGGTTTATATGTGTTCAAAGGAGCAGCATCACATCGAACATACCAATATCTTGTTAAAGAAGCCACGAAAAGGAATTTTAAAACGAATTAAACGATTAGCAAAGAGCACCTGGTGGATGTCGCTAACGCTTTGCTTGTAATGCCCGTCTAGGAACCTTGACAGCTAGTGACGGAGGTTGTCTCGTCTCCGGCCACGACGAGAAAAGAGGGGCAGGAGGAACTCCCCTCTTCCCGAGAACGCCTTTTGTGTGTCGCAGAAGTCGCTATTGTCCCCCTACAAGATTACAGAATATTAACCCGTCACTCAAAATTCGTACAAAAGCAGCCGCTTCGGTGGCTGGAACGACTAGGCCATCCTCTCGACGTCAGCCTCGCCGTAGCTTTGGTCGTCTTGAGACGACCTACGTCACGATTGCGTTAGATGTCACGTGCTCTCCGCTGGGCCTTCTCCGAGCGCTTGCCAGAAGGGGGCCGTTTATAACGAAAAATACAGCCACCAGGCTCAACATACAAACGTGCGACTGTCATTTACGGATGTTGTGGATCATATTCAACCTATTTTTGAACACGACGGGAATATTTCAAATTTCGTTGAAGTATCCCTTTAAGGATGAACAGAGTATAGTTAGCGATTTCACCGAAATTAGCAACCGATCAATGTGAGAGAAATTACTTGCGGGTATAAAAACGAAAAGAAGCGTACTGACGATGTAGTCAGACTTTAAGGGCACCTTTTACTGAGACGCTATAAAAATGAGCAGTGCTCCGTCAATTCACAGCACAGTCACAACTAGTGATAACTCCGACACGTCATTGCGAAGTCGTTGGGGATCGGCGTCCTGTTGAACGTTTGTTGCGTTCACACACCGTGGAGTACGTGAACAAAGGCTTTCGGAACAAAATAGACACCGGAACATTTCGTTTCCTACACTTTTCTTTCTTTTTTGCTCCGGAGCGCGCGAAAGCGCATCTCACGGTAAGGCCTTTTGGCATCGACAGTGCTACGGCGGCATTTTATTATTGGCTATTTCTTTTATTTAAAGAAACGCGTGCAGTGCAATGGCATCGGGTGCTATGAAATCTCTACATATTAAACGGGGTTTTAACGTTGTGGCGTAGCTCTACAGACTACCATCAAGAAAGAAAAAAAAAGAGCGGACCTCTGTTCATCCAAAATCACAACGATAGCCGCGACATATTACGACGAAGTCGTTGGGAATCGGCGTCGCGTTCACGCACTGTGGGGTACGTGAACAAAAGCGTTCAGAACACAACGCTTTTGTTACTTTTTTGTTCCGGAGTGCCTTAAAGCGCGTCTTGCGGCACGAGCTCTTGGCATTAACAGTGATATGGCGGCATTTTGTTGTCGGCCCTATTGTTTTTCAACAACTTGAAAATTTTTCAAGTCGTATGGCAAAATGCCATTTGAAAGGGACTGTGAAAAACGTTTAGCCAATATAACGTTTGATTATTCCTTGGTATTCTTCAAACTTTTTTACATTTATTTTATCTATACCTGCTGAGGAAGAAAGCTTAAGGTTTTTCTATTATGTTTGCAATGGCAGCAGTTTTGAAAGTAAGCCCAGCCATGGATATGGGGGAAGCATGAGGAGCAGTGGAAAACGTGTCACCAATTTACTGTGTAAAAGCTGAACAAAACACATCATTAAGCAACTTTGCAGATTCATCATCACGTACGAAGGCGTCGACGTCATTCTTGAGTATAATAACAGCATCATACTTCCGATTAATAACTCTCCATAACCTTCATGGATTACCCTTAAGTATGCACGGAAGGTCGGTGTTATAAAATACACGTTTTTGTGTCGGAATTGCGGATCTGAATTGTTTTTCTAGATTGTGAAAGTTGTCCCAGTCCGAGTTTCGCCCAGTATTCTTCGCTTTACGAAAGAGTCGCTTTTCTTTAGCTTAAATGTTTCAGACAGCTATTAAACCAAGGAGCAGATGAGCTTTCGGTAGACGTGACGTTCGGGATAAAGATGCCAGCTAATTCTCGTATTTTATATTTGAACATAGCCCAATTATCATAGACAGGTCGCTATCAAAATAGAACAAAAAGGCATCAACAAATTTATTTATTTTGGCATTATTTCCTTGATAATCACCTTTATCATATAACTTTACGTCTTTTTTTTTGTTTTGATTTAGCATCATTATGTAAAAAAATGCGCAGTTAATTGCCCTATTGTTACTTATTTCGCATCGGTAGTTCATTGACCTTAGGGTGTCCGGCTCAGAAACAAGAATAAGATGCAATAAAACTTTGGCTAGGGCTAGTTGGTACATATCTATTCAAAGGTTAAAAGGCGCGAATCGAAACAGAACAAAAAAGACACGTATGACAAGGACAACCGTACGACAAAGGCAACAATGGGGTGAAGGATACTCGAGGAATGGGACGTTGATCATGTGGGTTTGGTTACAAGCTGTGAAAGATTGAAGTTGAGACAGAAATTAACGAAACCTGAAGCTTCGCTCGTATCAAGAGGGGTGGAATCGGATAGGGTAGAGGGATAATTACAATCCTCGAAAAGCAGAATGATTAACTGAGCATATTTCAGCTACAATTTGTTGAAGACATCATTAAGACGGGTAAGAAAAAATAGATCGCTGTGAGGAGGTCGGAAGCATACACCAATAAAAACTGTACTATGCGAAGTTGCACAACAGAGCCACAGCATTTCCACCGGCGACGAACTATGGACACGGTTGCATTTAAGACTCATTTATTGCAATCAACCCCGCCCCCCCCCCCCCCCCCCCCCTTTTCCTTCAGCAGTGATCTATCTTTGCGAAATACGTTAAAACCGGATGTGCCCGAAAAGATGTCAGCCTCAGTCACAGATGATGACAACCATGTTTCAGTAAGAGCAACGTCACAAGCAGTGGATGCTATTAGGCGGCATACCTCGTCTTGTATTAACATCCCACCTCTTATGTTTGTGCAAAGGAAGGACAGTGGCCTGGGGGGACTTGCCCTTAACCACGGGGACAACGTCCGCCTAGTTAATTAGGACACTTTTTTACAGCATTCGATCTCTCATCAAAAAAGTACCGCTTAGGGCCAATACGGAGTGTTTTAAAACGCAAAAAGAACGGCTTAGCCTGCTCACGCACGAAAGTTATCAATTGGCGTCTGTAAATCTGAACCGGATGTGAAAAGTCCTCAGACACGGCGAAGCCGGTGACCTTTATCCCACTAGACAAAAGTCGTTCTTTCATTTTGTAAAAAAAAATAATAATAAAATCAAAATATTGTATTATCGGGCGGTTCTTAACGGGGACGAGATTGAGCTGGCCTGTGGGCACGTTCGATGCTGTCTGGGTATCACCTCGATATCAAGATGATGTGAACAAAGACTAATAACCTTCTGTTCAGACTGTGCCCAAGTATTCCTGTCTGTGTCAGGCAGTCCATAAAGAAGGAGATTAGAGCGCCGCGATCTGTTCTCTGTGTCGTCCAGGCGTTCGGTCAGCGTCGCCAAACCACCCGTAAGGCCTGCCGTGACAGAGCGGAGTTCCTCAAGATCGTTTCAGATGAAATTAAGACTGGAAAACTCATGCTCTATTTGTGTCAGGCGGTCGGAAAGGCTGTTGCCTGTTTCGTCAGTATGAGTAAGTTTTAATTCAAAATGATTTTTTTCTTTAAAAATGAAGAGGGAAAGGAGAGAAAAAACAACTTAGTAGTTGCTTGAGAAGGCCCTTGCCTCTCCCAACAGCAGCAGCAGATCAGAAAAAATAATGAAACTTAGCTTAACAGAATCAGAGACATAAATATATAATAAAAACAAATTAACTTAGAATAATAAACATACCTTCAGTTTGCATTCAAGTATTTGGCTTTCCTCCGTCTGGCGTACCCAGAGAGAGAGAAGTGTTGAAAGGAAAGGAAGCCTGGAACTTATTAACCACACCGTCGATTGGGGGCAAGCCAGTTCCAGGTTGGGGATGGGGAAAGAGGGGATCAAAAGGAAAGATTAGAAAGGTGAAGAGAAGAGAGAGAAGGCATCTTGGATGAAGTCACAGTTACTTGATTGGGTTTGTCCACTACTCTATATCTATTCACAGCACTGTCAGCACTTTTACAAGCGGTCCAGTAGGCAGGTATCTTCCAGGAATACAAGAAGAGAAGAGAATGTTCTTGCGGCATCACGAACGGAGCCGGGGGGGAAAAGAATGTCTTGCGTAGTAGAGCGGGCAACTCCCGCGATCTGCAGTTTGTCGAAGAAGATTTTTCTCTCGTCTGCGTAATTGGGACAGGCCCAAAAAGATGGTCCACATCCTCAAGAGTGTCACAAGTAGAGCAGTTTGGGCTCATCGTTGCGTCAATTCGGTGGATGGCAGATGCAGTATAGGCACAGCCTGTGCGAAGCCGGTGTAGTACGGAGGCGCTTGCACGTGGTAGCTTCGTAGGGACGCGTGGGGGTGGTCTCCCGTCAGCGACCCGTGGGTCCGGATGATTCTGGATTATCGCTTGGTGAATTAGCAGCTTGGCTTCATGAATCCTCGGCACCACAATAATGGGAGTACCAAGCTGGTGTGCTGCAGCGGCAAGAAGGTCGGCCGTCTCATTACCCAAAATGCCTACATGTGAGGGCAACCATTGGAATGATATTTCCCAGCCCTTCGCTTGGAGGTTTCTTGCAAGGTGTGCAATGTATCGGGCATATTGAGGGGCATCATCAAGATTACCGAGATGTTGTAGCGCTATTTTTGAGTCGGTCAGGAGCAAAGCTTTCCTGCAGTAAGGAAGTTTCTCCAGGGCGTCAAGTCCAAGTCTAAGGGCCACCAGCTCAGCGGTTGTTGATGTGGCGTGGAAGCTGAGCTTTCTGGCATGAGACACGTTCAGGTCAGGTATATAAACCGCTGCGGTAGATGACTTGCTGCTACGAAGAACTGAGCCGTCGGTGTATATTCGCATCCATCCTTGGTACAGTGTCTCAATATGATCCTCTGTAGTTGTCCGGGCAACGACCTGTGCTGTGTTGCGTTTGCTTTTGAGCATTGGAACAGTCTCATTTATGTTCAGTGGAGGGGCATATGGTGGCGGTGCCGGGTAGTCGGTGTCCGGATCACCAATAAAGGCCATAAACTCCGTTGCCAGAGAACCAAGGCAAGAAAGGGGGCGTTGGCGAAGGCGATTCAGAAGAGGAGCAGTTGAGCGACAGAGAGTTTGCCTCGCTATGTGTCGGAGTGTTAGTTCTCTACCGTGATTTTCCACTAGGTTTACCCTCGCTTCCACTAGTGTTGGAACGTTTGGTGAATATCTGGGTAATCCAAGGCACAGACGAACTGCCACTCTCTGAAAAGTCTCTACTGCTGAACTCTGGGTATTGCCGAGGTTCACCAGTGGCAGTGCGTATAGCAACCTTGAAAGAATAAGACCTCTGTAGAGATGCATCATCATTGCCTGTACGGTTTCCCATCTGCTGCCAATGGTCATGCGGATAGCGTTGAGGTGTCGGCGACATCTGATAATGGTTGTCTTGACTGCTGGTCGCCAAGAGACTCGATCATCCAGGAGGAAGCCTAGATAGGAGTATGTTCGAACCCTTGTCACGTTTGTCCCATTGATCGTGTAAGTTCGGTTGATGGAAGACCTGGCCGTAGGGTGGTATTGAAGAGCGGCTGTTTTAGAGGCCGATAACGTAAGACCAAGCCTAGATATCACGTCAACTATAGCGTCGAGGCCTAGCTGGAGTGTTCGCTGCATGTTACTGTATGAGCTAGTTGGGGCAGTAGCCCAGAGAGCAACATCGTCGGCGTAAATTGCGATGTTTATGACTGGAGAGGGGTTGTTCAAGGGCTGCAGAGCCTCCGGCAGAGCTGCCATTGCTGCATTGAATAAAAATGGGCTAATGACGCTGCCCTGAGGAACACCCTGGGCTACTTGCCGTTGTGAACTGCGCACACCTTCTAAGCGAACGCACATTGTACGCCCTGTCAGGAATGCACGAACGAATGCGAGTGCTCGGCCGGTAACACCAAGCCTGATTAGCTGAGCTAGAATGGTTTCGTGTGGGATAGAGTCAAAGGCCTTTTTGATATCAAGGAATATTGCCGAGGTTGCTTGGCGAGTTGCCTTTGATTGTTCCATGTCTGACACTAGGTCACCAATCGCGTCTGTTGTGCACCGCCGTTTTCGGAAGCCTGATAATTGATGAGGTAGAGCGCCAGATGTCTCAAGCTGCCAGTCAAGGCGTCTTAGGACCATCCGCTCCAGAACCTTGCCGAGACAGCAGGTGAGGGAGATAGGCCTGTAGGAGCTGATGTCACCGGTTGGCTTCCCTGGTTTATGAACGGGAACTACTTCAGATGTGAGCCATGCGCGTGGCAGAACTGCCGAGCGCCAGATGTCATTGAGATATTCCAAAAGGCCCGGAAGGGCCGTTGCATCTAAATTGCGCAAGGCCTGAAAGGTGATCCCATCTAGCCCTGGAGCGGTGCGTTTGCGAGCAGAGCGGCGAAGAGCATGTTGGAGTTCCTTCAGCGTAAAGTCCACGTCGTTCGCGGTCAATGTTGTTGGTAAAGTGATAGTAGTGGTGCTATGCGCGGTATAGCCTTGGGGTGAGACAGGGACAGAGGTGAATTCATCGGCAAGGAATTCTACTGCTTGAGCCACGGTGATGTTCTGGGCGATGACAAGACCAAGAACGGGTGACCGTGGAACAGCGTGCCCGGCAAGGGCACGGGCCATGCGCCACGCTTGTTTTCCTCCACCAGGGGAGTGAAGCGACTCGCAACGCTGCCGCCATTGTCTCCTTTGTAATCGTTTGGTGTGCTTCCGGAATGCTCTGTCTATCTTTCGATATCGCTGAATGTCCTCTTGCTTTGATGTTTTAAGTGCTCGGCGCTGTGCCTGGCGTCGCGAGGCACGTAACTTGAGGTACTTTAGGTCAGGGTTTGGCCGATATATGGGAATGATCACGGTTCTGGTCGCTTTGGATAACGCATTGGAGATGGCTGTGGTGTAATCCAAATTGCCTAGAGACATTATTTCGGCAAACAACACGCGGTAAGCATCCCAGTTAGTCACTTTGCGAGTCTTGTGCGTGGTGGGGCCTCCTTCTAGTGAAGTAATTTTGATTGGTAGGTGGTCGCTGCCCCAGCTATCAGGTTCCGCTGACCACAAGGCTCGTACTGGGGACGTAGTGAAGCTAAGGTCTAGTGCACTTCCCTCCACGCCAGGTCGTACGAAGGTGGCCACTCCGTCGTTCAAGCATATAAGACCAAGGGCAGTTGCGGCATCCTCAAGCAGTCGCCCGCGAGGTGTTGTTTTCTTATCCCCCCAGGTCTCGTTGTGGGCGTTAAAATCCCCAAGAAACAGGGTGGCTGGTGCGCATCGTGAGAGAATTGCACGCAATGAGGAGGGGTCCCACTGAACGTTAGGTCTAATGTAGACTGAAATCACAGTGACGTCTGAGTTCCCTTTTTTTATTGTGACAGCGACATATTCGGCGATGTTGTCGCACAAGTCCGACAGGTCCACTTGTAATTGAGGTAGATCTCGGTGTACGTACAACGATGCCTTTGGAGGATCTGTTGATGTGAGAGTCGTCCGAGGCGTACTATTGTAGATAACATAGGGCGACAGACGAATCGATTGTGGTTGGCAGTTTGTCTCCTGGAGGGCTAGTACTTCAATTTGGTGCCTTTGTAAATATTGCCGTAAGTCGTCTATCCGATTTCGTAGTCCATTAACATTCCACTGAAGAATCTGAGGTATTAAACAGCGTCTTGCGCAGCGAGGAAGATGATTTTGCGTCGATTGCAGTCCGGCCTTATTAAGGCGAGACTACCTAGACCAGGAGCTGGCAAGTGGCAGGAGCATGTCGATCACTGTAACCAGTGCCTGAGCGAATGGAAAATTTAGAGACGTGAGGAAGGTACGTAGCTGTATGGCTAACGTACAAATCGCACTTCCGAAGCTTTGAGGCTTAGGTGTTGCATTAGGTATTGGTTTAGGATCACCAGGTGGCTCACTGTGCTTTCGGGTTGGCCGGGTCAGACCTCTTGAAGGGCCTTTTTTGGCGGTAGCTGCTGAAGCACTAGATGGCTGAGTGCTTGGTCCAGACTGTACTGGGGGAGCTGCTGAGGCGTCTGGAGCAGTTTTGCCTGTCAAGTTTTCCAAAGGAGGGAAGTTATCCTCGCTCTGGAGTGGAATGCATGATTGCTTATCTTCTTTTGAGCCTTGTGATCGTTTTCGAGGTGTCCAGTGTCTTCCAGTTCCACACGCCTCTTGGTCGTTTTCGATAGCAGATTTAGCGGAAGTGTAGTTCACATTTTTCGAGCTTTTGTAGTTGCTGATTTGTCTTTCTACTTTGTAGATGGCACAGACTTTTGATGTCGCATCATGGCGCTTCTTACAGTTGGCACATTTAGGCTGCTCCGCTGCACACTCATTTACTCCGTGGTCGCCGCCACAACGACTGCAGCGCTGCGCCTTAAGACAGGTGCTTGCAATGTGGCCGAAGCGATTGCAGTTCGGACACTGCCTTGGCTTTTCAAGGTAGGGAAGAACTTTGTAACGTGTATGCCCGGCAGTGACATATTCAGGTGAGGATTTTGTTGCGAAGACCAGTTTGACAATTTCTGACTTTCCAAGTCTTCTCACCTGGATTACTGAAGCTTTTTCTCGCATGGCTGCCAAGAGATCAGCGTCCTCGATGTCTGCAGATACTCCTCGAATAATACCCACAGATGCCGATGGTGGAGGAGGTTCGTAAGTTTGAACTTGAACTGTTCCCAGGTTCTTCAGTTGCAGAAGTGCTTTTGTGGATTCTACATTTCTAGCATCGATGGCCAGAAGATTCAATCGGTAGTTGGGCCGAATCTGGATGACACCGTCTGGGGCCAGACTGTCCAGCTTTTGTTTTAGTACCAGAGGGTTCATGTTGGTGATGATCGTGGTTGGGTCGTTAGGCTTAACAATGACTGTGAGATTATAACCCGGCTGAGTTTTGATTGTGTCCTCACTTGACTTTGAGCCGTGACGTCTCTTCTTCGACGTTTGGGTTTGCCACCCAGCTTCGTCCTCGAAGTCATCCATGACGCTATCATGAGAGTCTTCAGGCTTGTGATGTGGTTCGGCAGATCCAGATTCATCCTGGTTAGGCTGTGGTGGATTCGGGAGGCTCATATTACGTGGCGCCCGTTGGGCGGAGTCGTAGCTCCTAATTGGCTGTGGACAGGAGACGTCTTCTTGAAAAACCAGGGAAATATTCGGTCAATAAACCAGGAAATAACCATAAAATAACGTAGTCTTCCTAGAGCGACAAATTCGATCGTCCTGGCTGGAGCGTCGTCGTCGTCGTTCTCTCTGGCGTACCCAAATTCGCCGACCAATGTTGCCCGCTGACCATAGTTGCCAGACTACCGCTACTGCGGCGGGTGTATGAGGGAAAGGGAGAAGATTTCAACGAAGAGAGGGGAAGGAGGCGGAGGAGGAAATGTAAATAGAGGGGGGGGGGGGCCTGCGGGGGAGCGTAGCGCGTTTTCTTCGCCGCCAGCGTCGGGTCGCTGACTCGCTGGTGTCGTCGCGCTACCCTCGCCGTCGACGACGCTTGTTCGCGTTGTGCTCGCGCCATCCGTTTTGCCTCCTGCTTTGAGGCGCTGGCGTCATTTGCGCGTTATTTGACGTCGCCGTAAAAACGTGCTCGCGCCGCGCACGCGGGAATTCGTTTAGATGACCCGTAATAATTACTTCCTTGGTTTATCTGCAGCGGTGCAGCGATAGGCTCAAGAATACCAATCGCTGCTTGCAAATAAACCCCAAGTTCTTTTTATAGATAATTACAAGGACTGCTTCAACTGGAGTGGGTGGCCCTAAAAAGGGCCGTTTGCTGGGTGTGTTCAGGCACACGGATACCCTCCGGCCGATGGCTTCCACAAGCCTGAGGAGCGGTCCCTGCACCTGGTTCGGCCGTTGATGGAATTACATTTGCCTTTCATGCAACGGGATAAGCGGCGGAGAAAAGCTCACCGGCCTTTGAGCGGATCCGGAGAAAAGATCACCGATCTTTTTTCTAAATGCTTCCTTAGCTTGGCAGATTCTGCGTCACATTGCAATTTAACAGAATTCGAACTTGTCACATCATTAAAAATATGTCCTCTTTTCTGTAATATTCTTGAAGTTCATTGGGGATATTTACTAATTCTTCAGTGATTAGTAATCACCAAATTCTGTATGTTAATGAAGCCGAAACTATATATAACATCAGAACATTGGACGCCTGCAAGGAAGACAACAATTTATTGACAGCTGACAGTGCGCCGTCGGTAGCTCTGTAAAAAAATAAGGAGGTTTGTTCTTTGCGAGCTAATATAAATAGCGGTGTGTGAACCGCTTCAGCTCCAAAGGTTCTGTAGTGCCTGGTAGATAAGTATGTGTTTGTTGATATAATCAGTGGCGGGCACGCTGTTTCCTTTCTGTTATTTCACTAACAAAACTTTTGGTTGCAAGAGCAGCTTTGTCCTGTCGTGTGTGTTGTCTTCACTCCGTCGTCGTCGATTAAGCGGTTTTCATCGTGTATTACGTTTACCCCTTCACCCAATTCACAAATTTACAAAAGACTGGTTCTTGCATATAGGTCACGAGTAACAACGGTGACAGTGTGCAGCTCCGAAGGTCATGTATGCCTCGCCGTAGAAGAGCACTATCACACAAAGGCAACGCGTGGAAAAACCAGCACGAACGGCTACAAAACGTGCATGTCCGTGGAAGAAAGAAACCTCGATATCCTAGTTGTGTACCCTGTTTTCAAAGGTTAACAGAAGTTGTTAACCTTTTACGAATTTGACGTATTTTAATAATAATAAATTGACATATGTTTTGAAGAATCCAGCAACCTCCATATTAAAAAAAAGGGGGAAAAAACGGTGGGCTTTTTTCCGCATACTCAATGGCCGGTGACCTTTTCTCCTGTGAGCTTTTCTCCGGGATTCCAACGGGATACCTCCAATCTTTTGATTTCTGGCACTTCAATGATTTCTCGAGTGAGTTTATTCTTTCTATGCATCTCACACTTGTCGAAGACAGAATAAAGATAAACTCATTCGAGAAACCATTGAAGCGCGGAAAATTGGAAGATTGGGGGAAACTGTCAGCGGTCCTTCACTATGTTTATCCTATCAGGAATGTTGCTTTTTAGACACACAGTGACAGAGCGTGACCGTCGTGACGGTGGATTAGGAGCACGCGGCGTCCATGTCGTGTATTTTCTCTTTGTTTGTTTGCTATGACGTTACAGTCTCTATGCTCGATATTTGCATGAATAAACTTTGTTCGTCTACCTTCTTCCTCTTGTCCGTGTTCTTGCGCTGTTTTCATGTTAACTAGCCCTAACTTCTACGTTAGTCAACTTCTATTCTGGAATGCAGATACAGATACTCATAGAAATACACTTGTTCACAAACGGTGCTACTCAGGGAAGGTGTAGTTCGTGGCTAATGCACGTGGCAATTTATGCTTGCCATTTACCCACGAAATGGGTAATTTTGTGTCATTTTGTGGACTTGTCCTTAGCTCAAACTTTTTACTTATTATTAATGCCGATAAGAAAACGTTAACCCGTGTGAACCACATAGTAACTGAGCGGCAAAGACTGCGTGCTTGACAAAAGCCATCTGCACGAAATGAACCCTGTTTTGTCGTAAGGGCGCATCTCAAACTCGATCATGCCATGAAAGGCAAATGTAATTCCATCAACGGCCGAACCAGGTGCAGGGACCGCTCCTCAGGCTTGTGGAAGCCATCGGCCGGAGGGTATCCGTGTGCCTGAACACACCCAGCAAACGGCCCTTTTTAGGGCCACCCACTCCAGTTGAAGCAGTCCTTGTAATTATGTATAAAAAGAACTTGGGGTTTATTTGCAAGCACCGATTGGTATTCTTGAGTCTATCGCTGCATCGCTGCAGATAAACCAAGGAAGTAATTATTACGGGTCATCTAAACGAATTCCCGCGTGCGCGGCACGAGCACGTTTTTACGGCGACGTCAAATAACGCGCAAATGACGCCAGCGCCTCAAAGCAGGAGGCAAAACGGATGGCGCGAGCACAACGCGAACAAGCGTCGTCGACGGCGAGGGTAGCGCGACGACACCAGCGACCCGACGCTGGCGGCGGAGAAAACGCGCTACGCTCCCCCGCATGCCCCCCCCCCCCCTCTATTTACATTCTCTCCCTCTATTTACATTTCCTCCTCCGCCTCCTTCCCCTCTCTTCGTTGAAATCTTCTCCCTTTCCCTCATACACCCGCCGCAGTAGCGATAGTCTGGCAGCTATGGTCAGCGGGCAACATTGGTCGGCGAATTTGGGTACACTGAGAGATAAATAGCCTGCGCCTAATTACAGATGCAAAATATAAGAAAATAATTTAACATACAATAATAGTAACGCGAATTCAGTTTTCATTCAAGTATTTAAACATTGAAAACTAAATTATTAAATATTGTGCGTATATTTTTTCTAGTTGAACAAGTAATATATATGTACATTGTGCCTGAACGACAGACTAAACATTGAATTGATTTCAGTTCCTCGAGTAGAGTGACCTGACCGTCTTCAAGCTTGGTCAACAAAGAGAGCACAGCTTTTGGGATGTCATAACTTGGGTTCGACTCTATATCGCCGCAAAGGAGCAACAGTTGTACTACGGCACTGCACTGGCAAACAGTTGTAAGGCAACACTGGGGGCCTGGTATCAAAAGCAAACACCTTTTACTACTTTTTTGGCACAGAGAGGGTAGGAAGTACGCACCTGTGTGAGAAGATTAAAGGCGAGTTAGCAGTTTTCATAATAGCGATGCAACCAGGCCCACAAGCGAGCACAGGCAAGTTCCGTCCTCTGTAGCCGAGTCTGGTGTTATTGATGTCGCTTCACTTGTGAACTTGCCGAAGAGAGCGCCACAGTTGATTGCGTCCAGCACCAAGCGAGGGCAACTGAAGGCACCGTCATCCTCGCAGCAATCCGATTAAGCAGGCCATGTGTGCACCGGTAGAGCCTGACGAGGGGGCGAACTCGGCGAGGAAAAGAGAAAAGATCTGGATCTGTGCGAACAAGGCGAAAGGCAGATTAGCACACTTCATCCTTCATGCCACCAGGGGTGCTATGTTGCGCTTTTTGCACACCCAGGAGACTTGGAAGAAGGGAGTGACGTCAACGACTAGAGCAAACGCAGATTAGGTGTTGACAGAAGAAAACAAAATCAACATCCAATCTGCATTTGCTGCGTTGTTGACGTCACTTCCTTCTCCCTAGCCTCCTGGGAGTGCAAAAAGCGTAACATAGCCCCCCAGGCCCACCTCATCGTCTTTTCCTTCAAATGGTAAATACGAAGTTATTCTGTCACCGGTGATCGCAGAAACTGTTGCGCTAAACTCACTGTTGTTTCGCTGTGACCTCCGAGGACAACCCTATCGGATCGATGACTTCGGGGAGGAGCTTAGAAGGTGCGACATCTTAAAGAAAATCGCCGCCTTTAGATCCTACCAGATGAATCACGTATGGATGCTTACCCTTCAGTCTGCGGTGGCAAAACAGCAGGTGATGGAAGCCAAGGAACTCAAGGTAAGAGCCCTAAGCTACCTGGTGCTTGACGCTAACAGCACTGAAGTGCGCCTCCAACAGCACTGGGTACCTTTTCATATACCCGACGAGGTCGTACATAAGATCCTGCAGCCCCACAGGAACGTGACTGAGCTTGCAAGGGAAACATGGCGTGTTGAAGGTTTCAAAGATATGGAGTTGACAACCAGATTAGCCCGAATGGAACTGAAGGCGGACGTAAACATCGAAAACGTTACCAACGGATGAAAATATTTGGCGGAACAGCACTGATTGTCAACCCCGGTCGCGCACCGCTCTGTTTACGCAAGAAACGCACCGGGCGCATAAGATGGCAATGTCGAGTTCCGAAGTGTTTTAATTGCCACATGCTGGTGACGATTGTATGAAGACGTACACGAATGTCGCAGAACATTCATTACGGACGAAGAACCAAATGAAGATATCATGGACGCCACTGAGGCAGAAGACCTGACAAGCATTGGCATGCCTGCAACCAAGGAGAACGAATTGTTCCTTGCTATACTTACCACGGAAACTATGGTGGCGGAAGTACCAAAAGCGGAGAAAAACGCTTCAGGCTTCCAAAATAGCAAGTGTTGGTTGAAGGTGAACAAAAAACAACATTTTGTGAGAAAGACCATTAGGAAGCCGCAAAGCAGATCGCGGATGGCATTAAAGGAGAAATGTACAGTGACAGTCAAGACATTAAGCATACTCCTGAGCAGGCATTAGCAGCTACAGAAGGGAACGATGATGATTCGCCACCTCGGATGCAAGTCACGAAGCGAGGGTGATATCGCTCTATGTCGGAGCACTTCATAAACAGAGCGACGAGGCAGGGATTTGAAGCAAAACGGTTTTTGCCAAGTATGAGGTTTGGTACGACGAACTTTCCAAATATTGAACAAATCCGAAGAGTTTACGCTAATTTTGAATCAGAGTTTAAGTGGACAGGTTTGCAAAAAAAAAAAAGAACATTTTTTATAGGAAAGAGTTTTCATGGGATGACGGGAAAGATAGGGACTGGCCGCGTTTTCAAAGTGCAACATAGAAAGTAAACAATGTTTTCAGAATTACCAACTAGAGTGAACGTTTCAAAGTTACATATAGAATAAAAATGCAATGTAAATTGTATCTAAAACAATTGTTCGGGCTAAAATGTCTTTACCATGCAAAAAAAAATTACCGCATCTCCACGTGGTGAATGATGTTGATTGGGGCGAAGCTCTGGTGGTGCTGATGATACTGATTTTGTTCATACTGATTTTGTTCATAGGTTCACAGTGATCGCTACTAGCAAAACGGGAAAAAAACTGTTCCTCCTCGGAGCGCCAGGAGAGGGCCGTGACCGACTCAGGTCAGCGTCCGCAGAAAGAATTTACGCGACAAGCTCCCAATGTGCGCACAAGATCTTGACTAATTAAACTAGTTTCAATTGTTCCACTTTAAACATGTGTTATTTCCTATTACTATTTAAACTTGGCCTTCACCAGCCAAGCCTCCCCACGAACGGTAGGCTCCGACATTCACTGATCTGAGAAATCTGTATTTAAATTGTTGACTTATGCTTGAAACTCACCTGTAATCTTTTGTATGAATTCTTATTTTTCACGAACTCCTGTCACAATGCTTTCTCTTCATAGACTTCCTACATTTTTCGATCCCTTGCTTGCCCTTGTTTGAAATCGGCAACTTGCTATCTTTCTCTACTCCCATTTCGGGAATTTTGTATATTTAGAAACCTGTAAAATCAAAAAAATAAAAATATTGCAGGGCATTTTTGAAGGGCCTGTTAGGACAGATGATGAGCCTCGATATGTGAAAAGTAGAAAACAAATTGCGATGGCCTTCATTTTAAACTGATTTTCGAATTATTGCAAAATCGTTAACCTGCCAAACCAGAAAATTTCAGAAAATTTATGCGAATATAAAACAGACGCGTTTAAATCATTCTAAAAATTTTGAATTTCAAGTCTTTTTAATATCCGGATTCATAAAGCTCTGAATTGCTTCGTAATCGACAATGCATGCTTACCTCCTTTTATTTAATGTAGAGTCTCTGCACAAAAAAAAAAAAAAAATAAACCGAAGACGACAACAGTTTTTCTTTTATAAATATCCAAAAGGTGATTTCACGCAAGTCTCAAAAACGAGCGCGTATACCGACAGCGACTATGTGATTGTTTTTCCTCAAAAGAAATTTTATTTTCCGCAAAAAACAGTTCGAATATGTTTTTGCAGTTGCAGAAGTGAGATATATATCTTTTGGTAAAAATAAAAAAATGGCATCCGGACACTGTCGTTCGATCCTATCTGAAAAGGCCCAATACAAAGAATCTCAGGCAATCGGATTTTTTTTTTAAGTATCTTTTATTTTCTACGCATTGTGCGGCCCTCCACGGCGGCGGATCTATTGGACCTCACAGGCGGCGCAGGTTCAGGTTCTGCCGCGCCCTACCTCCGATATCATGTTACCGCCAAGGTTGTACGCTGATCTGTTTGCAAAGTCGCTCCGGTTGCTTCTTTTATGTGGCGTATACGGCAACGCTATACGCCGGCTGTTAAAACAGGCACCGCGAAGCATGTTACAGGGGGTGCACCTCGATTGCTCCGGCCAATGGGCATTTTTGGGTCGGTTGAACGGAAATGTATTATAAATTTTCTCTTCAAAAATACCGTCCACCCTTGTGCTGTCAATTTGTCTATTCCTGACCACCCCGTAGCATTTTTACGCCTTTTTAATAATAATGCAATTGTGAAGAATGTGTATGGCCAGGCCCGCTACGTGCCTGGTGCACGCCCCATTTGTGGCAACCGCGTTAGCATAAATGGCTAACACGGTTATTTCAATAGGAAAATGGAGCACATTTTCGCCCGTTTTCGGTTTCTGGTGCCATAGAGCCTCATGTGTTCAAAAACTTCGTCGGCTCCCATTTTCCCATTGAAATTTGCAGAAAATCAGTTATAATTTTTGATTAAGTTATCTGATCGGGCTGAAACTTTGGCATCTGGTTGTGACCTCTAGCGCTACCTTTGGGCGGAGAATGAGCGTTCGGCGATGCCTAGTTTATTTTTCCGGTAAAAAAGACCGTGTAAATTTCCTTTTGTGACACCCTGTACTTCCTTGTCAATCCTTCCTATTGTCAGTGCATATTTCTAGACCCGTAACCAGAACAGTTTTTGGGGGAAGCCGTCCGAAATGTCAACATCGCACGATACGCAAAGCGCGCACGTGACTGAGAGGACGCTTAAAATTTTTTTTGTTCAGAAAGACATTTTTTTTTAATAAAGGATTGGTTTTATTCGTCTGGGTATAAAGCCAGGAAAATTAATTTTTTCATCAAAATTAAAAATGGTCACCGGACATGGTTGTTCGATATTATCTGAAAACGCCCTACTGTCATGATTATTTGTTACGGAACGGGCATTCAGGTGACCGTGATAGATTAGAGTGTTATCTTTCGATGACAAGGAGCTAGTGACCAAGGTCCACAGGCTAAACTAACTTCCAGTATCCCATTGCAAAAAGAAGCAAAAAGATACCGAGTAGATAAGTTAACAAATCTTCTCGATGTCAGCATCATTTTTGATTGGACGAGTGGGAAACCATCGGCTCGACGAGCAAATGTTTTTCCATTTCTCACCCAGACATGTTTCCAGGTCGACTACCGCTTCTTAGCAATCGTTTTGCCAAGAATACGTTTTAATGACGAGCAAAGATGCTTGTTCACAAATAGCCGCATATTTGTGTCGAGGCCTACATCCGAGTTTTGTAAGGCGCTTCTTTTTTGCTTTTTGAAGAATAGCGTCGCGCTTGCTGCGCTTTAGAAGCTGTAGGATGATGCTTGTTGTCTCAGTGTCCCGCGTCGGTACACGATGACAGATGGCAATATCCGCTCGAGTAATTGGTTTGCCAATAGACCGATGTCACCAAGCGAACTGCGCAGGCGCGCACATCCCGGAAGTGGTCCCGCGCCATGCTACTTGTAGTCATCACTTTCCGGCTTCCCGGCTACATACGGCTGCGCGTACGTACATCATCATAGATTATCATTTGGCACGCCCCGGTATCACCTTGATTCTCTTGCATGTTTTTACTTCATGAAATTGTGTTCTTTGTGATGCCTTACTTTCCTCAGCAAGTGCAGAAAAGCAGTTTCAGTCGTCTTATCGCTTTAGAATCGCTTTGTCGTCTGCTTCGTCGTCGTCTGCTTCGTCTTCGTGAACACGTGAGCCCACTGCCGTTCACGGGGTAATCCCACTGCAGCCGCGGAGAAAAACAAAACAAAAAAACAATCGTGCCACTACTCGAGCATTCCGACTCCTCGGACGTCTCAATTACCTTGCAAATAAGTGAACATCTAGTGCAATAGCAAAGAACAAGAAAATTCGAGGGACCATCGGCTCGGTGTAGCACCACGGAACAGCATCAAATGTGATGAAAAACTGAGCTTGGTGGTGCTCAGTCTTGTCCATAGCGTTTAATCAGCCATCAAGTAAGACGAGCTAAATAGACTTTCTCGGTCAGCGATAGTTTTCTAAAAGTTGTTTCATTCTGGTAGACAGCCTGTGCGACAGGGTACAGATGAACAGCGGGAGAAGCCTGCACACAAAGAACTGATCTACAGAAAGGCCATGCCTGACGCTCCATAATAATTGGCATTTATCAAAAAGAAGCAACCATGCCAGATACCTAAAAGCTTGGGGTGGAGATGATTTTTTGTGTACAGTTTATGTTCAGTTTTATTTTGTTTGCGCAAGATCCGAACGCTAACAGTCGCCCGACGGGGAAGCTTTTTTCTGCGGTCTCGACTGGTGCTAGTGCAGAATGGATCAGTAACACCAGCCTATTAGACCACCACAAAATGGATGAGGTTCGTTTGTTGCATTTTAGGCGGTAAATAGGTGTTGTACTTCTAAATTGCATCATGTAATCTTTTCGCGTTCGTATGGAAAAAAAATGAAGACTGCTTCCGAAGAAAAAGTTGTTTTATATCAAGTGGTGCATATCGGGAATCGCTGTTCTTTTTAGTGATTGCCCTGATCTTTTGAAGCACAGTTGTGCTTGAAACATGTCGTCGCAATAACAGTTATAACCACCAAAATACACCGAGTAAAAAGTGTATTAAAAACGGCCTCCGCAAAGCAGTGCGGAGGTCCTATTTGAGATAGACCAACGAATAGGCCGCTACGGAGCAAATGGTCAGAGAGATTCCAGCTTACGGAACACTTCGGCACGCTCTATGTCTCGTGCCCTGTAATCTTACATATTTTAGCTGACGTGGAATAATTGGATATAAATTATGAAGCGAATCGCGAAACAAATCGTAAAACGCTATTTTTCCTGCCGCTCTGTCCGGCTCTGTCGACCTTTCTTTGCCATGCTTCTTTCTTGCGGAAAGACATAATATCCGAGGCCTTTTTGCCTGGTGCTGTTATTACAGCTCCGTGGCATACAACATGTGAAGCCACCGATTGAAAACCATGAGTCAACACCTGGCTAAAAGTCTCGTGCTAACCCGAAAATTTCCAAACGCCGGGCGTACAATGCGCGCCGACGCGGCCGGAAAACTGGGGAGAACTACAGGTACCAGAATGCACCGCGATAGCGGTGGCGTCGCGCAACTCCTCGTGAGATCGGTCTATTGGTTCTCCCAGTTTTCGAACCACATCTCAAAGTACTTGGGCATCATGCTTGAGGATTCCTTTGATTTCCAGATTGGTGGTCCTCGATTACTGCTCAGCGTCCGTATAAGTCAATCCTGGCAGTTTCTCAAGCACGTTCCTAGGTCATCGCACGTTTGCGAGAGATTTCTGTCTCTCTCTCAAACAGAGATTTTTTTTTTTTTTTTTAAAGTAGTGTCTCAAACTTTGTCTTCATGTCCTCAAACTCGCGGTTCATGAAATCCATACTATCCTTTGCCTCTTTAACATCATTCCGCAAGTCACGTCTGTCACTTCTAATATGTCGTACCAGTGTCTGCCTAAAAGCGTTCTATTCCTGGCAAAGTTCATCTTTAAGTTCATTCAGTATTTTGTAGATGTACTTCATCATCAACCGGTCGTACGGTCATTTGGGAAGCGACGCGGCGCCGTTATGTTGCTACTGGAGAGCAGACACCTGCAGCCTGACCGAAGCTGCTTGCTTCCTTCTGCTCAGCGTCCACCCTGCTCCGGAACATGAACCAGAGTGTGGACCCCTGCGAGAACTTCTACGACTTCGCGTGCGGCGGCTGGGTGCACCGGCACCCGATTCCGGAGGACAGGCCTGTGGTGTCCCAGTTCTCCTTCATCTGGGACCAGCTGAAAGCCCAGCTGCGCTCGCTGGTCGAGAAGCCGCCACAGGACTGGGAGCCAGGCTTCATCCACAAGATGAAGCACATGTACCGGTCCTGCCTAAACACTAGCCTCATCGACTCGTACGCCGAGGAGCCTCTGCAGAGGGTCCTCAGGTCGCTCGGAGGCTGGCCCGTGGTCGAGGGACCCGGATGGAACGCGTCCAAGTTCTACTGGCTGGACACGCTCATACAGTTTCGCCACTTTGGCTACAGCCACGACATCCTGCTCGAGCTGTTTGTCATCCCGGATTTCCGGAACAACACGCGATACATCATCTTCGTAAGCAAACGACGTTTCAGGGAACAGTTTTGAAAAGCAATTGCTTTATACGGGAAACCTGCAGGGACCTTGCTTGCTCGTGGCGATGGTGCTTTTGGTCACGGTGTAGTAAGGCAATAGAAGAAAGTAAGGGGGGGATTCACACAAGGGAGGAATCCCGGAGATTTCTCCCCAGCGCGCGCATCACGCCGCAAAAACGTCAGGCTTTTGCCCACCGCAAAAGCCTCACGTTTTTGTCACGTGATGCGCGCGCCAAGGAGAAATACACCGTATTTCTCCCTCGTGCTCAGGGTGTAAGATAGACAGGTGAGGAAAGGGCCCATAGAAGCCTACCGTAGCGCCGTGACCGGATTGTATACTCGTCTGCCTGCGGGTACCCCCGATTTCCGACAGATGGCGCTGGGGCGAGAAAGAAATCAGAATCGGATTTGCATGGAACTCTATGGGAGAGTGCGCAAAATAAACCGAGTGCACGACAGTCCTCCACTGAAAATCCACGAGACACCTTCCCCGTCAGTTTTGCCGGTCGCCACCGCTCGCCCATCTGGAGTGAGAGTTCGCGGTGCTCCACATAGATGGCGCCACAGAAAAAGAGAAAACCGAGGGGGACACAATCCGGTCGCTCATTTGGCTCTCGTTTCCCCACCTGTCTATCTTACACCCTGCTCGTGCCCGTAACGGCGCGCCGGCGCAGCTGTTGGTTTGACGTCATAGCGCCCGCGACCAATAGCGTTGCTCCGCGCGGAGTGCGTGCAGATCGTACTCTAGTGCGTGTGTACGTATGTATGTATGTATGTATGTATGTATGTCTGTATCTGCCTATGTATGTGTGTGTGCTTGTTTGTTTATTCGTTTGTTTGGGGGAGGGGGTTAACACTTCTTTTTCCCCTCCTTCCCCTGCGTAGGAACGCGGGTTGCGTAGTGGTATATGGGCACTGCCATCGCACCTTCGTTATATTTGACAGAATATTTCCGTCGATTTTAAAGTTTGCCTGCGATATCGTATACCACTTTACTTCGACCTACGTCACAATGACGGCCTCCTGTACACGTCAAACAAATGACAGAACACATGCAGCGGTAGAAGAACCACAAATCCATGAATATTTAGCACTGAAAAAAAGAAAGCTTTTCTATTTTTTAGAATAATTCTGTTATGGTGCACCCAAAGTCGCAAAGGTTTTGAATTGCGGTAGTCGACAGTGGATACCGGTTGGAAAACACAAAAGATACACAAGTGTGTGTTTGTTTGCTTTGTGGGTCCGTCCATTAGAATATCGTTCACAGAGGTATTGCAGTACAGCAAGAATATAACACATCGATATATAACTTGCGTCCAAGGTCTATTTCACATAGGCTAAGTAGAAGCCTCAAGTGCCCTAAGCCATCTTAAAAGAAAATTGGTCGAAGAACCAGATTCTGGTGCCCAAGTGTCATAAATATTAGAAACAAACCTTCAAATCAAGATTCATCCGTTATTTTATTTTCCCTAGCAATATACCAGACTACTTGGCTCAAAGATTGAATGCAACATCAGAACTGGCACACTGCATATGCCTTCCTGGCATTCAGTCGCCTGCTATTAAAATTACGCAAAGAACCAGTGTATATACAGTGCTTAGAATTGTCAGTACTCTCACCAGAGCTTGCCAACACTTATAACTTGCCGAAGAAAATACTTTTGGGAGGAGTTGTTACTCCATACGGAAGGTGATTTCGTGCCCCAGTGACCACAATAACTTAAGTTTAATTTTAATACACACATATTTACTTAAAAAAAAAAATCTCTGAAACGTACATAATCCCTGAGCCGTTTTGGACGAACCTAACCCGTCCATCAAGAGCCGTCCCTAAACAGTTTAGGACGAGTGTAATAGGCTTGTAAGCAGTGAGAGAGTGCAGGCGAGCTGGTAATCAATCGACATCTTGTAAACCCTGAGATGGGGAACGATAAAAAAATAGGCGCGTGTGTATGAAGGCACTCTAGAGTGTAGCTCATCCGCGCACCGTCGCCCCGCCCTATGGCTGTTTTAGGCGACACAGGCTCGTTCAGAGCTTAGTTTGCGGCACGGCCGAGAGATGGCAGCACATTTTTTTTGGTACACGTTTTCTTTGTAAAAATGGCGACCGTTGCTGGGGGATACGTGCAGCCTGGGCTGCACATGCAATAAAAAACAGTTTAAGGCTAAAACTGCAAAAAAAAAAAAAAAACTAGAAAACGTTGACTAAGGGGTTAATGCGGTTTGTGCAGGTAAGTTATACGCCGAACAAGTTCGTCAGCTCCGTGCGCATCTCGTTCGTTTGTTTAGCTCCCAAATGCTCCCATGTGCGCTTGTTTTTTCCCCGACCTCAACCATAGCCTCCTCTATACCCCCAAAGCCTGGCAGTTCGACGACGGAGGCATAGATTGGCCGGTCGTAGATTTGGAGCGCGAGGATCTGGGGGGCTAAGCTCGCCTCCGGCGGGAATCTCTCCGATGCCACGTCACGAGGGAGGGGAGGAGCTTCTTTTGACTCCGCCCCGGCGAGTTTCCCACTCCCCCTCTTACATTTCCGACCCCCCCGGTGGCGGCGAGTTCCCCAGCGTAGCTCCGATTTTTCCCTATGCTCCGCAGTGAAGGGTTTTTATTTTTTTTTTTTTTTTAAATCGGGGGATCGGTGGTCGGCTGGGCTAGCGCACACCAGCTCGGAGCACGTCGAGCGAAAGGTCCGTTGCAGAACCCAGGATGCTGGGTTCAATCCCCACCCCTGCCCGTTTCGATGTTGATGAGCATCGTACCGGCGTGCAGTCGTGTAACACTACTGCGGGATGGAAGTTAAAGACCTCAGGCTAGCGGTTGTACGACACTGCATGGCTAAATTTCTCATCTACAGCTGGGAGAATCTTCACCGTTGAAGCAGACCAAGTTTTAGGCAGTATCAACATACATACAGCCCAATTTTTGTTTTATTTAAATCGTAAATGACAAATAAGAATAGGTAACAGCAGGGATGCTAATTATACAAACATTGCTTGGATGTGGGCTAGTTGACTAGACATTGTGATGGTTTGCTGCGCCACTTAGATGCAAGAAAAACGCTCTTGATAAATATAAACTAGAGCAGAGTATAGACGAAAAACAACATACAGGAATGGCGCAGACTAACAACTGTGTAATTTCTTTCTCATCTTCCCTCACACCGCCACACAGCCACAATTTTTTTTTTTTTTTTCAGAATAGGGTGCACGTGGAGCGAAAGCTCGCGCTGCAGAACCCTGGAGCGTGGATTTACTCCCACCCCTGCCCTTTTCGATGTTGATGAGCATCGTACCGGCATGCGGTCGTGTATCACTACAACGTGGTGCACGTTAAATACCCTAGGCTAGCAGTCATACTGCACTTGCTAAATTGCTTATCTACAGTAGGTGACAATGTCGCAATGTTCTGGCATGTTCTCCTGCTGTAAAAACAACTAACGGCCAATTTGTTTGACAAAATACGCCGTGGAAGAAGAAAGATGAGAAAGAAATTACACTGTTGTTAGTCTGCGCCATTAATGTATATTACTTTTCTTCTATCACCTGTTTTAGTTTGAATTTTGTCAAGTGCGTTTTTCTTGCATCTACGCAGCACAGCAACCCATCAAAATAATTGTAAAAGCCTGTAGGTAATGGTAAATTGCTTTCCTGGTTGCAGATTGCCGTAAAAACACATTTGTTTCTAGGATTCACTTTGTAGAATTTGGATGCAGGATTCATGACGGGGGTGACGGTTCATTCACGGCTCCATCGCCTCAAGCCCGGTTCGCCACGCAGTTCATCACACAGCCACCTTACCACGTCTTTCGAGAGGCGATAGTGTTGTTGAAAATGAACGTCGTCCATGTCAAACACATTGGCGTGGTTTAAATACCTATGCCGACGGCAAAACACGAACGAAAACGCTGCCATTTTGGACGCTTCTCCCTGATCTCGCGCCCAACTCGCCCAAACTCGCCTAGGTCGGAGCCGGCAAGCTTTTCCCATCCGCGGCGGCTTCTGCCACGTCAGAATGACGTCACCGCATCTCGCCGCGAGTTCCGAATATGCAACTCTCCGACCGCCTCAAACCCTCCGTTTAACGTCACGATCTAGGGAGTGTCGGCGCGTGTTGTCATGCACGGCGCCGACCAATCGCGGCGGTCGGCGAGTTTGGCGGAGAACTCGCCTCGATCTCGCCGCGCCGAGCTTAGCCCCCCTGGTAGCACAGAGCATTTTTGGGGGAACCTAGAGTTCCTGTATAGAGCTACCTACGGTAGCAGAGTTGCGCATTCAGCCTCGGCGGGTGGCCGTAGCGCCGGCTTTCCCGCACGCCCTGGTGGCTTTGCTCCTCCCGTGACTAAATTTGGCGAATAGCAGCGCCGCGCGCGCCGCCGCGCATGGAAACCAGGAAAGGAAGAAAAGGAGGCGAAAGCAGGAGAACACGCGCCGGGGCGCGAAAAACGTCGGCGGAGCGACCGTAAACGTGGCTTTTTTGCGCGGCGCCGCATGCTTTGCTCCTCACGTAATGGATCTCGGCGAATAGCGGCGTATTTTTCGTCGAAATCGATCACGTGAGGAGCAAAGCATCCGGCGCCGTGCAAGAAAGCCACCTTTACGGTCGCTCCGCCGACGTTGCTCGGGCCCCGGCGTATGTTCCCCTGCTTTCGCTTTCCTTCTCCTCCTCTCCTGTTTTCCATGCGCGGCGGCGCGTGCGGCGCCGCTATTTGCCAAATTTAGTCACGTGATGAGCAAAGCATCCAGGGCGTGCAGGAAAGCCAACGCTACGGCCACCCGCCGAGGCTGAATGCGCAACTCTGCTACCGTAGGTAGCTATATACAGGAACTCTAGGGGAACCTGGTCATGAGCGCACAGCTTTTGCAGCGGTGAGAACCCGAATCGTTTTCAAACTTGACGAGAAAAGAAGCGGTAGCACGAGGAACGCGAGGAACACGAACGGACATTCCATCGCTCGGGAGAAGTGTGTTTCGGCTTCTTGCCGCAGCGGGGCGCCCGTCTTCTGACAGAATGGAGGGAACGAGGGAGGGAGGTGGAATTAGAGCATTTATTAAGAAGAATATTAACTTTCAAAGGATCAGAAAGGAGTACGCTCAACATTTGTTTCTAAAGGGAAAAGTCGCTGGGGAATCAACAGTCCTTGGAGTTGTTTACATATGGACAGGGACAGGTGCTAAAGAGTAAAACAGAAAAATGATTGATAGCATATGAAGAGACATTAGTGAGCTAGTGGAAGGTTCTGAAATATTTATGGGAGACATGAATGTCCATATCGAGGGTCTGGGTAGGTGTACGGACTCAACTGGGAGCATATACTAGAACTGCTGGAAAAACATGACTTAGTTTTATGTAATACCAGTCAGAAGTGTGACTGGCACATAACGTGGGAAACTGGCAATCTACACGTAACTATAGATTACGTACTCATGTCACACAAAATATATGGTAAGTTACAAGTAATGAAAATAGATGAAGAAGGTTCCAAAAGTCTTGGTAGTGATCAGAAACGTATTAAGCTGAATTTGCCAGAGAAGTAAATGCTGAAACTAGACAACATAACTAAAAGCAAACTTTCTGCAGCGACAAAGAGTTGGAAATAGTTGCTGAAAGAATAGAGGAAGCAGTTTCAGGGCAGCGGTATACATATTGAACCTACGAGAGCCTAATCAGGCTTTTTGCTCTGGAACTAGACAAAGTTCATAGTAAAGGAAAGGGGAAGCAAGGACATAGACCAAAAAGCTGGTGGGACGAAGAAGGGAAACAAGCGATACAAAAACATCAAGAAGCCTCTAGAGAACGCAGGTATTCAAAGCGCAGTGGGGATTCAGAAACGGAAGTAAAAAGAAAATTGGACACTTTTCTAACACGTTGCCGAGAGGCATCCAGTTTGATCAATACGAAAATTCAGAGAAAGGGTGAGGAATAAATGAGTAATGTAAGCAAGAAAGATAGAAACGCAGCCAAGAAGCTTTTGGAGCACTTGAACTCGCTCGGTGAAACGACGCAAGCTAGACAGAGGTTAATACTCTCGCATCAGGGAGATCAATACGATATATAGGAGCAGTGATGGAGGAGAAATTTCGGGAACGGGTACATGTGGAACCTAGGAGAACCGAAGGAAGTAGATGTCCAGCTTGTGACATCGCGGATTTCGGACAAAGAGAACGGGAAAAGGCGGAACGAAGAGTCCCTAGTGGCACGTCGACAGGCAAAGATGGGATCCCAATCAAGCTTGTGAAGAATTTGGGTCCTAAATCTAAGGCAAAACTAACAGAGGTAGTGAGCACTATGATAACAAAAGGAAATATTCCAGATGAATGGAGGCTTAGTAGGCTGAGTATGATATATTGCCGCGCGCCAAGGAGGCAGCGCGGCCATAACCTAACGGTGATCGCGCTTGCCTCCCACGCGAAGGGCCAGGGTTCGATTCCTGGCCGCGGCTACGCATTTATGTTTACACTGTAATGTGATGTTCTGGTGAATTCGAGAGCCGTCTAGCTGATTCGAGGTTAGAATGTTCTACGCGTCGAACCTTCTACATCGAATGCTCCAGAAGCCGACGCGTGTACAAAAGCGGCTCCGCCTGGCAAGAAGGATTCAGTTTCGCCCCAGCGTTCGACTGTGCTGCTACACCGACTTCGACGCCCGCGACGCTCTGTTATTATCTTTGTACCTTTTTTAGTTTTGGCACAAGTTCGCCACATTAAACGTTTATTTCTTTCTGTTTATTTATTGTTCTTTTGGTCACCACCCGTGACATTTTGGTGGAGGTGCGGGGTACCGCATGCCCGTGCAGCGTTCCCCTCTAAGGGCCCGCAGTGCAAGTCCGATTCCCGGCTCGGGGAGAAGACCACTCACTGCAGAACCTGAAACTCGGACCAGCCGCCGCACCAAGGGAGAGGATCCTGAATACGGTTTGCTCCTGGACAAGCCCAAGCCACAGAAGACGACGATGGCCAACCAGTCGCAAGCTCCCGCCGCTTCTCCCGTCATCTACATGCACGTCGCACCGCGGACGGCTGCCCCCTTCCACGGTGAACTCTACGAAGACGTCGAAAACTGGATTGACCAGTATGAACGCGTTGCTTGCCAGAATGGCTGAACCGACGAGCAGCGCCTGCACAACGTCTATTTATCCCTTGAGGGGACCGCCAAGCACTGGTACGAGAACCATGAGTCCTCTTTGACGTCGTGGGACATTTTCAAGACCGATCTGAAGGCTACATTCGTCAACCACCACCGCCGAGAGAGAGCCGAGCACCTACTGCGAACCAGGACCCAGGGCCCCAATGAAAGCGTCACGAGCTTTGTGGAAGACGTGCTCCCCCTGAGCTCCTGCGCCGACACTCAGGCCACCGAGGGAAAGAAACTGCGCATTTTGATGCCGGGCGTGAAGGACGACATCTTCGGAGGCCTCGTCCGCAACCCGCCGGCAACCGTCGACGCCTTCGTCAGCGAGGCGACAAACATCGAGCGCGCCCTCCAAGCGCGCGCTTCCCGCTACCAGCGACAGCCAAGCGTCACTGCAACCGCCTGGTACGGACATCCGCGAAATTATCCGGGAGGTTGTCCGGGAGGAACTGCGAAGGTTGCTGCCAACCACCAGCCGTCCGCCAACCATTTCCATCGCCGAGGCTGTCCGAGAAGAAGAGCATCGGGCGCTCCAACCAGAGGTTCCCGTCACCACGGTGGCACCGGAGGAACCGACGTTGAGCTACGCCGCCATGGCCCGACGACCGCCGCAAGCTTCCCGCCAAGCCACGGCGCCGCCTCGAAGAGACGCCCCAACGCCGCAATACCCCCGACGACAGGAAGATCAGGCGCACGTTTCCCCCAGAGCGACCTGCGCTGAGGAAGACAGACGTCTGGAGGACGGCCGACCGACGCCCGCTGTGTTACCACTGCGGGGAAGCTGACCATGTGTACCGCCGATGCCCATACCGGCGACTCGGGCTGCGCGGATTCCACCCAAGCGACCCGCGCCCCCGGTATGGTGAACGCCCTCGGGAGATCGACGATTACCTGCGACGACCCCAGTCTCCCGAGCCTGCGTCCCGCCGAGAGTTCCGGTCGCCGTCACCGCGACGTCCAGCTTCGCCGATGCACCGACCCCGACGTGAAAGCCTGTCACCCCCCGCTCCTCGCCGGGGAAACTAGGCGCGGCAACCCCTGGAGGTAGAGTTGCCGAAGACGACCGTCGCCAAGATCCTCCACGAACGTCGAAGGGCCCCCACTTGAACGCTACCAGAGATCGAAACGACGCCCCTGCAACGGTGTCCAATAACCTAAACGTCGTCATCGACGGCCACGACGCATCAGCGCTCGTGGACACCGGAGCAGACTACTCAGTCTTGAGTGGGAGGCTCTCCCGCCGCCTTCGAAAAGTCACCACGCCGTGGGATGGACCACAAATACGAGCCGCCGGAGGGCACCTCATCACACCAGTCGGGAGATGCACTGCTCGCGTCGAGATCCACGGTGAGACGTGCCCTGTGAAGTTCGTCGTTCTGCAAGACTGTTCAAGGGACGTTATCCTTGGAATGGACTTTCTCTGCGAGTATGGCGCCGTCATCGACCTCGGGCAAACCAGCTGACGCTGCGAAAGCCTGTTTTACCGCCGGTGGAAACCAACACGACGTCAACCGCGATCCGAGTTATCGCCGACCATGTGAACTTACCGCCGCGGTCGAGTGTTTTCGTCGCCGTCATAACCGACGCAGCCATGCACGGTGAAGCTCTTCTGGAAGGCAGCGTCCAACTGCTCCTTGAGAAAGGAATTGGCGTCGCACGAGGCGTAACGGGTCTCCAAGAAGGACGTACAACTGTTCTTGTGACAAACTTCGGAGAGGAGCCGCAGCACCTAACGAAGGGTACCACTGTGGGCCACTTTAAGGAGCTTCAGGCGCCAGTCGTGGTCACCGCAATCTCCGTAGAAACCTCGTCGTCACAGCAGAACAGCACGCCGCCGCCGCCGATCGACATTGACCCCGAGCTCCCAGCTCCTAAGCGCCGGCAAGCGGTTCATCTCCTCGCTGAATACCGTGACTGTTCTGCCACGTCGTCGAAACTTCGCCAAACACCAATGGCGAAACATCGCGTTATTACCGACGACGACGCGCTCCCTGTCCACCAGTCGCCGTATCGAGTCTCCTTAAAGGAAAGGAAGGTGATTCAGGATCAAGTCAGAGAAATGCTCGACGACGACATCATTCAACCCTCAAGAAGTCCATGGGCGTCCCCAGTCGTCCTTGCAAAGAAGGACGGAACCCTGCGGTTCTGCGTGGACTATCGTCGACTGAACGCTGTGACGAAGAAGGACGTCTATCCGCTCCCCCGCATCGACGATACGTTAGACCGACTGCGCCACTTCCGATATTTTTCGTCGATGGATCTGAAGAGTGGCTACTGGCAGATTGAAGTCGACGAACGCGACCGGGAGAAAACTGCCTTCGTCACTCCCGGCGGACTGTACGAATTCAAAGTGATGCCGTTCGGGCTTTGTACTGCGCCAGCCACCTTCCAGCGTGTCATGGACACCGTGCTGGCAGGTCTGAAATGGCAGAGCTGCCTCGTCTACCTCGACGACGTCGTGGTATTTTCACGAGACTTCGACGAGCACCTCAAACGACTTCGAGCCGTGCTTCAAGCCATCAAGACCGCCGGCCTGTCACTCAAGCCAACAAAGTGTAGATTCGCCTATGGTGAACTTAAGTTCCTTGTCCACGTCGTGTGCAACAAAGGTGTTCTCCCTGATCCTGAGAAGACCCGCGCCGTGGCTGCATTTACGCCGCCGTCTGACAAGAAGGCCGTGAGAAGATTCCTCGGACTTTGTGCCTACTACAGACGATTTGTTCGGGGCTTCGCCAAGCTGTCCGCACCGCTGACGCACCTCACGAAGGACGCCGTAAAGTTCGAATGGACAGACGAACACCAGCGGTCATTCGATGAGCTGAAACGAAGACTCCAGACGCCCCCGATTCTTGGCCACTTCGACCAGTTCGCTGATACAGAGATCCACACGGACGCCAGTAACACCGGACTTGGCGCGGTGCTTGTTCAAAGGCAGGACGGGGCAGAGCGAGTCATCGCATACGCGAGTCGGACGCTGTCTAAGGCGGAGAGGAATTACTCTACAACTGAAAAGGAGTGCCTTGCTGTCGTCTGGGCGATAACAAAGTTTCGCCCATATCTGTATGGAAGTCCTTTTCGCGTCACGGACCATCACTCGCTCTGCTGGCTCGCGAATCTGAAAGACCCCTCCGAACGCCTCGCCCGGTGGAGCCTACGACTGCAGGAGTTCGACATGACCGTTGTGTACAAGTCCGGCCGGAAGCACCATGACGCCGACTGCCTGTCAAGTGCTCCTGTCGAGGCCGGTCCTGCCTGCATCGAAGGCGACGACGATGAGTGTTTCCTCGGCGCTTTGGACGTCAGCGACATGGCAGCACTCCAACGAGACGACCCTGAACTGCGAGCGCTCATCGAGCACGTAGAGGGACAAGCGACTTCGGTTCCCCGTGCTTTCTTAAGAATCCTGCATACATTCTCCAAGCGGCGAGGGCTGCTGTACAAGGAGAACTTCGTCAACAACAACACAACATGGCTGTTGGTTGTACCTGCCAGCCTTCGAGACGAAATATTCCAAGGATGCCATGACGACCCAACGGCTGGACACCTTGGCTACAGCAGGACGCTCGCCAGGACTCGAGAAAAGTACTACTGGCCGAGGCTACCGAAGACCGTTCACCTATACATTCGATCATGCCACGAGTGTCAGCGGCGAAAGAAACCACCAGCGAAGCCGTCAGGACTTCTGCATCCGATTTCTGCCCCGTCTATGCCGTTCCAGCAGATCGGAATGGATTTACTTGGCCCTTTCCCATCGTCAACGTCAGGAAACCGCTGGATTATCGTCGCCACCGATTATCTCACACAATACGCCGAGACGAAAGCCCTTCCAGCAGGCACGGCTGTTGAAGTCGCCAAGTTTTTCATTGAGTCCATTGTCCTCCGGCACGGCGCCCCTGAAGTCCTCATCACAGACCGTGGATCTTCGTTCATGGCCCAGTTGACGCAGGAGATCCTTCGTCTCAGTGGCACCGGCCATCGTCGAACCACTGCATACCATCCGCAGACCAACGGGTTGACGGAGCGGCTCAACAAAACAATCGCCGACATGGTCTCCATGTACGTCGACGTGGAGCACAAGACCTGGGACGAAGTGCTGCCCTACGTCACGTTCGCCTACAATACGTCGGTTCACGAGACCACTGGATTCACCCCTTTCCAGCTGGTACATGGTCGGAAGGTAACGACCATGCTGGACGCAATGCTGCCCCATGAGCCATCTGACACTGAGAGCGACGACGCCCAGGCGGTTGCTCAACGCGCCGAAGAAGCCCGCCAGCTCGCCCGACTCATGATTCAAGACCAGCAACGCGTCGACGCGGGCCGCTACAACCTTCGTCGCAGGGACGTTCACTTCCAGCCCGGAGACAGGGTGTGGGTGTGGACGCCCATCCGTCGCCGTGGCCTCAGTGAGAAACTGCTGAAACGGTACTTTGGACCATACAAGGTACTTCGTCGCCACGGCGAGCTGAACTACGAGATGATGCCCGACGCAACAAGAACATCATCACGCCGCCCACCACGACCTGAAGTCGTCCACGTTGTGCACCTGAAACCGTACTACGCTCGATAGGACTGTGGATCTCATGTGTTTCAAATGACTCTTTAGTTTGCCGTTCTTTTTATGTGCTTTGTTTTGTTTTGTGTTGCATCGGGGCGATGCACTTTTTAAGGGGGAGTAATGCCGCGCGCCAAGTAGGCAGCGCGGCCATAGCCTAACGGTTATCGCGCTTGCCGATAACCGTTAGGCTATCGGCAACGCGAAGGGCCAGGGTTCGATTCCTGGCCGCGGCTACGCATTTTTGTTTACACTGTAATGTGATGTTCTGGTGAATTCGAGAACCGTCTAGCTGATTCGAGGTTAGAATGTTCTACGCGTCGAACCTTCTACATCGAATGCTTCAGAAGCCAACGCGTGTACAAAAACGGCTCCGCCTGGCAAGCAGGATTCAGTTTCGCACCAGCGTTCGACTGTGCTGCTACGCCGACTTCGACGCCCGCGACGCTCTGTTATTATCTTTGTACCTTTTTTAGTTTTGGCACAAGTTCGCCATTAAACGCTAATTTCTTTCTGTTTATTTATTGTTCTTTTGGTCACCACCCGTGACAATATAAGGGAAAGGGAGATAAGTCTGATATTAGGAATTATTGTCCCATAACCGTGACACCAGTTATTTTCAGGTTGGTCATCCATATTATAAAGAACAGACTGGAGGAATGGGTAGATCGCGAGGGCATAGTGGGCGAGTTGCAGAACGGGTTTCGGAAACAAAGAAGGTTGGAGGACAATATATTTTCTCTAACACAGTGTATACAAAATAGCGCAAAAACAAAACAGACCGCTCTGGCTGCAAGGGTGCCTATGACAATGAGAACTAAAGGAACCTGTGGGACATAGTGGAGAGCTTAAACCTAGATGAAGGACTAACAGCCCTATTAAGGAACATTCACAGAGATAATAAGGTGATTATAACATGGGAAGGAAAGGCGACGGGGAAAATAGAGATAAGACGAGGCCTTAGGCAGGGTGGCCGGCCGTTATCGAATTTGCTCTTTATGTTGTATCCGAGAGGATTGGAGGATAGACTAGAGAAGAGTGGGCTTGGATTCGACCTTTCGTACAGTAAGCTAGGCCGAAAAATTTAGCTATCCTTACCGGGATTGATGTATGCGGATGATATCGTATTAACGGCTAACAACAGGACAGAGTTGCAGGAATTAATGAGCATCTGTGGTCCGGAAGGAGAGGAATTAGGTTTCGAATTCAGTAGTGAAAAATCAGCACTCATGATTTTTAACGATGATGAAGTTGAGAAGCTGAAGATACAGAATATTACTGTTGAGAACGCTAGTAAATACAAGTACCTAGGAGTATGGATATGTGATGGTGCAGAATATCTCAGTGAGCATGAAAAGTATATAATAGGTAAGGGCAACAGAACTGCAGCTGTAATGAAAAATAGAGCACTTTGGAATTAGAAAGGTGGTGAGAAAGATTTGGAAAGGGTTAATGGTGCCTGACTTGACTTTTGGAAACGCAGTGCTATGCATGAAATCCGAAGTGCACTCAAGACTAGAAATAAAACAGCGCGGAGTAGGTAGGATGGTTTTGGGGGCACATTGCAAAACGCCAAACCAGGGAGTACAAGGAGGCATGGGATGGGCGTCTTTTGAAAGCAGGGAAGCGGTGAGCAAGATAGAATTTGAGGATTGGTTGAGGCAAATGGATGGGGACCAATGGGCAAAAAAGGTTTTCAGCTATTTATACATGAGGAGTATAGACACAAAGTGGAGACAGCGCACTAGGAAATTAAGAGGAAAGTTTTTAGGCTATAGTGGAGATACGGAAGAGCAGGTCTCAGTTAAGAAGACAGTTAAGGCCACAGAAAGGGACCGGTGGCTAGACGAAATGCAGACAAAAACGGCTCTGGAAAGCTATAGATTAAACAAAACAGTTATTGCCAAAGAAAGCGTTTATGATAATTCTAGAGGAAGCTCATTGTTGTTTGAGGCGAGGACGGGTGTTCTGCGAACAAGAAGATAAAGAGCGAAGTACCAGCAGATGGATGCAGTGTGCACTGCTTGGGGAGAGGAGGACGAGACGGCTGAGCACTTGATACTCTACTGTAAAGGGCTTCACCCTATGCCTACCAAAGACAACATAGATTTAATAAAGTTATTGGGTTTTAGTGACAGCGAAGGGAGAATGGATTTCAAGACTGTAGAGATTACCAAGCAAAGATTAAGTGAATGGTGCCAGAAAGCGAGAGAAAACTAGGTATTTTTGTATTAACCGATGGCAAGGGGGTTTTACAGCCTCACTTTCTTTGCAACGCGGAGTGAATATAGATTTCACATTTAAATATTCTAAGCTTAAATGGTAAAAAAAAATGGCTAGGTGGCATAAGCTACTGCCCGATCCAAAGGGCTCAGCCGGATTCATCCATCCATCCATCCATCCATCCTAAAGTTCCTGTATAGACGCTTTACATACGTGCCAGAATACAGCCGCCATTGCTGACCTTCTCTTGTTTTACCGAGCCACTGAAATTGGTGTGGACGAGCCTCCACAAAGACCAATGCTGGGGAGAAAGACATGATAAAATCTAGGATGGCAATGTTCTAGCCTGCTATGGTAATAATGAAGTGAAGTAAACGTAATAAGCGGAAACAAAAACTGAAGGTCAGTTATGGCGGCGCCCATGCACAGCTGCTGCAAAGCGTCTATAGGCTCCCTAGGGGAGCCAGAGTTGCGCGTCTGTTTTCCACGTGCCGCCGCGCCGCTGTTCGCCGAAATTCAATCACGTGAGGAGCCGGATCAAGTGCTGTGCAGGAAAGTATACTCTGTTTCACCTTATGATGTACCGCAGGAAAGGCTACAAGCGCGAGCTCCTTGTTCTAGGGCACATCTCGGTGGCATAAGCTCTCGTGCGTTAAGAGCAGCTCCCAACGCTATGAGCTTGCGCTCCTAGCCTTTTTTGCGGTACAACATAAGGTGAAACAAAGTATAGACGTTGCACCCGCCCCGCCGTACTACCCCTGCTTTTGAGCGCGCCCCGCGCCTCGAACGCGCGGCGCCGCTATTCGCCGAATCCCGTCACGTGAGGAGCAGGATCAACATGTTGTGCAGGAATGACGGGGCTACAGAGACGAACGCGCAATACAGGAACTCTAGGCTCTCCTAGAGTTCCTGTATTTTTAGTTAAATATTTGATGCAGCGCGAGGAATATTATATCCTTCTGGCCG
This sequence comes from Ixodes scapularis, assembly GCF_016920785.2. Taxonomy (NCBI): domain Eukaryota; kingdom Metazoa; phylum Arthropoda; class Arachnida; order Ixodida; family Ixodidae; genus Ixodes; species Ixodes scapularis. Next base: position 89,481,620 of record NW_024609846.1, on the reverse strand, counting down.
TTCAACTCACCTGCACTAGCCGCATTAGTGTGCCTTTCACGGATATCTTAAAATAAATATGTTCGAATTCAAATCAAACACCCCATATATTGCGAACAGACTCGCGAAATATTTATTGAAGAATACCACCGCTGATATGTAAATGGTATCAGTGTTGCGAGTTGCGTGAAGCGCGTTAAGCAGTGTGTAGTAAGCGTAAGTATCCAAAACCTACGTTGAATACGTGTAATCCTGCTTGGTTGAATGCCTCTGTCAATGGTTCTGTTGTCTTCGTCATACCATCGGAGTCTGCATGATAGGTAACTAGGAGCCCAAGGGCGACTTTCGAGGGCCCTAATCTTCACAGCGGGATCGAGAGACCGGGACATCGCCATCTGCTGCGATTGGCCAGCAGCCGCCGCCTTCTGCGATTGGCCAATCGCAGAAGGCGGCGATATCCGGTCGCTTTGTTTCTCTCTTTTTTTTCAACAGATGAAAAAAAGATAATGACGAAGCTAATGGAAACCTTGATTGAAAAATTTTAAATTCGGTTTGCTCTGGAACATTGATAGAATGCCGTCTGAGACCTGCTTCTCAGATTTGCGTTTGAGCGTGACCGACTGGCTTGGACTCGCTCGTATACGCTTAAGACGAGAGGACACATCGCATAGCCCTGACACCCTACCTTCGGTTCAACGTATATTTTTTCGCGTCATTCTTTCACTGTGTGCTGAAACGATTCTAACAACGTTATAAGCGACAATTTCCCAGAGATAGTGCGTATATTTGTCCCGCAAAAGCTTCATTCTAGTTCTACGCGGATCGGAATTCTTCCGGAGCTACCTGGGGCTGAGCGACGGTGCCGATTCGCCAGGATGCTTTGCCGTCCTAAGGTGTTACATGTAGTTGCACCACGGCTGATCATAATCAAACACCATCGTGTGCTAAAGTTGAGGCTTGGGCGAGTTGGTACATACTTCGGAAATTAAAAACAGCGCGGAAAGACGAGGACCAGACAAAGAAGTGACACGGACGTAGTGCTACGTCCGTGTCACTTCTTTGTCTGGTCCTCGTCTTTCCGCGCTGTTTTTAATTTCCGAACCATTGTGTGAACTAGTCCTAAATTGCGAGGAGCGCCAGGAGGTTAGTGGCATGCTTTAGGGGCATGGCGGTTTTTTAGACTTTTAGTTCTCTCGGCTTCCTCCGTTGATCGCATGTATTGGTTGTCCGCGACTTCTGCGGGGGGAAAATATACGCACGGAACTCATCTAAAGAGTGCAAGATAAAAAGGGAACAGAAAGTTAAAGTGAGTTTCTCTTCTTGCAGCTGGACCAAGCGTCCCTGGGACTCCCTGACCGCACCTACTTCCTCAAGGGGCTGAACGACAGCGTCGTGGCCGCATACATGAAGCTCATGACGGAGGCCGCTCAGCTGCTGGGAGCCGACAAGAAGGCGGCACAGACCGAGCTCTGGGACGCGCTCCAGTTCGAGATCGCGCTGGCGAATGTGAGCAACGCTGCTTCCATGCGAAACCACCTAGAAAACAAAAAATTGCACCCTTCCCCCTCATACGGCGTCACTAGTAGGTCCACGCAAGGCCGTCTAGCACACTTCAGCGTCGCCACCAGCGGGTCCAGCAACGTCTGACAACGAGCGCGACGCTATATGACGGGGCGACGCCAATAGGCGCGGGTTAGCCACTTTCCGGGGACTCTCGTTTAGCTCCGCAGCGTGTTTTCTGCCTGGGGCGGGAATCACTACCGGTGACGTCATGCGCAGGCCTTGTGTTTTCTAGGCAGCATTGGTCCGTGCCCGCCAGTGTGTAGACCATTGTCGTGTGACGGCTCCCACGTTCAAGTATAACGTAGTTAGGTTAAGCGACTGAGAATAAAAAATCCAGCAACATCGGTGGCCGCCATTTCTAGGCCACGAATCGTGTGTTCGAAGCCGAGTCTTCGCCAAACGCTCACACAGCCCTTGTGTCCGATAGACGCTAAGAGTACGTGCCCAAGCAAGCAATCACGCACTCAAATAACTGGTGCCGCAACTTGTAAACGGCGCGCACTTTTGAAAAGGGTCTAATAGAGGATCTATTAGACCCTTTTCAAAAGTGCGCGCCGTTTACAAGTGCTTCTTTTAAAGTGCTCGTAACATTTAGGCATAACTATAAGAAATAAAGTATCGCCGGGGAAAGAATAGTAGCGGCACGGATCCTTTAAATTCTGGCGCCATCCAATCGACAAATGAAGTAATTTGGTACTTTTGCCCAACCCAGCTAGATCGTTATGTAACATGGTGGCTGTCAGAACCAAGAAAAATAAACAAGGTTGATCGCGTTGACAAAGACTAGAGTAAGCGCTGAATGTGCGATAGGCTTTTCAGGGAAGAGTAAAAGGGCGTCTGAACGGCACCGCCTACAGAAGATTCGCTCGCATAACTGACAGGCACCGTGAGATCGTGCAGCGTGACAGCGGAGGCCGCGCCTCGCGCCAATGAGTTTCCCTTTGCGTGTTATCAGCCACCGACCCTGGGTAACTCAGTCGGCAAGGCACCTGGCTCATCCTGCCAGGTTAAATTTAAGTAGTTCCCTATGGGTGTAACGCTTTTCGGAGTCGGTTTGTCGTTACAGCTGGCTGTTACTCAGACGTTACATAACTCCATGAAAGTCGTTTGATAAAAAAACATTCTACGTTAAACCAATGATATGCGTCTAATGAGTGGCAAAAACCGTTGATTCGTCTTGTCATTGAGAGGGTATGGCAGTTTAAGGAACACGTCCCAGATAACAAGGCCATATTACTGGATGCGTGACGTCAGGGTGGAGCACGGACTGGACAAGAGTGCTGCGTCAGTGTTCGGCTGGTACTGGTTTCCTCACTAATTGAACACGAGTCACAACCGAACGCTGACGCAGCACTCGTGTCCAGTCCGTGCCCCTCACTGGCCTCTGGTAGGTGACGTCACAGATTCAGCACTGTGGCCTCTTTACTTGGGAGGCGCTGGCCTGTTCTCCTCACTGGCTATAAGCCGACTAAAAGGACGTTAGGGTATTGATGCTTAAAACACGCAAGTGCTATATTACTTTCTGGCCTTATCTGTGGAACAAAGCTGCACGGAGGAGCGATGGATGCCTCTGCCTCTGTGCTCCATTTCATTTGAAGTGTGGTCGAAGCAGAGTTTACAAGCGCGATCGAGCTACGGGCTTTCTATAGTTCCTGCTGAGCCTATGCGCTCGTGCAGTGCAAGCATCGTTTAGGGCAGCGTACTCAAGCTTGTAGCGTCGGCTTCACTGGCACATAAAGTGAAGCAAACTATAGTCACCGACACCTTAAGAAACGTCCTAACTTATATTCACACTATTTGCTTCGTGATTTGTTTTTCGACGTTCTTATTGGCAGGTGGCAAAAGCTCCTTGGTTGATGAGCGATAATAATACACTCGGAACACGCAACGCCTTTCGTTTCTGTCAGTGACTATATATAGCGTGTCTGAAATAACCAGGCTTGTTCTTAAATGGGTCGCTAAGAACGGTGCCCGGCACCTAGCAATCTAAACTTTCCGTCAAAGGTGAGTTTCACAGGTGGCTTTTATCTTGTAAAATTGCAAAGGGTAGCTATCTTTCTATCAAAAAATTGGGCCAAAAAACTTGCCAGGGTCTATGGCGGACGCCGACGCAGACGACCGAATCAAGTGGCGGGGTGTGTTTGGAGCAGGTATTGATAGATGGCGTCGAGAGCAGCGTCAGAAGATGTAGCCGACAGGCAAAAGAGAGCAGACGACACGCAGAGGGAATCCGTCGGCAGCGAGAACGCCGTCGCTATGCAGCCGCGTTTTTTTTTGTTTTTTGTTTTTTTGTTTTTTTTTGTGTGTATTTTAAGTTTTGCTTTTATTCTTCGAATTTTTTATTAAAGCAAAGGTGCATTTAAAAAGGATAAGGTTCTTTTTATTAGGCCACGGTCCTTGCGAGCAGTCTTGATAAGGAGGTACATCTATCAATCAATACGTGCGCCAAACACGCCCCGCCACACGACTTGATCGTCTGCGTCGCCATCCGCCATTGACCCTGGCAAGTTTTTTGGCCCTATTTGTTTATATAGGGGGAGATACACTTTGTAATTTTACACAATAAAACCGACTTGTGAAATACACCTTTGAAGTAACCTATAGATTGGTACGTGCAGCCGCCGATTTTTACAGCCCATTTTAGATCGAGCCTGGTTATTTAGGGCACCATAAAGTATAATGACACTTTTCTTTTTGCAGTATTCGTTGCCACGCGAAGAGAGGCGCAACATGAGCAAGCTGTATAACAAGATGCCCCTGAACGGGCTTAAGAAGCTCGCACCACAGGTACGTGCAAGATATTTCTTAGATGAGTACCATTAGCGCCAAGATGTTTCGGTGGCGCCCTCTTATGGTTTCCATCCGTGACGTCACGACTGCGATTTGCCTCGCCGTGACGTCACCAGTTGTTATCCTGGCTACCTACCATAAGGTGCGACGACGAGTTTGGTGGTGTATTTAAAAAGCACAGTGGAAGCTAGGAGCCATCGCAATACACCGTCAAAGTTGACAATCTGACAATGCTCATATGCCCATGGTTTGGCTAATCGTGGAAATCTGACCGCAGCGACGCTTTTGGTCGCGCACATCGCTAATAATATGCTCTGTTTCACCTTATGATGTACCGCATTAAAGGCTACAAGCGCGAGCTCCTTGCTCTAGGGCACATTTCGGCAGCATGAGCTCTCGTGCGTCGAGAGCAGCTCCCAATGCTATAAGCTCGCGCTTCTATCCTTCTCTGCGGTACAACATAAGACGAAATGGAGTATTGGCAACGTGAGCGATCGAAAGCGTCGCTGTGGTCGGCGCACTACAATTGGCCGAATGCTGACTCTGACGTCCGCAAAGGATGTCTCATCGACGGAAATAAGAGGAATGTAAGAACTTCAATTTTGACGGTGTTGTCAGTGTTGCTTTTAGAGCGCTATGATTTCAGGCTTCCACCATGCCCATAACAAACACCACCGAACTTGTTGTTCTCGAGGTAATGACGTCACGAAAGGTAACCGAACGTGGGCGCCACCGAAACATCTCGCCCCTAATAGTCGGCACCGATCCTACTAAGCGCAGAGTCTGACTAAGCGATCCGCGTATGCGTGACGCCTCCATAGCTGTAGTCCACAGGAGGCAGGCGCGCCAGTGCACGAGAAAGCTTGTGCCGTCGCGTGCTCGGCTCGCACAGACCTGCAGCGGGGCTGTCACGCGTGCACAAAAACTACAGTTCCCACAGTTGGTGCCGGCAGCGATGGCGTATCGAAACTGGCAAGTGATATCAACATGATAAAGTATAGTGAAAGCACGAAGCTTGGGAAATAGTCCTCTCTCGAGCGTAGAAAACGTCAACACCCGGCGGCGGAAACAAAATGCACTGAACGAAGTTTGGGAAACAGTTTGCCAGAAGCGTCAACAGGACTTTAAAGGCTCGTTCACAGAGACCCGTTTTCCTACGTTACGTTACGAAAAGTGAAAGCCGTTTACAACTCCCTGTAACGCCGAATCGGAGCGCAGCTCTTGAGGAGGAGGAGGGAAGGGTACTGAGGGGAGGGTAGACCCCTCCTCCCCTCATTCTTAAATATGCTCCGGGGGGTCACCTGACCTCGGGGGAGGGGTTCACGTGACCTCGTGGAGGGGGGCCACGTGACCTCGGGGGGTCACGTGACCTTGAGGTGACCTTGGGGGGTCACGTGACCTTGCGGTGACCTTGGTTATGCCGACGGCGACGCCGACGCCGCTGAAGCCGGAAACGGGCGCCTAAGAGCTGCGCTCTAAAAGTTACCGGGAAATATGTGCTTCGTATTAAGCGTGGCCACCAATTCAAGGAGATTGCCTGGCACACGACTTTCGAGACGCGAATGTTTCGGTGACTTAAAGGGTAACTGCAAAGAAAAAAAAGTTTTTTTTTTAAATAGCCTAATTGGGACAAGCATGTCAAAAAACAATTTTTCCGCGAGAAAAAACATTTTTTACAGCAATATTTATTGCGTGAAACTCATTTTAGTTTGCGGCTATTTCGTCCGTTTTAAATCGCGCGCCACGAAGTTGTGATTATGTGACGTCAATCCCAAAAGGTTCTCATTGGCTAAGAGTTTGATTGACAGCTTAGATCTTGGTTGTTAAACCTTTGTTATATGTTGCAATTTCCTTTTGAGCGACATATTTGTACGTTTAAAGAATAACCCATGTGATGAGAGTTATTATTCTTTACAAAAGGTTTACAAGACGGGCACTTCCGTTTGGATTCATACAAACAAAAGCTTCGCCATTCTTTCATGGCCGCTGAAGTCTCTGCTCCCGCCTGTCTCGCCTACCTCGACTAATCGTTTCGCCGAAGTGATCAGTGTTTCGTCGTTTCGTGCTGACCTAGGTGCTTGAGTGAGACTTCTTGAAGTGAAGTAGTGTGTGTTTAGCAGCTGTCGCAGGTGTTAGTGATAGGAAGCGACGCGGGGTTTTGGCTTTCATAGCGCGGTTCTTTCGTTTTCCTGTTTGCTTGCTTGGCGTGCTTTTTTTTTTTTTTGTTTATTTGTTTGTTCTGCTTGTTTGCGCGTGCAAATGCTGACTTTTCGGAGATGTCAGATGCGCGATCCCGACAGTGAGCCTTCCAGCAGCCATGTCGCCCCGAAAGGAATGCTATTTGACTGGAGGCAATCGGGCGTTCGCGTAGCGACCAACGTGTCTAGTTACGTTCTCGTCATATCGCTCTGGAGGCCGTCGAGATTCGCCCCGTTTGCACCTAACGTCCGCGACAAGACATAAAATAAAAAAGCACTATGTCCACTACGTAAAAATGGTCTCAGTTGATGCATCTGTAGGCAGGTACGAAGTCGTGCCCAAATTTATTCGCACCGCACGATGCAACACGTCGCTGTGCAAACGCAGTCCAACACGAAGCATAAAAACGGCAGATTTAGGACAACAATTCGGAATCCATGGTTCAATTAAAACGACGTAATTTTGTTGAAAACGCCCGCAGCATTTTACTCACGGTATGCGTCGGGAAACTTCCACATTTTGAAACAGAACGAGGCAGATTTACTTTTAAAAACGCTCCCAGCGTCCTCCCGAAATAGTTTGACTGGATCAGCTGACGACAACGGGACTTAACTGGTTGAACGTCAACCCCACAACCAATTTGCGCTCCGTGTTAGCACCGCATTACACACACCACGAACGTTTCAGCTCTGTCGCATCGCCGTGTTGCACCAAACAGAACGAGATCGCCGAAACCAACGCAGCGCTGTCGTGAACCTTGGCTTGTGGTTGCGCACTCGTGGATTCTGTGACTCCCTTCGCTTTCAAAGCGCGCACGACGATTACGAACGATACTTTCTGTCTTCCGGGAACATCACAGGGGCACTTCTCCGGTCACGTCTTCGCTATATGTGCTCGCAAACCGCGTCAAACCAAAACAATACCGCGGCCTGGCGTAGTTGCCAGATCTTGCCGGAAGTCGAGACGCTGCGTTGTTCAACTCCGCAACGCAAGGAGAGTGAGGGGCGGGGCGTACTCCTCTTCCGCGGGGGTCAAAAGAGCGGGAGTTTCAAATGTGGAGAGGTTCTGACTCTACTAAATTACGTCCTGTGGCGTAAATATTGATAAAAAAAATCATTTTTTTCGCGGAACATTTGTTTTGTGACATGTTTGTCCCAATTAGGCTGTTTAAAAAAAAAAAACTTTTTTTTCTTTGCAGTTACCCTTTAGGGGGTGTCCAAACAGGACACTTCAAAACGCACGACTCCGACAAATCGTGAAAATTGAAGCGGGCGCGAAGCGGGCGCGTCCGCTTCAATTTTCACGATTTGTCGGAGTCGTGCGTTTTGTAGTGTCCTGTTTGGACACCCCTTTAGACGTAACGTAAGAAAACGGTGCTGTATGAAAAGTTGAACCGTGCTCAACTTCTTACGTTACGTTACGACCACGGTGTTACGACGAGCCTTGTGTCCTGGGTTGCCACGGTAATTGACCGTCCTCGCTCGTCGCCACCGAAACATTCGTGTCTCCAATGTCGCGTGCCAGGCTATCTGCTTGAATGGGTAGATATGCTTAATACGAAGGACAGATTTCCCGGTGACTTATCGTAACGTAACGTCAGAAAACGGGTCTGTGTAAACGAGCCTTAAGAAAACGGGCTGTGTGAACTAATGCCGTGTGAACCATCCTTTAGGCAGAACAACGGCAGAATGATATTCTGCTATTTCTATCTCCTTTTATGACTGTAATGTGATAAAAATGAATCATAGGTTGGTCAGTATTGGAGGTAACCACCCACGCAGGTTAGTTCCTTGCAGTGCCTTAGATTTTAAGAAAATATATTAGATTAACTAAATTATGTAATATTTGAAGACCTTGATCTGACTTAACCGTCAACTTGCAGTTTCTGAGCGCACCAAAAAATGGTTTCATTAGTGCTTTGAACAAGTGTCTAAAATTATAAGTGAATTTGAATGCCGGACCGCTCGTCGCAAAATTTAGATATTGCGGCAAACGACCACTGCGTCTGGCCTCGTCTGCAAAAATCACGGTCGCGATCGCAGACCTAACGAAGGTTCCCGTTTGCTTTCCAAACTGCCCCCGCCGTACACACGCAGATTGACTGGAATCGCTATTCCAACTCGCTGCTTGTCGACAAGGTGACCCCGGACGAGCCCATCAGCGTGGTCGTGCCCGAGTTCGTGAAGCAGTTCGAGTCTCTAATCCTGCGCACGCCGGCGCGCACCATCGCTAACTACATGGTGTGGCGCGCGGTGCTCCAATCGTACGGCATGCTGGGCAAGCCGTGGCGCGAGCGACTCCAGGAGTTCATCGGAGTGCTGACGGGCCAAACCCGCGAGATGGCCCGCTGGGAGCAGTGCATAGGCTCGCTCACGGGCTACCTGGGCATGGCGCTTTCCTCGCTCTACGTGCGGCACCTCTTCCAGGAGGACAGCAAGGGCGCCGCGCTGGACATGGTCAACTTCATTCTGAAAGAGTTTATGGCGATCCTGGACGACATCAACTGGATGGACGAGCAGACGCAGCAGCGCGCACGGGCCAAGGCCCTGGCCATTCAGCCGCACATCGGCTACCCGGAGGAGCTGCTGAAGGACGCTCTCGTGGAGGAGCACTACAAAAACGTGGCACTGCAACCCGACACGTACTTCGAGAACGTCATGCGGCTGCGCAAGTGGTCCACGGACTACGCCTATGGGTATCTGCGAAAGCCGCACATCAAGGGCGAGTGGGAGAACCTCGCCCAGGTTGCTGTGGTAAACGCCTACTACAACAGCCTGGAGAACTGCATAAGTAAGTGCTGTGTTGCCGGTCGACGGTTCCCGCGTTCGTGAATAATTGCGAAATGCAGTTTGTCGTACCGTCTAACTTTTAAACAATAATTGGTAGCGGAGAACTAAAACTGAGGTGGCTGCTATAGTCAGTTACAGGTTAAGAAAATTTTTCGAAGGAAAGGAAGGCTGGGGAGAGGAAGCAGACGGAATGCTGAAGAAAAGAGTAGAAAACCTCCTCCTCTCTTCAACGTTTAGTCTGCTTCCTTTTCCCCATGCTTCTTTTCCCTCGAAAACTTTTCTTAACCTGTAACTGACTATAGCGGCCCGCGTCAATAAACGATTCATCGCAGGACGCCAACGCTGCGTGAGAATGTGACGCTATAGCAGTGGCGTACCAAATTGCTTTTGAGTGGGAGGGGGGAGGGGGCAAACCAGAGCCCCCCCCCCCCCCCCCCCCCAGGGCAGGGGGGGGGGCGGTGCCCTTGGTATCTCTTGGGCGCCGCCGGCCAGTGTTTGCCCTGCCCAGTGGCGGCTGTTTCAGGGGGGGGGGGGGGCAAAACACATGCCTTGCCACCCCACTCTGACAACTCTGGGGTGAGCGCCCCCCTTGACCCCCCCCCCCCCCCCCCCGGTTGGTACGCCCATGCGTTATAGACTAGTTGGAAGAAAACGCGAAAGTGTGAGAACATGACGTTGCCTGGATCAATAGAAAAACGAGAAATACAAAATTCTTTTGAGCCGACGTCCACTATAAACTTAATATTGCCGTGTTCATAACCGAGAAGGAACGCTAGTTCATAATTTTAGACGATTCGTGTTTACTCTTAACCCAAATGTTCGATGCTCGAATGTCCGAGATACCAAATGTGATAGAAAAGAAGCCCAGGGTGACCTTTCCGACTCACTCCCCTGACGACGACAGACTAAGCGCTTGCGCGCTATCCAGCTGTCACGCCGACTTCTCGACGCTTGCTGCTGCCGTCTTTGAAGCTCGTTGCTGCTGTCTCGACGCTCGTACTTTTATTTTTGGCACAACCTCGTTGATTTAACCTTTAGTTTCAGGTTTACGCTTGTCGATCCGTTTCCTTCTGCGACAACAACAGCTGACGTTGAAGACGAATGTGGCATTTTTATTAATGAAAAACACGTGGACTCCGCAAGGCAGACACCAGGGCCGCACGGTGCGCTAAGCAGCGAATTTTTCTCCGGTTCAGGCGACACCGCACTTTAGTGCGATGTCGTGCGTGATAGTCAGCTACTGCACCAAGAAGCAGTCTAACAAAAAGAGAATGAGATTGCGCATTTCGGGTTTTCTTAAAATCGTGAAATTACGAACACGAAAGTGCGAAAACGGCCGCATGTAGGTACACACGAATGCAGACGCTAGCTTGCGCAGCGAGTGTGCCTACAAACCCGGTGTGGTATTCGCGTAGGCAGGAAGGCTACCGCCAAATACTTCGTATTTATTCTGATCCGGCCGTTGCGACCGGTGGGCAGATCGAGAGCTTGCAAGTGCGCGCGTTCTGTGAGTGCGCGCGTGCAGTGTGCTAGTGGCTGGTGTGCCAGCATCGTCGTCCTCTAGCGCAGTGTTCCGGCACAAGGTATAACACTTCTCCTCCCCCCTCCCCCCTAGATAGAGCCATCGTGTTGCTGAGGTAGCTGTCTTGAGCGTAGAAATCTCAATGATGCAGGCACGATGCATGAGTCGGGATGTGTACAGTGTCGGGGCCTGCAGCATTTCGTTCAAAGTTCGCTCCTTTGCAAAATTTACAAAACAAATGCACCATCCGTGGGCAACGCTGCACAAAGTCGTTGCGCGATAGGTTAAGAAACCGAATTTTGCGCTCGGTTTAAAGAGCCTGGCGTCTCCTTGAATCACTCTGTAAATATGCCTGACTCGCGCTCTACAATGTGTTTGAAAATAGGTTCTACTCTAAAATCTCCCGCAAAAATCAGGCAATCGGCGTATGAAATAGAAATTCACCTCAAATATGGATATTACTGACCAGGTTTACTAATTAAAATATTAAGTCTCAATTTCAAGTACAAAAATATAAAAGAACAAGAATGCCCATGCTTTCAAATTGGTCAGCTTTTTTATTTAGTAAAATATGTGTTTGATGTAGTAAGTGTTACATCGATATGTGGATTCGCTTATTTATAATTGTCTCAAAATAAAGTTATAAGCTAGTACCCATGGCCCGTCAAACATCAGCAACTGAACCTATCAAGCTGAAACTTATCTCGAATGCATACTTCACTGGTCCCCTTTGCACACTAAAAATTTAAGTCTATTTTAAGTACGAAAATATAAAAAAACTGTACCATTGGAGGATTTTGTTTTTCTATGAGTAGAGACTTAAAATTTTAATGCGTGCATTCAAGCAGTAAAAGAAGTATTTGAGGTAAGTTTCTACTTGAATCGTCGTGTCCCCGATTTTTGCTAACGATTTCCGAGCCCAAACTTTATTTTGAAACACATTATCGAGCTTGGACCACTCAAAATATCGGAGTAGACCAGAGCGGATAAGTTCCTGGTTTGGGGTGCTTTGATATGAGTTGAGCGTGAGTACCGGCGCTAGCATAACGTCTAGAAGCCTAACCTCATCAATCGAGCGTCCGCGAAAAGGAAGGTCATATCACATATGTAGAGCATACCTCAGTTTGATGGCCAGCCGCTCAGAGGGCGAGATGGAAGAGCGATGTGGGGGCGCGTGTACAAGACGGTCGTGGACGAGCCCGGGCAGCTCGTCAAATGAAGCCTTCGTCATCTTGCAGAAAAGGAAACGACAGAATTGATTCAGTCTGATAAGCGACATGACTATCGACCGTCGTCTTACATGAAATATTGGAAGTGGTATTCTGGGTTGGACTCGCGCAGCTCATGCACTAGATGATAAAATTCTCCAAACACTGTGCGTTTATCAAATATATCTCGTACGTGTACATCGCGCGTGTTCTCTAGTGCCGGATTCGGCGCCATAAAAGCACCGCTGCATATTTTTTTCTTTCTTTGCTGATATAAATGCATGGCGAATCGGCTCTCATTGGTTCCTCCCGTCGGAACAAGTCTGGACAAAATGGAAACGGAAACGGAAATAGACCATCAGCTTACGTCGCGGTTGCTATGGCAACGCGCATGCGCAACGCGAAGTGCGCACCGGAGCAACCTTTTCAGCGCGGCGCGTCGTGTCGTAGTTGACGACGAACGCCGGCGCAAGTTACGTTCGTCGACGTCGGAGCATAAACAGCCCTTAAAGGGGCCCAGCAAACATATTTAAGCGTCTACCTTTTTTGCGGTTTCCGCGTCCCTCGGGGTTTAGGCAAGCCAGCGGGCACGGAGAGAGTAACTAAATATCAGTGCGTCATATTTCAACCGGGAACGCAGAAACATCCTCCCCCTACGGGGGTGACCCCCGGTGTATAAGTGGCGCGAACCGTTTCAATCATTTAGAAAAGTAGTTTTTGTTCACTATTTTAGATTAGAAAAGAAACAAATGCCGTTTAGAAAGTACGGAAACAAGAAATGACTCGTCGACATACCTGCCACCAAGAGGTGCAAAAGGCGGCGCATACTAGAAAGGTGTACTGGGACCAGGCACCAACGATCGGCGAGCTAAGGTCCCGGATGTACGTGGTGGTGCTGCGGTCGTATGGACAGGAGGATCCGACCGGTTCCGAGCGTTCCCAATGCCTTCGGCGAGCATCTTTGGCTTGTGGTTTAGACTTTTGGCGGTATGGCAGAGCGAAGTGGCTCCCGTTCTGAACTAATCTTTACCCCGTGTTTGCTGTCGTTTGTGGACAATGAAGTGTCACGCCAAAGTGGTGTTTGATCGCGCAGCAAAATGCAATGCGAGCCGCCCTGGCTGCCCGCTTCATACAGCCTGGCCAGAACATGCTTTAGTGGCACCCTCACGAGCCGTTGACACGGCGTGCGGCCACCGTAACCGCTCGCTGAGCTCACTTCCCCTCCTCTAGTTTACGACCACACAAGCGACCAAGGACGTCATGAAGGAGGTTATTTTTTGCTTGTTTTTGTAATTTTGATTTGGCTATAACTTTTACAATAAAGCGAACTTCGATAAAAGAAAGGTTTCATTCAGTTACTACGTTCAGTGCGCTCAGGCTCGGTGCAAATAAAAAAAACAGTAAAAATTCCTTGCAGGGCCTCTTTAAGTTCTAAGCTGTATAAACATACACACACACACATTTTTTTTTTCTTCAGTGTCCAGCGTTGGCCTTCGCTGGCAAGTCGAAAATGTCAGCACTACGGCCTTGTCTTCTAAGCGGTGTTGGAGGAGCTTCCACTTTACCCATAACCTGTCACCGACTATAGCGTTGGCGGCGCACCGACGTTTGCTATCTTTCGGAATGACTTCTACGTTCCACGATGTCAGTTGTTCTGCCATTGTGCAGTGTTTCGATCTTCTAATACTAATCACGTGGCCTTCGAGAAGGGTTAGGACGGCGCGCAAGTTCGTCTGCTCCTTGCGCACGTCTAGCGCTTGTTTACATCCTAAGCGAGCCCACGCGTCCCCTTGTTTGCCTCCGACCTCAACCAATGACGGCGTGCGCTTGTCCAGCTCGTCATCACGCGCTCCCTGCGCGTTCTCTGTGTTGCCCTTTGATTGCTGCCCTTATTTATTTATTTATTTATTTTACCCTCAGGGCCAAAGGCGTTACAGAGGGGAGTGAGTTTTAAAAATAAACACATAGAAACAATACACAACAGCAAAACGGCAGAAGGACTATAGTTCTGTGAAGATATACATGTTAGTTAAGGCATTTCTAAAACTCTTACTGTCCAGGATTTCGGCAACATCCATGGGAAGGTGATTTCAATACAAAGAGGTACTGGGAATAAAGGAATGATGATATCCGTTAGTCCTGCAGGATGGAATGCCAACCTTGAATCTATGATCGTTCCGTGCTGAAAGATAATGGGGTTGTGTTGGAAGCCTTTGATTGAGAGATGAATTATGATGATATATTTTGTTTAACAAACACAAGCGAGACACTTTTCTGGGGATAGAAATATGAGGCAAGGAAAGCTGGTTTTTACTACGGTTACGCTGGCGGTACGATGGTAATTAGAAAGAATAAAGCGGGACGCACGATTCTGGGCGGATTCTAATTCAGAAATGAGCGATTCTAGACCGGGGTCCCAGATAGACGCAGCATATTCCAGCTTACTCCGAACAAGGGTTTTGTAGATAATGAGTTTCAACGACATAGGCGCGAGAAAAAAGTCTCTTTTAAGATATCCAAGCATGCGATTAGCATTGTTAACGATATGTTCAATATGAGTTTTTCAGGATAAATCAGAAGTTATGTGCACTCCCAGATACTTGTAGGATGGCACATACTCAAGAGGAACGTTATCAATGGAGTAAACAGGACGTGTTGAGTTAAGACGAGACACACGCATGTATTTACATTTAGCAGTATTTAATTTCATGCACCACAAGCTACACCATTCAGAGATAGACTTAGCATCAGACTGAAGGAGAGATATGTCAGAGTCATTAGTAATTTCACAATAAATAACACAGTCATCTGCAAACAGACCGGGCAGAGGAACATACATTGTTAGGTAGGTCGTTAATTTAGATAAGAAATAAGAGGGGCTCCAGAACATAGCCCTGGGGAACACCTGAAGTGATTGATGAAGGCTAGGAATTCACACCATTGACAGTTACAAACTGCGATCGATTAGTAAGAAACGAGCGTAGCCATGCAACGACGTTAGGGTCTAAATTAAGTTTGATAAGTTTTTGAATAAGGAGGGAGTGAGGGACCTTGTCGAAGGCTTTAGAAAAATCTAGGAAAATACAGTCTACTTGAGAGCCCCGGTCAAGAATGGAATGAAGGTCATGGGTGAAACACAAGAGCTGAGTCTCACAAGAAAATGATTTCCGGAACCCATGTTGAACATTACAGAAGTAAAAGTTATACTCTAAAAAATTAGCAAAGTGAGAGCATATCACGTGTTCAAGAATTTTACAGGGTATGAAAGTAATTGAGATGAGTTGGAGAATGTTTGTCACCTGATTTATCAAAGGAATCACATTCCCAATCTTCCAATCGTCGGAGATAAAACCAAGCTCCAGACTGCTCAAAAAGTTTGGATAAAATAATTGCAGTGTACATTTTCGTATTTTTCAAGAATTTAGAATTGATGTTGTCAATACCAGCAGACGACGACGTTTTGAGAGTATCTATCACATTGGTTATGCCTATAGTGTCAATACAAATTAGATCCATTGGAAATTAGGCATTGGTAGAAAATTGAGGAATACAATAAATCAGAGGAAGAAAACGTTGAAGACACTTGCACAATCACTGCTAGGAATATAACCACCATCAGTATTTCTGAGAGACACAGCACACTTATCATTCTTATTTACAGAGTTCCAGAATTGTTTGGGATTATTAATCCGCATGCTGGCAGGTAACATTAAAAAACACATCTTTGGCGTTCGTAATGGCCGTCTTATAAGCACTAGCTGCGGGCCCATAAGCGTCCCAACGCTGCCTTTGCGGAAAGCCAGGTTTCAGTCAAAACGATTATGTCAGCATCAGTGGAATCGATAACAGAACATAAATCGTCCCTTTTTGGAAGAATGCTACGAATATTAGTAAACAGAACGGAAACTTGTTTTGGCAACGATGACAAGCCACTTCCCCTCACGACTCGTCATTGCCGGGCGTTGGAAGCCGAAGCAGTTACGTCGTTATCAGCTGGTTTTTGATAAACCTGAATACTAGGCGTGTCTGCAAGCTCACAGACGCTGTTGATAAGGGGATTATAACTAGAACACTTGTTGTTCATAAAGAGCTTATTATAGCGCAATTTAAATGTACCGTTGTGTGATTTGCCAAATTTCACAAGCTTCTTCTTAGCATGCCTCGTAGCGGGTGAAAAATCTTCGCTGGCAGTTATGCCGCTAGACTTCAGTTTAGCACTTGAAAATAAAATTTGTTGCTTCGTTTTAAATGACGATAATTTGACTATAATCGGTCTGCATTTATTGACTGAGAATGCGCCAAGCCTGTGCGCTCGCTCAATGGTGTCACTAGGAATGACCAGGTTGACAGGAGTCGCTATAGCATTCAGCAATTTACCTTCTGTTTGAGCCCAAGTTTCCGACTGAGCGTCATCCAAGCCATAAAAAAAGCTAATTATCCCGTCGAAACCTATCTTCTTTTTCTGCTTGACTAACCTTCAACGTGGAATTATCATTTAAAAGGGACCCAACTTGTTGACGCAACGTTACTAGTTCTTGTTGGACGACCCCACAAGCTGTGCTTTTAGTCTCGACGGCAGTTAGTCTCTTATTGATTTCCGTGACTTTACCCTGAATTAATATCTGATTTATTTTAATCTCATTTACGGATTTGATTAAGTCTGACTGCTCATTATTCATTTTTATCGTACGGGCATTGACACTTTGTAAGAGAGTGAACATATCATTAAATTATTTTAGTTGTGCCTCTGTCATGGAACCTATGTTCCTGAGACACCTGAGACGGCGTGGGGCCGGGATTCAGCTCTACGTCCCCGGACAGTACAATAAGTTGGCCGACCGCGTTAACACACTGCTCAAGCAAAGACAGCCAAATCCCTGGGCACGGGAACCACATCAACCATAGATTGTTAGATTTCTTTGCGTACAAAAGGGTGGAACAAGTACTAACCTGCACAAGCAAGCGCACGGTGTTAGCGAGCCGCATCGCGTTGCTGTTCCCGTGCCCACTGGAGGAGCCGAGCAGATGCCAGCCGTAGATATGCAGTTGCCTTGCTTGGGAGAGGGAGGTTCTGGCACAAACCGTCCAGTAGAAAACAAAAAGGTTGGATGATAGTAGTATCACCGCTGTATCCGTGCGTCGTCGAACACTGGCTCTGGGAACGCGGAAGGTTCGTGCTGGCTCCGAGGGACTGGATGCATGCCGTGACCTGCACAAGCAAGCGCACGGTGTTAGCGAGCCGCATCGCGTTGCTGTTCCCGTGCCAAAATGCGCCAAAGACGCATTTTAGAACAGTAGCTCGGATTAAAATGTCGGACAAAAGTCAACTGTGCCGAAATTTACATGAGAAGTGAACATATCCGGTACTTATCGAGACGTTCGTCGATATTTTTTGTTGATGCGTCATTCACGTTCTTATGCAAAGCGGTCCAGTCTTCTTGCACACTCCTGTTTGTTCTCCCACAGGGTAAAAAAAAAATTAAAACCGGGAGACTGCAGTTTTGCTTTTCTCTTTCTTCTCTTTCGACTGTGTCTTGGTGCGACAATTGATAATCATGAAAAAAAGGTAAGGGCGCAAACGAGCTGGTGTACATTGCACATGGTTGAAAAAACCCCGAGACTGCGGGTAAGTCAGAGACTTTTTAGTGTTGTGTCGTTTACCCGCAGTCTCGGGTTTTTTTCAACCATGATAATCATGCACGACACCACACTCAAAATGCAAAGTGCGGTGTCCCTTGAACCAGGGAAAGATTTGCTTCATAGTCCGACCCGAGCGGCCGTGGATGTCTGCTGTCACGAACGTAAAGACTGTGATGTACCCTGACTTCCCTGGCTCGCACATGAATATACTTTATATGAGCAATTCATTCCGGTTAAAATCGTTGGATATAATGGGTCCACCAGTACCAAGGAAGACTATAATTATAAGGGCAGAGTGACCTCAGCCGGAATGTTAGAGCAGATGCGTAAACTTGTTTAGTTTAGGAGACGTGACGGCTATACTTCGTTTCAGCTTCGGTCCGAGCGCGGACAATGTTATGAGCCGAAGGGCCAATCAAACAGCGAAAGAGGCACAACGTCATGGCGTGCTCTCTGCAGTTGATAGGACCAGCCGGTATCCGCCGTCTCTCTGTGCGTGCTCCTCCGCCGGCTAGTCCTATCAAGCGCAAAGAGCACGCCATGACGTTGTGCCTCTTTCGCTGTTTGATTGGCCCTTCGGCTCATAACATTGACCGTGCTCGGACCGAAGCTGAAACGAAGTATAGCAGTCTTTGCCTAACCGATAACACCATAACCAAGGTCGAGTGTGCAGGCAGTCTAAACGTTTCACGGCAATGTCATCCGAACGGTGATAGTAATCGGACAGTCGCAGTAGTCGCAACGTTGCAAGATAACCCTCCCCGATACAGTATGAGGCAGAGCAACGTGGCATAATTTTTGCATAATATTGGACAATATTGAAGTGAAACTGGCGGGTCTCGCACATCTCATGATGGTTGTCGATACACTTTGTCCCTCTTGTTCCCCTTCTCCAGGGATTATTTTCGTCATTCTTGTCCAGCTCACACGAGGACTTGTTTCTTTGTGCGCAGTTTTCCCAGCCGGCATCCTGCAGGGAGTCTTCTTCTCGAAAGATCGGCCCAAGTGAGACAATTTTCCTGAGCTGTCGTCGAAATGCCCCTGGCTAACCCATCTCCTTTCCCCCTAGCTACCTGAATTACGGCGCAATTGGCTCTATCATTGGCCACGAAATTACGCACGGCTTCGACGATGAAGGTACGTGGTCACATTAAGCCAACAGCAACTAGATTATGAAAGCCTGTGCGCAGCCTCCTCTAACTCCACGTAACGTCATCCCGCTCGGATGGCGCCAACTCAGCAAATGGTAGTCCCGAGCGCGACACCGAGTGTCCTTCGGCGCATTCTCTGGACCCGAGTCCCTGCCGAACACTGACGTAGCACTCGTGTCCAATCAGCGTCTGCGC
This sequence comes from Ixodes scapularis, assembly GCF_016920785.2. Lineage (NCBI taxonomy): Eukaryota > Metazoa > Arthropoda > Arachnida > Ixodida > Ixodidae > Ixodes > Ixodes scapularis. The sequence goes on along the minus strand of NW_024609846.1, from coordinate 89,462,584 downwards.
TTCATCTCACTGTGATGACGTAGAAGTGAACGGGTTTTGATTATTTTAGGTGTAGTTGACCACAGTCGGTTCAGGCAGGTTCTTTTCACAAGAAATCAGGGCGGGCTCTGAGCTGGTGTCCCCCGCTCTGCCGTTCACTCGTGCACTTCGGTGTCGGCTCCACAGGGCGCCAGTTCGACAAGGACGGCCACAATCTCAACTGGTGGGAGCCCGAGACAGACCTCAAGTTCCGCCAGAGGGCTCAGTGCATCGTGGAGCAGTACGGGAACTACACGGTAGCCGAAGGCACCTTGAACGTGAGAGCAGTTGCGTTTATTACGAGTACGTACGCGCCGCTTCGTTGGTGATTTTAGAAATTGATATCTTCTTTAAACAGATGAGTACGTAGCACATACTCCTTCCCTTAAAGCGCTTCTTACAACTGCACATGCGCAGTTAGTATTTTGTTTTGTGTGTTGTCTGGCGTTTGTTTTGCTCTTTTCCTCAGTTGTACCTGACGCTGTTATTGATCCTCCGGAATTATTTTTATGTGCTATTGGCAGCGAACTTCGACTCCCAGAGTGTAGAGCAGAACTACGCTATTTTTGTTTTTATTATTTACTTTTTTTTTTTTTTTTTTTTGGGGGGGGGGGGGGGGGGGCGGGAACGGATAAGATGTCACGTTCGCAATGCAAAACCTTGGAATGCGTGTATTTCATGCTTCCTCGTGCTGTAGAAGTGGCTAAGTGTTCGCACTTGTAGCCTTCCTGTGTTCTGTTGCACGAAGGAATCGCCACATCACCCATAGAAATCAATGAGTAAACAAAAACTGGTTTGCACGCCATTCGCATGGACTGAGAAACTCACAAGGAGCGTACTAGCAAATGCGGCGTTCAGGCTAATGAATCCCGAGAAATTAGCACCAAGCTCTCCATATGGTTGTCGGTGCTTGGTTGTAATAAGAAATAATTTTCCAGTCTTGAAATACGCGAGAACAATAATACCATTCAAAAAGATCTGTGGAGATAAGCATGATCTTTAAGTTGACTGTTGCGCAGCGACAAAGGCGCTTACATTGGCGTGGAACGCTTCTGTACGATGATGCTCCATAGCGATCTTGGTGCGACTGGTTCAGAACAACCCTTTCGAGGATTTGAATGGAACGAAATGCGGTTGCCATGGCAACTGAGACCGAACTCCTTGCAAGGTAGGGTCGTCTGTATATTATTAGTATATGTTTGCATCCGACTAACGGGCAGGGAAGGCAATGAAGCTACCTCCCCAGGGTCCAGTGGCTTTAGTTTCCTCGCCATATTGTGCTGATAATTCATGATCCACTCTCGATTCCACCCCATATCTGCAGTGACATGTCAACGCACTGAAAGGGTATTTCGTTAACGTAAGCACTTTTGGCTCTTTCCACGCAATAAATGTGTCGCACTTTCTTATCTGGAACGAGCTCCAAACATATTGCCGTGTTTCATTCCCTTTTTATCTTGAATATTATTTTTATATATCCCCACCACCGCCACGATTCCCGTGACACAATAGAAAGTGTTTGCTTCGCAGAAACTGGGAACCCGTGCTCTAAATTTCGTGACTTTTTTCGCATTTTTTTGTCTGAAAACAAACGAACAAATGCTAATGTGTGACTATTCTTATTGAAGATGGATAAAACGTGCGCGTTACTTAAATGCAGTGATCACTTACAGCCCAAACAAAATATCCATGTGGCTTGTGCAGAGCGCTAAACGAAAACGCACCTTATTTGGTGTTATTGCGAGGTTGGCTTGTTCGAGCTAGATTTTGCCGGTCGCAAGCTCCACCCATCCGCCTCTCAGAATATAAACGGCTCTGCCCTACGACTGGCGCCTTCACATGCGCTTCATGTGGCAATGTTTTCACTCTGCACTAAGGTTTAGTCTCATGGGAGCTTATTTTGCGCAAGTTTGCCTCTACGCGGTAGACCTACTTGTATTTTGGTTTCACATGTTCTAATTTTCGTCCTAAACTCTGGAACGAAGTGACTTGTACAACGAACATTTTTTGCCAGTCCCATGGAGCTCTTTATCAAGGAGATTGACTGCAATTCGCACGCTCAATTATCCCAATAAAGTATTTAACCAGTACCAGCAAGTCCTCAGGTTAGGTCAACTTGTCGATGTATACATATTCTCAAAGTCTAGAAAGAGGGAAAATAAATAATGGTTGTGGAGAGTGCGACAGCCCTAAGCTTCTAACACCTACTTCGCTGTGACTTTGAGTATCCGTGAAACTGCATTTTTCAGTCCCACCTTCTGAGATGACTTTATCTTAAGAAAGCTTAACTCTCAATAATAAAATTTTTTATTTATTTTCTCTCCGGGCTTTTTGACAACTGACTTGTCCTATGCTCTAAGGGGGAGGCGACGCACTCATCACGTTTACCGCTCATTCACACTGGAAGCGGATCCGCGTTCGCAAAGCGGTTGCGAACGCGGTTGTATAATGATCCAGTACAATAGCACGCGCACTTGATGTCATCGAGTGCGCGTGCAATTGTACTAGACCTGTATACAACCGCGTTCGCAACCGCTTTGAGAACGCGGATCCGCTTCCAGTGTGAATGAGCGGCTAGAGTCGCTGTCATGGTGGCGACCTGACCCGAGCCTCTCTCCCCTCGTACAGATAAACGGCGTGAACACACAGGGTGAGAACATCGCCGACAACGGAGGCATCAAGGAAGCCTTTAACGTAAGTAACGCCATTAGACGAGCCGAGGCCTATTCACAAAGGACCCTTTGCTTACTGGTTTTCTCACGTTACTTTTCGAGTAGGGTTTAAATTTTCGGGGTCTACTTTCCTTCAAGTTCATGAGTATTTTGGGAGGGATTAATTTTTTCCCATGTATTTTGTGTTTTTCAATAGCAATTTTTGTATCAGACAAAAAGTCAGTGTTTATAAACCATTCCATCAAAAAGAAGAGAGCGAGAAAGGCAGCGAGAGAAAGAGAAAGACAGAGGGTGGGGGGGGGGGGGGGGGGGGGGGAGCGGACGGAGAGGATTCCCTCAGACCAGAGCTGAACGCTTATCATTTCTATCAAAACGTCGTCTGATCCCCCGAAGGGACTGTTAGAAACGGTCGTGTTAGCATGTGCGCAGCATAGCGGTGCAAGCCTTTCAGGTACTATTGTGCGTCGTTTTATGAATTTAACGGCTTGTTTCGCGTACTTTGTCATATTCGAGGACGGAATTAACAGGAGGGCATTGCGCTGTCTACGCTCTTGCAAAAAACAAAAAGAAAAAAAGAAATTAAGCGTCGAAAGAGAGTATGCGCAGTCTGTCAAACGAAATAAATATGGGTGCGGCACATTTACATGCTGCACCAGTTCCATGCTGATCCCTACTTACAACGCCCGTAACTGTTGTATTTAAAACTAAAACACCTTTCACCGTTAAAAACAATGGCATATAAATGTCTTTTTTTGTTTTTTTTTAATGGCCACACAAATTGTTTCGTGCATCGTGACGACGCTTATGCCGGGCTATGAGGCATAAATGTAAGCGGAGTGCAGCATTGATTTTGAATAAAACAGTTGCTTGGCAGCTAGATCGATATTTTATTGACTTTGGGTGACGCTTGGTAGGAAACATATCTGCTTCCCATTTTTAAACGTCAGACAAGTACCATAGGATTATTTTTAGAGCTTGTTTTTTATGTTAATTTGACGTTTGCGCGTCGATGTTTTGGAATCCTTTACAAAAAATATAGAGCAACACCTGCATATATAAAGTCGAAGCAAATATATGTGGGATAGAGGTTCAGAACAAACATTATAACCTTGGATCGTGGGGAAGAAAATCACAAAATTACAAACGCTAAGCTCCGAACAAAGCTTAGATTTATGTTCACAAAACGGATTTGTGTTCAGCTCCCAAGCAGAGCGAAGCAATGTCTGAGGATCAGATATTCAAGAAAATCTGGTATTTCAAAAGATCACAGTTCATCCGAGGTCAACGGAAAGAACCCTGCAATAACTTTCCCACGGTGACATCGCGGTGGCAGGAAAGAGAAGTATACAGTGAAAACCGTCTAGAACAAACCCACGTACAGCTGATTATTGTCGATATCGAACTCACGGAAAATTTAAATAAAGATGCATGTAAAAAGTACTTTTTTATAACGAACAACATATTGGCTATATTGAACTTTTTCCCAGCGGGAAGGCTTCCAAAAACGCGCGAACAGTCGTCTTCTAGCCAGTTCCTTCCCTTCAAAAAAAGTAAGAAAGCAAAATAACTCAAGCTGCGAACAAAAATTAGAAAAGAACAGCAATTTTGTGTACAAGGAGCGAATGGTTTACCTGATCAAAAGCCTTAGAAAGGTCAAAATATACAACGTCTACCTGTCCACGTTGACACACAGTAGGCGAAACAAAATTAAAAAAAGACACCAGATTTGTCTCAAAGACCTTCCACGCAAAAGCCGCGCTGTGAAGGGCTTATCTTATGCTTAAAGAGTTTGAAATGCGCTCAAATAAAACAATTTCATAGACCTTAGCAAAGGAAAATAGTAACGACACAGGTCTGTAATTTTTTACGTCATCCGTTCTGCCATTCTTATGTACTGGCACAGTAATAAAGTACTTTCACAGGGAAGGAAATGTAAGGCTCTGCAACGACAAGTTAAAAATATGCGTTAAGACGGGCGCAAAAATAGAGGAGCATCCTTTAACAATGAAGCTTGGAATGCCGTCAAATGCAACTGATAACTTTGGCTTCAGTTTCCTGATAGAAAGTTCAATATCAGTAATTTCAAAAGATATAATTGACAGGCGATCTCTGGCATTATCGCTGACGCCGTGCACAGGCAGTCCAGTTTGGCTGCAAGAATAAACCGAAGAACAATAACTCGCGAATGCATTGGTTATTTCAGTTAATACAGTACAAGAAATGAAGTTAACTTTTTTAGTGATTAGAATTAGTTTATTTTAATTGCAATTGTTTATGAAATAAAAAAAACCTTTTCATTAAAAAAATTTTCCAAACCTAGACATACTTGTATCAAGGTCTGGCCACACTGTCCACAAAGTCGAACCGGTCGAATCTGGTGAAAAGTTCGAAGGTTCGTCGAACCGGTCGACCCAGTCGAACCCCGAAAGTTCGACCAAAAAATCTGGTTCGACAAAAGTTCGCGACACCCCTAATTAAGACTCATTAAAACTTTGGTTTGGGCTAGTTGGTCCATGGTAGGGCGCTCGAGAGCGCGCAGAAAGATCCACGCGAATGCGCCATTTGTATAAAACAAAAGTGCGGGGGGGAGGGGGGGGGGGGTTTAACCGTAAATTAATGCTAATGCGATAATTAAATTCCACGCTATCATGTCTTTAGGAGAAAACAAAACTCAAAACAGCAAGTCAATTTTCGATAGGACCAGTGGGAAACGCAGTGCACACTCCATCCGGATAAAACAGTCCCCAAATGGCGGTCAGTCAGCCGGACTCTACCGGACGGCTCCAGAGCTCCGAAGTACCCGGAATGAAAACAGACGGCGCTACGTTCTTTAGAATGGCACCGCCTAGGAGGCCCATAATAGAGCGGCTTTTTAGAAGTTATGTTGAAGAAAACAGGACACAGACATGGTGTTCACCAAGCTCCCTGAACCCGAATACTTGGAAAACTTCCCGATACTGATAAGAGATGGCAACAAGGTAAGGAGCAGACTTGTACCGTCCGTACTACAAGTAATCAAATTACTTGTAATCGATTACTTTTTGGAGTAATTTTGTAATCAGTTGATTACTTTTATCAGGCAGTAATCACAAGAGTAATCTGATTACCTTTTGAAGTAATAAAATTACTTGTAACCGTTACAATTTTTCCACGAAACCCCCCCCCCCCCCCCCCCCTTCCCGCACACGCCTTTTTTTATGAAATGACAAAAATAAAATTTGCTTTTTTTTATTTTCGGACGGAAAAAAGAAAGATTTTTGCGGAGCTGTAGGAAACGAGGTCAATCTCTTTCTATGTACAGTTTCTGTGGAATGTCCGTTTTTTTTTTTTTTTTTGTTTTTTTTCGAGCTGGGACTGGGAGTGGGAAGCCCCAGGAAAGCCACATTGCGTGACAAAGGTCATTCAGGGTGAAGTTTGAGGAAGCAGAATGTAGCTTTATGAGTCGTTCGTCCAAACTAGCGCCCTCACGCACACACACACAGAAATAAAAAAATAAAAAAATCCTGCTTAGGGTACCTACTCGCAGCCCTTAGGAGAACCAGAACCGAAGAATGCCTAAAGCGGATGCAAAATATAACAAAGGCAGTTGAAATATTTCCCCATTTCCCCTACGTGGTCTTTGTGACAAGCAATGTTTCGAGTTGAGAAGGGGTCGGGACGATCTCTTCCGCTAATGGATACTACACATGATCCGTTTCAAATCCTGGAGCTGGTGCTCTTTTGTATAACATGCGAGCTCATCCACATATGAATAATAAAATGAGCGACGCATACTTTGAGCGACAACCCTTGCTCAAGCTTAACAAGATCTAGAACCCCCTCCGCTCCCCCCCCCCCCCCCCCCCCCCCCCCCCCCCCCCCACACACACACACTGGCGAACGCCCAAATCATTAAACGTCTTCAAACGAATTCTATGCTTGTGTCCGCACTGTGAAGGTGCAACGACCACGAAGAAGGAGTCAATTTTTCTTCTTCAATACTTGTGCAAATGTGAAATATAGGTTGGAAGTAGTTCATTGTTATGAGCGCTAAAGATGTGTCTTCACACAATAAAATAATAGGCAAAGTAACGATTACTTCTTTAAGTAATGTCCAATTACTTTTGCCGTCGAGTAATCAAGTAATCTAATCGAATACTTTTTAGCCAAGAGTAATAGTAATTGTAATCGATTACTTTTTTTAGTAACGTGTACAAGACTGGTAAGGAGTGCGTAACATCTTTTCGACAAGGGCGCAGCCAGGTTGAATGTCGTCTCTTCTGGTATGCAGTAAAACATCGTTTTAATCTCTCCACGCCGCTGGAAGGTTGTTTACGAAAAATGCGTGATTGTCACACATTCTTGTTTTGCCGCACTTATATTTTCTCGCATATTCCAGGTTGAAATGTTTATTATTTTTTCGTCCCACATGACAGATACGGAACACACTTGACTGATAACGAAAGGAAACAAGACCGACACGCGGCGCGGTTCTGTTTACCAACACGGCCGGAAGGCTGCGCATGCGCAGAAGTTATGTGGGAAGAAGCGGACAGGCTCTCTGTGTTTTCGCCAGTGCGTTGTGTGGCATGCGCTCGCTGTTGACGATGTAGAGACGCTTCTAGATTTATTCGTGCGTCCTATTTGAGGCCAACGTGTGTCGTATGTTCTGCCCGACTATTTGAGCTCGCTACCCGAGCCTGAACGGCAGCGGTATCGAGACAAACTGTACGTGGACGGCGTTACCTCCGACCATCGGTACGCCATAAACAAGGCCTGTTGGAGTTCCGACGTGAAGTTGCAGCCACCGACGTCGACGGCTCACGTCGTCACTTATTTCGTGTTTTTTTTTTTTTTTTCGTCAAGTTAGTTTACGGCCGACACGGCGCAGGCGTACAAGTCCCTCGAGGCCTACGATTACTTCGAGCCGGTTTCCGCCTTGCCGGCAGGATCAGAAGACTGTGGGCCTGCGCAAGTGTGTTTATTAATTGAATAAATACACACAGCATCCTTCAGTCAAGGTGTGAAATTTTAGAGCGCAGCTCTTAGCCGCCAGTTTTCACGTAGAGCGGCGTCGGCGTCGTCGTCGGCTTAAACACCCCGCTAAATTCACCGGGAAATCGAATTGGTGGTGAGGTCACATTATGTCAATTTTCCTGCTAAATCTAGCGGAGCAACTAAATTTGTTCATGGGTAACGTGACACGAAGTCATGTGACGTCATTTTCCCCCTAAATTTAGCGGGGAAAATGAATTGATGTTGAGGTCACTGGGACTCCCAGTGACCTCAACATCAATTCATTTTCCTACTTTTAAAAAGTAATTCGTTACAGTTACAGTTACTTTCAGAAAAAAGTAGCGAAGTTACCGTTACAGTTACCGCAACAAAAAAGTAACTCGTTACAGTTACTTTTAAAAAGTAACGACGTTACTTTTCAGTTACTGTGTTATTGTTTTTGTCAGTTTTGTGTTATTATAACACAAAAAGATAGGAAAAACTAGAAAACGCCCCTCACCAAGTTTTATTGCATAAAATAAAAAAGTACGCCTTTTACTTGATATTGTAACTTAGCAGAAGTTGCTTCTCGAAATTAGTGTTTGAAAATTTCCTCGCCAGAGTAGTGGCGCAAATCAATATACGAAACATGCGCAGTGCGGAGTACTGGCGCTAATCAAAATACGGAACATGCCCAGTGCCCTCCGCGTGTATTGTTGTTTCAGGGTTGATTCACCCGATTAAAAAGCGTTTTCACACACAAAAAAAGAAGAAAAACCACAACATAGATAGTGCTTCAAGACACTAAGAGGGGGGATCGGTGGCCGAGTGGTCTAGCGCACACCAGCTCGGAGCACGTGGAGCGAAAGCTCGCGCTGCAGAACCCAGGGATCCTGGGTTCGAGCCCCACCCCTGCCCGTTTCGATCTGGATGAGCATCGTACCGGCGTGCGGTCGTGTATCACTACTGCGTGGTGCACGTTAAAGACCCCAGGCTTGCGGCTGTACCGCACTGGCTAAATTTCTCATCTACAGCTGGGAGACTCGTCGCCCCTGTGAGGCAGACCAAGTTCTAGGCTGTATAAACACACACACAACCCAATTTTTTTTTTCAAGACACTAAGATGTAAGTGTTCAGTCACAAAGTACACTGCGCGTGCGTAAAGATAACTAGATGTTTTTTTTATCAAATCTGCACGTGGCTATATTCGGGTCGTGACTCGTGAGAAAGAACGTATTCTCAAGTTTGTGCAAGGCAAACTTGACACTCCAAATGTCGGAATAGACGATTTGAGAAGTGCAAGGAATATCTAAATTGTACTCGCTCAGTGATATAATATTCATAAAACACTGGAAAGTAACGACAAAAGTAACGTCGTTACTTTCATTGTTACCTCAGAAAAAAGTAATAGAAGTAGAGTTACAAGTTACATTTTAAAAAAGTAACTCGTTACAGTTACAAGTTATCAAAAAAGTAACGAAATTACAGTAACGCGTTACAAGTAACGCGTTACTACCCAAGACTGACTGGGAGTCAATTTTCCAGCTAAATTTAGCGGGGAAACTGGGGGAGGTGGGGAGGTTGTGGAGGATGAGGGGAGGATACGGAGGAGGAGGATGGGAGGGTGCGCAGGAGGAGGAGGGGTGGTTACGGAGGAGGAGGAGAAGAGGATTGGAGAATGAGGAAGAAAGAGGGGAGGCGGAGGAGTAGAGGAGGAGGGGAAGGGCATACCCTCCCTTCTCCTCCTCAAGAGCTGCGCTCTAATTTCGCATTACAGAGATTTGTAAACGTCTCTCATTCTTGATTACCCTCATGACCACAAGGCGTGACAAAAGGTAACGCTTTGTCCGCTCTGCTGCCGATCTCCTTCCACATGTTAGCACGGGCGTAGCGAGCCACCGTCGAGCGCTTGGCCGGTTCTTTGTGTGCGAACACACTGGGAATATAATCTGGGCATTCTCGATCAGACGACGGTTTCCTTGTATATAAGCAAGTCTGGGGACGGAGATTCAAATGGAAGCCACACTTACCTTCAAGAAAGTGTTTGCCGCACAAACGGTCTTCCGCGCGAGGCAACCATTCTTTTCGATCACAGATATTATCCACCTTCTGCGCCTTTCAGAGTCCTCCAGAAACATGTGGAAACTAACTCCGTTACTTTGCTGTACCTTTCGGAGCAATTAACGGCTACACAGCTTTGCGGCATCATAAACTGCTTTGACACCCAAGCAAAACGTGCGCCCTTCTGCCCACACCGCCCTGCACCGGCTAAAGCCCATGATAGAAGTGATTTTGCTCCGGCGCGATCACAGCGCTTGTCGCAGCTCCGTGACGTCAAGCTCGCGTGTCGGTCTATAGCAGCCTCATGAACAGTTCGGTGAGGGTTGTATTCTAATGGCTGATTTCCCTAGTCGTTTTGGAAAACGCCGGGATCAACTTTTGTGGAGCGCGCCTATTTCACTGGGCGATCGAGATCGAGATGGAAGTGTTTCACACGTCAATTTGGGTCAGCTCCCACTTCAGATCTCGATCCGGATCAGAGAAAAGTCGCTCTGCCGATTTCGGCGAATTCGACCCGAATCCAGCCTTGCAGCCCTCGGCGCGCGCACAGGACTTCCATTCTTGCCGGGCATTAGGGGGATCGGTGGCCGCGTGTGCTAGCGCACACCAGCTCGGAGCACCAGGAGCGAAAGCTCGCGCTGTAGAACCCAGGCATCCTGGGTTCAATCCCCACGTCTGCCCGTTCGATCTCGATGAGCATCGTACCGGCGTGCGGTCGTATATCAGTACTGCGTGGTGCACGTTAAAGGGATACTGAACCAAGGAATTTTGTGTCCATAATAAGTGGCACACGTTCTTTCCACGAGCCAGCAGCCGCCGGTGTGCGCGAGCACACGCAACAAAAATGACGTCAAAGACCTCCATTCGCGGAATTAAGATGACAGTGAAATGTTTGGGCTTCGGGCCAATGGAGAATAAAAACAAGTTTTTCATCTACAGAGGGGTGTCTGGTGTAAAATCTAAGCGATTAATTGGTCTAACAAGCACGTAGATTTCACTTGTAGAGATGAAAAGCCTGTATTCATTCTCGTTTGGCCCGAAGCCCATGCATTTCACTGTCCTCTTAAGCGCGAATGGGGGTCTTTGACGTCGATTTCGTTGCGTGTGCTCGCGCACACCGGCGGCTGCTGGCTCGTGGAAAGAACGTGCGACACTTATTATTAACACTAAATTCTTTGGTTCAGTATCCCTTTAAAGAACCCAGGATAGCGGTTGTACTGCACCGGCTAAATTGCTCATATACAGCGAGTGACCCGTCACAACTTTGAAATGACTGACCAACTACACGCTGCATAAATATCCACACAACCGCAATTATTACTATTCGCCGGGCATCTCGCCTCAAGATACGGCACCGCGGAAAGGGGATTCCCGGGAAGGTTGTTGTTGTTGTTTATTTCTATTTGCATAAAGTACAGCGTACATGATACTGGAGGCTTGCGGAAAAAGCGGTCACAAGACCAGCTTGACAAAGCCACAGGCCCCCACGTTGGCATTTATGCAGCACTAAGAAGAAAATAATCAATATGCCATACAGATTACAGCATGAACAGAAAAAGCAAAATAAAAAGTATAAAGAGAAGCAACAATGGACACAGTCAAATTACGTCACAACCACGCAATTGTAGGATATCCTGAAAAGCATTATCAAGAAAAAACAAGATCACCTACATGCACAACAACTTTCAAATTTTAATAATATTACACAGCATTTTTCACATAAGAAAAGTCGACTGGGGGCTGAAATGAGAACGCAATGCTTTAAACGTAATATCTAAAAGCTCGAAATTATCGGCAGCTAATCTATTTATTAATTCCTTCGCAGTTTGTTTGTTTTTCAACTTCTCCTGTCCATAGATTGTTCTATAAGTGCTAACATTCCAAGGCTCACCATGGCGCGTTGTGTAGGCTGTAGTATTACTTTGTTAGTTAGCTAGTCCTTTTAAAAACGATGATTTAGTTTTTACCTCTTGTTTAAAAGCTTTAGAAAGCCGATAATCGTACATTTTATAGATTGGCAATACATTATATTTTACGAACGACTCATGTGTATGAAAATAAGACGGAATATTTTCAACAACTCTTAGGACCCGTTTTTACAAGACATGTATTTTATGTAGATTTGCTTGGGTTTTGGATGCCCAGACTAAGTGACAGTACTTAAAACTAGATGAAAACAAACTATTATAAATTAAAATTATAATTTTTAGTGGCAGAATATGCCGATTACGATAAACAAGTCCGACTATTTGTTACAGCTCAGCGGTTACGGAATCAATATGTTTATCCCACGACAAAGTTTCTTGAAAAACAACCCCTAGTACCTTAAAACTAGAAACAACTGCAATGGGAGTCGAATTTAGCATTATTGGTTGATTTAACATCACACTTTTATTTTTACTAGGAATTAGGACTCGACGGCTTTAGTTGTGTTTATATTTATTTTTAAGCTTTTTTGGCACGTCCATTCGTGTAGTTTTTGTAACGTCGAATTTGCTTTATCGACTACCTCATTATATATCTTTCCGGTTATAAATATGCTGGTATCGTCGGCGTAAATAATCATATTAAAATCTAATCCAACAAATACGATGCCATTTATATACATATTGAAAAGAAAAGGACCCAGAATACTCTCCTGTGGTACGCCCCAAGAAACGGGAAGTGGATCGGAGAAATGATCGTCTATACGGACTGTTTGTACACGATGATGTAGATAAGATATGATTAATAATGCAGCCTTCCCTCTGAAACCATAACGTTGAAGTTTTTGAGCAAGCAGAGTATGATTTGTAAAATCAAATGCTTTAATTAAATCTACAAAGATACCAAGAACCAATTTTCCTTCCTCAAGTGCAGTCAAGATTAGTTCTTTCTGCGCGAGAAATGCGGACTTTGTACCGAGTCCTTTACGGAAACCAAATTGTGATTCATTTAGGAGGTTATGCTTCTGCTCAAAGTCAATAAAACTGTTTAAAATTATTCTTTCTAATGCTTTTGAAAAAATGAGAAGTATTGAAACTGGACGGTAGTTTCCCGTGTCATTTTTATCACCTTTCTTATACAACACGTTTATATGGGCAACTTGCATTCTTCGAGGAAAAACAGCCTGACTAAGGTAAAGGTTAAATATGTAAGTTATGTAAGGTGCAAGAAGTTGAACAGCGTGCTTAATTGGTTTTATCTGAAATCCATCAGCGGCTTTAGCCTTACTGTTGCTTAAATTTATAATTGTAGTAATAACTTCTTGTTTCTTTACAGGGTTAAGAAAATAGAATTCGGGTTGGACGGAATGTTCACAATGCAACAGTTCGTTATTGACAACATTCCCGAAATATTTGTCAAAACCATCTGCAAGTTCTTTTCCAAATAACTCACCATTATTTGTGCTTATCTTGACTTTGTCGGGGGAAACATTATGCTTTAAGATGGCATTTAATTTTTCCCACATTGATGTGAGAAAAATTAATTTCTGCGGCACCCTGCCGCAGAAATGAATTGATTTGCTAAGCAATCGCGTCTTGCCTTTTTTCGTTCTTTATCTAGACGATTGCAACAACTTTTGAGCTTACGTAATATTTATAGGTCTTTCGTTTTATTAAATTGCCTGTACAGCTTTCTTTTTTCATCTATACTTGCGAGAAGCTCGGAGCTAACCCATGGCTTCCGAATTTTTATGCTTTTTCTAATACGTACGCAAGGAAAACTTGCTGCGTATATCGGTTTCAAAAGGCTGAGAAATTTATCATAGGCGTCATTTGCGTCATTACGGTTTAGTACAATTTCCCAAGTTGTTTGTGCAATTTTATCACGAAAGATGGTCAGGTGTGTTTCTGTTATTTTCTGTATTGGGTGCGCAGACTGTAATAATTTAATTTTATGTGCCCCTTCGAACAGATAAATATTGGTAGATGGTCACTTAGGTCACAGGCGAACACCCCTACTTTTACTTGGTTCGAGCTTATATTTGTTAAAAACAGATCAATTAGAGATGAAGAGTGCTCAGTCACTCTTGTGGGTAGCATAATGAAATTCCGCAAATTATGCGACATTAGTAAAAGGTCTAGTTTAGACCTCGTTGAGTCACTTTTTAGCATATTAATATTCATATCACCGCCGCAGGTGAAATTGAAACGATTTTTTGTAATAAAGTCAAAAGTTGATTCTAAGCAATCCAAGAATGTATTTACGATATCACTGGGAGGCCGGTAACAAACGACAATTACCCTGTTTTGTATTTGAAGTGACAGAAGTTCACAATCACTCGTATTTACAGCAAAGTCTGACAATATTTCAAACTTGTTTTTTTTTTTTTTTTTTTTTTTTTTACTAAAATACATACTCCACCGCCGCGGCTACTTGGGCGATTTAAATAAAAGGTTTTATACGATGGGAGACGAAATACATTTGTTTCATCAGTTGACCATGTCTCGTTTAGCAATATTGCATCAAATTGCAGCCCTAAATTATCAATCAAAAGACAGAGATTGGATTCTTTATTTTTAATTGGGCGTATATTTAAGTGAAAACATTTAAACGATCGCAGGAAAGGTTTTCCTAGATGCCTTTCAGAAGAAATCGGAAGTAAGTGTGATTCGCTGGCTGTACTTGCCCTAGATAGTCGATTGCTCATTCCTTATCGTAGCTTATCTAGGTCGGCAATATTAGAGATTACCACCGCGCGGCTTCCGTCAGACTTGCGCACATGCACTCGGCCATTGCTGTGCCACATGTATTTATAATTGTTTCTTCTGGTCCAGGCTTTCGTTTCGAAAAGTAGAGAACGGGATCGGTCTTGTCAAGTTTTCAAGTAGAAACAGAGTGTCATTCGAATCACGTAACTTCTTCCTGCTTTCCCACCATCTATCTCTATCAGCCTGTCTTGCAAAGCGGCAGATTACGCCCGGCGTTTTATCTTTCCTTGATGGCAGACGGTGAATGGACACCACGTCCATATCAGAAAGCTGTAGCAGTTTGAGCTGTTTGGCAAGTACCTTATTCTGAATAATGGAAGGCATCCGCCGATCTCGGAAGAGTGGTCATGTTTCACTAAAGGTTAGTTCCACTATGGTGCCTGGAACGCGTCTCCGACGTGGTGTGTTTACCGCGTCCAAAAAAGCGGTCCCTCAATTTTCGCCTGATGACGTCATACAAGTGTCATGCTGTCGCCGGTTGCGATCCTGACGGTGTCCCAACAGCTGTGGTGAGTGTGGCAGATGCCTGTTCTGCTGCAGGTCTCTCTTCATTCTGACAGTCCACGGGAGCACAGCACCCGGAAGTTTGGACGCCTGGAACGCCGTGACGACAGCGACACTCGCGTTCTCTTATGCTTTTCGCCAGCATTTCTACAACCAACCGCCAGGATCGTGACATTCAACAGCATGATACTCCGGCTTCTGTGACGTCATTCGTTGACACTTCGGGACCACTTTTGATGCATGGGCGGGATAGGACGCTAAACAGACCAGTCGCGGACGCGCTCCAGGCATCATAGTTCCACTGGGGATCCGTAGCGGCTTCGTTCGGATCGCGTGCTCCGTCTCGGATCTGGTCTACTTATCCCAGCGCGCTCCAAAACGACCATTTGCCATAAGTCAACACAAGCTTGAGTATTTCTTAGTGAAGGACAGCTTGATTTCTGGGGTTTTCGGGTTTTTTCAGATTTAATAAATGGCCCCGGGGCGAATTTTGGGAATTTATAGGTATATGCCAGAAACGCGTAAGCCTAGCCACCAGTCGTCGGGACACTCGTGCTCCACCAGAGCCCTATATGAAGGTGTTTAGGGATTAAAAGCGCTAAAAACGACGGACGAGTAGGAGAGACACACACCACAGAGCGCCATATGAAGGGCTTCGTGCTTCGTATTCTGCGTGCAGCTACTCTTTGAAATGTTTGCTACACTTTATAATCTAGCACGGATGTCTTGGAGAGGAGACTCGCAGCATACGCAGACGCAAGCTCTCGCCACGTAACACAGCGTCGACGAACGGTACTCTGTGAGCGGGCCTTCATATCGGACGACGATCAAGCGAGGCGTCCGACAGCCCGCTTTTGGTTTTGGCACAGGCTTACAAGAAGTGGGTGAAGGAGAACGGTCCGGAGGCCGGGCTGCCGGGCCTCAAGTACACCCCACAGCAGCTCTTCTGGATCAGCGCCGCCAACGTGAGTGCTTGGCGTGCTCAAAATGCTTTTTCTGCACTCGCACACCAGTGCTTTCCTCTTGTTCTGAACGGCCGTCCACATGACGCAGATATGGTGCAGCAAATACCGTCCCGAGGCATTGAAGCTGAGCATCCTCGCGGGTTCACACAGCCCGGCTTCATTCAGGTACGTTGCAGGAAGAGTTGTTGTTTGAAACGTTTTGTTATAGAGTAATTGATGACAACTTATGCCTGATTCACATGGTGCGAATTTGCCTGCGATTTCGCAATTGCGACGCCGTTCTTGCGGCACAACGCAGTTGCGGTGCGAATTCGACTAATTCGCAACTCCGTATTTTGCCAAACTTTCCTTGCGAACGGCCGCTCTTGCGAAGGGGACGGACAGCCAATCAAACGCGGCTCGTGAAAGACGTCACGGTGGTCATAGCAAACTGGGAATCAAAAATACGAAAAATGCGTCACCTACGTCGTCGTCTTCGAAATTCGCTGCGGGGGTGGGGCGGCGGATGTGCTTCTTCCATGTGAATATTTTTCGCCGGGGGATGTAAGCTTCAGTACGGCATTAAAACGAACTGGCGTTTGCGTACCACGCGAGGGTTGTGATTGCTTCCTTTGTAAAATTGCAGGCGATAACAATTGACGCTTCTGTTCGATCACTTTGCGTAAGGGACTCGTGGCATAGTAGACAGATCCTTTCTTCAAAACTGTTTGCAGATGACGCGGAGGTCTGTCTAGAAACCGAGAAACGCTGTACAGCACCTTGTTATTAAAGCCATTTGATAAAAATCTAGCTTCACACTTTTACGTATAGTGACAACAACTATTGATATGTAAATGCTCTGGACGCGTGCCACGCGAGTGACACGCGTGTAAAATGGCTTTAATTACAAGGTGCCGATCAGCGATTCTCGGTTTCTGGGCAGACCTTCGTGTCAGATCCCCAAACAGATTTCAAGAAAGGGTCTTTCTACTATTCGACGAGTCCCCTACGCAAATGTCACACGTGCCACGCGTGACATTTGTCATAGAAATCCTGTGACAATTTGGTTTCGTGCATAGTTTGCGATTATTTCACCAACATAATTGTTTTGGCTTTTTTTTTTGCATCTGAAATCCTATGTTTTTTTTATTTATGTCGTTTCCTTTATCTTCAGTGTTTTTGTCATGTTCGCAATCGCTAATATTGTTTGAATTAAAAAAAGGTAAATATTTACGTTAGCTTGTTCATGCTGAGCTACATTGAGGAAGTAGAGAATGTGTTTTGCACGTCCAGCGTGTCGTTCATTTCATGAAACTCGGTCGATAAAACGCATTCTGTGTTAAGTAAAGACCCGATTGGGCAGCGTAGGTTCAACGAAAACAGTAAAATAGCACCTCATCCTGTGGGGAATCAGCCAGTACTCTGTCGATCTACTTTGGGCTATACCTGCCACAAAAAGTGTCCGCCAGTTTGTCCGTAAAAGAGGCAAAGACCACAACCCATTTTCTACAAAAAAAAAAGACTGATTTGCAGGCAATAGGTCCGGGGTGGAAATGAACTAGACAGATGACATGATGCAGGGGTGATTCAGGAATTGATTTTTTATTGCGGGCTTTAAATGTTGAAAGATAACAACTAACAAAACACAAAAAAGATGCAATTACAAAAGAAAAAAAAATCAAGTACAGGCTCACCTTTTTGGCAGACATCAAATATGAATAAAGAGGAACATAACACGTTGCTGGAGTGCACCGGCGCCAAAAGGCAAATATTTGCATTGTGCGCCGGTGTTGCAAGGCCTCCTACTCATCTACGCACGCAACCGACGATCCGAGTACACCTTGTCAATGGCCAGACGAAATCGACCCCTACGTGACCCGGAAGCTACAACGCAAGGCACGACGAGAAGGAAACTCGCCTTGCCTTCTGTTATAGTTTCGTCGTAACCACATAACCCCCTAAAGCCTACCCCACACTGCAGAGAGGGCAGATGCTACGCTTATTCGGCGTGTACAAACACACTCTCTCTCAACACTACACTACCTCCAGCACGTTGCAGATCTACCTGAACCACCTAAATGCACATACTTCGGAGACTTCTCAAATAACTCTCACACACCAAGTTAAAGGGAAGCTGAAGCGGTTTTGTATTTGAGGAAACACACTTAAGTCGTCTTCATTTCACCTCCAGGATCTCGAATATCGAAATTATTTATTTTATAATTTGGGGCATGGAGGTTGCAGAAAATCATTTTCAAAGTACCGCCGAAGGCCCTCCTTCCAGGAGCGTGTCGCCACAAAAGGAGTTTTCGGAATCTTCCTTCCAGCAGCGTCCACCAAAGCTATGCACGCGTACGCTTGCTATTTTTTTTTTTTAAGAAGGGCAGAAAAATATGTTAACACTTGTGCCAGTACGGGGGAATACACCTGGCAAGCTAGGGATTGCATGCGCGGCCCTCGAGCGACACGAGCTTTGCGGCCGAAAGGCCCTCTTATGACGCCACAACGGGTCGGGGGTTTTTCGTGTTTTCTCGCGTTAAGTTACATCTTCGGGGAAAACGAACGCGATATTCATATCCACGGGATAAAACTACGCTAGAATCAATCTCTATCTAATTTTTTTAAGAAGTGTTCCGGCTTCCTTTTAAGAACTGCGCCTCAGTTCAGGATCTTGCAGAACGTGCACTGAAAACACTCGTCCCACTTATCCAACCAAGGATCTCAGAGGACTGTGTCACTCCTCCACGGGCGGCAGAGTATAAATTACCTCCACCCCTAGTTAAGCACATTAAAGGGATACGGAATCAAAACTTGAAATATAGAGAAAACATCAAGAAATGAGTTCAATATGATCAGCTAAGCCTGTAATGAATAATCGCACGGTCGTATTTTGAGCAGATGGCTATATTTTATGCTCTAAATGCCGCGATTTTGGCGAGCGCTTCAAAATCAGCCATGGAGGAGCGCGATGCATCTCGGGAGATCCGGCAGACGTCTTGACGTCATCATGCCTCGGACGACCAAGCGTACCGTAGTGACGAGTTTTGCCACTTGGAGGCGTCAACGCGTTACAATCTCACTTTGTCGAAGTACCCAAGGGCTGTAGATATCGCGGGGCCAGCACGCGCACCAAACCTGAGAACAACCGAAGTACGCGTTTGCACGTCGCGCGAGAGCTGAAACCAAGGTGGCTCACTTCGTTTTGGCTCTTTCCACCAAGACTCCTCGGTATTGCGTTCAGGCCTAGGCAATCTATACCAGTGAGCGGACATACCGCTGCGGCGCTGCTTTCAGAGGCATGTTGTCGTCACGACATTCCATTGAAGCTTCATAACCAACTACCAGGTGGTTTTTGATTATCGTTTAATTCACTTTAAAATATGTTTTCTTGCGTTTTCTAGCGCAATATTTATGTTTCTGTGGTTGTGCTGCTACCTGCGTCGTGTTGAAACAAAGAAATGAGCTCCAGGGCCCGTTTGCTCGAAGCGCTAACCGCGGCTAATGTTAGCCGCAGTACCTAGGAGGGGGATTTTGAGATCACGTGACTGGCTCGGTAGGGATGCGGGGAAACATGGCGGTGCCCCAGTGAGTGAGCGCCGGTCGCTTTGGAACTAATATGTCGTTGTAGCTGCAATATCGGGCGCGTTAATCAGCAACGAATAATGCAGGAAGCTTTCGCTTTGCCTTACCTCACTTAAACCGCAAATCATGCGCAATGACATCGCCGCATTTTTTAGGTAGTGTTTCGATTCTGGGCATTCCTAAGCCTAAATGAACGCGATAATTGTCGGCATAGCAACGTCTTTGGAAAGCGGATTGTTGATAGCACACAAAAGCAGACGGCGTCCCAACAGACCTTTTCTCTAAATTATCCAAGCACCGAGGTGCATGCTACGACTGTAGTTGCACGCGTCGCACGTGCTGGCGTCTGCAGTAGTAACCGTTCTAAAGCAAAAAGTATAAAACAAATTTTGCCTTGCACGCGCGTTCGTTAACGCCTTATTATGATTTTTTACTTCAAATCTTTTATAAGAGGAAGGCCAGCGCGCGTGAACCGTAGAATTGCACTTCCAGCGTTTTCCTCGCGATGCTTAGATAATTTAGAAAAAGTCTGTCGGGACGCTGTCTGCTTTTGTGTGCTATCAACAATCCGCTTTCCAAAGACGTTGCTATGCCGACAATTATCGCGTTCATTTAGGCTTAGGAATGCCCAGAATCGAAACACTACCTAAAAAATGCGGCGATGTCATTGCGCATGATTTGCGGTTTAAGTGAGGTAAGGCAAAGCGAAAGCTTCCTGCATTATTCGTTGCTGACTAACGCGCCCGATATTGCAGCTACAACGACATATTAGTTCCAAAGCGACCGGCGCTCACTCACTGGGGCACCGCCATGTTTCCCCGCATCCCTACCGAGCCAGTCACGTGATCTCAAAATCCCCCTCCTAGGTACTGCGGCTAACATTAGCCGCGGTTAGCGCTTCGAGCAAACGGGCCCAGAATTTGGTTTCCGTACCCCTTTAAAGGAGCTGTGCAACGATATTCAATTGGAATGTTTTTCGCTTGACACGAGCTTACTGGCACACCTGGGACTCAAGGATACTCACACGCAACGCCGCTGGCCAAGAAACGCCTTTGTTGCGGTGTAATTTCAAGGACAAAAGCGATCATTTTCATTCAATCTCTCCTTTGCAAAATTTGATGACGTAACTCGGGGATCGCAGTACACCCAAGTGACGATATTTGAATGCGGTTCATAGATTGGACCCGAGCATTGCGTGGGCACTCGACTCGGGCTCGTGACAATTGCTAGCTCGAGAAGCATTCGGGTAGTGGCCCGCGTTCAATCGCTGTAACGACGACAACAGCCGAGCCATAACGATGTCTGGAACTCAGCGCGTGTCCTGCGCTTTGCCAACCCCAGCGCGTGGCTATGATCAACACTGGAGGCATATAATCGGCTCCAGATCACGTGGCCGCTTGTTCTGGCTGCGAGTTGAGGGGGTGAACGCTGCTCGTTTTTCTTAAATTTTTTTCTGGGACTTCTACTGCGTGGGGTGAAAAACGAACGCGTGTTTCATAGGTCATTAACGTTAGGGATCCGTTTTAAGCGGTATTTGCGCAAAGTACAAAAATTGTTGCATCGCTCCTTTAAGAGCGTACATGAACAGGGGGTGTTGTGGCAGCAGCTAGCGCCACGTACCGGGCGGCCGCCTCGTGGGACAGCGTGCAGCGGGCACGGGACAGTTGGAATGCTGCAGGCCGATCTCGGCTGCGGGCCGCGTTTGCTCCGTCATTTTGTGTGTATACTTCTGTACATATAAACCTGTAACAACTGGCGACGAGGATGGGATTCGAACCCACTTGGGCGGAGCCCAATGTACAATCCAGAAATGTAACAGGGAGAGTCCCTAATTTCATCCCCCTCCAGTAGCACCGGTCTTGGTACAATACAAATGTTTCACTTTCTATGTTCAAAGTCCTAGTGGGCCTCACACGGAAGCCGTCTCTCACCAGAGCGCCCGTTCAAAAGTAGCGAACTCGCAGCGGCAGAATATTGTTGTAATGGTGGCCACAGCTCCCTGTTCCACCGAAAAGAGGTAGACGATCCTCACCACACAAAAACTTGAAAACTTTGTGATTTGTCACCATACTGCAGACACTACTTAGGATTTCAGTCCAGTGCGGTTCCTTTGCCATGACACTGCAGCTTCCTTTACAAAGTACCTGCAGTACAGCTCTCTCAATGCGGTGGCGGACTGTGTTTGCATTTTCGGACAGATTCGTCGACGTGCCGTAATCTCAGCCTCGGTAGGCAGAGCAACGCGTTTGTCTGTCGAGAGACCTTCTTGCGCCACCGGCCATCAACGATGTTGCCGAAGTGGTCGACTTCAATCAGCATTGGCATTTAGCATGTGCAACTTGTCGTCTTGTGGGTAGTTGTGCAGTACACAAGCTGCGCGGACGACTCCAGTGGCGTGGTCTGGGAGGAGGTCGATTGGCCTGCGGAAGATGCAAAATCTAGTAGCCAAAATCTCGAATGCGTTCTGGACGCCCCTTCTGGAAATGGGACAAAGACAACACTGTGATTTTTGTTATTATAATGCAAGTGCAACAATTCTAAAGGTTACCTCGCTCTACACAGTCGATAGTTGAATATGTTTAGATAATCGCTGAGGTATCAACCAGGACGGGGCCTCAGAAAGTCCGACCTCAGTTAAAATGCCTCGTCTCCAACGAAGACGGACGCGGTGATAACATGGGAAGATGGCAGCAGATTTTGTGGTGGGCAATTCAAGGCAGCTTGACTGAGGCACTGTCCTATCCTTGATGCCTTGAAGACGCCACCATCACTTTGGTGGCCATACGCTTCAGAGTCTGTGGCCATAAACCTCGACTTGCTGTCCACGACGGCCATCAGCACTATAGAGTAGGTTACCCTGAAAAGCCTAATGTTACGTCACTTCATGCGCTCTTGCAAAACATGATATGTGTTAAAGTAAACTTGTAGACCCATAAACAGCACCTTGTAGTTATAGTACAGGCTTCCAGAGTCGGCAAGGGCTTCGATATGTCCGTGTCTTCCGTCAACGTTCCCCACACAATGAAGAAAATTCCGCCCTGTCTCAAAGCCCTTGGCAATTTCTCTTGGTCTGTGATTCTTGATGGGAGCTCAAAGTACAGCACAAAGTTCACACATGGTTTTACGTTGTTATTTAAAAGCCGTTCGTGTAATCTTTACCTATAGTAATACTGGTAATAAGTGCATCCTCAGAAATGAGAAATACTTGTTGACGCTTAACAATTGCGAATACTTTTGTAACTGAATCTGAAAAGCTGTGTCTTTTTTTTTTTCTCCCTCGCTTCGTTTTTTCTACGTTCAGCTGGAAACTTTCAGAAGCATGTTTAGCCAACTAGCCCAGCTCCAGGCACCTACCACTTACTTTTGTAAGCTATCATATTATGCCCAAGTCAGGCCGGTGTCAGACTGCTTATACAAAAGACAAAAAACAGTCTGCAGACATCGATCGAACGCGACTCACTGACGCATCTGTGTTTCATAAGCCGCGTGCCAGGCTGCTTCTTTCATTGGTTGCCGTGCGACATACAAAGCAGGGATGCTGCGGTGCCTCAAATTACTATTTGTCTGCAAACTGTATTCGTAGGATGCGTAATGTGTGACTCCGTCTTTCGAAGGTGGCGCAGTAATAGCATTGGGGCCCTCAACATCCTCAGGTCTGCAGCCCTCTCTTCCCAAGTTCGTCCCTATAATCATAAATCAATGGCTCTCTGTAGTGTAAACTTTTTGAGAAACCATTTTTGACATTACAGCTTTCAACATGATTCATTTAGATGTTTCGGCTGCGAATAGTTAGGAGCAGCTGCAAAGGACGAGTTTTCTGCAGTGATTTGTACACCCGACTTCCATAATTATCTCCAGGTGGGGTGTGACACCCCCCTTCCCCCCCCCCCCCCCCCCCCCCAGAATGTCTTAAGCAGTGTATATAAACCTAAAGCCAGCCCCTTCCAACACCCCCCTATTTATCTCCAGGATGGGGTGACACCCCTCAAATTTCTTCACCAATGCATCTAGACCTAAGGCCACCCTTTCCCAACAGCCCCCCCCCCCCCCCCCCGAATAATTGCAACACCCCCTGATTTAGAATTTTGGATGATTCCGTGGTTTGGTAGTGTGTAGAAAAAGTACACCGGGGCAGGAGGGGGGGGGGGGGGGGGGGGGGGGAGGGGGACTTGAATTCATCACTTTCTCAAGACCACCACTGTGAGTCTTGCTGTTCGTAATGATCTACATCTTTAAAGGCGGTATTTAGTGGACGCCGTATTGGCGCGCATTAATCGCAGCTAAAGCTCAAAAAGAACTGCTACGTACTGCTGGCAAAGATAAACAATCTTGACGGTGTGAAATATACGATGCAGAAGCGTTGTGCGAATTCACTAACAGCACGTGCTCTCAACAGCAACCGGCGCAAGATATGGCCCCCAGTGAATACCACACGACCGGAATACTACCTCCATTTTCAAGTGTTTTTTTCGTTACGAGACGCCAGCGACTCTTTCACAGCATGCATGCGACACTAAGGATACGGTTGGTTTTGGATGAGGCGCGTTTTTATTGGCTGTCTTTTCGTACCGTCGCAGCGGCGCTGGTGACGTCTCGAAAGATGTTTGACAATTGACGCAGCTCCGATTATTTCATAATCGCATTGAACCTGCCCGTTTGCCGCAAAAGCGCCGTCGCAACTGCGAAATCGCAACTAAAATCGCTCCATGTGAAACCGTCCTCTTTTCCACAAGTTACCAAAAACGAAATCAGATTTCTTTGCTTACCTTCATGTGTTTTGGGCGAAGCACCTTTCATATATACGGACATCTCTGATGCACGATGGATGCCCCTGTTGACACTCCAACCTTGAATTGCAGTGCAAGATCCTGCATTGACGTTGCCGATTACAGGTACCTGAATAAAACAAAACATTGGTGTGTACATTAATGTCTGGAAGCCGAGAAACTAGTTATGAGTTCGCCATATAAACCAGTTTAATTGCACCTCGTATTCACTCCAAACATTGAAGTTTAAAGAGAATACCATTTTACCTCAAAGTGATAGCAAGCCGCACCCGCGACGAAATGGGCTCTCTGACGACATATTGCTTCGTAAGCTTTGTTTCCAGGCGAGCGTGGAGTCTTTCGAAGGCGTTCGGCATTATCCGGTAATTTCTTCGAAACTGCTCCGGGTCGCTGTGCAGCATAAAGAGGGTCTGCAGAGAAAAAATATTCCAGAAACCTGCTCACAGAAAAGCACAAGTCGACTTACCAATGAGTAAAACTCCGATTCTTTGGCTCTGTTTTGCCAGCACGGCCTGACCCACCATCACCGCGGGCTGCCGTCTAGGTGCAGGAGTTTTTTTCCGCAGAAGTAGGTATTCCTTTTCAAAAGAGCAGTCTG
The DNA here is from genome assembly GCF_016920785.2 of Ixodes scapularis. Taxonomy (NCBI): domain Eukaryota; kingdom Metazoa; phylum Arthropoda; class Arachnida; order Ixodida; family Ixodidae; genus Ixodes; species Ixodes scapularis. The sequence continues at coordinate 89,437,750 of NW_024609846.1, read as the reverse complement.
AACTCGTCGTCATCTAGAGTAGCGGCCATCATGCTCTATGAAAGTCAAGACGCGCTGCTACATGCCCTCTTTCAATAGAGAGTTTTAGTAGATCGTTCCGATACCTCCGATAGCCCCGATAACGATACTATGCATGCGCAAGGGAGGCGGTGGCGGAGTATCGGGATATCGTTATCGGAGTCATGGGAACGATCTACTAAAACTCTCTATTATGGAACATCGTCCACGTGACGAAGCCACCGGGACAACTGTTCGCCTTGCGCGACATGCCAAGCAACGCAACAACTAGCTTCCTCAAGCAGTTATGAGCTGTGGCTCTACCGGTGTCCTTGTCGCATTCGTCGTACTCGTTGTTTTCGTTCATGCGAATGCAGTCGATGCAAACCTCTGAATCGGCCCTAAATATAAGTATACGGCGTACTTTTTACCAGAAACTAATAAATAAATCTGAAAATTTCATCATTTTGTTAAATATCGAAATTAATATCGTCAAACGAATTCAAGGGTTCCAACCATGTGCTTCGCAAGTGCGGAAAATCGCATATGCTCTCAATCAATGTGAAAGGAAACGCGAAATTTCGCAAGTGCGGTTCATCACTTCACCGGTTTCGCAGAAGAAAATCGCACCATGTGAATCAGGCTTTAGCCGGTTGCGGCGTTGTTGAAGGGTAGCAGTTCTGGCAAAGGACGCCCTGGCTTATATATTCCCAAGGGTTTGATTTCTTATTTGTTTGTACTGGACCTTCGCGAGAAGGGCCATGCGCACGCGCGTGTATTTCTCGCAACTTTAGGCGAACAGACGAAGGTTTATCGTCCACGGCCTCGCCGACTTACAAGAGTGAATGAAGACCCTACCGGGCATGCTTCACCCTCCATTTGCATGCCAGTCCGCTTGGGCAGACGGCTGCGCAATTCGTGTCGCGATGAAATAAAAACTCCCCGAACCAGTTGAAAATTAATGCTCCCGAATAAAAGGCACGCTCCGTGTTCCGTTAAAGGGGGAACATTATGTGCGGTGCCCACGGGCGGCGTATAGCAGCAGACTGCACAGTGAGACGCCACGTGCAATGCTAGTGCGAATCGTGCTCCGTGACGCATTTTCCTCGCCTGAGAGAGCTCGCTAGCCGGAAAGGATGGCCAGTGTCAAGAGACTTCGAGCTGATAGACGACAAAGCCTCAGCGACGGCATGAAGAACATCTAAAGCTTTCCGAAGCGCTTTTATAGTTTCATAATTAAAAAATGCCACGGGTCATGGTGTTCAGGTGCCAGCAGGCGTGCAAACAGCCTGGTCACGTGCATGTTATTCTCGATGCCTCTTGCTCGCAAAACGTGTTTCATACGCTTGGTGGTTTGTGTCATATGTATTTACCTGTAAATGATAAATGTCTATTGAAGAGGGGATCTCACCATCGCGAGCTTATAGCCGCTGTTAGGAACTAATGGCGAATTCCACTGGTCGTTTTGGAGCGCGCCGGGATCGACTTTTCTGGAGCGAGCCTATTTCACTTGGCGATCGGGATCGAGACCGACGTGTTTCACTGGTCGTTTTGGATTAGGTCTCGCTCCAGATCTCGATCTGGATCCGAGAAAAGTCGCTCCCACGATTTCGGCGGATTCATGGCGAATTCCACTGGTCGTTTTGGAGCGCGCCGAGATCGACTTTTCTGGAGCGAGCCTATTTAACTGGGCGATCGGGATTGAGACCGACATGTTTCACTGGTCGTTTTGGATTAGCTCCCGCTCCAGATCTCAATCTGGATCCGATGGCGAATTCCACTGGGTGTTTTGGAGCGCGCCGGGATCAGTTGACCAGATTCGGAATGGAGCTCACAATCCGAACGGGGTCGCGCCGGCGATGGATCCCCCGTGGAACATGACCACTGCTCTAGGATCGGCACTTGCCTTCATGTGATTCAACTGCCGGGGAATCCCATTTCCGCGACCGCCGCGGTCGTTTCGAAGACGTTTTCGCAATCGCGGTGCTAACACGTGTTCGACGCGCGAGCGGCAGGAATGGCTCAGGAGCTTCTAGCAAAGATTGCCGCAATGCCCGTAGCGCTCGGCAAATACCTTCCCTTCTCTTTCCTGGAAAACGAACCGGCTGTCGAGCCAAGGGGTGAAGGCCCTGTCGCACAGTTGGACAACTCTATCCGGCAACACGGGGAAGTCGTGTTGCCGGCGACCCTGTCACATCGCGGCAACAACAACAGTCGGGCAACATGTTGCTGCCGCCCGGCAACAGTGTTGCCCGATTTGTTGTCCGACAACCCTGTCACACCGCGCTGACGGCGGGGACAACACGGGGAACACTCCGCCATCTTGATTGTTTACCTTCGTTCGTGTGCGGCGCGGAATCGCTGGAAATGTGACTCTACAAAGTGCTAGCGCGTTCGAAGGGCCGGGAGTTACCACGGTACGACATCAACCAGTGACTGTAATTAGAAAACTTGACACGGGGAGTATTTTCCGCTCTTTATTTTATCGAGATGTTCTTCATTCGCTGACAAAGCAGAGGAAAGTGACATCGCTGATATATGTTCGGCATTTACGCCACCGTATAAAGTGTTTCTGTCCAGTTCTTTCATGCAATTCCTATTTCTACTGTGAAACTGCGTTAGCACCGGCAGTACCCCAAACCGTCTTTTGTAACGTGGTGTTGAGCTGAACTGACAGTGCTTCAAAACTGCGACACCGACACCATCGGCCTTCAGAACAATCGGTGGAATAAATATTTTTCAACGCTGTCTACTTGTCTACCGCCTGCTATGTGATCGATTCATTGCCCCAAAACGTCCTGGGTATTTTTGAAACAAACCAGGTGTCTGGTAGAGGCTGGTTCCAAGTTCCAAGCATCAACGTTTTCGCAATCGCGGCACTAACACGTGTTCGACGCACGAGCGGCAGGAATGGCTCAGGAGCGTCTAGTAAAGATTGCCGGAATGCCCGTAGCGCGGAAAATACCTTCTCTTCTCCTTCCTGGAAAACGAACCGGCTGTCGAGCCAAGGGGTAAGCAAGCGGCCATTACCATTTCTTATGAGGCGAGGTCAGGCGAGATGCCCGCGAGAAAGGAAGTCACGTGTGTGCGCCGAGGGCTGACCCGGCTGGCTTCTGGTTGAATCCGCCAAAATCGGGGGAGCGACTTTTCTCGGATCCAGATCGAGATCTGGAGCGGGAGCTAATCCAAAACGACCAGTGGAACACGTTCGTCTCGATCCCGATCGCCCCCAGTGAAATAGGCTCGCTCCGGAAAAGTCGATCCCGGCGCGCTCCAAAACGACCCGTGGAATTCGCCACGCGAAAAGTCGCTCCTACGATTTCGGCCGATTTAACCGGAAGCCAGCCGGGCCAACCCTCGGCGCACACACGTGACTTCTTTTCTCGTGGGGCATCTCGCCTCAGAAGAAGAAGCACGTCGCGGTCTGGGCTCCTAGACTGTCTCGACATCACAAGAATTCATAATGGCCGCTTGCTTACCCGTTGGCTCGACAGCCGGTTCGTTTTCCAGGAAGGAGAAGAGAAGGTATTTGCCGCGCTATGGGCATTCCGGCAATCCTTGCTAGAAGCGCCTGAGCCATTCCTGCCACTCGTGCGTCGAACACGTGTTAGCGCCGCGTAGCGAAAACGTCTTCGAAACGATCGCGGCGGCCGCGAAAAGGGGATTCCCGGGCAGTTGAATGACGGGAAGGCATCCGCGGATCCCGGAGCACTGGTCATGTTCCCCTGGGGATCCGTAGGCGGCGCGACCCCGTTCGGATCTTGTGCTCCAATCCGGATCTGGTCGACTGATCCCGGCGCGCTCCAAAACGCCCAGTGGAATTCGCCATCAGTCGGAAGCCAGCCGGGTCAGCCCTCGCCGCACACACGTGACTTCCTTTCTCGTGGGGCATCTCGCATGATCTCGCCCATCTCGCCTCAGAAGAAGAAGAACCACGTCGCGGGCTGGGCTCCTAGATTGTCTCGGCATCAGAAGAATTTGTAACAGCCGGTTCGTTTTCCAGGAAGGAGAAGAGAAAGTATTTGCCGCGCTACGGGCATTCCGGCAATCTTTGCTAGAAGCGCCTGAGCCATTCCTGCCGCTCGTGCGTCGAACACGTGTTAGCGCCGCGATTGCGACAACGTCTTCGAAACGACCGCAGCGGCCGCGCAAAGGGGATTCCCGGGCAGTTGAATGACGGGGAGGCATCCGCCGATCGCGGAGCAGTGGTCCTGTTCCATTGGGGATCCGTAGGCGGCGCGACCCCGTTCGGATCCTGTACTCCCGTCCGGATCTGGTCAACTGATCCCGGCGCGCTCCGAAACGCCCAGTGGAATTCGCCATAAGCCTATGGGGACAAGGTCATGAATTATTTGTTTGTGCTTCTGGCGCAGCGCTTGGCTGACGTAGATGAACGCTGCGACAACGTTCGGCTGAGGCTCGTGTTCAGTCAGCAAAGGACCGATCGAAAAGGTGGTCCAGTAGAACGCTGACGCGGAACTTGTTCAATCTCTGCCTTGATCTCGATCGACGAAGATGACGTAAACAATCCAGTCCACGGGCCTTGCGTTGGTTTAACAACGAGCTCTGTCAAAAATAAGGTGCTCAAAATGCCACTAGAGTTTGATTTCCTCACCTATGCTGAGTGCAAGTTAGTTTGCTTTTTGCGCGGGGGTTGCGTTGACCTCAGAAGGCCTAGCTTTGATTGACTTCGATTGGAATAATAGTGGGTAAACCTCGAGGCAGCTAGCACTGAGGTCTACCCACTGGCCGTCCAATCAGGGTCAATCAGAGATCGGCGTTCTGACATTACCGCAACCCCTGTGCAAGAGGCAGGCACGGCGCAAGCGTACCGCCAAGTCCAGACAATTTAAAGACGAATTTGCGCTCCGCACAGCCTTATGCACGAACTCACATCCTCAACGCCACTTCACCGGCGGTGACGATTTCCCCGCATTTCACGCGCGAATTGTGGGCATTGGGCAATTTAAGCGTAGCACATGCTACCAGAGCGAGCTCCGCGCTTTGAGGGGGCCTGCTGAGCACGCACGCTCGTGCAAAAGTAGTTCAGGGTGCTGAAACTGTAAACCAGAGCGACCCCTCTACATACGTGCAGTACCAATATCACCCATTGACTACGTGCTCGACTACAAGCGTGGCTGTGGTCAGCCCTTCACGATTGGGCAAACGCTCCGCATGACGTTGTTACGACCGCAACTTGTCATAAGACGGTGGCCCGATCGGCGAACCAAACCCGAGTTAAAATAGACAACGGCTCGGGGTACCATACTGTACTGGTGTCCAGTTGCGGTGGTGGAGGCTACTCCCTACAGAGGGCTCTCATACAGCTATGTCTGCTTTCGGTCGAACCGTCCGGCGTATCGGGCCTCGATTTTCCTCCCGAGAGCCAGCCTGAATGTTGACTGAGTGATGGACGTCTCTCCCGTCCAAAAAGTAGGTTTCCCCCATGAGTCGCACCTTGGGGATAAAAATTAGCCGACAGAGGGAATGAGCAGTTGCCTCCTGTGCCATCTAGTGACTACAGTCACTGCGCATTTTGCGCCGGCGGCGCCACCTGTCAAGGGCTCATGCATTAACATTTATGTTTGTAACGTCTTGAGCATGATGAATTTTACTTTCGCAAATGAAAGTAAGAGGGACATTAGACTGTCACTTTGATGGTGTTGGTTTTAGGACGCGATAATTGTAAGGTTTCACCGTGCTTTTTACAGACACAATTACAATTGTCACTGGCCATCTAAAATCCTGGTCGTGACGTCCCAGATATGTACCATAAAAGAAAACCACGAAAACAACTCGTCGCCAATAGTGTTTAAAGTTTGACGTCATAACAGAGATTTAGCAAAGACACAGGTTGGGCACGAGTGCTGCGTCACCAGTCCGCTGGGCCTCGTGTCCAATCACGTGTCGAAAGACGCACGGCATCGGGCTCGTGTCCAATGTCCGAGTTGGCGCCATCCAACTGCGATGACGTTCCATGGAAAAAATCATGAGCCATTCCACTCTGAGAATGTGGATGACTTGCGAAGCTTTTTAGCACAAGACACAGACCCGCCCCGAGGAGCCGGAGGAAACTAGACACGCGCGAGGGACCGCCACCCCTGGAGAGCGAGAGGAAAGGGAACTATAGGCACGCAAACGCTTGGAACCACGAAAAAGAGGGTGCGGTGCGAGGCCGGTGCGGGTCACACAGCGGGAAATCTTTGAGAAACATTTCTTATCTACCTGAGAGTTTACTGATATTGAAAATGGTGCCTATTGATAACTGATCTACTGAACAGACTTATTGCTAAATTACCTAAGCATCAAGGAGAATGCAGGGAATGGTGTTCCACGCGCCGCACGTGCCAGCGTCTGCAGCACTAACTGTTCTTAAGCAAAAGCCTATCATGCACGCGCGTTCGTAAACGCTTTATTCTGGTTATTTACTTCGGATCGTTTATACGGTGAAGGTATGCGCGTGCGGCGCCGGCGTCTGCAGCAGTAGCTGTTCTAAAGCAAAAGCCTAAAACAAATGGCATCTTCCACGCGCGTTCGTCAACGCTTTATTTTGGTCATTTACTTCGAATCTTTTATACGGGGAAGGCGTGCGCGTGCAGCGCGTGCGGCGATGTGAGCGTGGAGTTTTTAGTCACTGCACACGAGAAATTCACGGAACCCTTGTCATAAAAAGCTTCGTTGTAAAAGAGGAGGCTGTTCGCAGGCCTCAGTTCTTCTAGGTGTTTTTAGCAGACCAACGGTTTTCACTTGACCATATGCTTATTTATCAACAATGAGTTGATCTATTCGCGGCGAGATGTTTTGGTGGCGCCCTCTTATGGTTCCCCCTTGTGACGTCATTACCTTGCGAACAACAAGTTCGATGGTGTTTGTAAATAGCATGGTGGAAGCCTGAAATCATTGCGCTCTCGAAGCAACACTGCCAACACCGTCCAAATTAAAGTTCTTTCATTCTTCTTATTTCCGTCGATGGTATACCCTTTCCGACGTCATAGTCAGCTTTTGGGCCAATCGTTGAAGCCCTACCACAGCGACGCTTTCGGTCGCGCACGTCGCCAATATATACTATTAACTCACAAATTGCTGCAACCATACGTTCAATGTGCTGTGTAGGGTCATCGGTCCCACGTCCAACACGCCCGAGTTTGCCGCGGAGTTCAACTGCCCGGTCGGATCTCCCATGAACCCAGTCAACAAGTGCACTGTCTGGTGATCCCCGACCTCCTCCACATAAGATCTGATCGCGCGTCCCACCGCACGGAGCATGCGTCGTCCACTTCCTCTCGCTGCCCCCTCCCGCACGGAGGGAGACTCCCCGCCACCCCTTCCTCACAGACCACTGCTCTGGATCCCGAACACAGGGTCCTGAGCAGTGTCCCTCTTCCGACGCCACTTTTGATCACGTCATCCCTGCCGTCGAGGGCCAAGCGCCACATACCCAACGCGAACCCTCATTATCAATCCCATCACCACCACCACCAGCTAGCCTGGCAGCGAGATACTCTTTATCCGCTCTTGGGATCCCACCTATGATCCCCTCAGGTTGAAATCTACGAATATGGTGGAATCTCAATGTCTTTCAGTGGTTGTTACGGCGTGCAGTATCGGTGATTCAGATAAACGTATCTCTGCAGGCCCACGTACAGACTCATACAATATGAAAGACCCAATAGCCGTGGCAGTTTATGCGGTGGTGCTATGCATACCTTGGCCAGAGGCACCTTAGAAACAAGAGGAGAACAGTCAATTTACTTCTTTCCTCCATGCAATATAAACCCGGCCTAAGCGAATGCCCCACAACCGACGCCTGCAACTTGCTTCGTGAAAAGGGTCTTACGTATTGTTGGAAACAGTACACTCTTAAAAAAGCACTGGCAGGTCAAAGTGATATTTGTTTTATCCGAAACGATTGAAAACAAAGCCTGGACATTACCGTCCAAATTCAGAACTTGGGAGCTTGGTATTTGTGAACTAAAAAAACAACTTCCCAAAGCCGAATTTGAAGTTCCCGCGCGATCCGCGCCAGTGCTGTGACGCCAAAGATTGAGTCGTCCTGCAACTCGAGTTTCTGTAACGCCTCCGAATTATTCCGACCCGAGGTGTCGTGTTCGGAGTGTCGAACCGAAATTATTATCAGTTCGGTTCAGGTTCGAGTTCACGGCTTTCGGTTGTGTTCCGGTTCAGTTCCGGGGAGAAAAAATAACGGTTCGAACCGGTTTGAACCGCTAAATTAAGAATATATTTTTCGCGTTCTTTTGGCAATAGGTACTATTTCAACAGTGAAACGAGTAACTATATAGCTTTTCATCATTTGTAGTATCCACTTTTATTTTCAGGTACCAAAAATAAATTGCTTTATTTAATTTTGATGAAAGAGGCCGAAACGTCGACTCACTAAATGCTTTAAAACTCCAACAACGTTTCGAAGTGCGACTTTATTACTATATGTATATATATATATATTATCTTAGTCGCATATATTTCACCTGAATCGCAAGGTTATCAGTCTGGAAGGTATCCTAAAATACCCGTCATGGGTACAACTTCGCGTCGCAGTGTTAAATGTCGAATGTTGTTGCGCTGTTGAACTTAGAATTAATTACAGTGCATTAAATCATTAAATGGACACGTCCTCGCCTTATATATCCTGTAATCTAGTTTACAAAATACGTTTCACGATATAGTGTAAGTGACTTAATTTTCGCGGGGACCTAATTTTCGCGAATTTCGCGAATCGCCTACAGTTCGCGAAGAATAGGCCCCGCGAACAATGCCGGTAAAGTGTGAACACACTGGAATCTATATTGAGATCGCACCGCGTCGCAAAAATTAGAAACCGCGAATTATTTCAAAACTTCATCTTTAACCTAAATTGCGAAATATTGATCACGCGAAAAATAAGTCGTTTACAGTATATGATGACGACTCAAGTGAGCTAAAAGCAATGCGGGGAGCAAGTCTTCTGCTTCTTGCGCAGGAGTTTCTGTGACGTCAGAACGACGTCGAGCTCTGATTGGCTGATGATGATGATTGGGATTTTATGGCGCACGAGCAACTTAGGTCATATTGCGCCAGATAAAATTACTTAAGACGGTTCTACTAAGAAAGAGATAATAAATAGTTTTCATGGTTAAAGTTATAGCTGATGTATATGTCCGGTCTTTTTAAAAGATGTAAAGTCACTGTCAAGTCACACTAAAGGATGATCGCCAAAGCAGAAACATAGGATGAAATGGAAGGTGACCTCTAATAAGTTCAGAAAAACTTTGTCGGCAAAGTTGGTGATGAAATCTACAATGCCATAAAATCTGCAAAAACTGTCAGTACTTCCCCACAATGCACACAGAGCTTTATGCCTTCGCTAGAAAGATGTAGATGTGTCAGACGTGAATGGCCAATCCCCAGGCGGCAAAGTAGAACCTCAAGCCAACGCTCCTTGTGGAACGAGTTCTCCCACAGAGCCAAAAGGGTTTAATGACATGCACTTTATTGTTTTACTCCGCGTTACACTCCGAGCTGCCACGACTTCAAAAGTGGCCTAAGGTCCTGATAGGGTAAGCTAAGAGATGTCGCCAACTCCTTTGTACATACGGTCAGTTTGTTTGCTCCCGGATTCCTTAAAATTCCGACATGACTGGGTACCCAACAGAATTTTATGGTGTGTCCGAGTTTGAGAGCCCGGTTTACTTTTAAACATATATGTACGTGATAGAAGGTTCTTTGTGGGAAGTCTGAAAGTAAGAGCCTGTATCACGCTGTCTGAATCGACAAAGGTCGATTCACACAGCTTGAATATGTTCAATCGATAGAGAGACACCATCAAGCTTTGCAGACAAAATGCTCTCCACACCATTTAACTGCAAAGCTTTCACACAGGAAAGAGAATATAAGCATAACTAACAGAAGATAAAGATTTCGACCCATCGGTATATAATTCAGTACAATCTCTATATGTCCCCTGCAATGACTGAAACTTCTGCTGCAGGGCTTGAGGAGAAATAGCCCGTTTATTATACTTTGTGAGCGACCAGCCGCTGAAGATCAGCAGTCCGTCCTACGGAGCAACTTTTTCTTTGTGATTTATTAGAAAAGCATCATTGAGTGAAAACTGGAGGGAGACACAAAGGTTTTAAATGTGAAAGTTAAAAAACGTTCTTTGTTTTAAAGAAGTTGAGAGAATCGACAGGTACGGGTGGTGCTGTAGGATGAGTGTTGAGGGTTAGTATAGACCCTGCAAGCATAAGAGAGACTAAGGTGCTGTGAACGCTTTTTAAAAGACACCTGAGAGGTGTCTGCATACAGACTCGACACGGTGAAGTGCGAAAGGCACCTGTAGCCAGTCGGAGCCCCAGGTGGTAAACCGTATCCAAAATCTTTTGTGTAGATAGGAGTGTAAATCCATACACAACTGCGCCACAGTCGAGGCGAGACCGAACAAAGGAATTTTAGAGTCGCTTGAGGCATCGCCTGTCAAAAACCCACGAGTTGTGGGACACCTTAAGCATGGTTGATGACTTTAAGTATTTACGCTTCAATGCCTTCAGATCAGATACAAAAGTGAGTTTCTTGTCGAAAATTACGCCCATAAATTTGTGTTCCTTTTGAACGGGTGTGTCAATGTCATTTAAACGCAAGGAAGGATCCAGGGACAATCCCCGGCGGAGCGAAAAGGGTTCGCAGACAGTGTTTTCGAGAGAAAATGTGAAACTGTTTTCATCCGCCCACTTGCTCATCTCATTGACTGTAAGGTCTCGTTCGCAGCTGGAGAGTTTGCAAGAAGAAACAGAGATCTGCACATCATACACATACAATGAGTAAAACACAGACGGTGGTATCACACTCGGAAGACAGTTAATTTTTGCAACAGAGTAACACTTAAAACTCCTCCGACTCCATTTTCCCAATGGAACACATCGGACAGTGTAGAGCCCAAGCGGACCTCGAACGTCCGGTCACTTAAAAATTTCTATATACACTGAAGTATGCGGCCTCGTACTCCATATTTGTGCAGATCCCGAAGAATTCCATACCTCCATGTGGCATCATAGGCCTTTTGCAGATAAAAAAAAAAACGAGACACATTGCTGCCGGTGTACAGACGCCTCACGGCTAAAAGCCTCCAAACGAATCAAATGGTATGTGACTGATCGTCTTTCCCAAAATTCATACTGATTAACGTCGAAATTGTCTTCTTCCCCCACAAATACACCAGACGCCGGTTGATGAGCCTTTCATATGTCTTCCCAAGACAACTAGTGAGCGCAATGGGACGGTAATTTGCCTAAATGGACGTGTATTTAGCTTCAGAAGGGAATAACGTGGGCACTTTTCTAGCAACGAGGGAAGGCAGCTTTTCTTCATAGATGATTAAAAAATACTAGCAAATGACTCATTGATGCCGGGGACAGGTGCCTCGGCAATTCATAATGAATCCTGTCTGAACCTGGTGCAGACTTCATTTTTACACATAAAGCTCCACTTCATGTTCTCATATACTGCACAGCTTACTGTAAGATGCCCGGCCAGACCATGACATCGAGATTTACTACTTTTCAGCAGTAGATTGAGACTTCTTAAACGTTACACCAAAGTTGGAAAAATTAAAAATATGCTGGAAGTGCATAACAAGATCATTTGCCTGATCTTTGAGGAATGCTGGCAGGCAAGAAAAGAAGTGGGACTCGGAAAGCTTGGTATTCTCCTCGGACTTTCCGCAGGCGGTCCACACTTCCTTCGCTGAAACAAAGCTATTTATAGTAAATTCATATTTGGTTTATGAAACCCCTTTTAGCCTGTCTTCGTGTCCAATGCGCTTTAGTCCAACTTTTCTTAAGTGCAGTTAGGTTTCGATTGGTAGGGTAGCAGCGAAAAACTCCCCAGGCTTTATTATGATCCTCACGAGTGGTTTTACACCCCTTAGTCCACCAAGGCTTACCCTTTTTAGGAAGATCTCCAGATGTTTGAGGAATAGAAATTGCAGCACCACTAATTGTAAATTTAGTGTCATAAACTGTTGCATTATCAGGGCTCCAAGTACAAAGCAAGGATAAATCAAGCGCAGTTTTTAATTAAAAATAAAATAAAATAGGAAGGCGAGTCGGAATTGATGAAATCGGTATAAGACATTCTAAAATACCCAGAAACTGATCTCTGCCAAATGGTTGTTTAAAACGTTCTATGAAAAACATGGGAGTAACGATGGTGATGATAGGGACAAGTCAGTAGCTGTAAAAGTGTCATGGGCGGCACCGAAAAAAGTTACGTCTTTCGTATTCAAAACACATAGCCCGGATGAAACTAAAAGTCGTTCAATAACTTTACAACAAAAGTCTTGTCGAGAACTGCCCAAAAAGGTGGTGGGAGTTAATATAATCAAGAGTTAGAAAGGCCTCTGGCAATTGACCGACGAGTCCTTGAAGTTCTTGCAAATGCAGTGGAGTGTTGGGAGGCAAGTAGGGCAATACAAGAGTAACGAGGCCTTCAAGGAGAATTCGAACTCCAACTGCCTCAAGTGGCGTCTGAAAAGGGACTGGAGCACAGGTAGCTCTACTCTGTACTACCACTGCTACACAATCTGAAGGGTTTGAGCCTGGAAATGCGGTCCTTTCAGAAAACCTGATGACAATGTAGCCCTTTTGTGTGGGTGTTATTTAGATAAGTCACCTGTAGGCACAAGACCACAGGACGGAGTTCATAAAGAGAAAAATGTATGTAATCAATGTTAAGAAGAAGGCCGCGACAATTCCACCATATTTTGCTAAAAGTATGGACCATTGCAAAGTTTATAAAAATAAATAAAGATTATTCAAGAGTAGGCAAAGTTTCTCCGAGTTAAAGTCTATCTTTAAGCGCGGGGCATTTTTCTTTTTGGAGGTGTCTTTCGGCCTGCCGGTGGTGCCACTGGAGGCAAAAAGTAGAGACTCTGAACTCAAACGGGGTCTGTCCTCGTCGGACCTTGACCGACTCTCTTCCATTGGCTCATCTAGAGCCACAAGGGGCTGCACCTTGTAGGCCTCTAACCTGGACGGGCCCCAGGTTTCCCAGATCCATTTGAGGCAGAGAGACGCGGTCCCCGACCTCGCGGTGGCTGGTATGGAGGAGCAGGGAGTGCAGAACCCTGTGCAGCTAGTGAAGACCCCCGTACTCTGGTGTATCTTGACGAACCAGCATCCAGCCTGTCATCTCGGGGTGGAGCAGCGTGCATTGTTTCAGAGGTACCTTCCGTCTGCGACCGGGTGCACCTGAACCTTGCGCACGGTTCGGGAGGGCACCTGCCTGGGAAGCTGAGATAGCACGTCCTGGAAGTTGTACCTTTGGCTTGATAACGGAGGACTGCAGTGTTTGCCCATAATACACTTGCGCTCCCACTGACCCCAAAGGCGGTGCAGTTCCCCAGCGCACCGCCTCGGCAAAAGTCTTTCTGGAAATTCAAGAGGCGACGCTTCGCCTCAGGAAAGGAGATATTTTCCCTCACTTTCAGGGTCAGAATTTCCTTCTTTCATTTGAAGTGTTCACATGGTGTAGAATATGTGGTGTGCTTGCCTTTCATGTCCTCATCAACGATGTGGTCACTCCGACCGCACCTGGCACATGACTCGCTGCCACAACAGGACCGCGAGCCACACCCGAAGCGCTGACAGCGCAAACAATGCACAGGGTTAGGTATGTAAGGCCAGACCATACAATTCAAGTACCCCGCTTTCACATAAGAAATCAAGGTACTGAGTTCAAAGGTAAGTACCAGGCGTCGCGTAGAAAGTTATCTGGAATCTTCGTGGATGGTGATGCGTTTTACAGCAACAACACCCTGGCTGGGCATGCCTTCAAGGATCTCTATTTCCATGCTTACCATCAGATCGTCCTCAGGTATAACACCGCGAATGGTGGTGAGTTTACGGTGTGCAGAGACGCTGACTTTCGTGTCCTGGATATGGTTGAGCCACAGAAACGCTGCCCTGCCTGATTTTGCTCAAATACTTCAACCAAAAGATCTCCAGAAAAAATATTTTTTTGCATTAAATTTTTCTCCTAACAAGTCAGCCACAAGTAAAGGGGAGAGCTTTGACATCGGTTTCGTCTCAACTTCGGGATGTATAAGGAAAAACTCAGTAGCGTGGTCAGTGTTGCTTTTGCCCAAAGGTGGGAAAAGTGCATCGGTGCGACCCATTTTGAAGGTCCGATCAGGAGTTTTAAATTTGAACCTATTTGGATGGTGAGGCGTTCTGAAACTGTGGTGCTCCGCCCACTACCGAGCAAAACAAAGGAATAGGTAACGCTTCATAACAAAGAAGCATGGCTGAAGACGTACGCTACTCGATTAGTGCTGCCAGTCTCTTTAACTTAGTGTGGTTCTGGACAAGGTGTCTGTCGCCACCCAAGGTTAGCCTTTGCCGCCTAAGGTGAAAAAGGAGGGAAGAGAGTGTAGAAGGAAAAAACAAAACAAGTGGAAGGAAAAGTGAAAAATTGAAGATATTTAAGAGAGACGACTGACTGAAATATCCTGTTCGGGCGAAGCCAGGCCACGTGTCTACAAGAAGCAGGGGCCGAAGTGATATATTGCCTCGCACGAGGGGCTCCGAGGGGTCCAAACGTACCCCGGGCTCAGCTCCAACCACCAGAATCCCCCTTTTCCCAGACACTGATTAAAGGGGCGGTGCAACGATATTCATTTGGAATGTTTTTCACTTTACACGAGCTTACTGGCACTAGTGGGGCTCAAGGATACTCGCACGCAACGCCGCTGACCAAGAAACTCCTTTGTTGCGCTGTAATTTCGAGGACAAAACCGAGTGTTTTCATTCAGTCTCTCCTTCGCAAAATCTGATGACGTAACTGGGCGGTAGAAGTAGCGCCCAGTGACGATATTTGACTGCGCCTCATAAATTGAACCCGAGCATGGCGTGGACACTCGATTTGGGCTCGTGATAACCGATAGCTCGAGAAGCATTCGGGTAGCGTCCTGTGTACAATCGCTGCAATGACGACAACAGCCGAACCATAACAATGTCTGGCACTCAGCGCGTGCCCTGCGCCTTGCCAACCCCAGCGCATGGCAATGATCAACATCGGCGGCATATAATCGGCTCCAGATCACGCGGCTGCTTGTTCTGGCTGCAAGTTGAGGGGGTGAACTCTGCTCGTTTTTCTTTATCTCTTTTTTGCAACTTCGATAGCGCGTAGTGACAAACGAACGGGTATTTTACAGGTCATTAACGTGAGGGATTCGTTCTACGCGGTATTCGCGCAAAATACAAAAATCGTTGCATCGCCCCTTAAAGCCAAGCACAGCTAGGCATGGGTGGGTGAACCCATATGGCTCGGGGTTCGTAGTAACGCCACTCGCCAAGCACCTAGTAAAGCAGGTTCCCCCTGCGTGTAGGTATGAGGGCCCACATAGCAGCCCTGACTGGCTTTGATTGAAAGGATAGCGGGTAGATCTCAATGCTAGATGATTGATTGACTGAGTTGGTCAAAGTCTGTGACTATTTCATAAATGGTTTCTAGAGAGGAAAGAGGGCTTTGGTGGCCAGTGATAGAATAAAAGGATGTGCATGAATCTGTATATAAATAATGTGGATGAAAAATTAAAAAAAATTGCAAAGCAAGTTTAAAGTCGATGTAGAACTCCATTGCTTTCTAGGAATTTAAAAACATTTGTATGATTTATAAAAGGTTCATCTCCAAGCAAAATAGCAAGGTGTAAAGGCATCTGTGCTAAATAAAACTGGGCGAAGTAGAATTGGCGGTATCTGTGATATGCGAGGCACTCAAGAAGAATATGCACTACAGTTAATGCTAATACTTCGCAGCGCACAACAGACAACACACCATCAAAACAGATACACACAAAGAAACAACACTCACGCAGCGCTGACTGTCAACTATGTTATATGTTATACATATAACATAGTGCGGTCGTGTATCACTACTGCGTGAGCACGTTAAAGACCCCAGGTTAGCAGTCTTACTGCACTGGCAAAATTGCTCATCTACAGTATAAACCAGTGTCGCCTCATCCTGGCAGACCAACCTTACACTGTATAAACACTAAACGTCCAATTTGACTTTGATTTTATACCTACTATTTGTTTATTCAATCAATCAATAAGAGCTAGGCGCTTTGACTTTATTAGAACCCCTCGACTTGCTCTCCGCATAATATTTTCAAAATGTGAGGAAAGTTTTTACGACACTCTTTTAGTCTACCTTTTATCGGAACACCGAGGGGCAATCCCAACGATTGCTTTTCTGACCAACATTTTTTTACACTCAGCACCGTGTTCCAGGCGAATAATCACACAGAAAAGAGTGATTTGCGTACTCAAATCGGATCTGGCCTAAAATAGCGCGTACCAAAGTTAATATTATCGACATAGCTTGGCGTTTGAAATTTGCTCTTGACAAGATGCCGGTCAATTCAATTTGCAAATAAACATCACCCTTGCTAATTTTTTTATTTATTTTGTTAAATAGAACAAAGTAGTATTCCATACTCTACTCGACATTACAGGTACTTAACTGGTCACCTTCTGAGGGTCTGCGTGCTCAATCGTCATAGTTTCGCTACACGCCCCTGTGTACTTTGTATTTGTCCAGCCCACGTACATATAACATTGTTTGGGTGAAACCAACTGAACATACAAATATCAGCCATACATACAAATGAGAGGAAATATTAAACGCGCATTCAACCGCTGCGCTACCAACTGTTTAATTAGAGTCTTCTTTCTGTTCGACTAGCTTTGTTTGTTTCATTTTCTTCATTTGTTTCTGCATCCTGCATTTCCTGAAAGTCTTGTTCTTCTTCGACTAGCTTATGCTTCCTCCTGGATTGTATAATTATTAGAAGTACTGTCGCCTCGCAAGAACGTCTTCTCTGTTTTGAATGGGGAGACTGATGATGAACAAACGCACTCGGTTTCTGTCTCTTCTATGGTCAAGGCCTCCAACACCTCGCGGGTAAACTGTTTTCTGTGGCGCCCAAAGATGGTGACATGCTCGATGTTGGCCTTGCACGAGCATGCGCGACAATATGTGGCTAGGTTTCCTGCTGTCGTCAAGTTTTTTTGGATTTTTCTCATTTTCCTCTTTACTGACAAAACCTGGCAGATCGCCACGAGACGCGGCCGCCGAAAGTGAGAAGGTAGAGCGGCAGACAAGGGATGAGAGGAGGAGGCATGTAACGGGCGCGCCGCTGCGGCGAGACGCCGAAACACACTTCTCCCAAGCAATTAAATGCCCCCTCGTGCTCCTTGCGTTTTTCGCGCTACCGCTTCTTTTCTCGTAGGGTTTGACAACCGTGTTTCGGGTCCTCGCCGCTGCAGAATCTGGGCGCTGAATACCTGAAATGTTGGCATTTCTGGATATCAAGGGTGCCTATGACAATGTGAACCAAAGAAACCTGTAGGACATAATGGAGAACTTCAACCTAGATGAAGGACTAACAGCACTATTAAGGAACATTTACAAAGATAACAAGGTGATTATATCATCGGAAAGAAAGGCGACAGGGAAAATAGAGATAACACGAGGCCTTAGGCAGGGGTGCCCGTTATCGCCTTTGCTGTTTATGTTGTATCTGAGAGGATTGGAGGATAGACTAGAGAAGAGTGGTCTTGGATTCAACCTTTCTTACAGTAAGCTAGGCCAAAAAATTCAGCAATCCTTACCGGGATTGATGTATGCGGATGATATTGTACTAATGGCTAACAACAGGACAGAGTTGCAGGAATTAATGAGTATCTGTGGTAGGGAAGAAAAGGAATTAGGTTTAGAATTCAGTAGCGAAAAATCGGCAGTCATGATTTTTAACGAGGATGAAGTTTAGAGGCTGAAGATACAGAATATTACAGTTGAGAGAGCTAGTAAATACAAGTATCTAGGAGTATGGATATGTGATGGTGCAGAATATCTCAGAGAGCATGAAAAGTATATAATAGGTAAGGGCAACAGAAATGCAGCTGTAATGAAAAATAGAGCACTTTGGAATTACAACAGGTATGAGGTGGTGAGAGAGATTTGGAAAGGGGTCATGGTGCCTGGCTTGACTTTTGGAAACGCAGTGCTATGCCTGAAATCCGAAGTGCATGCGATACTAGAAATAAAACAGCGCGGAGTAGGTAGGCTGGCTTTGGGGGCACATTGCAAAACGCCAAACCAGGGAGTACAAGGAGACATGGGATGGGCATCATTTGAGAGCAGGGAAGCGGTGAGCAAGATAGAATTTGAGGATAGGTTGAGGCAAATGGATGGGGAGCAATGGGCACGAAAGGTTTTCAGCTATTTATACATGAGGAGTGTAGACACAAAGTGGAGACAGCGCACTAGGAAATTAAGAGGAAAGTTTTTGGGCTATAGCGAAGATACGGAAGAGCAAGTCTCAATTAAGAAGAAAGTTAAGGCCACAGAAAGATATCGGTGGCTAGAGGGAATGCAGACAAAGACGGCTCTGGAAAGCTATAGATTAAACAAAACAGTTATTGCCAAAGAAAGCATTTACGACAATTCTAGGGGAAGCTCATTGCTGTTTGAGGCGAGGACGGGTGTTCTGCGAACCTGAACATACAGAGTGAAGTACCAGGAAATTGATACAGTGTGCACTGCTTGTGGAGAGGAGGACGAGACGGCTGAGCACTTGATACTCTACTGTAAAGGGCTTCACCCTATGCCTACCGAAGACAACATAGATTTAATAAAGTTATTGTGTTTTAGAGACAGCGAAGGGAGAGTGGATTTTAAGACTGCAGAGATTACCAAGCAAAGATTAAGTGAATGGTGGCAGAAATCGAGAGAAAACTAGGTATTTTCTTATTCACTGATGGCAAGGGGGTTTCATAGCCTCACTTTCTTTGCACTGCGGAGTGAATATTGATTTCACATTTAAATATCCTAAGCTTAAATGGTAAAACAAAATGGCTAGGTGGCGTAAGCTACCGCCCGATCCAAAGGGCTCAGCCGTATTCATCCATCCATCCATCCATCCAGCTCTCTGCCACCAAATTTTCGCGCTCCAAATCTGCTACCGCCACTCTCTGGTTCCGTCGTCGAACTGCCAGGCTTTGTGAGTTTAGAGGAGGGTATGCATCAGCGCATGTTAACGAACTAGGGCACTTCCAAAAGAGGAAATTAGTGCAGAAAACGACACCACACTAGATGGAAAACAAGCTGCTGCTCTTCATGTGCAAACAATCGCTCCTGACGAAAAAAACCATTCGGTTTTGAAAAGTCGGGCTTCGAACTGTTTAGGACTTTGTCGGTTATAGTCCGTATTTCTCTAACAAGGAAAGAGGCCGCTAGGGGGCCAGACAGCGCGAACGAGCTTCATGTGGGTTCCAGCATCGATACCTATTGTCCCTTGAAAAAGTTCAACGAAACTACAAACGGACTATACCACTGATCTCCGCTAGTCAAGTGGACCCCGTGGACACCCGCATTTTAACCGTAATTCCAGAATTCACCATTTTCTGGTGGTTTGGAATCCCGAAGCTGAAGACGCCCCGCTAGGCCTAATGTGCTGAACCAGGTGTGATCGGGCCGCCGGCCTGGCGTGACCCGCCCCGGCGCAAGGCCAATGCGAAGCGACTGAAATGGCAGCCTGCACAGCTGCAATGGAACTACAAGACGACGGAGGGACCGCGGCCACGGCGTCCAGTCAAGAACACGGGAAAGAATGGCTCAAAGTGGTTCGAGATCGGGGCAAGCTTCTCTACAACGACGAGGAAGCAGACGCAACGGCCAGGCACGGAGCGAGGGTACCCAAGACGACACCACGCTACCGCACCACGAAATGTGCCGTAAAGCAAGGACCGCTACCAAAGAACGATTACAAGATCATCATGAAGTCGAGAGAAGGCTTGAACTTCGAGAAATGGAGCGAAATTGCCATCGCCCGCAGCCTGAGTCAAGCCAGTGAGCTCACAATCGACGCCATGCGCGGTCGTGTGAACTTTAGGGTGCAACATCGGCAGAACACAGTCATCATTAGCACCGCAGACATCGAACTGGCCACGCGACTGCGTAACATCGACCAAATACGTCTGGGGGAATAAGACTATGCGGTCCACACGTATTCGGTGGCACCCCAGGACTCCACCAAAGGAATGATTCATGACCTGGAACCTGAGGTCACCCAGGAAATCCTCCTAAAGTAACTCTAAAGCAGACGCCACGAAATTATATACACCAGACACATGGGAAGAACCGACAAAGCTATTATCACCTTCCAGGTAACCACGATCCCCCGGGCAGTGTACCTATACAGGCTGATACTGCTGCAAACTCTACCGACCGACCAAACAAATGTGCCGCATCTGTTCAAACAGGGACATCAAGCGGACGTGTGCCCGACGCCCGACATACACATCTGCGTCACCTGCGGGCACCCAGAACCGACCGAGGCACATCAGTGCACACCCAAGTGCGGCATCTACCAAGGCGAACATATAACGGGCAGCACGGAGTGTACCGAGCGATGGCAACCGACCAGGATACTAAGATACGACAGACACACCGTGTCGAGGATCCAGCCTCAACGAACCCAGCGTCAACTAATCATAGAACACCAGCCCGGCAAGCAAAACGAAAAAAAAAACAAAAAAACAGCGCCAGCACAAAACAGACAACGAGTCATCAAGGGCAGAAGAGTCAAGTATGAACTCCAACAGTACTATCCTCCAAAGCGGAATCTCCTACTAAATCCTGGGCTGACGCTGTCATACCAGAACCTAAATCGGAGCACACCACGTCGAACGTCACATTTAGTCGACCCACGACGGGACAGCATACCAGAGAGCCATCTACGGGGCAACATACTCGGGAGTCAACCACGGGGACCAGATTCCCCGAGAGCGGCGACCCCTTTTCATCAACGAGTAAACGACCGCGCACTGAAGCACGTGGGGATGGGGAGCCGGAGCTAATGGAAGAATGGACTTCGGGGCCCGTAGAGGGAGCAGTCGCCCAGCAGACGGGTGACCAGGGCCATCTGACCGAGCGGGTGAGCTGGGCACGACGGTCCCTACCCCCCTCTACCACCCCGACTGAACACACACACAAACCCGCGACGGATTTTTCCAGACTAGAGCAATTAAAGCTTCGATGCTAGAGTTAGCGAATTCGAGGAAAGACTCAACAAAATCTTAAAGCAGAACCATACTTTCGCGGAGATGTACAATATCCTGACAAGTTGGGCAGTCGCCCCGCTACAGCAGCGGCTACAAGAGGCGCAGCAGCAAAACCAACAGATGCAGCAGCAGAACCAACAGCAACAACTGCTTCACCTCAGAAGAGAGGAGGTCTTCGAGATACTCCAGGAACACGTCGCCCCTGAAACCGCCAGGCAATAACAGCAACAACAACATGGCAGGACAGCCTAAACAATCAAAGCGAAAACGATAACCTGGCAATAGAACTGTCGATCATTCAAAAAGAAACAAGGGCTACTTAGTCAATATATACAGCACTCTCAAAAACCACCGGACGTAACCGCGTTGCAAGAAACGGGAACCACACTCGCCTTCACAGGGTACAACACCTACACAACACCAGGAAGATCGCAGATTGCCACTCTAGTAAGTAAATCTCTCACAGTCCTCCAACACGAGCCCCTGGACACAGGAATTACCGCGATACTCATAACAATCCTACCGCTACGCAAAGGCGCACTCAGCACCTTCTTATTAAACACCTACAGCTCGGCCGCCGACCGCTACGCCAGATCGATGCCCTCTTCAACTGGGCCCTCAAAACGGCGAAAGGCCGGCTCATCATAGTCGGAGACTTTAATACACCTCAGCCGGCACGGGGCTATCAAAAATCACAACCGAAAGGAGCTAAACTACACGATACTATAAATCAAAACAGGCTTACGATCTTAATAGACCCAGTCGACTTACGCGGATAGGCAACAGCGGATCACGGGACACGTGCCCTGACCGCACGCTCACCTCCCGAATGCCATTGGCCGAATGAGAAAACCTAGAAGAAACATTAGGTAGGGACCACTGCATCATATCTACCCAATACCCAGCGGAAAACACAGAAAGCCTTTCCAAACGGTAGCCCTTACGGATTGGACAGCGTTTAGAAGTGCGCGAGAAAACCACGAACAGGCACCAATACGCGAATTGGATCAATGAGTGAGTACACTACAACACGACATTGACCAACACACCAAGTAGATCACGCTCAGGGACCAAACACCCGTGGTCGACTCTCGTCTACTACACCTGTGGGACTCCAGGCGCGGTCTCATCAAACGGTGGCGCCGACAGAAGCTCAACCGGAAGCTACAACTTCGGATAGTTAAACTCACCGCTAAAGCGGAAGAATACGCGTAGGAACTGACTCGTAGAAACTGGGGACAAGCGTGCAGCATGATGCAATGAACGCTGAGCACAGCAAAAACATGGAGCCTCCTGAAACACCTACTCGACCCTATGAAAAGCAAAGCAGCCTCCCAATATACCGCGCGGAAAATCATACACCAGTACAACGGAACCGTCGCCCAATTACTCGAGGAACTCAAGCGTACATACATATCACGAACGAGCCCCCAGCGATCAAAACTGGGTACACAGGCACCGACAACCTCGAGCTAGACCGAGAGATAACACCGCAAGAAACCGCCAAAGTCATCCAAGAACTCACCAGAAATACGACACCAGGGAGGGATAAGGTCCACAATTGCCTTCTCAGAAACCTAGATGAACCCTCAATAATAGCCCTGACCGACTATATCCACACTCACTGAGAACGGGGGGACGTACCCAAGGAGTGGAAGCACGCGGAGATAATACTATTCCCCAAACCGGGCAAGCCTATAGGCCTCAGCACACTACGACCGATATCACTGGCATCGTGCTCGGGTAAGCAATATGAACACATCGTGCTCAATCGTCTGCAGCCGGACCTCAAAAGCACAGAGGCTTACCCCCAGACAATGTTTGGATTTGAAACACACCTTTCAACACAAGACGTCTTACCCCAACTGAAGGAGGAGCTGTTAGGCACATTACCGATACCACCACCACCACACCACCACAACGCGAAAAAAGCGAGCACGCTACGCCGCCGACACCGTGACCGCCGAGGAAGCACCTCATACCTCAGCGCTGTTTGCGGCGGCGCGGAACTAACTACTTCTTGATCGAGGCTATACTTCGTTTCACCCTATGTTGTACCGCAGCAAAGGCTGCGGTACAACGAATAATAAACATAATTTCATCCACCGTCTCGAAAACAATGTGCGTGTAATCCGCTTATATATATATATATATATATATATATATATTTTTTTTTTTTTTTTTTTTGCATTGTCTTGAGGTTAAGTACAAGAAGCAGAGGAAATACCGCGAATATCGTTTGGGGCCTCCACTGTCAATGAGGAATTTGTATGATACCACACACCAGTATACGTTGACCATCGCTGTCGAAACCGATTATGGTGAGGAGTCGAACCCTGCAATGATCCCTGAGATCTCCAGCGCGTGCAAAGCCTGTCCGGAATTTTCTTCATAGAGGTTCACGGCCTTACATTGTACATTGCACGGCACATAGCACGGCATAGCAGTGTACATAGCACGACATAGCACGGCAAAAAAGCGATTTCCGGTTTTCTTTGTTTTTCTATTAAAATCTTGAAAGCGAAAAAGCACCAATGTCTTTTTCGCGCTGTGTCGCGCAGTGTATATAGAAGGATAACTGCATGGCGGCAGCTAAATAACTAAAATATCGGCCTAGTGTCAGTAGCTTCATTGTATGAATTTACTGCACTTGTCGCCTCAAGAGCAATGCAAGTTTTGCGCATTATTCATACGTCGTGCGCAGAAGTTGTTACGAGATTTGGTTGTCCGAGGAAGAAGTGATGCTTTTGACGTTGAAAACGTGTACGTCTTGAGAACATAACATATACGTAATATAAAATGCACCTACAGTTGTATGTCTCAATTCCGCTCATAAAGGTGGAAATGAGTAACGCTCCGTGGGGAACCGGTCCTTTCTTTATTACGGTTCTTGAGGTGAAAACGAGCATAGTAACAGCGTCTTGGTCAATGTTACGCAATTTTAGTACGAATTTATCTGAACAATTTTTAAGAGCAAATTGAATTGGATAAAATGAAGTTTGAATTCAGTTACATGTATACTTATTATTATGAGTCCCCTACAGTTTCAGACAAATATACGTTATAGCGTTAAGCACTAATCTTCGCTCAGTCAACACAATGTCTAAAGAATGGCTGAGCACAGCTCACTTCAACCACTTTGTATGTTCTTCAGCTTTAGTTATACATTAACACACACGCGAACGCAAGAGAAAGGTATGCTGAGAGGCTGGAAGGTATGATTACACTTAAAGGGAGAATGAAGTTATTTTTCCGGTTTTACTAAAGCCTCACCTCAATAAATTGCAAATGTCTAAAGAACCCACAACTTTCTGTTTCAGTGCAGTAATGTTTGAAGAAATAAATAATAAAAACCAAGTTCAGCTTTTCCTCTAGAGTTAGCTGAGAAATGAGTGGTCACTTGTGACGCTCTGGTTTGCCACAAGCGCTGGGGAGTCCTCTTTTCTGACCCTAGAAAGAATAAGCTACCGGGTATTCTTTCACAGACTCGCGCTGCCCGAAATTTTTCAGAATCACGCGCCTTGGTTGACAATGCTTATTAGCGGGGATATCGAACTATTGGCGACGAGCGCGACCGAAAGCGTCGCTGTGGTCGGCCTTCCACGATTGGCCGAACGCTGACTTATGACGTCGGAAAGGGTATATCATCAACGGAAATAAGAGGAATGAAAGAACTTTAATTTTGACGGTGTTGGAAATGTTCCTTTGAGAGCGCAATGATTTCAAGCTTCCACCATGCTATTTACAAACACCATCGAACTTGTTGTTTGTAAGGTAATGACGTCACAAGGGGGAACCGTAGGAGGGCGCCACCATAACTTCTCGCCGCTAATAGGGGATGGGTTGTCTAGCTTTTTTTTTTTTTTGTTCTTTTACAAAACTCTGTGTTTTCCCAGCACAATGTCACATGCGTTCTATTTGTTCCGTCATTTATCTCGATAGAGCCCGGGTCACAGATTAAACACGAATGCTGTGCCAATGTTAAGTTGTAACTAGAATTGAATCGGTGCTTTATTGATTGAACATGAGTGCTACGTTAGGTTAGGGTAAACTAGAAAAAAATATGTGGTTTACAAATTGAACAGGAGCTTCACTGGAAAAACGAATCAGAATCAAGCAACTAATTTATGTTTCTTTTCCCCGCAGTTGAAGTTAAGCCCTACAGGGGCGTGAAAGTTCGATCTGTCCACGAACAATTGTTAATTGATCTTCGTCACGGCGGTATTTGACCCCCACACGCGAACCCAAACATTGAGTGATGGATTGATGGTTACCCAGCGCTAGCTGTGAGACTCACTGTTTTTTGAGATTCGACGGTTGATTTTGATTTACGTGCTTAACCACTGCGGATTATTGCTTTATAAAGGAAAAGGTTCGCGAAGCATAAAATAAAATATACTGCTCTTACTTTTTTGAATTTCACAACAGAAATTGTGTTTTGTAGCACCCCATGTGTTAGGTTGTTTTTACCCACTAAGCAGTATTCAGTCAGTGATATTCAAATCCGATATCTTTTAGGGGGGAAGCTCCTTAGGGTCTAGCTTTGTCCATCCGGTGACCGCGCTCACATCGATTGCCATCCCATCTGTCTTGTTACAAAAAAGAAAAAAAAATGTTTGCGCAGTCGACAGGATTCGAACCTGTGCGGGGAGACCCCAATGGATTTCTAGTCCATCGCCTTAACTACTCGGCCACGACTGCGGGACGGGTAGGGGGCTCTGAGATGTGGTAGTAACTCAAGAGCCCGGGATGCCATGGATGAAACGTTGCATATAGCCGCTCAACGTTTATATAAGATAAGACGCTGCGGTCAAATCCGTATATAATCGCGTTAAACTTTGCATGCATTGGCTCAACGTTCATAGACGAGAGGGCGCTGCGGTCAAATGCTCAAATGCGTATATAACCACGTTACATGCCACACAATCTCTTTGTGACATGCACCGTTGACTTAAGCGGTGGAGACGCGTTCCCACGGCTTCTAGCGGATCCCAGCTGATCCGCTAAAAGAACCACTGGCTCTGCATTTCGCCGACCATAAAGCAGTAATAATGAAGTCAAAACGCAACCCGGAACTCAGCACTACCTATGAGCAATAAAAAAAAATCAGCACCATCAGCACTACCTATGAACAAAATCAGTATCATCAGCACCACCAGAGTTTCGCCCCAATCAGCATCATTCGCCATGAGAAGATGCGGTCATTTTTATAGCCTCTTCAATAAAAGAGAGGAATTGAGCACCACACCCTACAGTACCAACCTTCCCACAACCCCCTATTCACCTCCAATCAAGTCACAAAATACTACCACACCCAGCGCAAAACTCCACCCCCCCCCCCCAACACACACACACAAGACACTAACCCGGCAGGAAGAAATAGCATGGCGCCTACTACAGACCCACACCTACTCAAACCTATTCTACAAACACCGATTTTTCCTCACCAAGTACCGAGGCATCTGTCCGGGTTCCCAATCCCCACAACCCACCTTGTACCATTCCACATGGTTCTGTTCAACCCCATTGGTAAACGGCATCAAACCCATCCCCCATCCTACATTCTCTTCTTGGGAGGCTGCGCTATTCAGCACAGTGCCTGACGATCAGCTACGGCTAATTGAACGGACCAAGCGAATAGCAGCAGCCGACGGAGCCCGGGACTAAGGGCATCGCCCAAGAAGGGTACTACGACCTCACTTCTTAATAAAAGTTTCTCTCTCTTTCTCTCTCTTCAATAAATTTATTTACACGCAGTATATTTCTCAACCCACAACCACTTTTAACTATAAGCACTATTGGGGAGGAGATCGAACAGTCACACCTCTAGCGGCAATGCTTTACCTGTAGGGACAAGAAACCGTATTTTATTGTTTGTTTTTGATTGGAGAAATCGAAGATGGGCCGCTCCTCGCGCGACTAAAGCGTTGGTCAGAGCGCAGCGCTGGTGCCCAGACCGTGCTCATCGAGGTTCAATTTCTTTGCTATGCTGTGTTAGTAAACACACGGGCTGTGGGGACAACAAGCTCGATAAAGCGGCCCCTTTATGGCGAATTCGGGTGGTCAATCGCCGGCGAGCTCACGCCGGCGGCACAGGCAACGAAAACCGCGCCAGCGACGCACCACGTGACCCTCTCCACCCGAACACAAAGCGCCTGCAACTGGCGTTTTCGTCTGCCTGGGTAGCGCGTGAACTTCGTTAACTTCTTCCTCGATGATTTTATAATACAATAGGCACGCTGTAGGCATCAGCAACATATATTCGGACTCTGAGATGTGGGTAAACAAATTATACTATATTTTGTTTAGATTCTCGAAGAACTGTTGACATTTCACAAGGATCCCAGAAGGCTCACCAGCGTCGCCATTTTATATTCCATTTTCTTGTTATTACCTTTTTGTAGGAATCCTCAGCATTTTTATTTGACCCAGCCCTTTAAAATAGCAATGCGCGTTCAAGTGTCGAGCTGCAGCACTATCAATACATTCTTTACAGCGGTGTAATAACACGCTGTGTCCCATAGGAAACTGATCTTGCGGAAGCTTCCTTTAAAATATTTTATCTTTATCTCCGTTTTTTTTTTTTTTGCTGTCTTTTCTCGGACCACAAAGGGGTGTCTGTCTCAATGGCTTCGTTTTCAACTCGAACCCGCTATCGGCGACCATTGTTTCGTTTGGTTCCCTTTCCCGATTCGGATATGACGATACCGGATACAGTCTGGCAGACAAGCTGCCCGAGCTCTTGGAGCTCGGGCAAAAATTGTGCCGGTAAATTGCCAGCACACGCCTGAGAACTGCCACCCGAACGGCGCGCACTCGCCAGCCTTTGACCACGCGAACGCCCTTGGCGGAGATATGGCAAAATATTTTGCCGGGAAATGACCACGCGAATTCGCCATTAGTTTGATCTCCTGCCCAATACTTTGTTTCAGCTTAAGTCTACACGCAGCCGATGCTACAAGCGCGAGCATGCGGTCCTGAACAACGTGCTTGCACAGCACGAGCGCGCGTGCTTGGCAGTGGCGCTGAAAGCCCGGAGCTCGCTTTTGTGGCTTCTGCTACGCTCAGACTTCAGAGAAGATCAAATATTTTACTGAATCGCACAGCCATGTCGCTCCTGTCACAATGGTATGCTTGGAAGCTGCCTTATCAGCTGCCGATACCCTTTGACAAAAATGCAATTTGCGTAAACTCCCTCAGCAACTCGCCGTGGCTCCCCTGAGCTCAGATAAATTTATATATCTTTATCAACTGTTCGAAGCGTACTTTACGCTGTACGTCAGCGGATACACTAGGGTTGAAAAAATAACCAAACGAAATGTTGCGAGAGTTTAAAATTGTGAAGCAATCGTTAAACTATGAACTACACAAACATTTTAATTTTTTTTAAATCACTGGTTTTGTAGAAAATAAAAATAATAATTAAAAAACGCTTACCTTTTCGTGTTTTCGCAGGTTCGAATTTGTGGACTTCGCAGATGAAGGCAGCTTTTTTTTCGGGGAGGCAGCGTAGGCACTGAAACTCTAAATTCGCAGTTCCCTTAGTGCCTTTCAGTTTGATTATCGGATCCAACGAGGGCCATGATGCTGAATGGTCACTGCTGGAACGTCTCGCGTTTTTTGTAGCCGTGGTTCAGCAAGCTAGAGGCGGGACTTCAGTAGAAAATATTTAACAGCAGAAAAAAGCAGTTCATAAAACTTTGGTACATAAGTACGAGGAGAGAGAGACAGTTGAAAGAAAGAAAGGATTCGACAAGGGCTACACCCTACTAATAGTGAATTCCACTGGTAGATTCGGAGCGCTTCCATCACGGAGCTTTCCCTATCACGGGAAGGAAACAACATACTTTCTTTGCCGTTTGACAATAAAATATAAAGAAATGGCACGTGAAAACTTCGCAAAGGCACTGTACTTCTAAAATTGTTCCTAGAACTGGACGGCATCTGACCTTTTGTCCCTAAAGCACCCTTATTCCGAACTCAGAGCGACTCTGACTCATTCCCTGCCCAAAACGCAAAAAGCGGGGAAAAAAATGGAGGGAAGGCGAGCTCCCCACCGTCCTCGGTGCAAGCATTTTTGTGGTGGCTACTGTTTTTATTTAAAGAAAAAGACACGAAAGAAAACTATTAGTTCAACTTCGAGCTTGTTCTCAGGGTGTTGCTTATGTCTTTATTCACGTCCTTCCGCTTTTGAAATCTGAGCGCGGGCTGGGACTGGATCGCACAAACTTTCCGATAATGATCTTAACAAAAAACAAACAAAAAATAAAGCAGCCGACGCAGCCTAACCCACCCCACAGTTCCAGTTTGGGAGATCCGTGCCATGTGACATTTTTATGGGCCATTACTCTTCTATACTTCTTTCGCCCTACCACGAATCAAGTGCTCAAAACTCAAAAGAGGCTTCTCTTTCAGAGAAAAAGTGACCGAAACGCGGCGTTCTCGCATCGTGTAAGCGACCCTTCGGTTGTCTTACGAATCCTCCCTAGCGGTGTGAAAATTCCCGTTTTCTTTCCTTGTATACTTTTGTCGGGGCCCTCCTCTTGTTTTCCTGCTAAGGAGATAGCGGAATCAACTCCCCCTCTGTTTACCTTTCCATCTTTTCTTTCTTTGCCAAGATCCCGTCACAAGGTTTTTGCTTCAGTCTATGTGCCCCCCCCCCCCCCTCCCTGTGACGCTACCCAAAAATCATATTTTTATACTTATGCTTAAAATATTTAAAAATATTGAAATAACAAGAAATTGTGACGAGTAACTTGACTCATAAAATTACGTTAGAAATTATATTTCTAGAAAGAAACTAAGTCATTACAAATTTACTCAAAAGGTAAATAATTACAAGTAATCCCGTTACTTGTAACGGATTACTTCGAAGTCTCCCCATGTGGCGGGTTCGAATCCCGGCCGAGGTGCCCGCAATCTGACGAACGCTTATTGAGGAGAAGTTCCCATGTAACCGAACTTTCGGCTGCAAGTCAAAAGATCTCCGGTTAGTCCAAAGTAATCCTCAGTTCTCCGCCGGGGCGTGCCTGATGTCCGTCGTTGGTTTGGCGCGTAAAAACACCCCAAGATTGGATTTAACGCAGCCAAAGTTTGAAAAGTGTCGTCACTCGCCGCTACGAAGTGCGTCCCGCAAACTCAGTAATCTGTGGCCGGGTTCATTTTTTGCTTCTTGCGCTTTTTCTACACTCTAAAAAACCCACATGTTTGTCCTTGAGAGGTTGTTTGGCGCCCCAAGAACTCTTTCAGCACGTGAAGAACTGCTTCTCCTCAAGCACTATCGCCCACTAATGATCTAGAAAGGCATCTGGGCAATGAAGAACTCTTCCGCATAAAAAAGGGAGCTTAAAAGAATTCCTGATGATAGGTTTTTCACAAGAAGTCATTTTGGATTATGCATAAAATAACTTTTTAATCAAAAAACTCCTAACAGTTTTTTTTTTTTTTTTTTTTTTGCAACCAGATTTTTTTTTTGAGTGTAACTTGAAAGCAGTCGGTTACTCTGTCGCGGTGCATGCTGATGAAACAATCGCCGACACATGTAACAATATACGCCTCTCGAAGGTCACGTGCCGATTAACAAAAGGTCTTAACCACTTCACAATGGCGGAGTCATTGCAAGTCATTCCATAAAATAGCGAACGTCGGAGCGCGGCCAACTCTAGGAGCCAATGGGCCAAACAAACAGTGGCGAAAGTAGGACGTCACTGCGGTCACCACCTTTCTCTGTGGGTGGTCTTGTGCCTTCTGACCCAAGTAAACGCATAAAGTGTGCCGTGCCGTTGCGGTTTTAGTAAGCCCCTCTGCAGGGATTCCACAGCTGCCAACAGAGGGCAGTCTTTCGAAACGGGTCTATTGATACCGCCGAACGCGGCACAAAGTTACCATGGCTCGCGCGGTAAATGAACTCGTCGACACAATCACCGGAATGGTGGCAACCGGCGTTCGGCGTCAGCATATGACGTAGGTGCAAGCCATTGATAGAGAGGTCGCACCGCCCCGCGCGACCTCGGGGCAGAAGACACGCAAAAGAAACACAATTTGGAAGATTCGTTCTGCCACTGCTGCGCTTCCGGATTAACGCGGCACAAAAGCGACATCAGCAGGGCGCGTGGACACAGACACCGAAAGCGAGAGGACGCGACGGCCCGAGTGCGAGGAGCCTCCGCCATCGGCACACAGATTCACAGCCCGAACGAGCGCGACGTCATGAACCGAGACCCGAAAGACCAGTGAGTACCCTTTCTACAAATTTTGGTGCGTCTAGTTTCCCGCAAAACAACTCGGAGAGCCCCTCATTGCAGTCATCTAACGCACGTTCTCTCGGAAAGTTTTGTGTCAGATGAGAGTGCCGACCTAGCCACTGTCACCGCCAGAGGTACGGGCACACTTGTGAAGGGAAACACAACGTCAAAGGAAATGAAGCTCTTGTCGTCATGCAGTTTTAGGCATGAAGTAAGCTCAATAACGTGGCCAGAGTTTTGCAAAAACGTGAAAGTCCTCCTGGTGAGTGGTACTGTAAGGGTTCTGGAAAAGACGGCTGGTTTCTCGATCGGCCGGGCGACGGTCGTCTTGTCCGGCGGCGTGTATGATGCTCCCTCCCCGGTCGTTTTGTGTAGTTTTGCTTTTCTAACGGGGGACCGCGTGGGCCTTTCTGCCGGCGCGGCCCCCTGGAGAGCGTCTTCCTGTGTCTCCCCCATCGGGATGACCCCTCGGGAAGAGATGTTGTTTTTTATTTTGAATCTGGAGGCTTGCGCATTCTACGGGGCTTCTTGGGTTTCAACCTGGGGGTTCCGGAGAGGCGCCGCTATGTCTGCAACGGGATGCACGGACGAAGTTACGGAGCTGTCGGCTGTAGTCCGTTGGCAAGTTAACGAATGTGTATCGACGCCCTTGCCAACTATTGGACGGTGGATATCACGTGGCTCCAGCAGAGCTTTGAAATGATTGGTTGATCCTCGCCCGAGAGTGAGGGGGTCAGCGTCTTCAAAAGTCCGTGACAGGGGAGAGAGAAGCCATTTCTGGCTTGGACTTGGACTAATTTGGAGGACGGCGATTTTCCTTTGCTTTGTATAGACTGTGTACAATAGCTCGTAACGTCTAAATAAACGGTTTAGACGAAGTCCTCCCGGATCTGTCGCACTCTTCTGATAATCCACCGAACAAGGCTCATCAAACGATTGGCCCCGCAAGACACCGCCGGGCAGTCATCATCTATTCAACCAAGGGACGAACCTTTACTGGCGCAGCTCGACAGCGATGAGCGAGCCTCGGTGACGATCGGAGGATCAAGAAAGTGACAGAGGTGGTCCAGCTGAAGCTTCCTGGCTGGCCAGGTGCTTGAACGGAGCGACCTACGGAATCCGTCGACAAGCAGCGCTGAGCGTCAGGGAGCGGTACTGCCGAAGCGGCCTTCTCCGGTGGAAAGCGGCGCATGTGGCACATCGACGGAGAGAAAACCACCTGGGTCATCGGACAGCAACGCTGAACGACCGGTGGCTGAAACCAGGGACCTCGAGGGTCAGGAGTTCGGACGCCGAGGCCAAGGACGACTACTGAGGACGCAATATCCGGGCTCTGGGCGTCAAACTGCAGCAACGTTTGCACCCTGTGAGTGGGATTTCTTGCGTCGGGTCGAGGTTGGCATGGCTGGTAGTTGGCGGGACTTATGGTTTTGACGCGTCAGATGCTAGCCGACATGGAGAACGGGTTAAATGGAGAGAACTCGCTGGGGACAGGAGCCTCTGGTCAGGGGCAGGAGGCGCCACAGGGTGCGACAGAAAAGGAATCGGAGGCGGTCAGAATTCGAAGGCTCGAACTAGAATTTGAGTTGCGGAAAGCGCAACTTCAGATTGAGTCCGAAGAGCGGATCGCGTTGCGCATGGCACAGCTAGGAAAGGAAAGTGGTCGACCTTCGTCCTCTGGGTCGGAAACAGACGACCAACGGCACGCAGGCTTAGACCCGGTTGCGCAATGCGCAAAAGTTTTCAAAGGGTACAGCCTGCCATGTGACGCGGACGTTCCTCTATGGTTTGATGAGGTGGAAAAATTGTTTACCACGTACCAGGTGCCGGATAGTGGTCGAGTACATTTGATTATGCCGGTGCTAACGGAGCGTGTCCGCTACCTGCTGCGCAGTCTAGGGCAAGACGATTGTTTAGATTACGAGTCGGTAAAACGGGCGGTGCTGAGCGAACTGAAACTCACGCCAGCTGAGTACCTAGACAGGTTCGACAGTGCAGCCAAAAGAAAAGATGAAACATGGGCTCAGTTCGCCTCCCGTGTCCGAACCTACTTCACGTATTACCTTCAGGTGAGAGGTGCGGACACGCAGGAGACAGTAACGGAGCTCATGGTTGCTGATCGGATTAAGGCGAGCCTGAGTACCGATGGTCTGGAGTATGTTCGCCTTCGCGAGGGAGAAACTTGGTTAAAACCGGTCGAGGTGGCGAGGGTGTTACAGACTTATGAGCAGGCAAAAGGGAAAGGGAGCGCCACAAAACAGGTGTACGTTCCAACAGAACAGTCAGGGACGGGGCGCTCGCCAGGGTTCAAAGGTCCCGTGAACTCGGGTCGAGCAGCTGTAAGGTGTCATGTATGTCATGAGCAGGGACACATTGCCAAGCACTGCCCTCGCGCTTCGGGTAGTGAGGTGCCTCAGGGCCTGGCAAATGTTCCTGAACCGAAAGGGCAGACAGACAGAGTGTTAACCACTCGGGTTCAGGTGAGGCGGTCGATTTCGGAGACGGGCCGCTCGAAGCTGCAATTGGTTCAACTGGAGTGCGGCGACGTACACTCCGAAGCAGTGCTCGACACGGGTACCGAAATGACAGTAGTAAGGGAGATCCTGCTACCTCAAGCTTTGAGGGAACCGTCGGGCACAGTGAAGCTAGTGTCCGCTTTTGGCCACGCCATTGATGCCAATCTTGCAACACTTCCAATAAGGTTGAGCTGTCCAGGGGCAGTAGAAAATTCAACTAAAGCCGACTTAGTGTGCGCGCTCACCAATCAGCTGGCGGAAGGGGTGAACTGTTTGCTTGCCCGGGAAGATTGGGAACTGTTGAAAGCTAGGAGCGGTAAGGTCCAGGTGCAACAGGGAGGTACAGCGGCCTATCCTTGTGAAGTTGAAGAACAGAACGTAGGAAGAGATGAAGACAGCGAAGCACTGACTTGTGGGGTTGGCTAGGTAGGCCTCGGCCCTTCAGCGTTACAATGTAACAGTCCAGCATGGGAAGGGAACCAGTAACGGAAATACTGACGCGTAGTGTGGGCTCAACAATTTATGTTGGGAGTCGACTGAGTGATCATGCCATGCCGCCTCGGTTAGACGTGAATGTTCCCCTCACCCGTGCCGCAGGGCGCTGTGGGGCTGTGAAGTGAATTGGCGAGTTGAACTTAGGGACCCAAAAAGACGTATTTCTCGTTTCTGTTGTGAATACGTTCAATGCGAATGTTACGCTGTTTTCCTCTTTGTGTGTGTGTTATTTTTCAGCCTTTGGGATGTCACGCACGCGTTTTGGCCCCTTTCTATGTTTGCACTGGGACATTCCGGTTTGTTAAAGTAGAATCTGTTGTCTTTATGTGTTTTGTTTTATTGTCAGCTTACGATTATGTTTGCACGCTTTGAGTCGGTTCTGAAGAACTTCACGTTAGTGTTATCTAGTTTTATTTATTTTGCGTGTGTTTAGATTAACTGTTTAGCAGGTCCAAGAAGGACCAGAAACAGTCTTGGGGGGAAGGTGTAAGGGTTCTGGAAAAGACGGCTGGTTTCTCGATCGGCCGGGCGACGGTCGTCTTGTCCGGCGGCGTGTATGATGCTCCCTCCCCGGTCGTTTTGTGTAGTTTTGCTTTTCTAACGGGGGACCGCGTGGGCCTTTCTGCCGACGCGGCCCCCTGGAGAGCGTCTTCCTGTGTCTCCCCCATCGGGATGACCCCTCGGGAAGAGATGTTGTTTTTTATTTTGAATCTGGAGGCTTGCGCATTCTACGGGGCTTCTTGGGTTTCAACCTGGGGGTTCCGGAGAGGCGCCGCTATGTCTGCAACGGGATGCACGGACGAAGTTACGGAGCTGTCGGCTGTAGTCCGTTGGCAAGTTAACGAATGTGTATCGACGCCCTTGCCAACTATTGGACGGTGGATATCACGTGGCTCCAGCAGAGCTTTGAAATGATTGGTTGATCCTCGCCCGAGAGTGAGGGGGTCAGCGTCTTCAAAAGTCCGTGACAGGGGAGAGAGAAGCCATTTCTGGCTTGGACTTGGACTAATTTGGAGGACGGCGATTTTCCTTTGCTTTGTATAGACTGTGTACAATAGCTCGTAACGTCTAAATAAACGGTTTAGACGAAGTCCTCCCGCATCTGTCGCACTCTTCTGATAATCCACCGAACAAGGCTCATCAAACGATTGGCCCCGCAAGACACCGCCGGGCAGTCATCATCTATTCAACCAAGGGACGAACCTTTACTGGTACTATAGCAGCCGGTGAAGATAGTTCGATAGCGCATGTAATGGCGATGTAGTGAAGTCCACGATGGGTTGAAGTGGGACACCGGACTTATGGATCTTTGGTAGGCCGTAGAACGCTGGGGTTGATCCGTTCCTTCATATGAGACTGAGGTACAGGACCCTGGACTAAGGATAGTTGGAGAAAGTCGTAATAAACACCTTGTTCAGAGTTGTCTGGACCCTAACAGTCGGGTCCTTTGGGAGAGACGTGTACGCGCTGGTGGATGGGAGCTAACGGCTTTCACCTCGTAGTTAGGGCGGTCCAGCACCACTGTGGTGTTTCCCTTATCGGCAGGTAGGACCAGACTTGTGCTCGTTACTTGAAAAATGTAATTGATCACAATTACAAATTACCGAGCCGCAAATGTAATGAATTACCATCACAAATCACTTTCGCTGAAAAGTAACGGATTACTTTACTCGTCACAGTAAAAATTATTTTCTCGTTACTTTTTCCGTACACTTATCGAGAAAACAATAGAAACAATCTTGATATTTCCGAAAATGTTCTGCAACACTACTTTTCATTTCTCATACGCCCGTATTATGGTAGTCCTTGTAAAAATAAAATATTGTATTTAAGAGAAAGAGTGTAGGTGTACTCCGTTCACCTGTACGCTGACAAGGTACCGACAGCTGCAACCACACCCGCCATCCCTCTAGCTTACGGCCTCCGGAAATGACCCCTGAAAGTGTGCAGGCAAAGCTCGCCGTGTACCACTCCATCTAGGAAATACCCCCCCCCCCCCCCCCCCCCCACCTCCCTTCCCGGTGACGGTATCATCCAGTGTTGCTGAGGTGCCACTCCGGAGTTGTAAGGACTCCGGAATCATTCTGCATATTCGCGACCCCGGAATGGAATGGGAATGGAATGGCGGCAATGGCGGCGCTCAGTAGTGGCGTCTACTTCGCTACGAGATACGGAGCTAAAGAAGCGATCTACGAAAGCTCCCTTTTTACTCGGGTGTTTCGCTGTTATTCACAAGAAAAGAAAAACTTGGTTCTAACGTTACAATGTATAGCCAATGCAGAATGTAGGTGTCCCAGTTTACGTTGATGTGTTTCCGTACGTTAGACTCTGTTGTTCTTGCTTGTTGGTTTGGCAAGCAAACTATGCACTGAAACTCTAGGATTTCGTTCTCCTTAATTCCCCGAATTTTGAACATCTCATTAAAAGAGGGCCATGGAAACGACGGACACTCCATGACCGAAAACTTGACCAGTCAGAGAAAAAGTGTCGATTACGGTTTTTCGATCGTTTCATCGGTTCTCAGTTTCCTACCAATATTCGTGGAGTCCAAGCGAGGGGAGGGTATAGAGAGTGGGAGAAGCGGTGGCCATCGGTCTCACAAAACAGTAGAGGATCACACCATTTTTTGCGCGTTCCATCTCTCTCTCTCTCTCTCTGTCAGCACTCCTTAGTTAGCCTAACCCCCCTCCATTTCCTTTTATGTTGACAGTTCACTGTAAAGTGAGGAGTGGGCTCGACCACCATGCCCAGAGAGGTAAACCAAAAGAATTATCATCCATACCATCGGAAACGATGCTCTTAGCCTCGCGCCGGGCGCTTTTCAGCCGTGCCTCAAGGGCGTGATAGAATACAGTAGCGCACATCAAAGTCAAAAAGAATTCGAACCCCTCGCGCTAGGCTACATCGTCTGTTATGCGAGTTGTCGACCCGCGAATCGAAAGGGTACGGACCTGCGTTTGATGTCTGTGCAGGTGGCGGGAGTTGTCGAAGAAATTGGAAAGGGTGAAACGGTGTAAAAGAGAAAAACAAATAATTAATTACGAAGAGCTTTCTCCTGCCCGGGAGAAGAAGAAAACACGATGGAAGAAGACGGAGAGCCTACTCGGCGTTGTCTTACTTGATCTTTGTCTTTCGTATATATAGTGGTTCTAGTGACCTGTGATACAAAAAACCGTGTTTTCTTTTCGACTACTCTTTTCTTCCTGATGTTTTTGATTTTGGTGAACTTGCTGTGTCTATGCTGCTGAGTGTTCTGCCCGTATTGCTCCAGTTACTTACTGTCTTATGCTCATATTTTTAAGAAGTAACGAGTAATCAAAGTAGTCCGCTACCAATATTTCGATACAAAATTGCATTTCAAATTACTTCCAAAAAAAGTCACGTGGCAATTACAAAATTACTTGAAAAGTAATGGATTACAAGTAATCCGTTATTTGTAACGGATTACTTCACAAGTCTGGCCGTAGGACAACAATTGTAGTATCGTCTTTTAGACTCTCCATCGCTGCCTTTTCTTCCCCTGTGTAGTTCAGCTGCACCCGTCGGTCAGCCGTGGATGGCACGCCGAAAGCATTTAGGCGATCTTCTTCGCGGATGCAGAGGTACAATTCGTGTAAGCCATACTCGACGGCAACTGCCATCGACGCTATAGGAGGCTTTGTCGTAGTCAGGACGAACTTTTTTCTGTTCGTCAGGACTTTAGTTTCGACGACAGAAAGTGATCTCGAGGAAACAAAAATTACGAGCCTCTTGTCATTTTCGTGGGACCCGGTGGTGGACGCTTGAAGAGATGCCAGTTTCTTCTGGTGGTCCGATTCTCTTCTTTCGGAGGATGAGGCGGGAACCGATTTGGCAAAGTAATTGATGGCCGAAAATGAATCCGGTGCACGGCATTCCAATTGCCTCCGCAAAAAGAAACCACGTCCCTCGTCTGGAGGTTCTCGCGGAATTCTTGAATTCTTGCATCAAGCAGATGACGTTCGGCTTGCTCGACGATCCAATGGCCCTCGGCTGTGTTGACCAAACGTATCAGGTGCAGGCTCTTCGGAATCACCCGCCTTTCCTTGCAGGCCTTGTTAAACGTGAGGTGGGCTTTAAGGTGCAACCCCACCCCTGGATAGTGTGATTCCGAACTAAGAGATGACGATGGGATTGCCTTCCAAACCTGTACATCAATGCAAAAAATCGTGTGTGGTGGCTCTTCGATACAGTGTCGTATATTTCTACATCTTGAAATTGACAACACTGGTGGTTTGCTTGTTTTTCTTTGTGCCAGCTTTCTGTGGAACCCGCACCCGCAGAGATGAAAACAAATAAACTGATTATTTTTGGTCGTGTGCCTTGAGATTTACTTTGACCAAAACCATATGAGATTAGAAAAATAAATAACACTCAGGTATAGATATTTAGTTTGGTAAACCCAAAGTAGGACTGGTCCTGGACTCTTAAGCGTAATAAAGTAATATCAAGGTTAAAAATTCACTCACAAAATTGAATGATAAGAATTAATTTTAAC
The DNA here is from genome assembly GCF_016920785.2 of Ixodes scapularis. Lineage (NCBI taxonomy): Eukaryota > Metazoa > Arthropoda > Arachnida > Ixodida > Ixodidae > Ixodes > Ixodes scapularis. The sequence goes on along the minus strand of NW_024609846.1, from coordinate 89,398,860 downwards.
ACGAGTACAGTGATAAATTCAGTGACTGGCCAGGCAAAGATTCTGAGTCTGTGGATAGCTTTTGCACGGAGTTTAAGTAATGAAACAGTCTTAGTTTGGTTAATTTTGCGTGCAAGCAATGGTGTGCTAAAATTTAAAAAATGCAAAGGGTTAAGTGTGTCGTTGTATAAAACATGGCGTAAGTGCGCACATCGCACGTTGATTTAAGACTGAACAGCGCTACATTTTACACTAGCTTTGAGCGTATTGAAAGCTAAGGGTGCATCGAAAATTAAAGTATATACACAAATACTGCTCTGGCTGTGGTGTTTGAATGTTCATAGTACTTTATTACCTTTAGATTTAGTCCTTATTGTTTACAACAGAAAGAAGGAAATATTATAGCTCTGAGTTTATAGAAAAATTTCCCTGCTGAAAGCAACCAATCATCTCGGCGACAATTATGAGTATTCACTGCATGTCAAGGGTCGTGTGCTGACGAGTTTTTGTTTATTTCACGTGCAATTTCATACAGTCACATGTGTTCTTGACAAACAACATCATTTACCTACGCAAGCGACCACATGTGAAGTTTACAATATTCTGTCTTGATTGTGGCACACGTGGCAAGTAGCGTAGGTTTTTTGCAATCCGCGAAATATAATGCTCCTGGGTTACCTTGTTGTCTAATGCATGTCGCACATAAAAAAGCACGAACTAGATCGAAGCTGGAACGAAAACAATAATGATTAGCAAGTGTGTAGTCACGTGAAAACTGAAGAATTGCACATATGCAAAAGTGAAGGTTTGTTTCACCAAATACTTTACCAATAAAGTATTTTGTTTTACCCTGCTAGCGACGTGGAACCTACACTGGAAGGGTAATTCGGGGCATGCTGTCCCGAATTGAGCCGTTCCCAATTCCAAATTTGGATGTGTCTATGTTTATACAACCTAGAACTACAGTCTGCCTCAACGGGCGACTTGCCTCCCAGCTGTAGATGATACATTTAGCCAGTGCAGTACAACCGCTAGCCTGGCGTCTTTAACATGCATAACGCAGTAGTGAATACACGACCGCACGCCGGTTCGATGCTCATCCAGATAGAAACGGGCAGGAGTGGGGAATGAACCCAGGATCCCGGGGCTCTGGAGTGCGAGCTTTCGCTCCACGTGCTCCGATCTGGTGTGCGCTAGCTCACGCGACCACCGATCCCCCTTTTTTGTATTGATTACATGAAAAAAGGACAGTAGAAACAATCACGTCACATTATAACATAGTCATCTCTTATTTACATTCAAACTGTCTGGTGATGGTCACAGGGAAATACGAAGGAAGAGGGCTATGGGAACATATTTCGAATAGAGTCGCATCTTTAAACGTCAGTAAGATAAACACATTTGTCAAGAAGGGTATACCATTCTGGGCGTTTCTTAAAGTGATCGTAAACATTACGTACATGTGGCACAGTTTCTATGAAATTGGACTTTGTAGACCGCAAAGGATCAGCATTTCGATCAATAATCCTTGTTTTCCAAAAACTACGCAGACCCATCAATGTGTACAGATCACAGGGAAAAGTATCATTCTAGTTTAAAGGCAAAAAACGTATGGTATACGCACAGATATTCAGATCTTTCTTCAATGCCCTTTGTAGGACATCCCAAAACAAATAGGCGTCAGAGGAAAAAATAAAGCAATATTTTATTGTTTCAGGTTGGTTGCACAAACGGAAGTTCACTGACCAAGGGACAAATATATCTTTTTCACGAAGCCAAGACTTTACCGGCAACGTTGAAGTGCGGAGTTTATAAAAGAATAACTTCGCTGTCGGTGAGACATGTAGCTTACACACACGTTTCAGGACGTAATGTCCCGGGCCATTGCTGAAAACATGCAAAGCTTTCTGCGACACTTCAAATAAATATTTCAAGAAAAAACGTGCTTTAAGGAACTCTATTGAGCTCACTACCTCTCCGAGTTATCCCAAGGGACGAGATGTGCTTGCAGGCACTGTTGTCACTACCAAATATGGCAACGCACTTGAATGCTCTGCCTGCATGTAAGTTCGACGGAAGTCATGAGATTCATTTCTGAAGAACAACAAACATTATATCAGTTGTTTTAAAAAGACGTGTAAAAGTTTGAGACCGCCTTGCTCAACGGAACGAAAAAGATTATCTCGTCTCATAGGTTCCCAAGTTGAACCCCATACAAAAGCATGCGAACACTCTGTGAAACTTCTGAATTTGGCCTCTAGTACAGCAAATTACATGAAGTGCGTACCAAAGTTTCGCTGCAAAGAATATATTTTCTACCCCAGACCTCCATTGATTGGAATCGCCTTCCCGCACATATAGTCTCACTAACTAACACTGTTGATTTTAAAAATGTTACAACAAACTTTTTAACAAATGTTGCGTAGCGCGTATTTCGTTCTTCTCACTTAACTTTGTTACTTTTATGTGTTAACCGCCCACTCCCCTGTGTAATGCCTTTGGGCCCTGAGGGACTAATAAATGAAAAACAAAAATGTTTATTGTTCCTAACACAGGCAAGCGGAGCCCCTAAGTACTGAGGGGCAATGTTGCTCCATGAAATGCCAGCATACTTTGAAGGTGTTGTGACCCACTGCCCTCACCAGAAACCAATACACTTTGCCTTGTTGATGAGCGCCCCCAGTCGTAGGACAGAAGTTTTGAGCTAAAGCGAACTCGTTGTCTCCGCTTCGTTTGTCTTTACACAAAAACAGTGGGCTGTTTAGTATGCTTAGACATACGGGCTTTAAGTACAGTGCAAACGAAAGGGGGGACAAGGGGCATCCCTGTTTGACAGATAGCTCTAGACGAATTAGACCTCACAGGGATCCATTAATTAACTATAAGCCTAGTGTTACAAGTGCGGTAGCATATCCTTATTCCTTTTAAAAGTGTTGGTCCTAAGTTTACGTGGCGGAGGATGTCGAATAGAAAAGAATGGGAGACGCGATCAAAAGCTTTTGCTAAATCCACTTGAACTATAGCCACCTGACCTGCATGAGCACAGCAGCTCCGTATTATTGTAGGAGCTACGTGTATGTTTCTCTGTATCGTTTTGCCCTTAATTCCACAGGTCTGGTTTTGCGTTAGCGTGCCACTTTCTTATTTGTATATTTTCCCACAAGTTCGACTTTCATCATAAGTAAGAGCTGCAAAATCAAAGATCTGGAAGAAAAAAAACACGAATACGCACACACACATTAAATATGAAATTACACGGCGCATTCAAAAGTTGTCTTCAGTTTATCAGGCAGCAGGAGTTCCGTACAACGACATTGTTGCCCGTTGTATATTATAAATTTTGCCAGTGCAGTAAAAGCGTTAACTCGGGATAAGTAACGTGTATCGCTCAGTAGGGATACACTAGAGCCACTAAATGAGCTGGGCTTAGAGTATCGGCCCTCTGTTTCCCGACATTCTTGTGGGCGCCGCCATTTCGGTACTTGTGCAGAGCAGACACAACTGCCGATCGTCATGATTCAAAAGTGCAACTTCCTCAGCATTAGATTCGGTGTTAGGAAGGTCATGTAATATTGATTTGCTCTGTCGCGAACTGTTTTAACATTTGTGGAGGACGGAAAAGCGTTTACTGTGATTTCAGATGAAGCTTCAGATAACTGGCAACCATGATTTTAAGCTGACGAGAGTAGAAAGTTGGGCAAGTTGGTGATCCATATTGATTAAAAACCGCAACAACACGACCGACAGAGAAGACGCAGACACAGCGCTACTTACAACTGAACTTTATTTCCGCTGCAGCTCAATACACAGGGTGTTTTTTTTTATTTTTTTATTCTTACACATTTGTTTAAGAAATACCGTGAAAGCTACACTAATGCGGTTTGTGCAGGTGGGTTATACGGCCAGGTGGACATTATGTGGGTGGCTAATCTTCACGATAAGTCGGCTAATTAATTAAAATTCGTTAATTAACTATTTAATTATTGAAAATAAACATATGGTTTCAGTGAGAAACTTGCTGAGCATCAGGTCTTTCGTTACAGTTTTTTGTGGCGGTTTTCTCGAAGAATTCAGCTGATGAAACACTGTGCATTAAGAAGGCTCAACCGAGTCCCGGTTTGCGCTGTTGGCCTGCGCAGGAATCCACCATGGTGGAACCGGCGCACGCGGATGGAGCGGACGCTGTGCTGCATCACCACGGTGTCTATGCTCATGCTCCTGGCCATGGCGGTGATCCTGGCCGTCCTCGGATACCACAACTCCCAGCAGAGCCTCGGTGAGCGCGCTTGACTTAGTTGACATGACCCGGCGATTGAGTGTCGTACAAGAAGACAAAAAGCAAACAATAAGCTACGCTTAGAATATCGGTACCTCCTTCTCTGACTCTTTGTGGGCGCCACCTTTTTGGCTCTTAGTGCAGAGCGAACATAGCTACAATTAAAAAAAATCGACTTCTTAACCTCTAAAATGGTACCAGAAACCTCAGCCGATATGTTTTTCTGTCTCGGACTATTTTAACATTTCTGGAGGACAGAAAAGTGTTTCTTGTGATTTTAGATTAACCTCCAGATAACTGACATCCACGATTCTAGGCATCAAGATGGCTGTAGCGCCGCTGCTTTTAAGCGTCTCGTTAGTGGTTGTAGGCGAGGCGATTCAGACGCCAGTCGCAAGCGTGACGCTAGGTGACGAACTTTCATCTTGGATCCCGGAGAACCTTCGAACAGGTGAAAGCACAAACTGGACAAACACTTCCTACCATTACGCTGCTTTCTGCTACCTGCACGAATTATTTCATTGCCCATTTAATATGCATTTAATTTAATTGCATTATAATTATAACCATTTTCCAGGTTCTTGTGTAAAACACCGCTAAGCGATAATTTTTTTTTATATAGTTTAACACTTTCGTAAGACGACGGATCAACTCGCATATCATAAATATAGAGCCGTTCCAAAATTACGCCCTCGTACGGTCGATCTCAAAATATTTCGAAGTTTTTTACGCAGAAAACACCATAAGAATGGCAAGTCTATCAGTTGTAAACAGTCTATTTAAATTGACTATTATATTTGTTATAGACTTGCCAGTTTGTTGGAGTTTCTTTTTCTTTTCTTTTCTTTTTTTTCGCACGCAACTTTGCAGGCGTAATGTTTGAAGGCGTCTATACACCTTTGCAAATGGGATCCCGGCTTGATCTCGAACCGCACGTCCAGGTAGGGCAGACCTACAGTCCACCCAGGACGTTCGTTGCTTGCCGTACAATGCTCCCAAGCGTCTCTTGCGAAAGAGAATATATTTTAAAAAATACAAGAATAAAACAGAACAAACTTTTATCGTCTTTGGAAACGTTTTTAGCACGTTTTACGTGGCTATTTTCATCTCGGTTAAAGCAAAAGGTAAAAAACGCGTCCAAAGATTGCAAACGGGAGGGACGTCAGGAGCCGCATGGCCATTGCATCAACGATTGCAGTATGGCCAACGTTGGTGATGGTTGCGCTGGAGCAATGGAGGCAACGCTGGCTCCCTCGGCATGCTGGAATATAGAGGCTGCGATCGTTATAAAGTCAGCTCCAACTTTTTTTAAACATGCCCCATCCTTCAGTATTTGATGTCGCGATCGCGTTGGGATACCTCCCCCTGCGTTACAAAACTGTAAGTACCTCGCTAACGTGCGCTAACGTCGATATCGGCGATGCAGCAGACGCCGCCATCTTGTCCTCGCTCACCTCAATGACGTGCCCATGACCGGCTTTATTAGGGGCGACCAGGAGACCTATGTTGCGCTTTTTGGACTCCCACGGCGACTACGGAGAAGGAGGTGTCGTAAACAACGCAGCAAACGCAGATGGGATGTTGATCAGTGAGAATCGCTGATGACGATGTTCCGCAGAAGAGACATCCAATCTGCACATGGTTGAAAAAACCTCGAGACTGCGGGTAAAAAAGAAATAATCGAATGGGGGCGAAGTTTGCACCTTGTTTTGTTCATTTTACATTTTGTTCATCTTACATTTTGTTCATTAATCCAATCTGCTTTTTTTTGCGTTGTTGACGTCACTTCCCTTTCCCTAGTCGTCGTGGGAGTCCAAAAAGCGCAACATAGCCCTCCAGATCACTCTGAGTTTCTCTATGGGAGCGCGCGGGACAAGAAGAATCACGTGAACGGCTTAGAGGGACCTAATGTTCCGCTAGGTGCCGCCCTTGCTCAACACCAGAAGCGCGGCGGCCGCTATGGAAGGCAAAGGAAACGTGTGGAAATAACCTTGGTTTCAGATTATTTTTGTCGCATTTATTTATTTATTTATTTAGGAATACTACTGGCTCCACTCAAGGAGCTATGGTAGGAGTGGGTACAAAACATGTATACAAGATGCAGATTTATAAATGAAAACTCAATTAAGTATGAATTCAAGAGCAGACACAAAATTAGCAACAGTTGTGTTGACGACGACATCATTTGGTAACTCGTTCCATTCTGGAATTGCCCGAGGAAAAAAGAATATCTAAAACAGTCGTTTTTGAACCTGTATTGTTTTAACGCTCTTGTGTGGTTTAGACGTAAGGACCCGGTCGATAATGGTTGTATATAGTTAGAGTTTTGAACATGAAGAGTGCCATTAAGAATATTGAACAGCAATTTTAATCTACCAATTTTCGCTCTCATTTGCAACGGTTGAAACTTCGCTCTAATAACTAATTCGGTGGACGATGTTTCTCTACGATAATCATTAAAAATAAACCGAGCAGCTAACTTTTGGATACTTTCAAGCTTGTTAATACCGTTTTGTGTGAAAGGGCACCATACTGAACTAGCATATTCGAGCATAGGCCTAGTAAAACTTTTATAAGCAATAAGTTTAGGGTCAAAATCAGCAAATTTTAATTTCTTACGACACGCAAACAAAGTGCCCCTCGCTTTGTTAACCGTTAATTCTAAATGCTGGTTCCAGTTCAGTTTATTGTTAAAAAGAAGTCTTAAATACTTGTACTCCTCGACCGGCTTTACTGGTTGACCATCCAGTAGGTAACTAAATTGAATTGGGTATTTTTTACAGGACACTGTCATGACGGCTGTTTTCAAAAAATTTAACTTCATTTGCCATTTTTTAGTCCAACACAGTATCTCATCCAAAGCCTGCTGCAGTGTAAGATTGTCGGTATGGCTTTTTATTGTTTTATATATAATACAGTCATCAGCAAACAATCTAATCGGGACATCAATATTGGTTGCAATGTCATTAATGTAAATCAAAAACAAAAGTGGCCCAAGTACGGAACCCTGGGGCACTCCTGAAGTAACAAGCACTTTGTCCGAATCAACTTTGTTATAGTGGACATATTGGCTTCGGTTTGATAAATACGCGGTTATCCAATTTATAATTTGTGAGTTTTTGAGTATGCTGGAAAGTTTTGCCAGCAGCTTTGGATGAGACACCGTGTCAAGCGCCTTAGAAAAATCTAGGTATATTACGTCAGTCTGGCCCCTCTCGTTAATCGCTTCAGCCAAGTCATGCGTAAATTCTATGAGCCGAGTTGTAGTCGAAAGTGATTTCCTAAACCCATGCTGATTTCTATATATTAGGTTATGCTTATCTAAGTGACATGAAATATGTGTAAAAATATTATGCTCTAGCAATTTACACGTGGTGCTAGTTAAAGATATTGGCCTAAAGTTTGATGCTGCACTCCAGTCACCCTCTTTATGTATCGGAATTATTTTTGCTGTCTTCCAGTCCTTTGGTAATACTGCATGCTCAAGAGAAAAACAAAACAAAACATGTAAATACTTGGACATCCATTTTGCATAACTTTTTAAAAAAGTGTTTGGTAGCATATCCGGCCCAGCACTTTTCTTAGCGTCTAATTTATTTAAAATTAAGTTAAATATTCCCTCCTGAGTTATGAAAATGTCACTAATTACGTCCGCATCGTTAACTTCGAGGCTTGGGATAACTCCGTCATCAGTAGTAAATACCGATTTAAAGAAAGAATTGAACTCAGTCGCGGTAATATTACTTTGGACAGATGACTTATCCCTAGGTGAGATATAACGCCAGAACTTTTGTGGCGCACTTTTAATGAAAGAGCGGAGCGAAGTATTAAAATATTTTTCTTTGCTTCTGAGATTTCAAGTTTAAGTCGTGCATTTAGTTCAGACAGAAGCTGGCGACATGTTTCTGTTCTATTAGATTTAGAATTCTTTCTCACTCGGACAATTCTACGTTTCAAATGCAAGATATCTCTGTTAATTCATGGATTATGAACGTTAGTCTTTTTCTTTCGATGAGGTACATATTTCAATATACACTTGTTTACAATATTTTTAAAGTAGTACCACAGCGCTTCAGTGTTAGAACCACATTCAAGAGACATTTGTTCAAACTTATCAAAAGACAACTCTAAAAATCGATGATAGAAACGTCGTCAGCATTGTTGAAATCTGGAACTGTTAACAGAACAGGTAAAGATCGCAATCTTTGATCTAAATAAATTGACACAAGCACCATATCATGATCAGCAATACCTTCGCAAACTTCGCTGCTGTATTTTTTTACTAAGGAAGCGATCATTAAAAAAAAAAAAAAAAAAATCTAGCAGTGATTCGCTCCTAGTAGGGCAATTTACTATTTGAAGTAAATTTAGTGAAAATGTTAAATCAATCAGGGCCTCTCCACTCGCACGATCTTTATTGGACACAGTAAGTGCACTCCAGTCAATGTGCCGTAGATTGAAGTCTCCCAGTAGGATGAAATTAGTTGAGGGTTTAACGTGCTGAATTAAGTAATCATTGAGATCGCTAATCATACCGATAGCTGCATTGGGTGGTCTATAAACAGCACATACCATGAATGACACACTGACGTACCTGAGTTTACACAGCAATACTTCATGATCAATTGATGTAGATACAGGCATACACTGCAAGGACGTTTTATGAATTATAGCCACGCCCCCTCCCCTAGAAGCCCTGTCTTTTCTATGTTATATTCAGGCGGGCATAGCTCTGAATTTGCTATATTAGGATGTAACCATGTCTCTGTTACAACCACCACATCAGGAGAATGAACAAGCAGTATACGCTCCAACTCCTCAACTTTGTTCGCCAGGCTTCTTGCATTGACATTTATTATTTTTAGCTGACGCTGCTGATCATTCAAGAGTCACTTTTCCGCACGTGCGGAAGTAACTTTAATTCTTGTGTCGTTTACGTGGTCCCACGCGTACTAGTCGTTGTTTAAGATAAGTTTATCGTAGCGAAGAAAGACTTTGTCATCTGGGCCCGTTTGCTCGAAGCACTAACCACGGCTAAAGTTAGCCGCAGTACCTAGGAGAGGGATTTTGAGATCACGTGACTGGGCTCAGTAGGGATGCGGGGAAACATGGCGGTGCCCCGGTGAGTGAGCGCCGGTCGCTTTGGAACTAATATGTCGATGTGGTTGCAATATCGGGCGCGTTAGTCAGCAACGAATGGTGCAGAAGGCTTTCGCTTTGCCTTACCTCACTTAAATCGCAAAGCATGGGCCACGACACCGACGCAGTTTTTAGATAGTGTTTCGATTCTGGGCACTCCTAAGCCTAAATGAACGCGATAATTGTCGGCATAGCAACGTCTTTAGAAAGCAGATTGTTGATAGTACACAAAAGCAGACGGCGTCCCAACAGACCTTTTTTTCTAAATTATCCAAGCTACGAGGTGCATTCTACGACTGTAGTTGCACGTGTCGCACGTGCTGGCGTCTGCAGTAGTAACCGTTCTAAAGCAAAAAGTATAAAACAAATTTTACCTTGCACGCGCGTTCGTTAAAGCCTTATTATGATTTTTTACTTCAAATCTTTTATAGCCAGCGCGCGTGAACCGTAGAATTACACTTCCAGCGTTCTCCTCGCGATGCTTGGATAATTTAGAAAAAAGTCTGTCGGGACGCTGTCTGCTTTTGTGTGCTATCAACAATCTGCTTTCCAAAGACGTTGCCATGCCGACAATTATCGCGTTCATTTAGGCTTAGGAATGCCCAGAATCGAAACACTATCTAGAAATGCGGCGATGTCATTGCCCATGCTTTGCGGTTTAAGTGAGGTAAGGCAAAGCGAAAGCCTCCTGCATTATTCGTTGCTGACTAACGCGCCCGATATTGCAGCTACAACGACATCTTGGTTCCAAAGCGACCGGCGCTCACTCACAGGGGCATTGCCATGTTTCCCCGCATCCCTACCGAGCCCAGTCACGTGATCTCAAAATCCCTCTCCTAGGTACTGCGGCTAACTTTAGCCGCGGTTAGCGCTTCGAGCAAACGGGCCCCAGAGCCGTTTATCGAGAGAGTTTGGCCATACATTGGTTTGAATAGGCGAGCATCTCGGGGCCAACCACAGGCCGCGAAACAGTCCCTAGCGGTGGTTGTGAGCTCTAAATTTGTGACACGACTTATTCAAGCCGTTTTAGCGTCGCTAGAGTTAAAAGGTGTAACTCTCAGTGACTGAAAACATTGTGCGTGCGAGGTTTTCGTCACGCCAATATTCAAGTGTAGAATAAACGAACGTGCGCTCCAAACCAGGGCCAACTTGCTAGAAACAGCGTCTCAGCTGAGACGGTGAAAGAAAGCACTGCCAAAGCCAGCGCACGAGCCGAGCAGGACTCTGCGTCTCGAGACGCTCGCGCCCCCCACCCTTTGCGCTGTTTTCTTTCCTCCAGTCACAGGACGCTGTTCTAACAAACCAACATCAGCAGTGCAGAGAAAGGCATGAGCACGAGCGCGTGGCTTTGGAAAGTGGCTCCTATGCACGAGTTCTCGTACAAACAAAAGCGTTTTGTTGAGCTAAGTTCACGCGCCTGTACCTTTGTCTTCACCGCCGACATTTTTGAGATAAAGCAGAGAGGCCGATATTGAACGCCTTTCTTTCACGCTTTGAATGCCGTTTGTAATATTGTGACGTCGAGGTCTCCTGATTGGTCGACGCTGTGTCACAAATTTAGTTTACGCTCTAAGCGCGGGGGGAATATTCGGCGCTGGCGGCGGCCTTTGCTCCGCCTATTGGCCAAACTCTCCCAATACACGGCTCTGACGGGCCCAGGGCCGGTTTGCTCATCTTGCGGCCGCGGACGCGGCTGCGGCCAGAAGGGATTTTTACATCACGTGACCAGCTCCATGGGGACAAGGAAGTACCTAGCGTCCCTGCCTAATGGCGGAGAGATCCGCATCGCTTCAAGCACAAAAGCCTAATTTCGCTCGCAGAAACTGATTGCAGTGACTTTCAACTGGAGTCTAATTGACCGCCCCTTTATACTGTAGGAGCGGCAGGTAAAGTTACGGCCAGGGAGGGCAAATAGGAGCCAAAATAAAGAAAAACCACACGAGTTAAAAGCGGTAGCAGTATTTTTATATACCTCCGCCGGCGCCGCGCCCCGCGCCTTCTGTTGTGGTAGAGAGGTTAAAGCGCCGGTACTTGTCGTCGCGGCATGAAAGTTCCCGGTTCAAATCGCGCTAGAAACTTTTTTTTTTTGTATTTTGCGCGTGTCTTACTTTTTAACTGTGATCCTTTTTTCGTAATCATCCACTTGCCCTACTGCGCCTTACACGCTTTTACTGTTAGTTCCACCTGTTCAATCGTAACACCGGGAAGAAGAAAAAAAAGATCAACGCAAGTTGACGCGCTAATACAATCATTTCATTATGTTCATTAAAAGGAAACCAAGGTAACAGTATCGGTTTCACACAAACGGAGCCGAAACAAGCATCCTTCCCCCAGCATTTACAATTTTATCTGTTTTTAAATAACGCTCTTGCTACGATTCCTTTCAAAAACAAGAGACGCCTTTTTAGGACTAATAAAAACTGCAGTTGTAGCAATTAAAAAAAATGCAAAAAGCAAGCAAAAAAAAAAAAAAAGACTAGCAGCTGTGGATACATTGATTGAGCAAAATCCTACAGGCAAGGCAGCAGGTCAAACGTCTGAGAAAGTAGTAAAACCGAAATAAAAGAGACCATACTTTTACTTGCATGGAATGAGATAAAAAGTATATTTATACTTTCTACATTTTGTTGTGGCGATTGTTTTGTAATATTAACACATTACTTGTTGAATTTTAGTTAGAATAGCAGACGATCACGACCAAATGCAAAAATGAATCAGGCGTCGACCATCGCAAACCCTCTCTCATGCAAACAACTAAAATGACTTTGTATCAACAAATGGAATTAATTATAATTAATTCCATTTCTTGATCCCAAGTCATTTTAGTTGTTTGCATGAGAGAGAGGGTTTGCGATGGTCGACGCCTGATTCATTTTTGCATTTGGTCGTGATCGTCTGCTATTCTAACTAAAATTCAACAAGTAATGTGTTAATATTACAAAACGATTGCCACAACAAAATGTAAGGAGTATAAATATACTTTTTATCTCATTCCATGCAAGTAAAAGTATGATCTTTTATTTCGGTTTTACTACTTTCTCAGACGTTTGACCTGCTGCCTTGCCTGTATGATTTCGCTCAATCAATGTATCCACAGCTGCTAGTCTTTTTTTTTTTTTTTTTGCTTGTTTTTTGGATTTTTTTTAATTGCTACAACTGCAGTTTTTTTTTTTTAGTCCTAAATAGGCGTCTCTTGTTATTGAAAGGAATCGTAGCAAGAGCGTTATTTGAAAACAGATAAAATTGTAAATGCTGGGGAAAGGATGCTTGTTTCGGCTCCGCTTGGGTGAAAGCCATACTGATGCTGTTTGCTTGGTTTCCTTTTAATGAACATTATGAAATGATTGTATTAGCGCGTTAACTTGCGTTGATCTTTTTTTTCTTCTTCTCCGTGTTTCGATTGAACAGGTGGGACTAACAGTAAAAGCGTGTAAGGCGCAGTGGTGCAAGTAGATGATTTCCAAAAAAGGATCACACTTAAAAAGTAAGACACGGGCAAAATACAAAAAAAAAAAGAAAGAAGTCCCTAGGGCGATTTGAACCCGGAACTTTTACGCTGCGACGACAAGTACCGGCGCTTTAACCTCTCGACCACAACAAAAAATTTTTTTTTTTTTTATATTTTTATTACATGATGTTCCGTAACTACCACAACACGTTCATTCGTACTGTATATACATTAAAACATGCACACCTTTAAAAAGCTATTTACAAACAACTATCACGCAAATTTTTTACATTTGGCATCTTGAACATGTGGCCATTAGACTTATTAGCAGACAATGACAAAACTAAGGTGAAAGATTCGGGCAAGTCTCACTTACGCTCGCAGTTCTTTTTCTTCAGAAATTCGGTAAGCCAAGGCATTTGTCAAACATAGGGAACCAGTCAGGCTGGTTAAACCTTGAAGCATATACACTTCTCACCTGCGCCACTTGCTCTAGAAAGAGCGACTTCGTCGTACGCGGCTTCTCCGCATGCCTATCGATCATGCGGCACTTCCACAGACTATGCAAACCTAAAAGAGCAAACATGTCGTACGGTACGGTTTCATTTTCAGAAAAAGGAAGGAAGCGAAGATTGTAGTCGTTAAGAACTAGGTCTTTTCGTAGAGTGCGTTGCAGCACATCCCAAAACAAAAACGCATCATTACAGTATATGAAACAGTGTTCTATTGTCTCTGGCTTGTTACATAATCTACAGTTTACTGTTCAGGGTACAAATATTCCTTTTTCTTCGAGGTAAGTTTTAACGGGTAAAGTGGATGTGTGTAATTTAAAGAAAAACGTCTTAGTTGAGGGAGGCACTCCCATTTTCTTGACCCTTTTAAACACGTCGTTGATAGGTTCCAGTGTCAAACGGGTACGATAAAGTGGCAGAGGAAACAAGCTTTCTTTTATGCTCCTTGAGAGTGCCTTTCTGGATACAGTAAACAAATATTCCAACGAAAATCTTGCTTTGAGGAAGTTAAGTGTGTCAACCACTTCCTTTAAAAAGCCCCATGGTGTGCCTTGAGAGCTTTCGACGGTTGAAACAATCAGATAGTTTAAACTACCAGAAAGACGTCGTTGGAGCATTACTCTGAGGAAATCGTGATTAACATTTTTAAAGAAAAAGAATCGCGAGACCAGCTGTCGCACAAATATATGAAAAAGACCTAAACCGCCGCATTCAAGAGGAAGAAAGAGATTGTCTCTTTTTATGGGCTCCCAAGTTGAACACCATATGAATGTAGCGAATATTCTGTGGATTTTCTGGATGTTGGTCCGAGAGCAGTGAAGCACCTGGAGCACGTACATAAGCTTAGAAGCTAGAAATACATTGCAAACACTAGATCTAGCGAAAATTGAAATGTCCCTTCCTCTCCACGCGTCTGTTTTCTTTTTCAGTGTGGTTGTCAAGGAGGACCAGTAGGTCACGTTGCTACGGATTTGTGAGAGAGGTACTCCGAGATATGTAAGGGGATTCCGGTTCCACGCTATACCAGCAAACAATGAAGGTTTTGTGGCCCAGGAACCATACCAGAAGCCATTGCATTTAGCAGGATTTACGGAAGCTCCTGTGACCTCACAGTAACGTGCTGTGAGATCAAGGGCTCTCTCGACGCTTCTCTTGTCTGTGCAAAAAAATGCCACGTCATCTGCATACGCAAGAACTTTTACTTCAACATTGCCCAGGGAGTATCCTTGAATACTTTCATTGTTTATGATGCTCAGACATAAAGGTTCTAAGTACAGGGCAAAAAGTAGCGGGGATAGCGGGCAGCCCTGCCTAACGGAAGATTTTATTTTGATTTCGTTGGAGAGAATATTATTGATGACGAGTCTTGTTGAACAGCTTGAGTAGCAAAGCTTGATACCATCTAAAAGTGTTGTCCCTACGTTGATATGGTTTAGCAGTGTAAATAAGAAGGAATGACTCACGCGGTCGAAAGCCTTCGTAAGATCTATTTGTACGAACGCTACCTGGTCGTTATTGTCGGACACGCACTCCAGTACTGAACGAGCAACATGAATATTCGTTTGAATAGCTCGGCCTCGTATTCCACAAGTTTGGTGTTTACCTATCAGCGTTTCGATTACGCACTGTAGCCTGTCGTTAAGTATTTTTGCATAAATTTTGTAATCAACATTGCACAAGGATATAGGTCTGTAATTTTCCATCTTTTTAAGCATCTCTGCGTCTTTTGTTTTTGGGATTAGTACTGTATGACCATGATAAAAGGAAGGCGGCAGAGCTCTCTGCACAAAGGCTTCGTGAAATACAGCGAGCAGAACAGGAGATATAATGTCCGCGTACGCTTTATAAAATTCTCCACTCAGCCCATCAGGCCCAGGCGTTTTACCATTAGGGAGAGATTTAATAGCAGCTTTGATTTCTTCCAATGTTATAGGACCATCAATTAACTTTCGGTCTGTTTCGTCAAGTATCGGCATCTGGGACAAAAGATGTTCAACTTCAGACTTCTCTTTCGTAGGTATTAGTGTTCCAAAAATATTTGTGTAAAGTTGATGGAATGATTTTACAATCTCTGTTGGGTCAGTGAGCGTCGATCCATTGTTGTTGATCTCTACAATTTCTTTCGTCAAGGCATATCGCCTTTCATCGTCCAGAGACCTCTTCGTAGGCTGCTCACCATGGAAGAAACGTTTCTTTCGAGAGCGGATCAAGGCTCCTCGATACTTTTCTGTTTCATATTTTTGTAGTTGACCTCGGACTACATTGACATCGTCACTATATTCACCTGGGTTAAGGCATTCCAATTCGTATAGCGTTGTTAGGTTCTTATGCAGTTCACGCTGTTCCTGTTTGTTTATGTATGATATTATCGTGGAGCGCTCAATTGCATGGTTTTTCGTCTCTTGCTTGAAACTGTCCCATTTAGCAAATATATGCATGTCGACTTTTTCTAGAATATGTGACAAGACCATGGGGATCTTTCTTGAGAAAGAAATGTCTTTTAGAAGTTTCACATTTAGCTTCCAAAAATCCCACTGTTGATAAACAGATCGGTGTCTCCGCGGACCAAAACAAGCTGTTACTAGGCAATGGTCGGAGAAGAACGCTGGTTTAACGTGGTAGTCGGTCATAGAGTCAATTATAGAGCCCGATACATAAATCCTATCTAATCGCGCATGCGAGATGCCTTGAAAATGTGTGTAACGTATCGGTTCCCCTTTCCTATAAGCAACATCAGCAAGGTTATGCTCTTGAAGCACGCTCTGAAGAACAGTGGCACTTCTGTCATACCTAGTTGCTGATACAGATCGATCGTCTACGTTACAAACACGATTGAAATCTCCCATTAGGACTATCGTTCTGTCAGTCCTAAGAAGTGGTACTAAAATTTCAAAGAATGATGTTCTTTCCTTCGGGGTATTAGGAGCATATAGACAAATGAAGCGCCAATTCATCTGTCTAAAGCTGAGGTCACAGGAAATGAGACGCCCTTCCAGGTCGATAAAAATGGAGACTGATGACATATCAAGCTGCTTTCGAAAGAAGAGAAAGCACCCAGCGGAGACCCCAATAGCTTGGTTAACGCATATTTCATATTCCTTCATAAAAGGCTCTAAAGCTTCAGCAATACTTTCGTCTGAAGATAGCTTCGTCTCTTGCACCGCTGCTACGTCAACTTTCTCCTCTCTAAAAAGGCGCAACAGCTGATATTGTTTCCTTCTAGAGCATAGACCTCTCACATTTAAGGTTACAAAATGTAAAGGAAGGGCGGCAGACATAAGAAAAATTAGGGTGTACTCAAGTTGCCACTTTGGCTGTCCTCAATGACCTTGAGGTTTGCCGATGGCTTTGAGTACGGCTTGTGTCGAGTGCCAGCCTGCTTGCGTTCTTTTATGGCTCTTGTTGGAGCGGTCACATCCGCGGAGGGGATGTTGTCCGGGTCAGCCTCGAAAACAGCCTCTGGCATTTGAGTTGGCTGTAATGGTTCAACGGACGATCCACTGACATCGGGCTCCGAGTCCACCTCAACAAGTGCCTGATCTCGGCTTGCAGCATCTTCTGCAGTGATGGTCGATTCTGACGTCGTAGATGACGTATCGTCCTCGCCAGGCGGTGGAGGTGGCTCAGGAAGGCCACCGGGGTCGTCTTTGGCCTGGTTGGTGCTGGGCACCGCGACTGGAAGTTCTCGTTCAGTGCACTTTTCGAATGTTGCGGCCGACGGTGCTTGACCCGAAGCGTCGACAATCTCGGAGACATCCATCAATAGCTCCGACTGTTCTTCTGTCTCGCGCGACACCTTGCCACGGAGTTTACTTGCGTAAGTTGTGACGCAAGTGTCCGCGATGTGTCCGTAGATGCCACACTTGAAGCAGCGCGGTGTTCTGCACTGCCGTCGAATGTGACCGACCCTGTTGCACCTAAGGCACAATGGAGGTCTTCCGGGGACAATGACGAGCGTCTGGATTCCGAACACCTGAAGCAGGTGAGGAATCCGTTCTATGGTCATTCCTTCGTGCATGGTGATGTTTACTTCCCTGTTCAGGGTGTCCATGTGTTCCATTCCTGGACAGCGCCACTTCTCTCGTTGTATGTTATGAACGACGCCGAAAGGCGTCAGAGCGTCGACGATGCGTCTATCTTCAAGATGGTCAGGAAGCCACAGGAGTTTTATCTTAAGATCACGTGTGTTAGGGTCGATCACCAGGCATTTCTTGCCTTTAACGAGGAGCTCACCGCGGCGGCAGAGCTTTTCTTTGGCTAGGGCGTTGACGCAGGTCACCATCCACACATGGCCCATCTGAAATTGACCGGTGGCTTTGATATCTTTTAAGTCCAGCACATCTTTGAGAGCATCTCGGAAGTCGGGTGCATTGTATGGCCGCGCAGTCATGTCAGCGTGAAGGAATACCGAGTTAAGGACGAGGTTACCGGTTGGGAGACGTGGCAGGGTGACTTTGTACTCACTTGAGACGATATCAGACGATTCAATAATAACTCGGCCAGTGGCCGATGCGGTGTTTCCACCAGAACTCATTATATAGCAGCCGTTCCAGACGGCTTCTTCGTCTTCCTCCTCGACCACAACAAAAGATTTTATTTTCTTTAATAAATGGAAGTTCACTAATAGCTACTCAGCCAAGTCCAACAGTACACACACAAATAACACAAAAGGTCCAAAAGTCACAGTCCATCTCACACAACATGGCACGTAGAGTCCCACCCACACATGCTAACCCATGGAGCACAGGCACAGGCCACCAGTCACCAGAATCTCACACACGCGCGCGTGAACCACGTTGGGCGACAAACACACATATTTAGTAGTTCTGTACAAGGTAAAAGGTTACATTGGCTAGAATTTACCATTCACCCAACGCATAAACAGCGATATTTACATATTTACACAATTTAAAAGTGCGGTAGGTTTAAGCACGCATCAAAGAGGCTAAACCAATCTGGCACCGGTGGGCGGGCCTCGTACACACTTCGCACTTTCGCTATCTCTTCAATGAAAAGCGATCTGGTCGTGCGGGGCTGTTCGGCATTTCTGTCGATCATCAGGCACTTCCACAAGCTATGCAGCCCAAGAAGCATAAATAAATCGTAAGGGACAACTCCATGTTGTTCAACGGGGAGAAATCGTATACTGTGTTCTGTGAAGTCGATATCCTTTTTCAGTGTTCGTTGGAGAACGTCCCAAAAGTACACTGACTGAGTCATTACAGTATATGAAGCAGTGTTCAATGGTTTCCGGTTTGTTGCATAATCGACAGTTAATAGACCATGGAACGAAAAACTCTCTTTCCTGTAGCCACGCTTTAACCGGAAGTGTGGAAGTGTGTAATTGAAAGAAAAATGTTTTTGCAGTAGGCGATACACACATCTTTTTAACTCTTTTCAAAACACCCGTCCAGGGCTGTCATTAAACCTTGATCTATAAATCGGTAGTGGGAAAAAATTTTCAACTAAGGCCGAGACAAACATTTTCTAGAAACACTAAACAAGTATTCCAAAGAAAACCGGACATTTAAAAACAACAACGTGTCTACAACTTCTTTCCAAAATCCTCTTAGAACACACGAAACGTCATCCGTCGTTGAAACTATCAAAAAGGGCAAATGCGGCGCAAGCTTCGTCTGAACTAGCGAGGCCAGTAGCGGATGTCTGATATATTCCTAAAGAAAAATAATCTAGATACAAGTTGACGGACAAATAAGTGGGCAAGACCCAACCCTCCACACTCAAGGGGGAGGAATAAATTGTCTCGCCTCATCCGTTCCCACGAGGAACTCCAAATGAAAGTCGCGAAAAGTCGATGGAACGCTTGTATACGTGGGCGGGCACAGTGGAGGACTTGTAACACGTACATAAGTTTAGACGTAAGGAAAATATTGCACACGGCAGCCTTAGTAAAAATGGAAAGGTTTCGCACCCTCCAGGCATCTATTTTCCTTTTAATGTTTGTGGCAACTGACGTCCAATATAGCCCACTGTTCCTGGCCTGGTCTAGGGGTACGCCAAGGTATTTTATTGATGGCTGATTCCAGTGGATCCCTGCAAATTTGGATGGTGTTGTTCCCCACATGCCTAGCCAAAATCCGCTGGACTTGTCATTATTGACCGACGCACCGGTGACTGTGCAAAATTTCTGCGTTACGCGTAGAGCTTCTTCTACACTGTCTTTGTCGGCACAAAAAATGGCAACGTCGTCGGCATAAGCCAACAACTTCACTTCGGAGAAACAATATTGGTACCCACGAATATTGAGGTTTGTCAGCACGCTTAGGCAAAGCGGTTCCAAGTATAAGGCAAATAGAAGAGGAGATAGAGGACATCCTTGTCTTACTGAAGACCTTATAGCAATGGGATCGGAGAGAGTGTTATTAACTATGATCCTGGTGGAGCAGTCCTTGTAACATAATTTAACTCCGGAGAGGGTGGTGTCTCCGATATTGAGGTGGGCAAGGACTTGAAACAAAAATGAATGGCTGACTCTATCGAAGGCCTTTGATAGATCGATTTGTACTAATGCAACTTGGTCATTGCCTTCAGTCACACAGTCGAGTACAGACCTGGCAATGTGCACATTAGTCTGAATAGTTCTCTCCCGTATTCCGCAAGTCTGGTGTTCTCCAATTAAGTTGTGAGCTACCTCGTGAATTCTTTCGGTGAGTAATTTTGCAAATATTTTGTAGTCAACGTTACATAATGATATTGGTCTGTAGCCTGTAACTTTTCTCAACACTGCTTCGTCTTTGCTCTTTGGTATTAAGACAGTATGTCCTTGGTAAAAAGTAAAAAGGCGCGAAGTGCGCCGCCAGCGGAGGTATCTAAAAATACTACTACCGCTTTTATCTCGTGTGGTTTTTTCTTTATTTTGGCTCCTATTTGCCCTCCCTGGCCGTAACTTTACCTGCCGCTCCTACAGTATAAACGGGCGGTCAATTAGACTCCAGTTGAAAGTCCCTGCAATCAGTTTCTGCGAGCGAAATTAGGCTTTTGTGCTTGAAGCGATGCGGATCACTCCGCCATAAGGCAGGGACGCTAGGTACTTCCTTGTCCCCATGGAGCTGGTCACGTGACGTAAAAATCCCCCCTGGTCGCGGCCGCGGCCGCAGCCGCAAGATGAGCAAACCGGCCCTGGTGTTCTGTTATCTTTAACCGTCTGCCACAGCTGTTTTCGAATGTCTTGAACTCGGCGAGAGTAATCTTCAGATACCGATATCTTAGTACCTTTAAGTTTAGGAGCGTTTTTCATCAATAGCATTTTTTCATTGTAATAAAAAAATTTAATGATAACCGGTCGTGACTTGTTTGCCGCCTTTCTACCTAGTCTGTGTATGCGCTCAACGCTTGCAACATTTACTCCCATTTTCGATTTAAAAAGATCCTCAATTACCGCCTTTTTTATTGAAGCAAGCGTCTCGTTATCTTCCTCGTTTATTCCAAAGACACTTAAATTGTCTATGGAATAAACTAAAGCCACTAAATAAGCTGCGCTTAGAGTATCGGCACTGCGTTCCCCTATATTGTTGTGGGCGCCGCCATGTTGGCTCGTATGCAGAGCAGACGCAACTGCCGATCGTCATGATTCGAAAATGCGACTTCCTCAGCATTAGATGCGGTGTTAGGAAGGTCATGTAATATTGCTTTGTTCTGCCGTGAACTGTCTAAACATTTGTGGAGGACAGAAAAAGCGTTTCCTGTGATTTCAGATAATGCTTCAGATAACTGGCAACCATGATTTTAAGACACAATATGGCCAAGTGTCGTTACTCTGAACCGTAGCTTATTTCGTGGCACTAGAATAAACGAGGAAGATAACGAGACGCTTGCTTCAATAAAAAAGGCGGTAATTGAGGATCTTTTTAAATCGAAAATGGGAGTAAATGTTGCAAGCGTTGAGTCCGGCGGCTGCGATTTTCCAAGTCGACAACCTTATCCAATAACGTCACGACCTGGCATTTCAAGCTTTCAATAGTGGCTTCACACTGTTCAAGCTTCTGGGCTGAAAACGAAAGTGCTTCAATTCTATGCTCAATTGAAGTTAGCCGTTCGTTAGCACTGGCAGCTGATTGTTCTAGCCTTTGCTCTATTGGCGCGAGTCTTGCCGTCATATGCCGTTGGCTTAGGAGAATAGTTTCTAACTGCTCACTTACGGTAGGTCCGGGATTTAACTCTACGTCCCCGCTCAGTAAAAGTAAGTAAGCAAAACGCATCAAAGCAACCAGCCGAACATTCACACAACACGCCCGGGCAAGGCAGCACTACCAAGCACAAATAGTTGCTTTTGATTTTACAGCAGTAAAACGGTTTACACACCTGCAGCAGAAACAAGAAGGGGTTCGTTGGTGACCGCATCGTTGTCGTGCCGCCTTGCCCACTGAAGCTGATACCGTTGGGGGCGTATGTCGAAAGCGTCGTTGATGTCGATGACGAAGCGACGCTGCAGCAAGATTTCACCGATGGCACAAAAGCGAAAACTCGCTCGTCAAAGACAGTCCCCGACTCGACGTTGAAAGGGTAAACTGATGTTAGGTCCGAGAAAAGCTGGCACTCCTCGGGTTTGGACTGTCCATGGTGATTGTAGCTTGAAGGAAGGGCAATCAAGACGAACACCTGCAGCAGAAACAAGAAGGGGTTCCTTGGTGACCGCATCGTTGTCGTACCATAGAGTAATATACACAAGGTAAAGAGCGGACACTGCCATAGGCCCCAGCGGCCCAGATAGACCAGTGACAGGTAGCGGTCCTAGCGGGCGGTATTAAGCATAATCTGATTCCGTTTCCGGTCAAGTTAGTTTCGGTTTCGGTTTGAGCGGTTCTGCTCCGGTTCTCCGGTACCCCTCTCTCTTTCCTCCCCGCCTCGCTCGGCTCTCGGGACTCCCGAAGCCGCTGTTTTTGTTTTTTTTTAATACTGACGCACTTTTGCTTTATTTTTTACGATAGAGTCCGTGCAAAATGTGTCAAACAATAGTTCAACTTACTTCACAAAGCAGAAGTATATATATTTCTTGTTCTTTTTCTATTGTAAAGCATTGAAATTACACAATCGCCGCATTGACTCGTGACTGGTGGAGCATTTTTGGGTCAACAACAGTAAGTGGTTCGAACACATTTTATTGGACCACATTCATGTATACATGATTTACTTCAGAAGCTCTGTATGTTTTATACTAAAGAGATCGATACTCACAAAAATAAATGAATATGAAGGACGTCAGCATATCGTACACTTCGTAATAAATTCTTAGCGGAACCAAGTTAACAAACCCTTTCAACGGAGAACATGCTGTATGATACATTCACTTTCACGCCGACTCGGGTACGAGAAGTAAGTGCAAAAATAAATAAGACATCGCTATAGTTACCAGTCATAAAAGTATAATAACAGTGCGAAGCACACGCCGGATTGTACCGATTCCCCGATTTCCGGCAAATATAAAAAAAACACCAATTTGCATAGCCTCAAACTCACTGCGGGCGAGCCATTACCAAACAATGAGAAATCTATTTGAAATCTGACAAGATTCAACGTCCCTAAACATTCCCCGAAATTGTTCAGAAAAGAAATATGGCTTCAGAAAAAAGCGGCTAAAAAACTATGGACAGTAGATACAAAAGTGGATACATTTTCTTTCATATATTTTTAGCCTCTATACACAATTTTCTGTCGAAATTTTGTAGAAAGTGGACAAATATTTTTGTTAAGGAGCCGTGATACACATTCGCTGGAAAAAAGGGAAACAAATGTTTGGAGAGCAAGCTGCACCGCCCACTTAATAAGCACTTTTTGTTTTTGGTTTGGCAACCGCCTCTGTTAATACACTATTAACAGTTAAACCTGTCTCGTTGCTTACTAGCCACTGAAGAGTGCAACCGAACTTTGTCCAAATTCCGGTTAAGAAATCAAACATGTCAACACAAGCGTATTCTGCAAAACAATTTTAAAAACCTTTTGTGGTACTCCTCTGGGCAAAGGCTCAAACCACCCAGACCTCAAAGTGTGCTATACAAGGCGGCACACAGTCCTCGAAAATGTGTCACACTCTCTATTATGGGAAGAAAGTGATTTTCCAGTTGCTGAATGAAATGAAAGGCAGCCTGTGGTGGTACTACTAAGTTCCCGAAGAATTTTCCAGGCACGTGGTATGCTTTAGGAACAAGACAGTATTGGTGAGGCCTGGTCAAGTTATTAGACTCATCCGATAGCAGCTGAGAACAGCCATAGCTGTAAGTTGTCTGTTCAAGCAAAAGCTTGATCAAATAGCCCCAAACGTAATAAAAAAAAGTGGACGAGTCATCAATTATGTTAGACCTGATGTCTGATGCCAGCTCAGAAATATCCTCTAGTGGCGGGAAGTTATCAATTGGAAGACATTCCACAATGTCTGAAATTAAACTTCCATGTTGCGGAGATATTTGCAACTCCTTTAGGAGGTCAGCCTTGTCATCCTCTACGTTTTCATTGTCCGACAGTTTGAACAGTTTTTTTTATCGAGAGGTGTTTCAGTCCTGAGGTGAACTGATGCACATTTCGGTTTGTGTTGCAGCCCAGCATTTGTCGTATATAGCTCCAAAAACGTTCTCAATGTGTCTTGCTGCAGGCGTCGTGTAAGTAAGTCATGGCTGCTTGAAAGCAGTAGTGTAAGTCATGGCTGCTTGAAAGCTCATCCCAGAGCACGAGGACACTTTTTATAGTAACTTGCCACCCAATGATGCCTTATGGCTGCCTCCTACTTTGGAACTGCCATGCTGAAATCCATCCGAGTTACTGGTGGAGGAAATCAATTTCAGATTCTCCCTTCAAAATGGCATGACGCAACTTCTACCCTGTCTTCTTGGATTTTTTAGCTATTCAGAGAATCACATCCTATCACAGAAATAGGCTGTAGCCATGGCTGCCTCAGGAAGCTCCTTGGCATAAACAAGGGATATGATTGCAAGAAAGAGTGAGGCACTCAGTACCTGTGGGGCGCAATTTTCTTCCATGTTACAGAAAGGTTCTTGAAAAAAATGTGTCTCTCAGTAAGTTTCGGAGCCAATTGCAAGCTCATCTCATGAATATAACAATAAAGTTCAACAATAGAAGACCACTCAATGACCTCATTTCCAATGCAAAGTTTGTGGGCTTGGAGATTGCTCTTGGTTTTTTTTGGGAAGGTGCGGAACATCAAAGACAAAGTAAACGTGTTCGTTGTCAACTTCAAAGAATGGCTTATCAACGCACACACCAAGCTTACGTTTGAAGCCCCCTAACCACAGACCACAGCCTTTACTGTGAAGCCAACAGTCTTAAGCTCCCGAATGAAAGAAATGAGGAGACTCTGTTAAACAGAAGACGTTGTTGGAGTGTGCACAACAGTGTATGCAAGGTTCTAAACGCACCTCCTGGAAATTTCAGACAGCATAACAACCAAGGCTCTATCTGCAATGTTAGAGGTTCGTTCAACACCGTCATCTGTAAACCCATGGACAATGTCGTGCGCAGGGTCGTTAGTTAAATTCTTTTCTTTCAAACAATCTCATCAAACTACATGCACACACGTTCAAGTGCAGCCAGACAGCCCGGCAGAAGCAAGAGCGCGAGAAGCTGGAACCGATCGGCTCCACGAATTCACGCCGAGCATGCGAGCACGTGGGCGGTCATGCGTCACCTTGATTGATGCAAAGTCGACCGAACATGATGCAGCAGAAAGCACAGATGGACGGCACGCACGGCACAGACGAACGACGCAGGGACGAGCAGAGGCCATGCAGAACGATGCAGAGGCGACGGCGTGCAGGCAGGCAGGCCATGGCAGGCGCCATTCATCACGTGGTTTTTGTGACGTATTTGATTTAAACTATTTAGTCGTCTTAAGTACTTTAAATAATTTTAAAGCATTGCCATTTAAAACATAAACACTTTACACAGAAAGAGTTTTAATTAATTTTAACCAAATTGCAGAAAAGCGCCACGTAGCGGAGGGTATTAAACGCACTATCTGGGCCGCGAATCGGCTCCTGTGTCCTCTCTTTACGTTTACTATATTACTCTATGGTCGTACCGCCTTGCCCACTGAAGCTGATACCGTTGGGGGCGTATGTCGAAAGCGTCGTTGATGTCGATGACGAAGCGACGCTGCAGCAAGATTTCACCGATGGCACAAAAGCGAAAACTCGCTCGTCAAAGACAGTCCCCGACTCGACGTTGAAAGGGTAAACTGATGTTAGGTCCGAGAAAAGCTGGCACTCCTCGGGTTTGGACTGTCCATGGTGATTGTAGCTTGAAGGAAGGGCAATCAAGACGAACACCTGCAGCAGAAACAAGAAGGGGTTCCTTGGTGACCACATCGTTGTCGTGCCGCCTTGCCCACCAGGGGGGCTAAGCTCGGCGCGGCGAGATCGAGGCAAGTTCTCCGCCAAACTCGCCGACCGCCGCGGTTGGTCGGCGCCGTGCATGACGACACTCGCCGACACTCCCTAGATCGTGACGTCAGAACGGAGGGTTTGAGGCGGTCGGAGAGTTGCATATTCGGAACTCGCGGCGAGATGCGGTGACGTCATTGTGACGTGGCAGAAGCCGCCGCGGATGGGAAAAGCTTGCCGGCTCCGACCTAGGCGAGTTTGGGCGAGTTGGGCGCGAGATCAGGGAGAAGCGTCCAAAATGGCAGCGTTTTCGTTCGTGTTTTGCCGTCGGCATAGGTATTTAAACCACGCCAACGTGTTTGACATGGACGACGTTCGTTTTCAACAACACTATCGCCTCTCGAAAGACGTGGTAAGGTGGCTGTGCGATGAACTGCGTGGCGAACCGTGCTTGAGGCGATGGAGCCGTGAATGAACCGTCACCCCCGTCGTGAATCCTACATCCAAATTCTACAAAGTGAATCGTTTTTACGGGAATCTGCAACCAGGAACGCAATTTACCATTAACTACAGGCTTTTACAATTATTCTGATGGGTTGCTGTGCTGCGTAGATGCAAGATAAACGCATTTAATAAAATTCAAACTAAAACAGATGATAGAAGAAAAGCAATATACATGAATGGCGCAGACTAACAACTGTGTAATTTCTTTCTCATCTTTCTTCTGCCACACCGTATTTTGACAAACAAATTGGCCGTTAGTTGTTTATAGAGCAGGAGAACGTGCCAGAACATTGCGCCATTGTCACCTACTGTAGATAAGCAATTTAGCCAGTGCAGTATGACTGCACTGATACACGTAGTACTGATACACGACCGCAAGCCGGTACGATGCTCATCAACATCGAAAAGGGCAGGGGTAGGGGTGAATTCACGATCCTGGGTTCTGCAGCGCGAGCTTTCGCTCCACGTGCACACTATTCTGAAAAAAAAAAATATTGTGGCTGTATGGCGGTGTGGGGGGAAAAAGATGAGAAAGAAATTACACAGTTGTTTGTCTGCGCCATTCCTGAATGTCGTTTTTCGTCTATACTCTGCTTTAGTTTATATCTTTGTCAAGAGAGTTTTTCTTGCATCTACGTGGCGCAACAAACCATCACAATGTCTAGTCAACTAGCCCACATCCAAGCAATGTTTGTATAATTAGCATCCCTGCTGTTACCTATTCTTATTTGTCATTTACGATTTAAATAAAAAAAGAATTGGGCTGTATGTATGTTGACACTGCCTAAAACTTGGTTTGCCTCAACGGGGAAGATTCTCCCAGCTGTAGATGATAAATTTAGCCATGCAGTGCCGTACAACCGCTAGCCAGGGGTCTTTAACGTCCATCCCGCAGTAGTGATACACGACTGCACGCCGGTACGATGCTCATCAACATCGAAACGGGCAGGGGTGGGGATTGAACCCAGCATCCTGGGTTCTGCAACGGACCTTTCGCTCGACGTGCTCCGAGCTGGTGTGCGCTAGCCCAGCCGGCCACCGATCCCCCGACCTAAATAAAATAAAAACCCTTCACTGCGGAGCGTAGGGACAAATCGGAGCTACGCTGGGGAACTCGCCACCGCCGGGGGGGGGGGGGGGGGGGGGGGGGGGGGTCGGAAATGTAAGAGGGGGAGTGGGAAACTCGCCGGGGCGGAGTCAAAAGAAGCTTCTCCCCTCCCTCGTGACGTGGCATCGGAGAGATTCCCGCCGGAGGCGAGCTTAGCCCCCAGATCACAGTTCTATTAGGCGGGCGCTAATCCTAGTATATAAGGTGTATATAACACGCTAAAATAAGTCAATATATTGTTTTTTCGAGCAGAATAGTTAGTATTGTGAGCTAAGCATCAGTAGGGTGTACGAGTGTACAGTATGGTGCATCCAGTCCCCACTGCAGCTTGCGCGAGTTGGTGAATCACGTTAATACTTCACAGCGCACAAAGCAACCTCACGCAGCGCTGCGTGAGTGTTGTTTCTTTGTGTGAATGTGAATTGGTGGTTGTCCTTTGTGCACTGTGAAGTATTAGCATCCAGTTCGCCTGCTTGAGCCTACTCATGTGATCGAGATAAGAAAATTGAGTTAGATGCTCCGCAGGTGAGCCGTGAAGCTCTTGGTGAATGCTCGAAGTGAGACACTATCAATTGGTAGTGAACTGGTGACTGGCGGGGGAGGGGGGACTTCCATGGTTGCAATGCACGGGGTACGAAGGAGGTCTAGTGACGAATCGTACGGATTAAAAGGGGCTGCAGTCCGCCAGTGCCAGTACGCCGCAGGGAGGAGGCAAAAGGAAGCGAGGAGTTTGGTAGGAGAAAAATGGCTGAGCCGCGTGGTCACTACTTGACGTGGATGTTGAAGCGGGTCCGTGCCGACTGAATGGAGGGGGTGCAGTGCTCGATAGGTGGTGTTCGGGAGCCAAGTTAGCGCCTCATAATAAGAAAGGAAGCGCGACGTTGCACGGACTCGAGGGAGGC
This sequence comes from Ixodes scapularis, assembly GCF_016920785.2. Taxonomy (NCBI): domain Eukaryota; kingdom Metazoa; phylum Arthropoda; class Arachnida; order Ixodida; family Ixodidae; genus Ixodes; species Ixodes scapularis. The sequence goes on along the minus strand of NW_024609846.1, from coordinate 89,370,642 downwards.
AACAAGCTGTCTGGTTGCCGAATCCCACATCGAGCAGCAAAACTCCAGGATGGCCAACACCAGTGCTTTGAACAGCAATTGGGACTGGCTCTTCTTGTGGTCCGAATGACGAGGCCAAGGAGTCACCTTTCCCCGGACAGGACGTTTTGGACAAACTGGTGGAAATCGAAATGCTGGTCGATGAGGACACCTAGGAGGTGGATATTCGTTTTTCTTGGGATCTCAACTCGGTTAAGGAAAAGTGCTAGAGGGGTCAAAGGTTGGCGCGAGGCAGTGATGTGCATGGTAGCGCATTTGGTTTAAGTTTGGGTGAAGTCTGTTCCTTTTGACCCGAGAAGAATACGATCTAAATCAGCTTGCAGCTCTTTACCAAACGTACAATCGCAATAACGATGAGAAAAGTTCTTAAAATACAGCCGATTATTCTCAAAGCGTCGCCAGTCGTGAAGCGGACACACACAGATACACACATAAAAGCGTATGCTAGTGTGTTAAGTTACAGCACCAGAAAACGTGGTGGTGGTTCAGCGAACTAGAGAAAGTACTAAATAAGCAAAAGCAAATGCGGCGCACTCGCGCAGCCTCGACTGACCTGGTCACCCCTATAAAGCCGGTCGTGGACGTGCCCCTAGTCCACCTCAACATGGCGAAAACGTTACGTGGCGCCAGCATCGCTCACAATGGCAGCGCACAGGAGCCTTTCTTGCAAAAGTGTATAGTCATAGTATCCTTTATACTCACAAAGCCTGGCAGTTCGACGACGGAGCCTTAGAGTGACCGGTCTCAAATTTGGAGCGCGAGGATCTGGTAGCACAGAGCATTTCTCGGGGAACCTGCAGTCAGCCCACAGCTTTTGAGGCGGCGAGGACCCGAAACATGGTTTTATAACCCGTCCAGAAAAGAAGGGGTAGCGCGAGGAGCTCGAGGAGCACGAGCGGACGTTCCATCGCTCGGGAGAAGTGTTTCAGCGTATCGCTGTAGCAGAGCGCCCGTTACATGACACTCCTCTCATCCGTTGCCTGGCGCTCTACCTTTCAACTTTCGGCGGCCGCGTCTCGTGGCGATCTGCCAGGCTTTGTCAGTATAGAGGAGGCTATGGTATAGTACAGGCACGGCCACTCGATCCCCCCTGTTGGTGCGGCCTGCCGATGTTTTTCCCAAAACAAAAGAGCGCGCGTGAGAGGAGAACTTCTCCCATTTTCCGTGGGGGCGCTGCACATCGGTGAGCGGTCTTGTGAGCTGAAAGCTATATACTCTGTTTCACCCACGGTGGTTTCACCTTATGTTGTACCGCAGGAAAGGCTGTAAGCGCGAGCTCCTTGCTCTGGGGCAGTTCTCGGCGGCACAAGCTCTCGTGCAGTAAGGGCAGCTGTCAACGCTATGAGCTCGCGCTTCCAGCCTTCGCTGCGGTACAACATAAGGTGAAACGGAGTATAGAGAAGGCGCCCAACGCGCTCTTGCTCCGCTACCCAGATAAAATATCTGCCTGTCATTGGCTTCGCCGATACCGAGGCGCTGCCGCGTTTGCAGAAGGCAGCAAAACCCGCTTTCCCCCCACCTATGCGCCGCTGTGCTCGGCGAAAATATCGTAGTGTCACTCTGCGCTCGCGTGTGTGGTTTGTGTTAGCATTTTGGAAGCTGCCGGAAATGTAAATGCGCGTTCTAGTTCCGAGTGCCAGACGGCGATGAAATGTGCCAACTCCACTCGTGAAACGGAAAATCCTGAAGTTGATGAAGTACAATGAAGTCTCTTCCGAACTTGAGTTCGCACCGCTCACTTACATGGCTGGCTACTTGGCCTTCGTTTGCGAACAAAAGGTGACCATTTTTATTTGTAGAAAGTGCCGTAATTTCAAAGTAATTAGCTGAAACATTCAACCTGGCAAAGCAATAAGAATTTCTCAGTGAAAGCAAGGAAGGCTAATGTGTAGAACCCGCTAAACTTTGCATGTGACGTGTCCTGAATGCAAGCGCAACTTAAGGGAAATGCATCACATGACGGAGCATATCAGTCCATGTTTAGCCTTGACCAAGGAGGACTCAGCTATCCACGACCTGAAGCTGTCTGGCTGTGCACGCTCGTCTGCACCTTTGTCGAGAGGGCTCTACAGTCGGCAGAGATTCGTGGTTGTGGAAGGATTTGCAAGGTCCTCTCGAGCGCTGTGCTTCCACACCTTATGGACTGCCCGCTGATCTGGTGTGTTAACTGCCGAGACCCCTACCGCAGCGAAGAGCTCTGCGAGCTCTTTCTCAGAAAACTCCTCTGATCTTTTTTGGCAAACTGGGCTGGTGACCTAAACAGTCCACTAGAGAATATAATGAGGCTTTCGCGGAAGCCTCTTTCACGAAAGGCACTCCGCTTGTGAACTATATGACTCCCCTGGTCTGTTTTTTGTAAACAATGAAGTTTATATTGCTGAAGTTATGCACGCGGAATTTGATTTTATATTGTCCTTCACAGATGAATAAATGGCACAGCTCACGCGTGCTCGAGCGTCGGTTAAAACCGGAAATCATACGGCCTAGCTATATCCGACTATAACTCCTATATTACAGTGGTAATAGAAACGGGGCATCAGTTAGGGGAACAAGAACACGGCAATTCGCTCATACTGCCAGCAGAATGCAGCTTTAACGCGCAGCCTGCAGCTGAGTGAGCTTTCCGCAGAAAGAATCATGTGCTTTTATTCTACACAGATTTGTCACATCATTCATGCAATCTGGCACTCGTTTCAATTGAGACTTGCGGCTTCACGAAAACAAAATCTAAATAGGCACCGGGCCCGGCCGGGAGTACTGCTTCTCTCTCACTATATTTCGTCTTACCTTAGCATGGACTAACCGCGAACGCTGTGCTAGCGCGAGCGGCTAGCCTTTACTGCCTTGACAGGAGCACTCGCTGCACGAGCGCTCATGCAGCCGCCGAGGCTTCCTTCGAAGCAACTATCTCGCGCTTTTAGCACGCGCGGCTAACAAGTACATACTAACGTGAAACGAAGTATAGAGTTCCTCGATACGCTCCCCCGAAAGGAACTCTATCTCTCACTAGATAACGAGCGCCACGGCTGGCGCTGCGGGGTAAAGTAGAACTATCGCTCTCACCGGCGGAGTGAGGCATACGGCAGGCCGCTCCCAAGGGGAGTCCTAATCGAGTGGCCGTGGTACAGGGGTGGCCAGCCTGACCGGTCCTAAGAGCCGCAAACAAAACCACGAAACTTCCAAGAGCCGCGGGGGGGGGGGGGGGGGGGGGGGGTGCAAACATTTGTTTTGATTTGAGAGCAATGAATGAAACTCAGATTACTTTCAATCTATCCGAATCAAAATGTTTGGAGAAGTGCTCGTGTGAGCGGGAGGGAGGCGGCGCAGTGTGTTTGTGTGTGTGTGGGGGGGGGGGGGAGGGGGGAGGGGAGGGAGCCATGAGCCGCACTTTAACACGCGAACAGCAGCATGCGGCTAGCGAGCCGCAGCTTGGCAACCCCTGGTATAGTACATAAGAAGTTCGCTAAATCTTCACCTTCGTCGTTTTTGTAGCGCTCACGCGTTCCAGCAATTGTGCCATAATCAAGCTTGAAAGACCTGTCAAAACCAAGTGACTTGAAGTCACTTGGGAGGCATGAGACTAGCCCGCAGAAACGAAAGAAACTAGAAATTAGACCGTGGCCCTGGGAAATCTTCTCAACGTCCGGTGTCGCTCTACATGCTCTGTACTTGTATGGGCAGCCCACGTTCTGACTTAAAAGTACAGAGGTTGCGGAAAGCCGACGGCTGAGATTTGCGGAAGCACTTGGTGGGAGACAAGGCCCAGACCGTACTTTGGAATAACATTCCGTTCCGCAGTGGGATATTAACAACCCCAGTGTCCAATTTCTGATCGCTACTTTGTGTCATGATGTATTTCGTCATTCGGTTTCTTGCATCGATTGCGGTCATTAGGTCTTCATGTAAGAATCTTATCTGTGCACGGACGAGAATGACATTTCGCTTCCCGTTTGTCTCTATCACAGTTTATCATATGCAGTCTGCCCACTGTAGAATAAACCTGTGGTAATTGCAAGCCACGTGATCGAGGACCTTGTGTCAATAAAAATACATTGTAGAACTGAACCCATAGTATATTATTCACACAATCTAAATCATATGGACCACCAAAGAATTTAAAAATAGCGAAAGTTTCTCAAATATTTTGTTTTGTTTTTAAACGCGCGCTTTTACCATGGATAGGGTAATTAACAACTTTTTATGTTTCGGTTTTGTTATTTTGCTTTTAAAGATGGCGGCCAACATGGTATTTTGTTTATTGACTTGTCGCGTCCGCTTGCATTGCGCCGTCGCTTAATTGTGAAGTGCGCTCCGCTGGAAGACAATCACAGGTAATTTATTCTCACAAGAGTTATTTCAGGCAGGAAACTGTTTATTTGCGCTGTATATAGTAAACTGACACGAAAAAGTTACAAACAGCACATGCAATGATGCGGTTGTTGACGGGTATCAGCGGACAGACACGGTACCACAAACAGTATAGATGTTAGCGTTCAAGCTGTGTGCATAAAAATGATAAAATTGGTCAATCAGCATAGGCCAAACAAGTAGAAGTAAAGCCGCTGCAAAGGCATTTCAAGACAGCTATTTGTGCAACCATTTTCCTCTTACAATGCTTCACACAACTGCAAACTGGAAGCAGTGCGTAAAACATAAAAAAAATGGTTTGTGTGTGTGTTTATACAGCCTAGAACTTGATCTGCCTCCAAGGGCGACGAGTCTCCCATGGCTGTAGATAAGCAATCTAGCCAGGGCAGTACAACCGCTAGCCTGGGGTTTTTAACGTGCATCACGCAGTAGTGATACACGACCGCACGAGGGTAATTACAAACAAGCTGCTTTAACAGTAACTACAAGCTAATGTGGTTAATAAAGCTGTGTTTTGAGGTCCATTACACCTACCCGTTTTTTTTTTTTCCTAAATTGACGTTTGACGTATCTTGTCAATTTTCTAGGAGCAGATTTCCTTAACGCGATGTTCAAAGGTTAGTCAGGTATGTTTGATCACTTACCTTAGAGAAAGCCTCTCCCCTACAAAACAAACTGAACAGATGGCCTTCCGCTAGTTCTGCAGTTCCCGCAGCTGAATGGTGTCCTGATATATATCAGAGCTCAGAGGCTGCGACCTAAACTTGTGCTCCAGCCCTGGTCTTCCCAGTGTTTCTGCGAAAGCTTATCGGTATGTCAAAAAAGTGTTGTGAACGTTTTATAGCATGTGAGAAAAAGAGCCTGTGGTAATACGAGCTGACCTTGCAGTGCTGAGGCCAAGCTCGCACAAAAGCTGCGCGGTCCTTAACGTTCGTTAAGCTATTCAAAGAATGGTTAGAAAATATTGCCACATTTTGTATTGTAGCAGTGTGGCACTCGGTTTTATTGCTGAGCATGCCGGAGGCACCTCGTGCTGCATTAATTTTTTTTTATAGCAATAAACTAGTAAAGCTCATATTGTCAATGATTGTACATGTTGAGTTTTAATTAAAAAAGAATACTGGCCTAACATAACCTAACTCATCCGTAGGAACCGGTAAAGACAACGACTGTAAGTACAGTGATGCCTCGTTAATATGAATACTCCGCTCTATAGATACAATTATCGGAGACGAACTAAGTAAAAACATACATTTTTGTCTTGTTATTATAGACAGATCATATTATTGACAATGTTCGGGGAAACGGAGGTTTCCGTAATAACGAGACACTACAGTTTAAGGAAATGACAATTTACTTTTTCATAGCACTATTTCATTCTCCAAGGTTTTTTTTTTTGTGATTTATCACAAGCTGGCAATGCTCCATAGGGTGTTCAATGAGCTAGGTTATGCGTGCCGTTGCGTGTAAAGGGAGCTTTGAGAAGACGAGTTAAAGAACACTTTGTCCAAGTTCAAGAGAGGAATAGTCTTCTTATTGACCACTGGCTAACATAAAAGAATGTCAGCAACAAGTTGTTGTTATATTCTAGGGGACTTTAGAACGAGATCTACTGGCATGACAACCTGCAGTTGTCGTGCTGATGGCAATGGCTCCTGTGTTAAGGAGCCTAAAGTTTTAATTGCCATTCATTGATTGACATTGCAGTTTTTATTGTCATTGTGAGGAGGACTTGATATAAGTCCTCCTCACGGTTTGCAACCTGGTTCGACCGGCTAAGGTTCTCCTTTTCAAGTGTCTCATAGGTGGCGGAAATTGCTATCTGTCAGAGGCATCCCTGAAATTCCACTCGTGACTAACGACTTCAAAAATGGGTTTCCAAGACAGCACTGATTGAGACAGATGGTCATAAGGAGACGCCTCTAAGCCACTGTTTTAGCAGTGAAGCAGTTACGTGCTAGGATCTGAAAAAAAATTCCTTCATGGATGTTAACAAAAAACTCCCGTTTAAACGGAGCTCCTTCGTTCCGATTGATCGTGGCAAGTATAAATACAACGGGGGGGTAACCCGCGTGAGTCACCCTTCCTTGGCATTCTCAGATAGTGAGGTCCTGATCGCTTGTTATATTCTACGATCATCGACTTATTTCAGCTACTAGTGCGCTGTGACGAGGCAGAGGGCAGGACGCGCCGATCTAACGTTCTTTTCTTTCGCTTCCTTGATGCAGATAAAAAAACTTGAAACACAATCGACAAAAAAAAAAACTGTCCACGATGTCTATCTAGAAAAATTGGGTTTATAACTTGTCCATAAATCACCATAAGACAATGATCCCTTTAGTCACTAAGAATTAATTACAGACAATTAAGCAAGGAAGTCGTGCACATGCCTCCATTGCAATCATATGTAAATCGTATAGATATCTATATTTGTAAAGCTGTAAAAATAAAAGCTTAGTTGGTCCTCCATCCTCACATGAAGTGGATGGGCTCTACATTTTTTTTTCTTTTCAGATATGCAAAACTGTCGATACAGCACATACCCAATGATTTATACAGTTTGCTATATGACAAGTTGCGGATTATTGACGAGTGATCACTTGTGGCGGTGACACTCATAATCGCATAAGAGATCATAGGATGCATGTCAGAACCCTCATGAGGAATTTTATGCCTCGATGTCAATTTCAGCGGCCCCACTACGGCTAGTCCGTCTCAGCATAACTTCACAAAGAGAAAACTAATCGGAGCAACGTTTGTGAGAGCTCTCCGCAGGAGGTGTGTACTCCCACGATATGCTGACACATCCCTCACTCAAATATACGATTGGCTCGCTGGTGCCGTAGCTTTCGTTGTTTGGCAAATTATGTTGATATGCAGTATAGTACTTTTGTAATGCCCTGTAAGTTGCAGGGGTCGCCGTGTATAGGATGAGTCCAGGGGCGGATTTAGAGGGGGGGGTCCGGATGTCATGACTCCCCTCTTGATTTCTCCATGTGTGAAATTTAGGGCGTGAAACGAGGGAGAGGGGGTTCCTAAACAAATAATACGCTGACCAACACCTGACCCCCCCCCCCCCCCCCCCCCCCCCTCACACCCCTCAGAAAATTCCTGCATCCGCCCCTGGATGAGTCTACCTAGCTCGAAAAGCGGTTCACTTCATGTACGAATATGACCTGAAAATGCCCTGTCACCCAAGAATTAAGCTCTATGTCGACGAATTTCAGCATGATGAGCCGCCTTTCGAGTTTTCTCAATTTATCTCCCTGGTTACCGATTCTCTTTAATTCTCCGAGGGACCATCATACTGGAACAAGAAAGTAATTGCATGCAGTGAACGAACGAAGCGATAACCTCATACTTCTAAATAAGAGAAGTATTGTGGGTCTTTCTGCTTGACGTACTAAACAGAGATATATGGGGTCTGGAGCTTGACGACGGGGGGCTCCACGTACGTTGAACGACAGGTGCGAGCTACAACAACACTTGTTGCTATAGTTTTTTTTTTTTTTTGGGGGGGGGGGGTAATTGTACTTTGGTGTTGTCACGATCTTTCTCGAACGTGGACGAAGGGGCCGAAGCACCCGCCGAGGAGAGACGACACGCAGCCTGGTTGAGGGTGGACGATGTCTGACCGGAGCGGCGTGCGCTCTACGGCGTTTATTGGGCGAGGTGATCAATGTTGCCCGCCGAGCCTGGCGGCCGCAGACGGGCGGACTGGAGGGGGGCGCTACATACTTGTTACACTCCTCGCCCCCAGTTTGTTTTTTCTAAAAACAAAATATATAAACAAACAGACACGGCCGACACCAACTAGGCGTCAGGTCGTGTCAAGTCCCGGCCGGTCGATGGTGAAGATCACCCCGGCGAGTACCGGTCAGGTGGCCTTCGCTGCCGCATACTCCGCCTGGGCCCTGGAGTCGACGGGCCAGGTGTGGCAACGCCGGGCGCTGCCTGTACAGGTTGCGCTCCACCCAGTGGAGCCGCAGGGACTGGATTTGGGTGTGGCACCGGTCCAACTGGTGCTACAGGACTGGCGACACTTGTCGCCTCCGGGGTGGATGGCGCTCCGCTGGCCGCTACTGGTGCTGTTGTTGGGCCTCCTGCAGGCTGGTCCTCTGAAGAGACGGCCGAGGGTGGAAACCAGGTCCCGAGGCGAGGCCTGACATGGTCGGCGTGCCGGTGCCAGGTGGTCCCGTCGGGCATGCGGACGAGCAGCGACGAGGCACTCGCTGGTGAAACCACACACCCGGCAGACCAGGGTGGGCCAGGACGGAAGTTCCTGGCGTACACCGACGCTCCCGGCTCCGGCAAAGGCCCGGGACGGCACCCTCGGTCAGCAGCCAGCTTCTGCTTCAGCTGCTTCAGGAGCGCCGTGGACCGGAGGTTTGGATGCAAGACGTCCAGGGGGGTCTTGACCATCCGGCCCAGCAGAAGCTCGCAGGGGGCACGGCCAGTGACCTCGTGAGGTGTGGTCCGGTACTGGAATAGTACCCGGGCCACCTGAGTACGGAAATCCCCGGGCTGGCTCTTCTTGAGCTTGTCCTTGATGGTCTGTACCACCTGCTCCGCTGCACCATTGGAAGCAGGATGGTACGGCGGAACCAGCATCCGGCGGATCCCATTCCTCTGCAGCCAGTCCAGGTACTCGGCGCTAGCGAAAGCGGGACCATTGTCGGACACAATAATGTCCGGCAATCCCTGCGCCGCGAAGACCTGCCGCAGAGCCGCAATGGTCGCGCTTGCCGATGGACTGGTGACTGGCAGTGCCCCCACCCACTTGGAGAAGGCGTCCACTACCACCAGGAAGTAGTGGCCCTTGAAGGGTCCCGCATAGTCCACGTGCAAGCGGGACCACGGCCTCTGTGGGAACGGCCAGGGGGTGATCTCCACGTGGCGCGAGGCTCGCTGGTTCTCCTGGCAGACCTGGCAGCCTTGCACCTGGTGCACGATGTCCTGGTCCAAGCCAGGCCACCAAACGTGCGGCCGTGCCACCATTTTGGTCTTTTCAATGCCAGGATGCCCCGCGTGCAGCAACTGCAGCACATTGGCCCGGAGACTCTGTGGAATCACCACCCTGGAACCCCACAGGAGGCAGCCTTGCTCCAAGCTCAGCTCGGCGGTCTTGTGGCTGTAAGCCTGGTGACGCAGCTCCTCCCCTCGGGAAACCGCCTTGACCACCTGAGACAGGACCGGGTCCCGGCTGGTCGCCTGCGCCACCGCAGTCCTGGTCAGCACCCCCGGGTAGGCCCGCTCCAGCAGGAAAACGTCAGCTGGCTCTGGAACGGCAGCAGGCACCTCCGGCAGGGGCAGGCGGCTCAGGGCGTCGGCAGGTCCTAGGTCCTTCCCAGGGCGGTAGACCAGCTTGTACCTGTAGGCCGCCAGCGTCAAGGCCCAACGTACCACACGAGGCGATGCTTGCACTGGGACTGCCTTGTCAGGTCCCAGCAGCCCCAGCAGCGGCTTCTGGTCCATGACCGCCTCGAATTGCCGGCCCCACAGGTACTGATGGAAGCGCTGGCCCCCGAAGATGAGGGCCAAGCCTTCCTTGTCGAGCTGGCTGTAGCGTTGCTCTGCCGCATGGAGACGACGAGAAGCAAACGCCACAGGGCGTTCCTGACCATCCTGACCCCGGTGCGACAGGACGGCTCCTACCCCGTACGGCGACGCATCCACGGTGAGGACTACAGGCTTGGCCGGGTCGAAGTGCACTAGCACTGGAGCCTTAACGACGAGCTCCTTGCTGCGCTGGAAGGCCAAGTCCTGCTCCTTCTTCCAGGCCCACTGCTGCCCATCACGAAGCAGACGATGCAGCGGCTCCAGATGCGTCGACAGGTTGGGCAGGAACCTCGTGTAGAAGTTGATGAGGCCGAGGTAGCTCTGAAGCTCCTTCTTGCTCTTGGGCTTCGGCGTCTTGAGCACGGCCTCAATCTTGCGGGGTGCCGGGGCCAGGCCAGCCTGGGAGATGATGTGTCCCAGGTACTCCACGCTGGGGGTCAGGAACACGCACTTGTCCAGCCTCAGCTTGAGACCGGCGTCCTGTAGTAGAGTCAGGACCTTGCGCAGGTTCTGCAGGTGGTCCCCGTCGTCGGTACCGGTAACCAGGATGTCGTCCAAGTACACCGCCACGTGCCTCATGCCCCTGAAGAGGTTGTCCACCTCTCTCTGGAAGATGGCTGGGGCTGAGGCCACGCCGAACGGTAGGCGCGTGTACTGGAAGAGTCCCATGGTAGTCGAAATGGTGACATACTTCCGGGCGGCATCCTGGAGCACCAGCTGCTGGTAGGCATCTCGAAGGTCGAGCTTGGAGAACTTCTGTCCCCCGGACAGAGCCGACCAGAGATCTTCTACCCGAGGCAGCGGGTACTTCTCGACGGTAGCGACGGGGTTGATGGTGACCTTGAAGTCCCCGCAGATCCTGACGCGGCCGTCTCGCTTGAGGACTGGAACGATTGGTGCAGCCCACTCGGAAGTCTTGACGGGCACCAGGATACCCTCTCGCTGCAGCCGTTGCAGCTCCTGGGTGACCCCGTCCTTCAGGGCGAACGGCAGCGGACGCGGCTTGAAGAACCGAGGCCGGGCTCCCTCGGGAACGTGGATGCCGACCGTCGTGCCGGCGAAGGTGCCCACCCCCGGCTGGAACAGGGACTGGAAGTCGGTCAGGAGGCTCGGGACGTCTTGCACCACGTGCAGCGCAGCTTCTTGGTACTCCGGCAGCCGAACACCCAGCGAGTGAATCCAGTTCCGGCCCAGCAGCGTCGGCGACGACCCCTTGGTTAGGTAAAGGGGAAGGATTGCCTCCCTGTCGCCAAGGCGAACGCTGACTTGGGCCCGACCCTGGACCTGGGAAAGCTGCCCGGAGTAGCTGCGCAGCATGACGTCAGACGCCTCGATAGACACGCCGGGGAAGGTCCGCTTGAACAGCTTCCCGGGTATGACCGACACGCTGGCCCCCGTGTCCCGCTCCATGGTGATGGGGTGGCCGCAGATTTCGACGGACACCAAGTAAGGTGGCACGGACGATGGAGGCTTACTCGTCTGCCACACGTCGAAAATCTGCGGGTCCTCGGCCACGACGTGGACCCTGGCTGAAGACGGACCCGGGCCTGGGGCCGCTCGTCCCCGCCGCGTTTTCTTGCGACGACCACCCTGGCCGCGGGCTTGGCTGGAACCCGGGCTTGAACCAGGCTGCCGCCGCTGCTGCTGGCCGCCACTCGTCCTCCCCCCTCGGCAGACACGTGCGAGGTGCCCAGTTCTCCCGCACGTAAAGCATTGTGCTTGGACGAACTGGCACTGTGAGGGGGAGTGGGCAGCACCGCAGCGGCTGCAGGCACCGCTCCTTGCCGCCATCTTGTTCACCGCCGCTTCCGTCGACGGTGAGCCGGCCGCACGCGCAATCTCGCTGGCGTCCTTCGCTGCTGCTTCCATCGCCAGCGCTGCCTTCACCGCGTCGTCCAGCGAGGGGTCGGGAAGCTCCAGGAGTCGCGTCTGCATGGCGGGGTTGTTGATGCCGCAGACGAACCGGTCCCGGAGTAGCGAGTCCAACTGGTCGCCGAAGGCGCAGGTGCTCGCTAACCCTCGTAGCGCAGCGACGAACTGCCCGAGGGTCTCCCCGTCCTGGCGGCTCCGGTTGTTGAAGCGGAACCGCTCCATAAGCGTGGACGGCGCCGGGCTGAAGTGCGAGCGCAGCGTGGCCAGCAGCTCACCCAGCGTTTTGACGTGCGGCGTGGCCGGCTTGAGGAGGTCGAGCAGGAGGCTGAAGACGCGGGTCCCGCAGCTGGCCAGGAAGATGTCCCGTTGTTTCGCCTCGGGCGTGTCGTTCGCCCGGAAGAACACGTGGACTTGTTCTTCGTAGACTGGCCAGGCGGACCCATCTCCGTCGAACGGCTCGAGCCTCCCGTACAGCGGCATGGCGACAGGAGCGGGGTGCGGTGTTGCGACTCTCTCGGCGGCGTGGGCCGAACCGTGCACGTTGGTGGCCTCCAGTGCCACGGTTCCTCGTCGCCAGTGTCACGATCTTTCTCGAACGTGGACGAAGGGGCCGAAGCACCCGCCGAAGAGAGACGACAGGCAGCCTGGTTGAGGGTGGACGACGTCTGACCGGAGCGGCGTGCGCTCTACGGCGTTTATTGGGCGAGGTGATCAATGTTGCCCGCCGAGCCTGGCGGCCGCAGACGGGCGGACTGGAGGGGGGCGCTACATACTTGTTACAGGTGTACTGCCCGTACTCGCACACAAGCCCAAAAGTGCTTTCGTGCGGCGGATTTATATGTTTGTAAAATGAAGCGAAAATAAACTATTACTAGTACTAAAAAAAAAAGTCACGTTTATGTACATATGCCTAAGAAATTACCCGGCTCACATACATTGCGTTCGAGAAACGACGATCGTGTCCTGCCTGACGCGGAAGATAGCACAAACACTTTAAAGGGATACTGAACCAAATAATTAAATGCCCATTTTAAGTGGCACACGTTCTTTCCACGAGCCAGTAGCCACCAGTGTGCGCGAGCACACGCAACGAAAATGGCGTCAAAGACCTCCATTCGCACTTAAGAGGACAGTGAAATGCATGGGCTTTGGGCCAAAGGTTAGACCAATTAATCGCTTACCTTTTACACCAGACACCACTGTGTAGATGAAAAACTTGTCTTTATTCTCTTTTGCCCCGAGGCCCAGTAATTTCACTGTCCTCTTAAGCGCGAATGGAGGTCTTTGACGTCATTTTTGTTGCGTGCGCTCGTGCACACCGGCGGCTGCTGGCTCATGTAAAAAACGTGCGTCACTTATTATGGACAGTAAATTCCTTGGTTCAGTATTCCTTTAAGAAAAGTTTGCACACACCGGTAACACCACAATCCTACTAGATGGGCAAACAGAAACAACTGACACCGACAAGCCTCCAACATATTCAGAATGATGGCGATGGTACCTTTGGCAGACTTTTAGTCATTCGGTGCTCGTGTGAAGTAACCACGAGTGAATGCAGGCCTGCCAAAAATACTCCCCCGTGCATGATGCTCGTGCTTGCGCACAACCCCCTTTATTCTACAAAGCCTGCCAAATCGCGAAAGAATCTTGTTTGAGGCTCGTCGCTGCCGGCTGTTTCTCTTTTTTTTGCTCTAATGGGACTCGGGCATAACGCACTTAAAGAGAAATCCTGGAATCCCGTACGGCCAAGTGAGTCCCCGGCTTTTTGGCTTTTTGTTCGAGGAGGCCCATTCATAAATCATTCATAGCGTGATTCGGCAACAGACGTGACATTAAAACGCTGAGCGAGGATCCAACCGGGGAAATAAACTTGAAAAGAGGCATTCACAAAACAGCAACACCGACAACGCCGACAACGCGACAGGCGAAGTTTAAAAGTATGGATTCGTTTAGTGCAATTAACTTCTAAAGCTACCGGTCACTGCTCGATTTTTCTTTCGATATTGGTATACCATTATAACTGGGCTTATCATGTTTTCTAAAAATATTACCATTAACGCACTCAATTTGTTTTATTGCAATTATTTTTGCCTTGTTTTTGTTTTAGAGCGCAGCTCTTAGGCGCCCGTTTCCGCCTTGAGCGGCGTCGCCGTCGCCGTCAGCGTAACCGCGCGGTGCATTATGGGAAATGACCCACAATTCACCACACGGGGAGGAGGAGGAGGAGGAGGGGAAGGGGAGGAGGGGTATACCCTCCCCTCAGCACACTTCCCTCCTTCTCTTCAAGAGCTGCGCTCCGATTCGGCGTTACAGGGCGTTGTAAACGTCTCATTTTTAGAGCGCAGCTCTTAGGGGCCCGTTCCCAACTTGAGCGGCGTCGGCGTAACCAAGGTCATCCCAAGGTCACGTGGCCCCCAAGGTCATTTCAAGGTCACGTGACCCCCAAGGTCACCCCAAGGTCACGTGACCCCCAGAGGTCACGTGACCCCCTGAAGTCACGTGACCCCCCCCCCCCCCCCCGAGGTCACGTGACCCCCTCCTCCGAGGTCACGTGACCCCCCCGAAGACACGTGACCTCCGCCGAGGTCACATGACCTCCCCGATGACGTCATCGTCACTGATGACGTCATCGGCATCCGCATCGTCATCATCACTGATGACGTCATCACTGATGATGACGATGACGATGCGGATGCCGGTGACGTCATCAGTGACGTCACTGATGACGTCATCAGTGATGATGACGATGACGATGCGGATGCCGGCGACGTCATCAGTGACGTTGACGTCATCGGGGAGGTCACGTGACCTCGGCGGGGGTCACGTGACCCTGAGGGTGGTCACGTGACCTGGGGGTGTCACGTGGCTTCGGGGGGGATCCGCATCGTCATCATCATCATCACAGATGACGTCATCAGTGACGTCACTGATGACGTCACCGACATCCGCATCGTCATCGTCATCATCGCTGATGACGTCATCGGAGTCCGCATCGTCATCGTCACTGATGACGTCATCAGTGACGTCACTGATGACATCATCGGCATCGTCACGTGACCCCCCAAGGTCACGCGACCCCCCCCCCCAGGTCACTTCACCCCCCCAGTACCCTTCCCTCCTCCTCCTCAAGAGCTGCGCTCTAATTCGGTGTTACAGGGAGTTGTAAACGGCTTTCACTTTTTTACTTAGTTTTACACATTCAGTGGTCGCCATCCGGCTTGAGGGCCGCTGTGTACCCCCGATTACCGGAAGCGGCCTTAAGCGGAACCACTGGGTATTATTTGACTGTGGTACCTATAGCTGCGCAGATCCCCTCCTTCCGACCTAATCGTATTCTCAGCTTTGTTGTTCTCTGGGATCCTCCTACTGTCCGTTGTGACTGTCTGTCTTCGTGCTCTGGAGCCACGTGAGATCACGGTCTTGTTTTGAGTGCACAGCACGTCCTATACAGAGCACGCTTATCACCCAGATGGAAAGCGCTGAGTCACTAGGTTTTCGACGCATGCGCGTCGTGTGATAATCCGCAGGAGGGAGCTACTGAAGATGCTCAGAAGGCGTTCCACAGCTCAGCCAACAAAGATGGCTGTGAGCAAAAGGCCATTACTGAAAAGGTCTACGCATTGTTTCAGCTCAAGTCCAGACACCGCCGACTCTATGCTCGTGTTCCAAAATTTACTCGATCTTGCTCGAGGGTAAGGGTTTGGTAACTTGACGTTTGAAAAACTATCCGCGTCCAGAGTTGCTTTTTCTGCCTTGTCACGTGACATGATCCATCGGAGTAACTCGGATCTATTCGAGTAAGATTTGGAAACACAACTTATATGTGCTAATGGGACCAATCAGGCAGCGTCAAACCGCAAGTCGCTATGCCTTTTTGTTTTTGATTCGTTCAGCGATGATAGAACACGTACAGAAACATGACGAACACCATGATGGTGAGATTGTTACGCTGTCTCATTGGTCCCATCAACTCTCAGCATCGGCTGCATTCGGACTTAAAGGAACTCTCCAGCCTAAAATGGGGTCGTTAGTGCTCTGTAAACCTTGTACCAGAGGACCTCCTCATGGAAGTCTCCACGAAATTTTAGCTCGTCCTTTAATGAATAAAGCTTATGGAACGCCTCTGAAAATTCCCGGATCAATTCACTCGATAAACGATTCATGACGTAACAAGATCAGGATGCCGTCTCCTTAGGACTCTTCGTCCTCCACTCTTCTCGGTCCGCCCTGTTGTCTTCGCGTAGACCGCATCTCAACGCATCTAAAAAAAAAAAAAAAAAAAAAAATACTCTGGAAATTTGGGTTCATCAGATTGACTACTTCCCTAAGTAATATAATTATCTGGCGTATAAAGGAGGGGACGTGGCGCTAGCTGATACACTTTCCTTAAGTCGCACGATCCCCTGTCTCAATAATTTACCTTATTAAAGGGTCGTCACCCCGTACCAGTACAGTGCATGTTATGAACTGGGGATCGCGACCACAGTCTCGGCAGTGAATCACTAGATAGCCAGAGACAATCTTGTTTGTGTTATGATGCTCTCACAGCCCATCCGACTAGAGCCACGATATAAGCTTATATAGGAGGCTCTGGTACGACAGAGATCTCGGGTGTCTTGGGAGAGCGGCTAAATGTTGGTAAGAAGGGGTACTTCACACTATTAGTTGCTGTGGTATTTTGTTACGCCACAGGTTTTGTGAAGTGACGCAACGAAAATGTGGGTATCAGTCTGAGCTTCTCGAATTATTTTTTTTCATAAAATTTTAGTTATTTTTGTTTAATAAATTAGCAGCGTAATTGAAGGTACGTAAAATTTCGGGAGCGGTGAACACCTACGAATGTTTATTTTAATGCTGGAGAGACCCTTTTAGGTGAAACGAACTCTAACGGGGTTACTTCATCAAGTAAAAGCCCCCGCATAATTTGCTGAAATCAGTTATCGCTTTGAACGTTATGGTATACATATTGACTTCGCACGTTAAAGATACTTTCAGCCTTTTGTTTTTTTATTTAGTTCATTCGAATTTAAAAAAAGGAAACAGAACTCGTATACTCGTATTGAGAAATGTACGATTCCACTACTCTGAGCGCGGTCGGGATACTGTGTCGCGATGCCTGCATGATAAACTAACAGCTGGAGTACAAGTGCACTCAGACTGTGATTTGTGTGTCCCTGCAGAATTTTCGCGAACGTAGTTCTCAAATCACACGGAACGAAGAATATCTCGTTCAGCAAGTTCAAGAAACGTGACAACATTGTTACGAAAGAAGCAATTTGTTACTTACAGCGTGAAGGGTATACATTAAGAAAAGTTATGTATGTTGTCCTATGACGCACTCTATGTAACATTTTTTACACCTTTCTTTATCGTTGTTAGTCATTGAACCTAGGAAACAATAAATAACCATGGTTTTCAGTGTATAGTTGGGAGAGTATACCTCTGGGAATTCCTGCGAGTACATTCAGCTACTTGTACCTGAGATCGACGAAAAGAACTATATTATAAGGGCTTCACAAAGATATGTTAGTTGTAAAGGTGTTTCGAGACTAGTCTACAGACTGGTAGCAGTATAGTTGGTAAGCAAACAGCTTTAAACGACTTCAGAGAGGTAAAACAAACGAATTAAAGGCCCTTATATAGTAGGCTACGATTTTATTATTTTCTTTGTCTGTTGTCTCTAACTAAAGCAACTTCGCCTTCCTCTATGGTAACAGTGTTTCGTATGGCTGCGTGTCTAATGTAAGGTGTGTACATGTGCTACGTTCTCTTTTTCTGGAACGGGAACCAACTCATCGGAAGTGCAGGGGTTGGAGGAGACAGCGCCAAGTTCTGCCTCTCGACGGGCTGCGTCAACGCCGGTAAGGAAGGCGCTGCATGAACTCTTTGCAGAATCGAGATAACCTAGGCGAATCGCCCCTTTAAAACCATGTTGGCATGCAAACAAAAACACAAATTTTGTTTTCCGCCGTCTTCCATCAGTGGCTCTAAACAAATCTGAGAGCTGAAAGACTAGAAGAAAACGAACGCTGCAGGAATGAAAAGTCTCAATGTGGGTACATGAAGTTTGTGTCTGTCGAATTTGTTACGGTCTTAGAAACTGCCAGCGATGAATTACGGGACGTAATGTAAATTTGAACGAACCGCGAAAAAGAAAGTATATATTGAAGGACACCTGAATAAGGGCTATGTTTCGCCGCTTGAAGGTTTAGGTAACGTTGTTCGAGAATATTTCCTCAACGTGACTCGACTGATATTCTGTAGGTCTTCAGCTTGCATGTGTCTCTGCACGATTTCTTTGTTAACCTGTATAGGCTCTTTCAGGCAGCTGTGCATGGGCACCGCCATAACCGACCTTCAGTTTTTGTTCCCTCTTATTCCGTTCCCTTCACTTCATCATTGCCACAGCAGGACAGGTTATTGCCAATTTAGGCGCTACTGTGTCCTTCTCCTCAGCATAGGCCTTTGAGGAGGCTTGTCAATGCTCAATTCAGTGTCTTGGTATCTCTGTAACACAAGAGAAGGTCGGCAATGGCGGCTTAGTGGGGCGCGTGTTTGAAGCGTCTATAGACACTACTAGCTCCAACGCAACGCGTTCTCCCTTAGCTGAGACAATGCCACAAGCACGAGACCTCGAAGTCGCTGTCTTGATGCGTTCTTCCGCACAACGAGCACCGTGCTTGAAACGTACGTCTCAAAGCCAGGAGTGCGTACTAGCCCGCGCTTCTAGGCTTGGCTGCAGTCTTAGCTTAAGGATGAACACAGTATAGTTAGTGATTGCACCGAAATTAGCAACCGATCAATGTGGGAGAAATTACTTGCGGATATAAAAAAGAAAAAAAAACGTACTGACGATGTAGTCAGACTCTAACCGCCGAATTCATAGATGTCACTCCGAGTCATGCCAAGTGAAGGGCGACCCTTCACTTACAGAAGGGCGGTTGAAGGGGCACTTCCACTTGAAGTGAGGTTTACCATTCTGAAATGGCACTTCGCTTTCACTCGAGCAAGTGAAGGGAGCCCTTCTACGGGATGCGTCCGGGAGCGAGAGTAGAAAAGAAATTTATATTTATACTTTGCGTAAGACCACAAAAGTAAGTTAATTCTTAGTGTGTTTACATAATTTGTGTTTATAAAGAAATATTAGCACATAACAAACATGTTGCGATTTCAGAAACGAACGTAGCTCGTGCATCTTCTTTCAAACTAAATTGGCCAGCAATATAGCCATCAATATCCATGCTGAATACATTCCAAGTCCTTCCGATATCCTTGTTCCAACGCCACCACCGCCGTTGCCTTTTCGTGTTTACTTGCCCTGCTGGTTTTTTTTTTTAAAGTTTTCATTTCCGTAGCGTGTAATGGATAAGGCCAAGGCACCCGCTGCGCGGTTCACAGAGATCGAAAAGGCAATACTGATGGAACTTGTAATGACGTACAAAAAAATCATCGAATGTAAAAAGACCGACGAATCGTCGTTAAACAAAAAAAAGGCAACTTGGATTCGACTCTGCAACGAGTATAACTGCAACCACGGTGTATATCGACGGGACGTGAAACAGCTAAAAAAATGGTGGGAAAATGTGAAGGCCAAAGCGAAGAAGGACCATTCCAAAGAAAAAAACAAGGTCCACAAAACAGGCAAGTCTCTCGTTCAGGTTTCTCATCGCGCTGAAAGTGCCTCGGAATGAGCGATGGGTCACATTTGTAGCCCGAACTGTCGGTCACAAATTCGCCCTTGTTTCGAACTGTTGTTTCTGGAATACCTGTCATGGGGGATGGAGCGTGAACGTGCGCAGACAAGTCGGTTATGCAACCTAATGCTGTCAGTTGAATACCGTAGTAACCTGACAATGGAGCAGCATGAACGGAACCGCAGCACGATATAATACTACCGTTAAATCAGTAATTCTACTTGCAGTTTTTGCGGCGGACATGTACAGTAGATCACAACTGACAACACCCAGATGCTCAATATTTCATTTCATTACGCATGGGGCAGAGGGGATGAACATTCCCTATCAGCAAATGCATGCCTATAAATCGGGGTATATTTAAAAAGGAAAACAGATCTTAGATAACATTAGAACTTGGAGTGCCTAGATTGACTACTGTTTGCTCCTTTAGGAGGGGGGCCACCTGGCAAGCCAATGAGCGCCACCTCCGTGCTGGTTGGGGCGGTGGCCTCACACGTGTTCAACAGACAGGAAAATATGGAGGACAGCGATGGGGCACCCTATCTGCCCCCGGTCTGCAGCCTCCCAGTTCTCCGACTACTGCAGCCGATGCTGGACGGCGAGGAGGACCCTCTTGATGCCGACTTGGGTAGAATGCTTGAACCGTTTCCATGTCTTGACCTGTACTTTCTAAACTGGTACCTTTTCGTCTTTACCCACTGATCTTCTCATGGATATGCATGGATACGGTTATAGATCATAATGAGTCTGCCTTCAGAAATGTTTCACCTGGTGTTCCTCAGTAGTACATACTGGCACCCCTACGTTTTTTAATAATCATGAATGACCTTGCAGCAACCATCTCATCTAATATTAATCTTGTTGCAGATGACTGTGTCGTCAATAACAAAGTAAAAAGTGTGCATGACAACATTCAATTTCAAGATAATTTAGTAAAAATGAACAAATGGTGCGAACAGCATGTACATTACTTATGTACAAGGTAACATATATCATTGCAGGGCTGGGTTCCATACAGCTTCAAAACAGTACATGGCAACTACTGCAGACTAACAATGACCATACTCCCCTGACAAAGAAACAAACAGCACAGGGTATTAAAATAATCATAGCATGATTTCTGCCAAGAAATATCTATACCAAGCACTCCAAAAGGTGGAAACGGTTAAGTGATCTAGTGGCCTAGTTTATGGCACAGGTTCAAAATGGATGAAAACATTGTTACACATTAGATCAGCAGCAGAAAAAAAAAATCAAATACTTCAAATTGCAACTGCATGAAAAACAAAAATACAATCTCAAACTTATAAAAACTCTTTCTACTCTTCATGTATGTCCCATTGTTCACTTCATAACTTCTACGTGTTCTTTCAATTGCAGAGGAGCCCGGTTCACCAGCTGGGCCTGCCTCAGACGTCGGTGCACCACTGTCACCAGCGGCTGCCTGCATCGCTGATAGACCTGCAGCAGCCCCAGCAGCTTGCCTGATTAGCCAGACATCTACTGCAGGGTCACCAGCTCCTACACCTGCGGCTGCTGCAGCGTGCAACAGTGGTAGTGCGGCAGCAGCTGTGGGCAGTGGTGCCCGCCAGGTCGGAGGACGTATGGCGCTGCTGGAAAGGAGCCTCGCAGAGGAAAACGATATGAGGATGGCCTTTGTCCAGCAGGAGCATGCCCTGCGCTGCAACTTCCTTGAACAGGACCACCGCGACGCACTCAGCAAGAGAGCTGCGCTGCATGAAATGGAAATTAAATTGCGCGAGGACGAGCTGAAAAAAAGAAATGCCATTCACGAAATGGAGATGAAGCTCCTGTGTATCAAGGAAAACATACTGCTGCAGGAGCTGAGCCAGAAGGCTGCACAATAAATCATGTTCAAACTGCTATGCCTGCTTTACTGATGGTTCACTTTTAAAGTCAAACTGAAGTATCACACACTTGGAAGTACGACTCCTCACCTTCATGGCCTGTGTGATGGGCCTCTTGAGCCTACGTGCAGCTCACGTAAAGCTCAGCAGAATGATGTTCTGCCGGATACGCAGACCCGAAGGAGAGTCCTCCGGGAGAATCGGTGGCAGGTGTGGCTGCCGCCGCCTTCTGGCATTCCGTGCCCTGGGACTTGGTGGCGGGGGTGGAGGAGGAGGTAGGGGCTCATTTCTTGCACGTCCCAGATTATGCAAAGCCGCACACGCGGTGATGATGCTGCATGAGTGGCGAGTCTTGTGCTGGAGCCGCATATCCAAACAGGGAAATCGTCTCTTCCAGACCCCAAAGGCCCTCTCGACGGAGTTCCTCGTTCGGATCTGGGCCTTGTTGTACCTAAATCAAATTATAAGGCATGTGATCGATTTTTAGGCATCTGGGAACATACTTGCAATCACTGTATTTTCTTTTTCAGTATGGAAATAACAGGTTGACATTCTTTTGTCGAGGTTAGATATGTTTTATTGACAACTTTTCGTGCACGCACGGCTTCATGATACTGTTGACATCTCATGGAAACTTTTTCGTTCTTGCGACATTTCGTCGACAAACGTTTTCTTCTGCTAGGTGGATTGAATTTAGTGGTCGCGGTCGTCAAATCTTATGATTTTTTTTTCATTTGCCTAATGCTGAAAAAGAAAAATTAGACTGAATTTACTTTTTAGTGAATGAACCACCGACGGCGGGGCAAGCTATGTCTTAAACAGACCACACGATCACACCTCGCTTTGCTCCGCTCTGCTAGGGGAAATGGTTCATTAGCGATGTGCGCGACCAAAAGCGCCGCTGCGGTCAGCTTTCGACGATTGGCCAAACCGTGGGCATATGAGCATTGTCAGATTGTCAGCTTTGACGGTGTTACTTTCGGATTGCAATGACTCCTAGCTTCCACTGTGCTTTTTAAACACACCACCGAAGTCGTCGTCGCACCTGATGGTAAGTAGACAGGATAACAACTGGTGACGTCACGTCGAGGCAAATCCCACTCGTGACGTCACGGATGGAAACCATAACAGGGCGCCATTGAAACATCTCGGTGCTAAAATAATCTCAAGTTCGAGCTTGCACCAAGCCTTGTCGAAACCGCCAAGGGTTCGGCAAGGTAGGAAAGAACATTGGATATCGGCGAAGTGATCTGTCCATGAAACGCTTGAAGAACTGTTTGTCACCGGCAATGACTGCCTGCTATTACAGACATTAGTGATGTTGTCAGTGCAGTACCAAAACAAATCTTATACTTCTGCCGATGATTTGGCTTACCTCCCTCCGGGACTATTTGCCGCTCCAGGGTTTGCGAGCGGCGTCATCAGGAAAGGGAGACAGGCATAGCCCATATCCCCCAGCAGGACGCCGGGCACTCTGCTCTCCTCGTAAAGGGCACGCGCACGACTGCCATCAAAGATGCGGCTGTCGTGCACAGATCCTGGCCAACTTGCCACAACATCAAAGAACTGTAGCTGTGGGCCGGTGATGGCCTGCAGGTATATAACATTGCATTAATACGGCAATTTGGGCCAGTTGGCTCATGCTCGAAAACAAGTGAAACAACTGCCCCCCCCCCCCCCCCCCGGGGCTGGCTACGTGCCTGTTGCCCGTAAATAACGTCGCATATGCAAGCTAGGTATAGGCTGTGCAATGGCTATTTCGAGCGGGCCCAGAGGTGTACAATAAGCAGCAACAACACAGCTGATGAAAGGGTTTCCCTATGTTTTACAATGATCGGGTTGAACAGCTGAAATCGTTTTGCGTGAGCATTACCCATGCTTCCCAGCCTGGCAGTTTAGTAGGCAAGCTACGTCAATAAGGGGGGTATAAGAAATATGAGCTCACCTGGACGTTCAGGGAGAAGACTCCTTTCCTATTGCGATAAACTTCCGCATCATCTCCGCCGGGGCTTCTGATGCGCACGTGGGTGCAGTCGATGCAACCCGTGACGCCAGGAAACTGCCCCATTGCGTAGAAGTCGCGCATAACGCCGTGGTACTCCGACGCAGCCGGGAAGTGCACCAGCCTTCGGAAGAGCACCCTCGCGATGAGCGTCGTCACCGTCCTCACTGTGCGGCAGACAGTCGGCTGGGAGACATGCACCAGGTCTCCCGCTACCATCTGGAAGGTCCCGGCGCCGTAAAAGCGAAGGGTGACCAGCAACTGGAGCAGGGGGGTGAGCGGCAGTCCTCGGTTGTCGCCGGTTTGCTGGAGAGGCAGCAGCGTCAGGAGTTCCCTCACCGTCGTCTTCGTAAAGCGATATCTCGCGAGGAACTGGCGGTCACTGTACAGCTCCATCGGGTTCAGGCGGTCCGATAGATTACGCCGCGGCACCGACGGACCGAGCGGGTACATAACGCCGAACACAAGGTCGCACGCACGAGTAGCGAACTCAAAAGACGCGATCCTGCGAGCGGCATCACTCCGATAACCCGGGTAACCCGCCATCTTTTGCGATGAAGGGAGGCTCGAGTGTAGTTGAAGGGCGGTGCCACCACTCACTTGAATTTTTTCGAGAAAAGTCCGAGTGAAGTGCGAGGCGAGGGAGCGTTTCGAGTGAAGGGGGATTTATGAAACGTAATGACACCCACTCAAGGGCGTTGGAAGTTAAGTTCGAGTGAAGTGGGATCTATGAATTCGGCGGTAAGGGCAGCTTTTACTGAGACGTTTTAAAAATGAGCAGTGCTGCGTTAACTCACAGTGCAGTCACAGTGATAACTGCGACACATCATGGCGAAGTCGTTGGGGATCGGCGTTCTGTTGAACATTTGTTGCGTTCACACACCGTGGAGTACGTGAACAAAAGCTTTCGGAACAAAAGACACCTGAACATTTCGTTTCCGACAATTTTCTTTCTTTTTTGCTCCAGAGCGCGTGAAAGTGCGTCTCACGGCACGGCCTTTTGGCATCGACAGTGCTAGGCGGCATTTTATTATTGGCTACTTCTTTCTTTTATTTCAAAAAGCGCGTCCAGTGCATTGGCATCGGGTGCTATCAAAGCCCTACATATAAAACGGGTTGTTAACGTTATGGCGTAGCTCTAGAGACTACAATCAAGGAAAGAAGAAAGAGCGGTCCTCTGATAGTCCAAAGTCACAGCGATAGCCGCGACACGTTACGACGAAGTCGTTGGGAATCGGCGTCGCGTTCACGCACCTTGGGGTAGAGTGCCTTCATACACACGCGCGCTTTTGCTTGAGTGGTGACATCTCAGCCATTTCTCCGCCCAGTCGTTTTTTATGCATTTTGAAGTGCGCGCAATCCGGTGTCAGTCAGCTCGAGCGCGTAGCTTTGGCTAACGCATAGACGCCATTTTACCGCCCAAGTCACGCACCGAGCGCTCGAGAGCGTCACGCGCTGACACATCCAGGGCAACAATGGATGTCTTCACCCTGAGACAGACAGACATGTAGGCACCCTACCTTGGGGGACGTGAACAAAAGCGTTCAGAACACAACGCTTTTGTTTCTTTTTTGTTCCAAAGTGCCTTAAAGCGTGTCTCGCTGCACGAGCTCTTGGCATTAACAGTGATACGGCGGCATTTTGTTGTCGGCCCTTTTGTTTTACAACGACTTGAAAAATTTTCAAATCGTATGGCAAAATGCCAGTTGAAAGGGACTGTGAAAAAAGTTTAGCCAATATCACGCTTGATAATTTCTTCCTATTCTTCAAACATTTTTACATTTATTTCACCTATACTTGCATATAAAGAAGGCCTAAGGTTTTCTCTTATGTTTGCAATGCCAGCAGTTTCGAAAGTAAGCCCAGCCATGGGAATAAGGGAAGTAGGAGGAGCAGTGAAAAACGTGTCACCAATTTTCTGCGTAAAAGCTGAACAAAAAACATCGTTACGCAACTTAGCAGATTCAACATCACGCACGAAGGCGTCGGCGTCATTCTTGAGTATAGTAACAGCATCATACTTCGGATTAATAACTCTCCACAGCTTTTATGGATTACTCTTAAGTATGCACGGAAGGTCGGTGTTATAAAATACACAATTTTGTGCCCGAATGGCGGATGTGAATTGTTTTTTCCGGATTGTAAAAGCAGTTCCAGTCCGAGTTTCGCAAATTTTTCTTCTCTTTACGAAAGAGCCGTTTTTGTTTAGCTTAAATGTTTCAAACTGTTACTAAACCAAGGAGCAGATGAGTTTTCGGTAGACGCGACGGTCGGGATAAAGATGCCAGCTAATTCTCGCATTTTATATTTAAACACAACCCAATTATCATAGAGAGGTCGACCATCAAAATCGAACAAAAACCACCAAAAATTTATTTAACTCGGCATTATTTCCGTGATAATTACCTTTATCATCTCTACGTTCCTTTTCTTTCGCTTTGATCTCGCATCATTATGTAAAAAAACCAAAAAACGCGCAGTTAATTACCCTATTGTCACTGATTTCGCATAGGTAGTTCATTGACCTTAGCGTGTCGGGCTCAGAAACAAGAATAAGATGCAATAAAACTTTGGCTAGGGCTAGTTGGTACATACCGATTTAAAGGTTAAAAGGTGCGAACTGAAACAAAAAGAAAAACGACACATGTACGACAAGGACAACCGTACGACAAAGACAACAATGAGGACAAGGATATCGGATGAATGGGACGTTGATCGGGTGGGTTTGGTTACAAGCTGTGAAAGACTGAAGTTGTGACAGAAATTAACAAAACCTCCATGCAGTTTAGCTCATATCAAGATTGGTGGAATCAGATAGGATAGACCAATCAATTGAGAGGTAATTAAAATCCCCGAAAAGCAGGATGCTTAACTGAGGATATTTCAGCTACAATTTGTTGAAGGCATCATTAAGACAGGTAAAAAAAAAATGGATCACTGTGAGGAGGTCGGTAGCATACACCAATAAGAAGTGTACTATGCGAAATTGCACAACAGAGCCACAGCATTTCCAGCGGCGACGAACTATTCACACGGTTGCATTTAAAAGACTAATTTATTGCAATCAAAACACCCCCACCCCTTCGGCCACTTCATCTGTCTTTCCGAAATACGTTAAAACCGGATCTGCTCGGAAAGATATCTGCCTCAGTCACTGATGATGACATCCATGTTTCAGTAAGAGCAACGTCAGAATCGGTGGATGTTATTAGGCTGCGTACTTCGCCTTGTTTTAACATCGCACTTCTTATGCTTGTGCAAAGGAAGCACAGTGGTCTGGGGGAACTTGCCCATAACCACGGTGACGACGTCCGCCTAGTTAAGTAGGACACTTTTTTACAGCATTCGATCCCTTATCAAAAAAGTACCACTTAGGGCCAATAAGGAGCGTTTTAAAACGCAAAGAGAACGGCTTAGCCTGCTCACGCACGAAAGTGAACAATTGGCGTCTGGCAACCTAAACCGGATGTGAAAAGTCCACAGACGTGGCGGAGCCGGTGACCTTTATCCCACTAGACAAGAGTCGTTCTCTCATTTTGTAAAAAAAAGTCAAAAGTTTGTATTATCTGGCGGTTCTTAACGGGACGAGATTGAGTTGGCCTGTGGGCACGTTCGATGCTGTCTGGGTATCCCCTAGATGTCAAGATGATGCGAACAAAAACTGATAACCTTCTGTTCAGACTGTGCCAAAGTATTCCTGTCTGTGTCAGGCAGTCCATAAAGAAGGAGATTAGAGCGCCGCGATCTGTTCTCTGTGTCGTCCAGGCGTTCGGTCAGCGTCGCCAAACCACCCGTAAGGCCTGCCGTGACACAGCGGAGTTCCTCAAGATCGTTTTAGATGAAATTAAGACTGGAGAACTCATACTCTATTTGTGTCAGGCGGTCACAAAGGCTGTTGCCTGTTTCGTCAGTCTGAGTAAGTTTCAATTCAAAATTATTTTTTTTCTTTAAAAATGAAGAGGGAAGGGAGAGAAAAAAACAATTTAGTAGTTGCTTGAGAAGGCCCTTGCCTCCCCCAACATTAACAGCAGATTAGAAAAAATAAAGAAACCTAGTCTAACAGAATCAGAGAGATAAAGATATAATAAAAACAAATTAACTTAGAATAATAAACATACCTTCAGTTTGCATTCAAGTAAATTTAACACTGACAGGTAAATAGCGTGCGCATAATTACAGATGTAAAATATAAGAAAACAATTTAACATACAATTATAGTAACGTGAATTCAGTTTTCATTCAAGTATTTAAACACTGAAAACTATATTATTAAATATTGTGCATATATTTTTCCTAGTTGAACAAATAATATATATGTTCATTGTGTCTGAACGACACACTAAACATTGAATTGATTTCAGTTCGTCGAGTAGAGTAGCCTGACCGACTTCAAGCTTGGTCAACAAAGAGAGCACAGCTTTTGGGATGTCATAACTTGGGTTCGACTTTATATCGCCGCCAAGGAGCAACAGTTGTACTACGGCACTGCACTGGCAAACAGTTGTAAGGCAACACTGGGGGCCTGGTACCAAAAGCAAACACCTTTTACTACTTTTTTGGCACAGAGAGGGTAGGAAGTACGCATCTGTGGGAACAAGACGAAAGGCGAGCTAGCAGTCTTCATAATAGCAATGCCACCAGGCCCACAAGCGAGCACAGGCAAGTTCCGTCCTCTGTAGCCGAGTCTGGAGTTATTGATGTCGCTTGACTTGTGAACTTGCCGAAGAGAGCGCCACAGTTGATTGCGTCCAGCACCAAGCGAGGGCAACTGAAGGCACCGTCATCCTCGCAGCAATCCGATTAAGCAGCCCATGGTAGAGCCTGTCGAGGGTGCGAACTGGGCGAGGAAAAGAGAAATATCTGGATCTGTGCGAACAAGGCGAAAGGCGGATTAGCACACTTCATCCTTCATGCCACCAGGGGTGCTATGTTGCGCTTTTTGCACTCCCAAAAGACTTGGAAGAAGGGAGTGACGTCAACGACTAGAGCAAACGCAGATTGGATGTTGACGGAAGAAAACAAAATCAACATCCAATCTGCATTTGCTGCGTTGTTGACGTCACTTCCTTCTCCCTAGTCTCCTGGAAGTGCAAAAAGCGCAACATAGCCCCCCAGGCCCATCTCATCGTCTTTTCCTTCAAATGGTAAATACGAAGTTATTCTGTCACCGGTGATCGCAGAAACTGCTGCGCTAAACTCACTGTTGTTTGGCTGTGACCTCCGAGGACAACCCTATGGATCGATGACTTCAGGGAGGAGCTTAGAAAGGGCGACATCTTGAAGAAAATCGCCGCCTTTAGATCCTACCAGATGAATCAGGTATGGATGCTTACCCTTCGATCTCCGTTGGCAAAACAGCAGGTGATGGAAGCCAGGGAACTCAAGGTAAGAGCCATGAACTACCTGGTGCTTGACGCTAACAGCACTGAAGTGCGCCTCCAACTGCACTGGGTACCTTTTCATGTACCCGACGAGGTCGTACATAAGACCCTGCAGCCCCACAGGAACGTGACTGAGCTTGCAAGGGAAATATGGCGTGTTGAAGGTTTCAAAGATGTGGAGTTGACAACCAGATTAGCCCGAATGAAACTGAAGGCGGACGTAAACATCGAAAACGTATCCCACCGGATGAAAATATTTCGCGGAACAGCACTCATTGTCAACCCCGGTCGCACACCGCTATGTTTACGCAAGAAACGCAGCGGGCACATAAGACGGCAATGTCGAGTTCCGAAGTGTCCGAAGTGTTTTGAATTGCCCCATGCTGGTGACGATTGTATGAAGACGTACACGAATGTCGCCGGGCATTCATTACGGACGAAGAACCAAATGGAGATATCATGGACGCCACTGAGGCAGATGACCTGACAAGCATTGGCATGCCTGCAACCAAGGAGAACGAATTGTTGCTTGCTATACTTACCACGGAAACTATAGTGGCGGAAGTACCAAAAGCGGAGAAAAACGCTTCAGGCTCCCGAAATAGCAAGTGTTGGTTGAAGGTGAACAAAAAAAAAAAACGTTTTGTGAGAAAGACCATTAGGAAGCCGCACAGCAGATCGCGGTTGGCATTGAAAGAGAAATAGACAGTGACAGTCAAGACATTAAGCATACTCCTGAGCAGGCATTAGCAGCTACAGGAGGGAACGATGACAATTCGCAACCTCGGATGCAAGTCACGAAGCGAGGGCGATATCGCTCTATGTCGGAGCACTTCATAAACAGAGCGACGAAGCAGGGATTTGAAGCAAAGCGGTTTTTGCCAAGTATGAGGCTTGGTACGACGAACTGTCCAAATATTGAACAAATCCGAAGAGTTTACGCTAATTTTGAACCAGAGTTTGAGTAAACAGGTCTGCAAAAAAAAAAAAAAAAGAACATTTTCTTTAGGAAAGAGTTTTCGTTGGATGACGTGAAAGATAGGGACTGGCCGCGTTTTCAAAGTGCAACATAGCAAGTAAACAATGTTTTAAGAATTACCAACTAGAGTGAACGTTTCAAAGTGATATATAGAATACAAATGCAATGTAAATTGTATGTAAAACAATTGTTCGTGCTAAAATGTCTTTAGCATGCAAAAACAAATTACCGCATCTCCACGTGGTGAATGGTGTTGATTGGGGCGAAGCTCTGGTGGTGGTGATGATACTGATTTTGTTCATAGGTAGTGCTGATGGTGCTGATTTTTTTTTTATCGCTCATAGGTAGTGCTGAGTTCCCGGTTGCATTGGTATAGATCATGGTTATATATGCAGTTGAGCATTTGACCGCAGCACCCTCTCGTCTCTAAACGTTGAACCAATGCATGCAAAGTTTAACGCGATTATATACGCATTTGACCGCAGCGCCCTCCGCTGTATAATTGTGAGCGGCTACATGCAACGTTTCATCCATGACATCCCCAGCTCTTGAGTTATTACCACATCTCAGAGCCCCTACTTGTTCCGCAGTCATGGCCGAGTGGTTAAGGCGATGGACTAGAAATCCATTGGGGTCTCCCCGCACAGGTCCGAATCCTGTCGACTGCGCAAATATTTTTTTCTTTTTTATAAGACAGATGGGATGGCATCGATGTGAGCACGGACGCCGGACGGGAGAAGCTAGACCATAAGAAGCTTCGCCCCTTAAAAAAAAAAATCTGTGGCGTAGCTTTTTGTTAACGCCCCCTCTTCGCACAAAGCGGACCCAGGTTCGATTCCCGCGGGCTGCGGGCGATCATTTTCAAAGATTTGGCAACATCAGCGACGGACACCCTACGTTTTACTACGCCAACTGCAACATCAACAACATCATCATCAACAACACCAATAACATGAATAACAACAACGACAACAACCACTACTACTAGAACGACAACTAAAGCTACAACACTTACAACTACAACTACAACATCAACAACGGACGTCATTTCCAGTGGTTCAAAGAGCCCATAAAATCTACCGCTGTAAAAAAAAACGCTCTGTGGAGATGCCTCCGCTTCGTACGTATCGGACCCAGGTTCGATTCCCGCGGGCAGCGGGCGATCGTTTTCAAGGATTTGGCAACATCGGCGACGAACACCCTCCGTTTTACTACGCCAACTGCAACATCAACAACATCACAAACGACAACAATAACAACGACAACGACGACGACGACAACAACAACGACAACGACCAGTACAACTATAACACTAACAACTACAACTACCACTACAATATCAACAACGGACGTCATTTCCAGTAGTGGAAAGAACCCATAACAGCTATCACTGTAAAAAGAGCTCTGTGGTAATGCCTCCGCCTCGTACGCATCGAACCAAGGTTCGAATCCCGCGGGTGGCGGGATATATTGTTCAAGGATTTGGTAACATTCATATTAAAAATAGCGCAAAAGAGACGAGACAAAAAGACGAAGAAGCACACAGGACAAACGCTAACTGGCAACTAAACTTTATTGAAAGCTTCCAACTTTGCTATCGCCATGCTCGCGCTTAGTCTCGTTCAACAGAGACAGGGCGTACCGCCAAATCCGCACAATCATACCGCCCACCGCCTGTTCCAAAAAGTCAGCAAAACAGCTACATCACCCCGCCGCACAATCCGAACGAGAAAAGAATAGAAAAAACGCCGCGTTAATATTGTCAAGTTAGATAGTGTTAAACACAAAGTTGAGTGCCCTTTCAGAGCCATCGTCACAGAGAGAGACAGCTGGCAGGCCCAGGTGAGCAGGTTTCTGCAACTGCACCTGAGTAACCTCATCCCAGAAGACCCTTACAAGGTGAGCAGTTCGGACCACCTCATCGACGCACTACGGGAGGGCCTATCTGGAGTCAACAACGCTTTCTCCTTGGACGTTGAGGAATTGTTTTATTCGGTTCCACACGACGAACTTCCAGTTGCTATTCGGGAACTGATTGAGACATCGGGCGTTCTTGCGTTTCAAAACGCGTGTGGGGTTACGGTTGATGCCTTCCTGGAAGTGTTGAACTGCTACCTAAACTCAACGCTTGTTTGCTTTGAGGACAAGGTGTATGTGCAGAGGCGTGGCATTTTTATCGGGTCTAGTGTGGCGCCTGTACTATGTGAGATTTTTCTTGCCAAGTTTGACCGCTCGGTTTTGCATGAGTTGGTTGACTTCCCCGTTGTGAAGGTTTGTAGGTACGTCGACGATTTTATTATTTTTGTTAGTGTTCCTGCAGAGCAAAGCCTGGTCTCTTTAGTCGAGACTACTCCGGAAGTTTTTAGCAAATCTTCTAAGCATTTACATTTCACCTACGAACTTCCGTTGGAAGGTTTTTTACAGTTTTTAGATGTCCGGTTGTCTTTTAACTCTCTTGACCATGTGTGCTGGATGTACAGGCCACGCACAAAAAAGGCCCTTTTAGCCTTTGACTCAGCCCACTCTAAATTGATAAAGAGGGGCATCGCATCGCTCTGCCTCCGGTCGGCTCTGTTGAAGTCCTGTCCGCATGTAGTTAGTGAAAGTTTTGACCTCCAGACACTTCGCTTGGAACACTCCGGGTTTCCCTCGGTTTTAATACAGGGAGTTGCGGAATCCCTTCTAAAGAAGTTGAAATGCTCTTCCGTTGTACCTAAGAGGAAATCAACGAATTTTGTAGTGCTACCTTATATTCATAAGGTGTCGCACAATCTGAAAAGGATAGCATCGAAGTTCGACGTGGACGTTGTCTTCACTGCCCCGTGCAGATTGTCAAAATTGTGCGCTATGGTGAGCGGGCCGAAAGTGAAGAAACCTGTTTGTAGCAAGAAACACGTGACAAAGTTTGTACCTTGTGCCACTGAGGTGGTTTACAGGATTCCTCTAACGTGTGGCCGTGTTTACATAGGGCAGACGGGACGTTGCTTAAATGATCGACTTCGAGAGCATGCGGCTTCTCTTGGCAACAATTACGGTTCCCACTTACCGGGGCATTGTAGAACTTGTGGTTGTTCCCCCAAGCTGGACGGTGCGAAGGTGGAGGGACGAAACAAAGGAAGGAGGGAACGAGAGTTGCTGGAGGCAGCGAAAATACGAGATTGTGACAAAGACGTTTGCATAAGCGTCGCATCGGTGTATATGCAGCAGAAAGAGTACCATTTCATTAACACTATCTAACTTGACAATATTAACGCGGCGTTTTTTCTATTCTTTTCTCGTTCGGATTGTGCGGCGGGGTGATGTAGCTGTTTTGCTGACTTTTTGGAACAGGCGGTGGGCGGTATGATTGTGCGGATTTGGCGCTACGCCCTGTCTCTGTTGAACGAGACTAAGCGCGTGCATGGCGACAGCAAAGTTGGAAGCTTTCAATAAAGTTTAGTTGCCAGTTAGCGTTTGTCCTGTGTGCTTCTTCGTCTTTTTGTCTCGTCTCTTTTGCGCTATTTTTAATATGAATGTCCACTACCAACTTGCCCAGCAGACCAAGCTTTTACAATAGATTTGGTAACGTCGACGACGGACACCTTACGCTTCGCTACGAAAGTACGACAACAACATGGACGTTATTTCCAGTGGTGGTAACAGCCCATAACTGCTACAGCTGTAAATTATTGATTATAGTGTGATTATAACCGGGTAAAATGAGCATGTCAGCTTCATGCTGATACCAGGTTTCCGTAAACATGATTATGTCAAAAGAAACACTGCACCGATCTAAATATGATATGATACTGGGCGTCTTCAGATAAGATAAAAAAAAAACTATGTCCGGTGACCATTTTTAAGTTTGATAAAAAAAAATATATTTTGCTGGCTTTATCCCCAGAAAAATAAAACCAAACCTTGTTTTCGAAAAAAAAAAATTGTCTTTCCGAAACAAATATGTAAGCACCCTCTCAATTACGTGTACGCTTTGCGTATCGCGCGATGCTGACATTTCGGGCGGTTTCCCACAAAAAACTGTTCTGGCTACGGGTCTAGAAATATTCACTGAAAAATTGGGCATAAGAAGGATTGACAATAAGTATTAATTACCAAGTATTAGGGTAGTTCATTTAAGAAAAAATCGCAAACACGGCACAATGCGCAATAACGCTCTGGATTAAAGAATAGTTTTCTCCGTATCTTTAAAAGCTCAGGTATTCAAACTTTGCCAGTGTGTTGCCCTTATATATTTAAGTTTTGCGTGAAATATTGTTGTCCTGGTTAAGGTGTATCCACACGACGGACCGGGCCGCGGACCGATTGATCACGTGATGCGCGGCCCGCGGGCCGCCCGGCTGCAATGAGCATCCACACGGCGGACCAAAAGAGCATACGACAGAGCGAACGGGCCGGTCTAACCCTCGACCTCACAGCTCGGCCAAACGCACGCAGCGAGCTGCTTTGAGGCTATTTGTAAGGAGCCAAGATGGAGGTTGAACGAAAGGGACGTTTGGCCGCGGTGGCCCTGGCGTTGACTCTTGAGAACGAGAAGGACTTAAGTGAAGCGAAAAAGGCGCGGGGACATCTTTAGATGGTTATTTGAGTAGTCGTCGTGAATATGGTCCCACAGAGCGGGGAATTGCTCCACGAGCGCGATGAAGTAAAAAGTTCCATCGTCGCACAACGAAAGGTTCGTCTTCTTCGTCTTCAACAGTTGGCGCCAAAAGAAAACGACTTTGGATTTGGATTCCAATCCAAACAACAAAGTCAGCTTGTTGCCAGACTTAGCACTTCAATTATACTAAAAACGCTTCGGTCCGCTGCCAAGGTCCGGGCGAAAAAAGCGCTTGGCATTTCTCACAAGCGCGGGCCGCGGACCGCCGGCGGACCTCGAAAAGCGGTGACGTAAGATCACGTGATGCGCGGCCCGCGGACCAAAACAGCATTTTGGTCCGTCGTGTGGATACACCTCTAGTGGGAGAAATTTACAAGATTTTCTGATTTAACTGAAAATGCATTATTTTAAATATCATTTTTAAAAAAATCTTTAATACAGTATTCTTTTCTAAACTCTCTGAAACTGACGTTTATAATATGTTCTAACAGTCTGCAAAAACATAATGCAATGTTTGTGTTGCTTTAGTGTAATAAAGGAGGACGACGACGACGACGCACCTAAACGGATGCTTGATTCCTCACCTCTGCAAGTAAATCAGTTTTTTACTATTATTTTGGTAATTTAAACTACAACCCCCCTGGGAGCGTTCGCAAAACCTCTTGGGCAGTCACCCTGAACGAAGCCCGTACTCCGAGCGACGCAACCATGAGCGAATCCACCCCCGGCTCTGAGAGCTTCGATGACAACGATATAGATGACGCAGAAAAAGAGGGTTCCGGCTGGACCCTCAACTGTATGAAGCGACGCCACCTCTCCGGGGGCTCTGCTTCAAGTCAAGCCACCATCATTGATGCCCATCGCGAGAACCGGACGGTCATCGTCAAACCCCAAGACCCGACAAAGCTCATCGCGAAGCTTAACCCTCTAACCCTATCTCAACAGCTAGATTCCATCACACCCCATGGAGTGATTCAAATTCGACCGAACTACAGACTGAACCTCCTTGCAATTGACATGCGGGACAACAGCTCCATGCAAACGATCCTTACTTTAACAATTCTATTAGGGATCAAAGTCCAGACCTACGAAGCTCACCGACGATCTTCGGCCGTAGGAGTCATTCGTGACGTAGACAAGGGCATCACAGAAAGCGACCTCAAAAAGGCTATAAGCGCAACTACGCCAGTCATCCTAGTCAAAAGGCTAGGCGCTTCAGAAACGGTGAAACTTGTCTTTGCAACCGAGACCATGCCAGAACACGTCGTTGCGGGGCATATACGCTTCAGAGTACTGCAGTACACCGACAAACCACGACAGTGCGACAAATGTCGGCGGTTCGGGCACATTCAGACCGCATGTCCCCATGTGCAACGTTGCAGCCGCTGTGGCGGCACTCACGACCGCATCGACTGCCAAGCCGACCAACCTAGGTGCGTCAACTGCAAAAGAAAGCATGAGGCGACCTCTCGAAGCTGTCCCTTTTATAAAACGGAAGCAGCTGTATCGAGCTATCGTCAAACCCACAAGGTCAGCTACCCACTAGCGAAATCAGCTGTCCTCTCCGACATCAAGAACAAAACTGCTGGAACTCTGAATCCATCTTCCAGGAAGAGCTAAAACGAGAAAGTGGAGGATGCTATGATGCCGCCACTAGACGACGATCACTTTCCAGCTCTTCCACGCCAGTCAGCTGCGTCCACATCCGCATCAACTAGCGTTGGACCCGAAATATCACCGCGGCAACGCCAGGACAACTTCGCAAGAGTGATAAAAACTTCTGCTCAAAGGGCTAGCGACACAACGTACCGATGTCGTACCCAAGGCTCCGACAATAATACTGAACCTCAAGGACTAGGATCCGCGGTGTACACCCTTGCGATGCTACTTCGTACCTTTCTGGCCACACTGGAGCACCCGCTCGCACGAGCAGGCATTACCCTAATTGACTTCACATTACCTCTCGTCCACTCTTGGATCAAGTAGACTCATGCAACTGCCAGAGCCTTAACAGATATTAATACCAACACCGTGCTTGATACCCGAACGATCCCCAAAAAACGATCACAAACCCCAAAACGTTTTAAAAAACTTCCATCTATCATCCAATGGAATACCAATTCGTTCCACCGTCGCCTGCCAGAGCTTCGTCGCAGACTCATCGAACTTAAAACAGACGTACTTGCTCTGCAGGAGACATACACCCAGAAGGGTTCCCAGCGAATCTCCCCTTACGTGGAGTACCACAGCGTCACTGCTCACCCCGATGGAAAATCAAGGGCTTCCCTTTTAGTCAAACGAAACTACCTGCATGGAGAAATAGATCTGTCTGACCTGAACACCACGGTTGCCGAACATGTCGCCGTCAAATTACAGATTGCTGATCAAACAGTCGTAATTATATCATCCTACATCCGACCAGCCCAATCGTGGGACCCAGACCTGCTGAGAGTAATAAGAGACCGATGCCCAGGGCCTATAGTCTGGTGCGGAGATTTTAATGCCAATCATTACGCCTGGGGAAGTGACACAACGACGGAACGAGGAACCGCACTGCTTGAAGTCACCAGAGACCTTGGACTACGTTTTCTCAACTCCGGAGCTCCAACATTCGTTCGCGCGCATCTACAAAAGGCGAGTGTACTTGACCTCACTTTTGTATCAAAAGAAATAAGCTTCCTATGGGACATCGAACCAGACACCTGGGGGAGCGACCACCTACCAATCCGACTCACCCCACGTTATGGCACCCAACCAAAAACCAGGGTTCACATTACCAACTGGTACAGGTACAGAGAAGTATTCTCAAATCTGATGAAAAGCACAAAGGCCCCTTGCTTAGAAGAAGCTATACTAACGCCCTTAAATATAGCTACAACAAAAATCACCCTCCGGATAAGCAAGCCCGTACCCGATCTTACGTATCTTCAAATACGCGCCAATGCCAGACAAGCACAGCGAATCGCCCGACGCACACACCAAGATGAAGATTGGATAAAATATCGACGCATCGACGCAGCACTTCGTCGATATACCATAAGGCTGGGGAGACTACAATGGGACCAACGCAGTGAAAGTCTATCGACAGATACTGGGTCAGGGCGGCCTTGGACCACTGTGCAATGCCTCTTAGAACCAGTGACTCCCCAATGCCCCTATGCAGCAATTGCAATGGGAAATCAAA
Organism: Ixodes scapularis; assembly: GCF_016920785.2. Taxonomy (NCBI): domain Eukaryota; kingdom Metazoa; phylum Arthropoda; class Arachnida; order Ixodida; family Ixodidae; genus Ixodes; species Ixodes scapularis. The sequence continues at coordinate 89,333,096 of NW_024609846.1, read as the reverse complement.
CATCGCTCCAAGAACTGGCTGAACATTTTGCAGACGAGTTCTCACGCCCCATAAGCCCTCCCCAAGGAAATCCGCCTTCCAAAGGCCCCCCCTTCCAACCTATTCAACAATCAACATAGACGATGACTTTACCTTGTCCGAGCTCCGATATGCCCTCTCCCGATGCCCTCGACGTGGAGCTCCGGGTCCTGACCGCATCACAAACCAGGCTCTAAAAAACCTAGACGAGTCATTCCTACCCGGACTGCAACAACTTATAAACAATATTTGGCAATCTGGGGATGTCCCTGACACCTGGCGACACTCAGTAATAGTACCAATAAAAAAAACTAACAAGCCTGCAGCTGACATATCTTCGTACCGTCCGATTTCTTTGACTTCGTGCTTATGCAAACTGACTGAGCGCCTGATCTACCGCCGTTTAAATTGGCGATTCGAACGAGGGCAAGCCTTTCCTTCTCAGCTGTCAGGATTCCGAGGAAGCCGGTCAACAACAGATGCTATCGGCGACATCGTTTCGTCGTTAAAGCAAGGAAAGGCAGAAGGAAAGGTCATCCACACCGTTTTTCTCGACATCCATCGAGCATTAGATGCTCTGCCACACTCTGTAATCCTAGAACGACTACAGAACACAGGAATAGAAGGGTGCGCCCTTCGCTTCATTACTTCTTTTCTTTACAACAGAACATTCGGTGTCCGACTGGCTGGCCACCTGAGCACGATACGAAGCAGCACCCAGGGGGTACCACAGGGCAGTGTTTTGAGTCCTCTGCTTTTTAACATCGTAATGGCTGGACTACCGACTGCTCTTCCTGGGGGTGGCCCTTATCCCATACACTGTGCCATATACGCCGATGACGTCGCGCTATGGTGCGCTGGGCCTACCAGACTGTCCACTACCGTCCGCGCAGTGCTACAACGAGCTCTATAGATCGCACGGCCTCTTTCCTCCACCATGCCGGTCTGACACTCTCTACATCTAAGACATAAGTTCTCACCTATCGCCCTAAAGGCAGAATGAAAGGAAAATACTCTGCACTTAAAATTGGAGGCAATGCCATTCGACGTGAACCACAAGTTCGATACTTAGGCGTAATCATTGACGACCGCGTCACTTGGCGCCCCGCGGTAAAAGGTATCCTCAATAAGTCCCATAAGCTCCTCGGCGCTCTCCATCGAATATCTGGAAAAAACTGAGGCGCCAGACAGATGACAATGACGACACTCTACCGAGGACTAATAATAAGTCGTATCCCGTATGGAAATCCTATATCTGGTCCATATCTGGCCATATCAAACATTATATGATTATATACGGCCTATATACAGCCTTATCTGGCATATATACAGACTTATCTGGCGTATATACAGCCTGATATGGCGTATATACAGACTTATCTGGCGTATATACAGACTTATCTGGCATATATACAGCCTGATATGGTGTATATACAGATTTATCTGGCTTATATACAGACTTATCTGGCGGCCGGTTTTCAATATATTAAAAAGCTAAAAAAGTAAAAAAAAAAGATTTTATTATCAAGCTTGAATGACTCATTGTTCGCGAGCTAAATATTAGCACAAATAATCCCAAACTTCAGCTTTGACAAGCTTAAGTTTGAGATTATTTGTGCAGTTTTCACGAGGATTTCAATGTAGCTTAATTATTTCAAAGTGCTAACATTACGCCCGAATAGACAATTTGCTATATCCCCCAAGCGCCTCGGCCCGTACTCGAGGAATCGTGGGGACAGTGTTTCTTCAGCTGCCTAGTGGTCGAAAATTTCGATCAATTTTATGGTTACACAGATTTGAGTGTAATTCGGAGTCACCCTGAACACGTGCCGTACAGAACCCAAATACCTAGCATACCACTTTTAAAATGTCCCGCCAATGTCAGTACTGTGCATTTCGTTCAACCTTCAACCTGGATGAGCTGCAGATATATCTCTTACATTATTATCATTCTCGTACAGCTTCAAAGACGGTGATAATAAGTTAGAAACGCTAAAATGTCATAAACAGCTCCGCTGAATCCGAGCTAAATCCCGGTTTTGGGGGTTGTGATTTCTCGACTTTTAAGTAATTCCTGCTAAAACAACAATCACGAGAATGATAATATGGTAAGAGATGTCGGCTGCTCAGCTTGGTTGAAGGTTGGACGGAATGCACAGTATCATAAACGCTGCCATTGACGAGAAAATTTAAAAGTGATATGACAGGTAGTTGAGCCCTATGGGACGCTTCTTCAGGGTGACTACGAATTACACTCGAAACTGTGTAACCGTAGAATTGGTCGAAACTAGCCATCGTTAGGAAGCTGAAGAATCACCGTTTTCATAACTACTCGAGTGTGGGCCGGGGCACTTGGGAGAATTGTAGACAATAAAAAGATACAAGGTGCTGATGTCCTTTTGTCCTTCAAAAGGACAGAACGGCTTGTGTCCTTTTGAAATGCCTGGCCAGATCTGGAATTTCCATACCTGGCCAGGGGTATCAGGCTATATCTGCATTATGAGGCTATATCTGGCAGATATTACATATCAGGTTATATGTGGCCAATTTTTGATATGGCCATATCTGAAATCTTCAGATCTGGCCAGATATAAAATTTTTGTAAGGGATGCTCTACGCCTTGCCATTCTTAAATATAAATCGTACGCAATGGAGTATTTAGGAACCTTTCACAGGAAGGCCCTCCGTTTCTGCCTTGGGCTATCTAAATCCGCACAGAACATTCCAACTTTGACCGAGGTGGGAGATTCTCCACTGCAGCTCCACGCACAGGAGAAAGCATTAAGATATGTCAGCCGTCTCTCAGATGCTCCATCCTCGGACCCACTTCTTCAACGCCTCATAACACGACACCACTCTCAGGTTGGAAAGGCTGTAAAAACATTCCGCGATACTATCGGCTACCCAACGGATGTATGCCCGATACCTCCCCCTTATCGGGACGACTGTCAACTCCACGTCTCAACAGAGATAGCCGACCTCCCCCGACGCAAGCACGTTTCTGAAGTGGTAGCGCGGAGCATCGCCGTTGAGACAATAGAAAATACCTACTCCGGCATGACCCACATTTATACCGATGGAAGCATAAAAGACAGCTCGTGCACTGCAGCCTATGTCTCGCCTGAAGATGGACACCACGGTAAAGGACGAATTGATATCTGCGTTGATTCCACCACTGCAGAGCTTGCTGCCATTTGGTTAGCAATTACCCAAACTCTACGACACACCAACCTATCCAACATCGCCATCTTCTCGGACTCTCGAGGCGCCTTACAGCAACTAACACGCCTGGAAAAAGCGTGCCCACTAGCCAGATCCATCGCAAATTTGACCAGGCGCGCTGCAAAACAGGAAACAACCATCTGGTTTCAATGGATCCCATCACATGTAGGTATACCCGGAAATGAAAGAGCAGATTCGCTGGCAGCAGAGGCCCACTCAGACCAAAGATCCCACTATTTTTGTCCACCCGTACAACGCAGCAAAATCTCTTATAACAACGGCCATAGAAAGCATGCACCCGTATATTGAAACCAATTCAACACCCATTCCAGCATTGATTCCGCGAAAAAAGTTCTCCAGGCCTCAACAATCACTCCTACACAGGTTGCGAGCCGACTGCGCTTCAACCAACAAGAGACTTCACCTCGTCAAGCGCATTAAGTCTCCCAACTGCACCACATGCAACATCATCGAAGACAGAAACCACATTATTTGGGTGTGTCAGTCGCTAGAAACAGAGCGAACCACACTAACGCAAACACTGAAGGCTCTCCATGTTTCGCCGGGGGATTCCAACGCTCTCCTCTTCCCATCAGGATCCCGGACGAAAAGAACAAATATACTGAAAGCCCTCATTGACTTTTTAGAAACGACAAACCTGTCAAAAGACTGTGAACTAGCATACAACATGCCTTCATCCTATGGCCGCCGATGGGTCGAAGCGGCGGGTGCTTCGTTCCGTCGCCCTAGTCGTGGCGGGGGCGCTCGCGCCCCGGCGCTTCGGCTTCTTGAAGTCAGCGCCCAGCAGGGGAGCGCGTGCTCCGGCTGCGTTTGGGGCGGCGGTGGGATGCGACCTGTCCTTCCATCGCATCGGCGGCTATACCCTTCATTTCTGTAAATACGCCCATCCCCATTATCACCTCCTACCCTACCCTCTTTTTCTCCCGATCCCCGCAAGACGACGAACCAGACCCCTCCATGGGTGACTAACAATGCGTCTTGCATCCCTCTTTCTATTTTATTTATTCTTTAAATTTTATAATAAAAGCAATATTTACACATACATAGTGTTATAAAGCGAGAAATATGGGCAAATTGATGCCAACGGGGTTGCCATAAATGGTGCGTGCATATACCCGTTCTTCGCAATTTTATTGTTATTAAAAAGCGTAAAAATGAGACGGGGTGGCCAAGAAAAGACCAATTGACAGCACAGAGGTGTACGGTAGTTTTGAAGGGAAAATTCCTAATACATTTTCGTACAACCGACCTAAAAGTGCCCATGGGCCGGAGCGATCGAGGTGCGCCACCCTGTAACACGCTTCGCGGTGCCTGTTTCAACAGCCGGCGTGGAGCGTCTCCGTCTACGCGACGTAAAGGAAGCAACCGGATCGACTTCACAAACAGATCAGCGTACAACCTTGGCGGCAACATTATGTAGGAGGTAGGGCGCGGCAGAACCTGAACCTGCGCCGCCTGTCAGCGCCAATAGGTCCGCCGCCGTGGAGGGCCGCACAACGCGCAGAAAATAAAAGAACATTGAAAAAAATTGCGTTGATTGAGATTGTCTGTAAATTAATTTATAAGACAATGGTTTGGAAAATCGTGAAATCCAATTTGGGTATGCTCATGTGACGTAGGTAAGTGATAGTACGGCAAGCCACTTTAAGAACAAGTACCAACTACACGAACTGCAGAGCCACAAGTATACGTCAGCGAGGTGTATTTTTTCCGCAACTTGACATGGCAAGAGTGCCCGTGATTGAGTCGGGGGTCGTGTCAAGCACCAGGCAACGTTGTACAGCCTCTGACGGCCCACCAAATCGCTGATCGAGTCGGCGTCAGAGATGGCTGCCCCACTGAACACTAAACTGCCGAACGCGAAACTACACTACTTCCCTAAAGCTGACGTCAAAGCGTTCAAGGACATGAAAGCAAAGGACTTAGACTCTGTTTCCGTTATGCGTGGAATTCAGTCCTGTCACTCGTGGCAGCGTACGCGGTCCGACACTTCGCAGCCGCGGCTGTTTTAGCAAGAACAGTATACACGGATAAAAGATATATATCTTTAGAAGTAGTGTCCTATGGCTTCGAAAAGCATATCGAGGTCGCGAGCTTGCGGCGCCACTGAAAAGAAACGAACAGTGATCGCTACAAGCAAAACGGGAAAAAAACTGTTCCTCCTCGGAGTGCCAAGAGAGGGCCGTGAGCGACTCAAGTCAGCGTCCGGCAGAAAGAATTTACGCGACAAGCTCCCAATGTGCGCACAAGATCTTGACTAATCAAACTAGTTTCAATTGTTCCACTTTAAACATGTGTTATTTCTTATCACTATTTAAATTTGGTCGTCAGCAGCCAAGCCTCCCCACGAAGGGTAGGCTGCGACATTCACTGATCCGAGAAATCTGTATTTAAATTGTTGACTTGTGCTTGAAACTCACCTGTAATCGTTTGCATGAATTATTATTTTTCACGAACTCCTGTCACAATGCTTTCTCTTCACAGACTTTCTACATCTTCCAACCCTTTGCTTGCCCTTGTTTGAAATCGGCAACTTCCTATCTTTCTCTACTCCCATTTCGGGAATTTTGTATATTTAGAAACCTGTAAAATTAAAAAAGCAAAATATTGCAGGCCATTTCTGAAGGGCCTGTTAGGACAGATTATGAGCCTCGATCTGTGAAAAGAAGAAAAAAAATTGCGATGGCCTTCATTTTAAACTTATTTTCGAATTATTGCAAAATCGTTAACCTTTCTACATTTCAGAAAATTTATGCGAATATAAAACAGACGAGTTTAAACCATTCTAAAAAAATTGAATTTCCAGTCTCTTTAAGATCCGGATTCATAAAGCTCTGAATTGATCCGTAATCGACAATGCACGCTTGCCTCCTCTCATTTTATGTAGAGTCTCTGCACAAAAAAAAAATTAAACCTAAGACGACAACAGTTTTTCTTTTATAAATATCCAAAAAGTGGTTTCACGCAAGTCTAAAAAACGAGCGCGTATACCGACAGCGACTATGTGATTGTTTTTCCTCAAAAGAAATTTTATTTTCCGCAAAAAAACAGTTTGAATATGTTTTTGCAGTTCCACAAGTGAAATATATCTTTAGGTAAAAATAAAAAATGTCATCCGGACATGGTCGTTCGATCCTATCTGAAAACACCCAATACAAACAATCTCAGGCAATCGGATTTTTTTTAAAAGTATCTTTTATTTTCTACAATTGTGCGGCCCTCCACAGCGGCGGATCTATTGGCGCTCACAGGCGGCGCAGTTTCAGGTCCTGCCGTGCCCTACTTCCTATCTCATGTTACCGCCAAGGTTGTAGGCTGATCTGTTTCCAAAGTCGCTCCGGTTGCTTCTTTTATGTCGCGTATACGGCAACGCTATACGCCGGCTGTTAAAACAGGCACCACGAAGCATGTTACAGCGGGTGCACATCGATCGCTTCGGCCCATGGGCATTTTTGTGTCGGTTGAACGACAATGTATTATAAATTTTCTCTTCAAAACTACCGTCCACCTCTGTGGTGTCTATGTGTCTTTTCCTGACCACTCCGTAGCATTTTTACGCTTTTTTAATAATAATGCCATTGTGAACAATGTGTATGTGCACGCCAGGCACGTAGCCAGGGTTTTGTTTCGGGGGAGGGGCGGGGGGGGGGGGGGGGTGGACCGGGCCCGCTACGTGCTTGGTGCACCCCATTTATGGCAACCGCGTTAGCGTCAATGTGGCCATATATCTCGCGCTTTATAACTTGGAAGCCACACAAATATTGCATTATGTTTTTGCAGGCTCTTCTAGTACATATTATGAACGTTAATTTCAGAGAGTTTAAAAAATATTAAAGATGGTCTTTTTTTAAACGATTTTCAAAATACTGAATTTTTATGGAAATACCTGTGTGTGAGCAATTCTTGTAAATTTCTCCCGCTAACCAGGACAACAATATTTCACGCAAAGGTGAACTATGGTGTATAGTGCAACATACTGGCAACGTTTGAAGACCTTAGCTTCAATAGATACAAAGAAAAATATTCCTTAATCTAGAGCGTTATTGCGCAATTTGCCGTCTGCGATTTCTTTTTTTGTTTTTTTCGTCAAGTTGACTACCCTAGTCCTCGGTGATTAATACAGGGTGTCAGAAAACAAAATTTACACGGTCTTTTTTTACCGCAAAAATAAACTAGCCTCGCCGAACGCTCAATCTCCGCCCAAATATAGAGCTAGAGGTCAACACCAGATGCCAAAGTTTCAGCCCGATCCGATAACTTAATCAAAAGTTATAAGTGATTTTCTAAAAATTTCAATAGGAAAATGGATCACATTTTTACCCGTTTTCGGTTTCTGGCGCCATATAGCCTCATGTGTTCAAAAACTCCATCGGCCGCCATTTTCCCATTAAAATTTTCAGAAAATCACTTATAACTTTTGATTAAGTTATCGGATCGGGCTGAAACTTTGGCATCTGGTTGTGACCTTTAGCTATATCTTTGGGCGGAGAATGAGCGTTCGGCGATGCCTAGTTTATTTTTGCGGTAAAAAAGACCGTGTAAATTTTCTTCTGTGACACCCTGTACTTTTTGACAATCCTTCCTTTTGTCAGTGCATATTTCTAGACCCGTAATCAGAACAGTTTTTGGGGGCAGCCGTCCGAAATGTCAAAATCGCACGATACGCAAAGCGCGAACATGACTGAGAGGATGCTTAAAATTTTTTTGCAGAAAGACATTTTTTTTTTAATCAATGATTGGTTTTATTTGTCTGGGTATAAAGCCAGAAAAATTAATTTTTTTTTCATCAAAATTAAAAATGGTCACCGGACATGGTTGTTCGATCATATCTGAAAACGCCCTACTGTCATGTTTATTTGTTACGGAACGGGCATTTAGGTAATCGTGGTAGATTAGAGTTATCTTTCGATGACAAGGAGTGACCAAGGTCCACAGGCTAAATTAGCTCCCAGTATCCCATTGCAAAAAGAAACACAAAGATACCGAGTAGATAAGTTAACAAATCTTCTCAATGTCACCATCATTTTTGATTGGACGAGTGGGAAACCATCGGCTTGACGACCAAATATTTTTCCATTTCTCACCCAGACATGTTTTCAGGTCGACTGCCGCCGCTTCTTAGCAATCGTTTTGCTAAGAATACGTTTTAATGACGGACAAAGATGCTCGTTCCCAAATAGCCGCATATTTATGTCGATGCCTACATCCGAGTTTTGTAAGGCGCTTCTTTTTTGCTTTTTGAAGAATAGCGTCGCGCTTGCTGCGCTCTAGAAGCTGTAGGATTATGTTTGTTGTCTCAGTGTCCCACGTCGGTACACGATGACAGATGTCAATATCCGCTCGAGTAATTGGTTTGCCAATTGGTTCTTCCAGTTTTCGAACCACATCTCAAAGTACTTCGGCATCATGCTTAAGGATTCTTTTGATTCCCAGATTGGTGGTCCTCGAGTACTGCTCAGTGTCCGCATAAGTCAATCCTGGCAGTTTCTCAAGCACGTTTCTAGGTCATCGCACGTTTGCGAGAGATTTCTGTTCTCTTTCTCTAACAGAGCGTTTTTTTTTTTAAAGTAGTGTCTCAAACTTTGTCATCATGTCCTCAAACTCGCGGTTCGTAAAATCCATACTATCCTTTGCCTCTTCAACATTATTCCGCAAGTCACGTCTGTCACTTCTAATATGTCATTCCAGTGTCTGCCTAAAAGCGTTCCATTCCTGGCGAAGTTCATCTTTAAGTTCATTCAGTATTTTGTAGATGTCCTTCGTCATCAACCGGTCGAACGGTCATTTGGGAAGCGACGCGGCGCCGTTATGTTGGTACTGGAGAGCAGACACCGGCAGCCTGACCGAAGCTGCTTGCTTCCTTCTGCTCAGCGTCCACCCTGCTCCAGAACATGAACCAGAGCGTGGACCCCTGCGAGAACTTCTACGACTTCGCGTGCGGCGGCTGGGTGCACCGGCACCCGATTCCGGAGGACAGGCCTTTGGTGTCCCAGTTCTCCCTTATCTGGGACCAGCTGAAAGCCCAGCTGCGCTCGCTGGTCGAGAAGCCGCCACAGGACTGGGAACCAGGCTTCATCCACAAGATGAAGCACATGTACCGGTCCTGCCTCAACACCAGCCTCATCGACTCGTACGCCGAGGAGCCTCTGCAGAGGGTCCTCAGGTCGCTCGGAGGCTGGCCCGTGGTCGAGGGACCCGGATGGAACGCGTCCAAGTTCCACTGGCTGGACGCGCTCATACAGTTTCGGCACTTTGGCTACAGCCACGACATCCTGCTCGACCTGTTTGTCATCCCGGATTTCCGGAACAACACGCGATACATCATCTTCGTAAGCAAACGACGTTTCAGGGAACAGTTTTGAAAAGCGATTGCTTTATACGGGAAACCTGCAGGGACCTTGCTTGCTCGTGGCGGTGGTGCTTTTGGTCACGGTGTAGTAAGGCCATAGAAGAAAGTAAGGGGGGGGGGGGGGGGGGGGGAGATTCACTCAAGGGAGGAATCCCGGAGATTTCTCCTCAGCGCGCGCATCCCGCCACAAAAACGTCAGGCTATTGCCCACCGCAAAAGCCTCACGTTTTTGTGGTGGGCAATAGCCTGACGTTTTTGTGGCGGGATGCGCGCAAAAGCCTCACGTTTTTGTCGCGTGATGCGCGCGCCAAGGAGAAATACACCGGATTTCTCCCTCGTGCCCAGGGTGTAAGATAGACAGGTGGGTAAAGGGCCCATAGAAGCCTACCGTAGCGCCGTGACCGGATTGCGTACTCGTCTGCTTGCGGGTACCCCCGATTTCCGACAGATGGCGCTGGGGCGAGAAAGAAATCACAACATAGATTTAATAAAGTCATTGGGTTTTAGAGACAGCGAAGGGAGAGTGGATTTCGAGACTGTAGAGATTACCAAGCAAAGATTAAGTGAATGGTGGCAGAAATCGAGAGAAAACTAGGTATTTTCTTATTCACTGATGGCAAGGGGGTTTCATAGCCTCATTTTCTTTGCACTGCGGAGTGAATATAGATTTCACATTTAAATATTTTAAGCTTAAATGGTAAAACAAAATTTCTAGGTGGCGTAAGCTACCGCCCGATCCAAAGGGCTCAGCCGTATTCATCCATCCATCCATCCATCCATCCATCCTAAAGTTCCTGTATAGACGCTTTACATACGTGCCATAATACAGCCGCCATTGCTGACCTTCTCTTGTTTTACCGAGATACCGAGCCACTGAAATTGGTGTGGACGAGCCTCCACGAAGACCAATGCTGGGGAGAAAGACAGGAAAAAAATCTAGGATGGCAATGTTCTAGCCTGCTATGGTAATAATGAAGTGAAGTAAACGTAATAAGGGGAAACAAAAACTGAAGGTCAGTTATGGCGGCGCCCATCCACAGCTGCTGCAAAGCGTCTATAGGCTCCCTACGGGAGCCAGAGTTGCGCGTCTGTTTTCCACGTGCCGCCGCGCCGCTGTTCGCCGAAATTCGATCACGTGAGGAGCCGGATCAAGTGCTGTGCAGGAAAGTATACTCTGTTTCACCTTATGATGTAGCGCAGGAAAGGCTACAAGCGCGAGCTCCTTGTTCTAGGGCACATCTCGGTGGCATAAGCTCTCGTGCGTTAACAGCAGCTCCCAACGCTATGAGCTTGCGCTTCTAGCCTTTTTTGCGGTACAACATAAGGTGAAACAAAGTATAGACTTTGCACCCGCCCCGCCGTACTACCTCTGCTTTTGAGCGCGACCCGCGCCTCGAACGCGCGGCGCCGCTATTCGCCGAATCCCGTCACGTGAGGAGCAGGATCAACATGCTGTGCAGGAAAGACGGGGCTACAGAGACGAACGCGCAATACAGGAACTCTAGGCTCTCCTAGAGTTCCGGTATTTTTAGTTAAATATTTGATGCAGCGCGAGGAATATTATATCCTTCTGGCCGTTCAACTCACCTGCACTAGCCGCATTAGTGTGCCTTTCACGGATATCTTAAAATAAATATGTTCGAATTCAAATCAAACACCCCATATATTGCGAACAGACTCGCGAAATATTTATTGAAGAATACCACCGCTGATATGTAAATGGTATCAGTGTTGCGAGTTGCGTGAAGCGCGTTAAGCAGTGTGTAGTAAGCGTAAGTATCCAAAACCTACGTTGAATACGTGTAATCCTGTTTGGTTGAATGCCTCTGTCAATGGTTCTGTTGTCTTCGTCATACCATCGGAGTCTGCATGATAGGTAACTAGGAGCCCAAGGGCGACTTTCGAGGGCCCTAATCTTCACAGCGGGATCGAGAGACCGGGACATCGCCATCTGCTGCGATTGGTCAGCAGCCGCCGCCTTCTGCGATTGGCCAATCGCAGAAGGCGGCGATATCCGGTCGCTTTGTTTCTCTCTTTTTTTTCAACAGATGAAAAAAAGATAATGACGAAGGTAATGGAAACCTTGATTGAAAAATTTGAAATTCGGTTTGCTCAGGAACATTGATAGAATGCCGTCTGAGACCTGCTTCTCAGATATGCGTTTGAGCGTGACCGACTGGGCTTGGACTCGCTCGTATACGCTTATGACGAGAGGACACATCGCATAGCCCTGACACCCTACCTTCCGTTCAACGTATATTTTTCGCGTCATTCTTTCACTGTGTGCTGAAATGATTCTAACAACGTTATAAGCGACAATTTCCCAGAGAGAATGCGTATATTCGTCCCGCAAAAGCTTCATTCTAGTTCTACGCGGATCGGAATTCTTCCGGAGCTACCTGGGGCTGAGCGACGGTGCCAATTCGCCAGGGTGCTTTGCCGTCCCAAGGTGTTACATTTAGTTGCACCACGGCTGATCCTAATCAAAAACCATTGTGTGAACCAGTTCTAAATTGCGAGGAGTGCCAGGAGGGTAGTGGCATGTTTTAGGGGCATGGCGGTTTTTTCGACTTTTAGTTCTGTCGGCTTCCTCCGTTGATCGCATGTATTGGTTGTCCGCGACTTCTGCGGGGGGAAAATATACGCACGGGACTCATCTAAAGAGTGCAAGATAAAAAGGGAACAGAAAGTTAAAGTGAGTTCCTCTTCTTGCAGCTGGACCAAGCGTCCCTGGGACTCCCTGACCGCACCTACTTCCTCAAGGGGCTGAACGACAGCGTCGTGGCCGCGTACATGAAGCTCATGACGGAGGCCGCTCACCTGCTGGGAGCCGACAAGAAGGCGGCACAGACCGAGCTCTGGGACGCGCTCCAGTTCGAGATCGCGCTGGCGAATGTGAGCAATGCTGCGTCCATGCGAAACCACCTAGAAAACAAAAAATTGAGCCCTTCCCCCTCATACGGCGTCACTAGCAGGTCCACGCAAGGCCGTTTAGTACGCTTCAGCGTCACCACCAGCGGGTCCTGCAACGTCTGACAACGAGCGCGACGCTATATGACGGGGCGACGCCAATACGCGCGGGTTAGCCACTTTGCGGGGACTCTTGTTTAGCTCCGCAGCGTGTTGCCGCCTGGCGCGGGAATCACTACCGGTGACGTCATGTGCAGGCCTTGTGTTTTCTAGGCGGCATTGGTCCGTGCCCGTCAGTGTGTAGACCATTGCCGTGTGACGGTTCCCACGTTGAAGTATGACGTAGTTGGGCTGGGCGACAGTGAATAAAAAATTCAGTAACATTGGTGGCCGCCATTTCTTGGCCGCGAATTGTGTGTTTGAAGCCGAGTCTTCGCCAAACGCTCACACAGCCCTTGTGTCCGATACACGCTAAGAGTACGTGCCCAAGCAAGCAATCACGGACTCAAATAACTGGTGCGGCAACTTATAAACGGCGCGCACTTTTGAAAAGTGTCTAACAGAGGATCTCTAAGACCCTTTTCAAAAGTGCGCGCCGTTTACAAGTGCTTCTTTTAAAATGCTCGTAACATTTAGGCATAACTATAAGAAATAAAGTATAGCCGGGGAAAGAATAGTAGCGGCACGGATCCTTTAAATTCTGGCGCCATCCAATTGGCAAATGAAATAATTTGCTACTTTTCACCAACCCAGCTAGATCGATATTTAACATGGTGGCCGTCAGAACCAAGAAAAATAAACAAGGTTGATCGCGTTGACACAGACCAGAGTGAATGTGCGACAGGCTTTTCAGGGAAGAGTAAAAGGGCGTCTGAACGGCACCGCCTAGAGAAGATTCGCTCGCATATCGGACAGACACCGTGAGGAATGCAGCTTGACAGGAGAGGCCTGGCCTCGTGCCATTGAGTCCCTTTTAGGTGCTATATGCCACCGACCCTGGGTAACTCGGTAACTCAGTCGGCAAGGCACCTGGCTCGCAATCTCCAGGTGGGGAGTACGGATCCTGCCAGAATAATTTTAAGCAGTTTCCTATGGGTGTAACGCTTTTCGGAGTCGGTTTTTTGTTACAGCTGGCTGTTACACTTAGACGTTACATAACTCCATGAAAATCGCTTGATAAAAAAACATTCTACGTTAAACCAATGATATGCGTATGATGAGTGGCAAAAACCGTTGATTCGTTTTGATGCATTGAGAGGGTATGGCAGTTGAAGCAACACCTCGCAGATAACAAGGCCATATTACTGGATGCGTGACATCAGCCCGGGGCACCGACTGTATACGAGTGCTGCGTCAGTGTTCGGCTGGCACTAGTTTCCTGATTAATTGAACATGAATCACAAGCGAACGCTGACGCAGCACTCGTGTCCATTCCGTGCCCCTCACTGGCCTCTGATAGGTGACTACACAGATCCAGCTCTGTGGCCTCTTTACCTGGGAGGCGTTGGCTCGTTCTCCTCACTGGCTATAAGCCGACTAAAATGACGTTAGGGTATTGATGCCTAAAACACGCAAGTGGTATATTAGTTCCTGGCCTTATCTGTAGAAAGCTGCACGGAAAAGTGATGGATGCCTCTGCCTCTGTGCTCCGTTTCACTTGAAGTGTGAGCGAAGCAGAGTTTACAAGCGCGATCGAGCTACGGGCTTTCTATAGTCCCTGCTGACCATATGCGCTCCTGCAGTGCAAGCATCGTTTAGGGCAGCGTACTCATGATTGTAGCGTCGGCTTCGCTGGCACATAAAGTGAAGCAAACTATAGTCACCGACACCTTAAGAAACGTCCTAACTTATGTTCACACTATTTGCTTCGTGATTTGTTTTTCGACGTTCTTATTGGCAGGTGGCAAAAGTTCCTTGGCTCATGAGCAATAATGATACACTCGGAACTCGCAACGCCCTTCGTTTCTGTCAGTGACATATAGCGTGTCTGAAATAAGCAGGCTTGTTCTAAAATTTGTCGTGAAAGTCGGTGCGCTGCCTCTAGCAATCTAAACTTTTCGTCAAAGGTGTGTTTCACTGGTGGCTTTTACCTTGTAAAATTACAAAGGGTGGCTATCTTTCTGTCCAAATATTCGGCCAAAAGCTTGCCAGGGTCTATGGCGGACGCCGACAACCGAATCAAGTGACGGGGCGTGTTTTGAGTACGTATTGATAGATGGCGTCGAGAGCAGCGTCAGGAGGTGTAGCAGACAGGCAAAAGAGAGCAGACGACACGCAGACGAAATCCCTCGGCAGCGAGAACGCCGTCGCTATGCAACCGCGTTTTTTGTTTTTTTTTTGTACTTTAAGTTTTTTTTTTTTTATTGTTCGCATTTATTATTAAAGCAAAAGTGCATTTAAAAAATGTAGCGTTCTTTTTATTAGACCACGGTCGTTGCGAGCAGTCTTGATAAGGAGGTAGAGCTATCAATCAATACGTGCGCCAAACACGCCCCGCCACACGACTCGATCGTCTGCGTCGCCATCCGCCATTGACCCTGGCATGTTTTTTTGCCTTATCTGTTTATATAGAGGGAGATACGCTTTGTAATTTTACACAATAAAACCGACTAGTGAAATACACCTTTGAAGTAACCTATAGAATGGTACGTGCAGTTGTCGATTTTTACAGCCCATTTTAGATCGAGCCTGGTTATTTAGGGCACCATATAGTTTAATGACACTTTTCTTTTTGCAGTATTCGTTGCCACGCGAAGAGAGGCGCAACATGAGCAAGCTGTATAACAAGATGCCCCTGAACGGGGTTAAGAAGCTCGCACCACAGGTACGTGCAAGATATTTCTTAGATGAGTACTATTAGCGCTGAGATGTTTCGGTGGCGCCCTTTTATGTTTTCCATCCGTGACGCCACGACTGGGATTTGCCTCGCCGTGACGTCACCAGTTGTTATCCTGGCTACTTACCATAAGGTGCGACGACGAGCTTGGTGGTGTGTTTAAAAAGCACAGTGGAAGCTAGGAGCCGTCGCAATCCGAAACTAACACCGTCAAAGTTGACAATCCAACAATGCTTATATGCCCATTGTTTGGCCAATCGTGGAAAATTGACCGCAGCGACGCTTTTGGTCGCGCACATCGCTAATAGTATGCGCTGTTTCACCTTATGATGTACCGCATGCTACAAGCGCGAGCTCCTTGCCCTAGGGCACATTTCGGCAGCACAAGCTCTCGTACGTAAAGAGCAGCTCTCAACGCTATGAGCTCGCGCTTCTAGCCTTCTCTGCGGTACAACATAAGGTGAAACGGAGTGTTGGCAACATGAGCGATCGAAAGCGTCGTTGTGGTCGGCCCACCACAATTGGCCGAATGCTGACTCGGGGGTCAGCAAAGGATGTCTCATCGACAAAAATAAGAGGCATGTAAAAACTTCAATTTGGACGGTGTTGGCAGTGTTTCTTTGAGAGCGCTATGATTTCAGGCTTCCACCATGCCCATTACAAACACCACCGAACTTTTTGTTCTCGAGGTAATGACGTCACGAAAGGCAACCGAACGAGGGCGCCACCGAAACATCTCGCCCCTAATAGTCGGCAACGATCTTACTAAGAGCAAACTTTGACTAAGCGATCCGCGTATGCGTGACGCCTCCATAGCTGTAGACCACGGGAGGCAGTCACGCCAGTGCACGAGAAGGCTTGTGCCGTCGCGTGCTCGGCTCGCACAGACCTGCAGCGGGGCTGTCACGCGCGCACAAAGACTGCAGTTCCCACGGTGCGTGCCGGCAGCGATGGCGTATCGAAACTGGCTCGTTAGATCAACATCATAAAGTATAGTGAAAGCACGAAGCTTTGGAAACAGTCCTCTTAAAGGTGTATCCACACGACGGACCAAATTGCTCTTTTGGTCCGCGGGCCGCGCGTCACGTGATCTAACGTCACCGGTTTTCGAGGTCCGCCGGTGGTCCGCGGCCCGCGCTTCTGAGAAATGACAAGCGACTTTTCTCGCCCGGACCTTGGCGGCGGACCGCGGCGTTTTTAGTATAATTGAAGCCCTAAGTCTGGCAACAAGCTGACTTTTGTTGTTTGGATTGGAATCCAAATCCAAATTCGTTTTCTTTTGGCCCCAACTGTTGAAGACGAAGAAGACGAACCTTTTGTTGTGCGACGATGCAACTTTTCACTTCATCGCGCTCATAGAGCGATTCCCCACTCTGAGGGACAATAGTCACGACGAGTACTCAAGTAATCATCTAAAGATGTCCCCATGCCTTTTTAGGTTCAATTAAGTCCTCCTTGTCCTCAATAGTCAACGCCAGGGCCACCGCGGCAGAACGCTTCTTTCCTTCAATCTCCATCTTGGCTCCTTACAAATAGCCTCAAAGCAGCTGGCTGCATACATTTGGCGGAGCTGTGAGGTCGAAGGTTATACCGGCCCGTTCACCCTGTCGTCTGCTCTTTTGGTCCGCCGTGTGGATCCTCATTGCAGCCGGGCGGCCCGCGGGCCGCGCATCACGTGATCAATCGGTCCGAGGCCCGGTCCGTCGTGTGGATACACCTTAAAGGTGTATCCACACGACGGACCATATTGCTGCTTTGGTCCGCGGGCCGCGCATCACGTGATATTACGTCACCGGTTTTCGAGGTCCGCCGGCGGTCCGCGGCCCGCGCTTCTGAGAAATGCCAATCGACTTTTCTCGCCCGGACCTTGGTGGCGGACCGCGGCGTTTTTAGTATAATTAAAACGCTAAGTCTGGCAACAAGCTGACTTTTGTTGTTTGGATTAGAATCCAAATCCAAAGTCGTTTTCTTTTGGCGCCAACTGTTGAAGACGAAGAAGACGAACCTTTTGTTGTGCGATGATGCAACTTTTTACTTCATCGCGCTCATGGAGCGATTCCCCGCTCCGTGGGACAATAGTCGCGACGACTACTCAAATAAATATCTAAAGATGTCCCCATGCCTTTTTCGGTTCACTTAAGTCGTCCTCGTCCTCAATATTGAACGCCAGGGCCACCGCGGCCAAACGACTTTTTCGTTCAACCTCCATCTTGGCTCCTTACAAATAGCCTCAAAGCAGCTCGCTGCATGCGTTTGGCTGAGCTGTGAGGTCGAGGGTTAGACCGGCCCGTTCGCTCTGTCGTCTGCTTTTTTGGTCCGCCGTGTAGATGCTCATTGCAGCCGGGCGGCCCGCGGGCCGCGCATCACGTGATCAATCGGTCCGCGGCCCGGTCCGTCGTGTGGATACACCTTTACGAGCGTAGAAAACGTCAAAAGCTGGCAGCGGAAACAAAATGCACTAAACGAAGTTCAGCAAACAGTTTGCCAGAAGCGTCAACAGGACTTTAAAGGCTCAATCACAGAGACTCGTTTTCTTGCGTTACGTTACAAAACGTTACCAGGAAATATGTGCTTCGTATTAAGCGTGGCCACCAATTCAAGGAGATAGCCTGGCACACGACATTCGAGACGCGGATGTTTCGGTGACTTCGACGTAACGTAAGAAAACGGTGCTCTATGAAAAGTTGAACCGTGCTCAACTCCTTACGTTACGTTACGACGAGCCTTGTGTCCTTGGTTGTCACGGTAACTGACCGTCCTAGCTCGTCGTCACCGAAACATTCGTGTCTCGAATGTCGCGTGCCAGGCTATCTCCTTGAATGGGTAGATACGCTTAATACGAAGGACAGATTTCCCGGTGACTTATCGTAACGTAACGTAAGAAAACGGGTCTGTGTGAACGAGCCTTAAGAAAACGGGCTGTGTGAACTAACGCCGTGTGAACCATCCTGTAATGTGATAAAAATAAATCATAGGTTCGGTCAGTATTGGAGGTAACCACCCACGCAGGTTGGTTCCTTGCAGTGCCTTAGATTTTAAGAAAATATATTAGATTAACTAAATTATTTAATATTTGAAGACCTTGGTCTGACTCAACCGTCAGCTTGCAGTTTCTGAGCGCACCGAAAAATGGTTTCATTAGCGCTCTGAACACATGTCTAAAATTATACGTGAATATAAAAACCTGACCACTCGTCGCACAACCTACATATGGCGGCAAACGACCACTGCGTCTGGCCTCGTATGCAAAAAATCACGGTCGCGACCGCAGACTTCACGAGGGTTCCCGTTTGGTTTCCAAACTGCCCTCGCTGTATACACGCAGATTGACTGGGACCGCTACTTCAACTCGCTGCTTGTCGACAAGGTGACCCCGGACGAGCCCATCAGCGTGGTCGTGCCCGAGTTCGTGAAGCAGTTCGAGTCTCTTATCCTGCGCACGCCGGCGCGCACCGTTGCTAACTACATGGTGTGGCGCGCGGTGCTCCAGTCGTACGGCATGCTGGGCAAGCCGTGGCGCGAGCGACTCCAGGAGTTCATCGGAGTGCTGACGGGCCAAACCCGCGAGATGGCCCGCTGGGAGCAGTGCATAGGCTCGCTCACGGGCTACTTGGGCATGGCGCTCTCCTCGCTCTACGTGCGGCACTTCTTCCAGGAGGACAGCAAGGGCGCCGCGCTGGACATGGTCAACTTCATCCTGAAAGAGTTTATGACCATCCTGGACGACATCGACTGGATGGACGAGCAGACGCGGCAGCGCGCACGGGCCAAGGCCCTGGCCATCCAGCCGTACATCGGCTACCCGGAGGAGCTGCTGAAGGACGCTCTCGTGGGGGAGTACTACCGCAACGTGAAGCTGCAACCCGACACGTACTTCGAGAACGTCATGCGGCTGCGAAAGTGGTACACGGACTACGAATATGGGCATCTGCGAAAGCCGCACATCAAGGGCAAGTGGGAGAACCTCGCCCAGGTTGCTGTGGTAAACGCCTACTACAACAGCCAGGAGAACTGCATCAGTAAGTGCTGTGTTGCCGGTCGGCGGTTCTCGCTTCACTGGTCATCGTGGATTGGTGCTCGAAGGGTCCAAGTGTCCGCTAAAAAAGAAAGCCCGGACCTCGGAATGCCACTGTTTGTTCTCAGAAAAAAAGGCGCTGAGGAAAATATATAATACATCTCTGGCCCGTGAATAATTGCAAAATGCAGTTTGTCGTACCGTCCAATTTTTAAGCAATAATTGGTAGGGGAGAACAAAAACTGAGGTGGCTGCTATAGTCAGTTACAGGTTAAGAAAAGTTTTCGGTGGAAAGGAAGGCTGGGGAAGAAGAAGCAGACGGAGTGCTGAAGAAAAGAGTAGAAAACCTCCTCCTTTTTTCAGCGTTTAGTCTGCTTCCTTTTCCCCATCCTTCCTTTCCCTCGAAAGCTTTTCTTAACCTATAACTGACTATAGCGGCCCGCTTCAATAAACCATTCAACCCAGGACGCCAACGCTGCGTGAAAATGTGACGCTATAGACTAGTTGGGAGAAAACGCGAAAGTCTGAGAACATGACGTTACCTGGATTAAAAGAAAAACGAGAAATACCAAATTTTTTTGAGCCGACGTCCAGTATAAGCTTAATATTGCCGTGTTCCTGACCGAGGAGGAACGCTACTTCATAATTTTAGAAGATTCGCGTTTACTCTCACCCCGAATGTTCGATGCTCGAATGTCCGAGATACCAAGTGTGATAGAAAAGGAGCCCAGGGTGACCTTCCCGACTCACTCCCCTGACGACGACAGACTATCGCGCTTGCGCGCTATCCAGCTGTCACGCCGACCTCTCGACGCTCGCTGCTGCTGTCTCGACTAGGGATGCCGCGAACTTTTTTCGAATCGAAGTTTCGATGATCGAATCAAGCGGTTCGAAAGGTTCGAAAGATTTCGATTTTTCGAATTATCTATATCGTAAAATTCGACGGAGGTCGAATTTTCGAACTTGTTAAGTTAAGAAGTTCGACGCTTTTCGAACCGTCGAACTTATTACGCTAAAAAATTCGATCTTTTTCGAACTTTCGAACTTATTGCGCTGCAAGATTCGATGCTTGTCGAACTTTCGAAATTGACTGACCAAAAAATTCGATGAATTTCGAACTTTCGAACCTATTTATCAGGAGAATTCGAAAAGTTTCGAACTTTCGAATTCTGAAAAGTCATAAGTTCGACGAACTTCGAACTTTTAGGGTAAAAGTTCGACGTTCGTCGAACTTCGAAAGACCGGCGGACGGTTTCATTTGATTTCAAGTAGTGGGGTACATTCGTAATTTTTTTTTCTCGAACTTTTACACGCGGTGCTGCGTTCCTTACGAAAGACAATGTCGTTTATTTCAATGTTCTGGCATGCTTAGGTTTAAAGAAATAAATCCCCGAAGGGGCGAGGAAAGACGACGGGTTTTTGACGATTATCGTTTGTGCCAGATTTGAAGCACGCTGCAGCCGGAGCTATTTATGGTAGATATGTTATACTTTTTTAAGAATGATCTATGTATAGTTTAGGTAAGTGCCGTCTTAAGATGTGATTATTGTTATTCAACGTGAGTTTCGTAGAAATGTCCAAACATGTATCTGCATGCAATTATGACCTAAACTTGATATTTATTTTCGTCTAAGTTGTTTGAGGTATCGCATTTTAATTAACACCACAGACAGTACATATCATTGCCATCTGCAGAATACAAAATAATATATTTATTGTTTTTTCACGTTAAGGAATAAATTAACTCATGAGAGAAGATTTCTAGTAGTGTTCAAGTTCAGCACGTCACCAAAAGAAAACTTTTTTTTTTTTCGCTTCACGTTCCTGGGACGTGTTTCTTTTAGCCTGTACACATTTTGGTAAAAGAAACTTGTTTCGAAGTTCTGAACCTCTGAATATGCAAGAATAGAACACTTCCGAGTCCGACGAATTCTTGATAGATTTTTTTTTTCTCCTGCTTTTTATTCCCGCATTTATTCTTTTTTTTTTTTTTTTTTTTTGTTACTATCGGCACAGGTGTTTAGGTCGAAAAGACAGCTTTGAACTTCCGAACCATTAAGCATGTGACGAGCAGTGCCTTCTGACAACGAGTTTCTAACAATGACCATCTACGCAACCTTGTGTGCAGTGAAGAGCGACATTAGCTATACATATGCATAAATAATTTCAGATTAAAATAAGCTCGACCACGCCCTCTTTCCCCGTATTGTTTTCTTTAACAGTCCGAAATACCTGCAAGGGGGAAAAAGAGGCTGAAGCCCCCACCCCCCGGCTACCCTCTTTCCCCCCGTTTTTCCTCTTCCGACGCCACTTGTATGGTAGAACGCTCCTCGACCTCGAGTTGTGTCGGCTTTTGTGAGTTTTGCGAGGCGATTCCTCCGACCCAGAAAATAAACCTCCAGGGCAATTATAAACTTCACCGGATCGGATTACTACCAGCGTGCAAGGGGTGGCGAGCTAGTTTGCCAGGTCGCTTCAAGGTTTTTGTGAGCCTCAACCTCCTGCTCACCCCTGGCCGTTTCGAACTGGAAGAGTCTCGTAAGACAGTGTGTTCGTGCAATCACTACTGCGTGATGCAGGTTAAAGATCCCCCCCCTCCCCCCCCCCCCCCCCCCCCCGGGGGGCTGGCGGTCACAATTCTGCACTGGCAAATATTCTAGCACGTCCGGGACACTCGTCGTCTCATTTAATTGCTGGACCAACTTCGCAGAATCTAGATATCACACCCTAACTTTTCTAAACTTGGTTTTGTGAAAACCAGTGAGTCGTGAAAACGTTATTTGAAACTGAAACTGTGGAAAAACTTGAAAATCGGACTTCGAACTTTGAAAACTTGGATTAAAAAAAATTCAAAATCTTCGAATTTTTTTTTTTAATTTAGCGTTAAAAGGGAATCGAAACCTTCGAACTTTTTGAACTTTATGCAAAAAGAAATTCGAAATTTTCGAATTGTTCGAACTTCATGTCTACAAAAATTCGAAGCGTTCGAAGTTTTCGAATTTTTTTTACAAAGAATTTCGAAATCTTCGATTTTATCGAACCTGAAGTAAAAAATATTCGAAATATTCGAATTCGAAATTTTAGAAACCGTGAAAGCTTCGAAATTTTCGAATTCGAAACTCCGCTCTGGACAAAAGTTGCGAATTTTTCGAAATCGAACCTCGGTCGGTACGAAAATATCGAAATTTTTCGAAATCGAACCTCAGTTCGCTTCGCAAATATCGAAACCTTTCGAAATCGAACCTAGGGTGGTTCGCGACATCCCTAGTCTCGACGCTCGTACTTTTATTTTTGGCACAACATCCTTGATTTAACCTTTAGTTTCAGGTTTACGCTTGTCGATCCGTTTCCTTTTACGACAATATTATGAAAACAAGAGCTAACGTTGAGGACGAATGTGGCATTTTTATTAATAAAAAACACGTGGACTCCGCAAGGCAGACACCGGGGCCGCACGGTGCGCTAAGCAGCGAATCTTTCTCCGGTTCAGGCGACACCGCACTTTGTGCAAGTGCGATTTCGTGCATGATAGTCAGCTACCGCACCAAGAAGCAGTCTACCAAAAAGCAGTGAGGTTGCGCATTTCCGGTTTTCTTAAAGCCGTGAAAGTACGAACACGAAAGTGCGAAAACGGCCGCTTTGCCACTCTCGGCCTCTAAGAACGAGAATGACTCTCGTGAGTCAACTGGAAAAATCTCCCCCTTCCACTCTAGCAGAGCGTCCGCTGTGCTAAATAGGAAAGAGCTGGGAGGACCCCAGAGCTCGTAGATAACAAAGGCGTAGTGGTGAATGAGATGGCCTCATCAGCGAAGGCCAACGGGGGGGCAGAGATTGGACACGACGATTGCGTCAACGTTCGCCTCAAACTTGATCCGAAGCCGAGCGCTGACGCAGCAGTCGTTTCCAATCAGTGTCCAGTGGCGCATACCAGCTCGGAGCACGTGGAGCGAAAGCTCGCGCTGCATAACCCAGCGATGCTGGGTTCAATCGCCACTCCTGCCCGTTTCGATCTGGATGAGCGTCGTACCGGCGTGCGGTCGTGTATCACTACTGCGTGGTGCACGTTCAAGACACCAGGCAAGCGGTTGTTCTACACTGGCCAAATTTCTTATTTATAGGAAGTATTCACTAGCGGCCATTGCCGTGTGCGCGACCGCTGAGCGCGAGCTGATGACGAGCTTCCACAGTACTTTTGTAACGTGCATTCCGCACCCTCAAGATTGCCGGTCTTAGCAGCCTATTAATGTGGGCTCGTTCTGAGCATGCGCTCTAGACAGCACCCACAAATATGACGCCCGCTGAATACTCCTTAGAGCTGGGTGACAAGTCGCCCGTTGAGGCAGAGTCAGAGTAAAGGGCTGTTTATACTACAACGAACGTCGACGGGCGCGCGCGCCCGACCACGTTGAGTGACATTGCTGCAAAAGGAGAGTTTATACTCTGACGACAGGTGGAACGTCACGCAACGTAACGCGCCTCGGCGCGCGCCGGCATAGCTCACGTCGAGGTAGGCCCTGCTCGAATCTCGGCGTCAGCCGACGACGGTCGCTATCCAGAATTCCTCGCGCGAGCGTCAATCGGAAAGAAAAATGGCAAACCGAGGTGCCGCGGAGCGCGAACCGAGCGATCTGACGACGGACCTGGTTGAGCGGCTCATTGAAGCGGTGAGAGAGCGCGAGTGTCTTTATGACATCGGTTATTTAACAGGGATTCCAAACAAAAAAAGAATGCCTGGGAGTCCTTGCGCAATGCCTGCGGCATGAAACCCGGTATAGTTGACTGTTTATACCTCCATACAGCCTCCGCAGAGATGGAACTCGGCAAGTGATTAATCCTTGTATCCACTTGGAAAGTGAACAGCAACATCGATGTCTGTATGGAAACCTGGAGGCAAATAGCTTTGGAGAGCCCCAGCTACGTCGTCGTGCCGCTGCTAGCAAATCGCAAGTCGTCGGCGTACCTGCGTAATGTTCAGTACACCACGCTATAAAAAGTGGTCGGTGCTATGCTGAATACATTTACGTAGAGCTGCGTGCCACTGCGTAGACTTTCCGTACCACAAAACTTTGCATTATTCCCGCACCTTAAGGAAGCTTAGATGCAGAAAATCATAATTTCTCGTGTTCCATCTCTGGACGCTGCCTTCGTGACGTGAGGGCAAGTCAGTTGCTATGACTATAGTGCCTTCATGTGCGCTTTGCTTGGGGTGATGACATCTGACCATTTTGTTTCAAAAGTTTATCTTATTTTTTTTTATGAAGCGCGTGAAAGAGAGTATCTCTGCACGTGCTCATAGCGGTGACTGTGCTGCGGCGACATTTTGTTTCCTGCAATTTCTTTGTATTTTCCCTGTGACCGCGTGCTGTCGGCATCGGGTACTACAAACGATGGCATCACCCTAAACTAGGGTCCCTTCATGTGCGCTCCGCTTAGGATGGTGGCATCTGATCATTTTATTCCACACGTTTATTTTTCCTTTTTGTTCAGAAGCGCGTGAAACAGCGTGTCCCTGCACGCGTTTGTGGCGCTGATTGTGCTATGGCGACATTTTGGCCCCGCAGGGGGCACCTGTGAAAGCAGGTGTTTGGAGAGTGGCGTCTCCACGGACCCCGAGCCCCGCAGGGGGCGCCTGCACCTTAGCTGCTAGGTGCTTGGTGAGTAGCGTCACCACGGACCCCAGCCACGTGGGCCACCATACCCGCACGGAGGGGGCACCTACTTTAGTAGGTGCTTGTTGGGTGGCGTCACTACGAACCCCGAGCCATGTGGGTTCGCCTACCCACGTCTGGCTGTGCGTGGCTTAACCCGTGTCCAGGGAAAAGGGGACCCTAGTGTTTGAGCTGAGCCCGGGGTATGTTCGGACCCTTCGGGGCCAACAAGGCGGTAAGTTGGGCTAGGTTGTTTAACATTGTCAAACGTGAAAACAGCGCAAAAAATTGAACAAAGGACAAGTGAAAGAAGTGCACGGACAAAGCGCTGAGAAAAAATTTTACAACCCAACCGACAGGATTTCTACCACGTCATCACCCTCACACATGCCTGCGATTCTCCCTGATAAAAAGGACCTCATCATCCCCCAAGTGCACCGACGGTGCGCTCCGGGCAAGGCAATACATCGCTTCGACCCCTGATTCTCGTAGACGGGTGTCCTGGCTTGGCCCGACCAGGATGATTCAGTCAGTCGCCTCTTCTACCCTCTTCTTCCTTCTTTGACTTTTTCTCCCACCTCTTTTTCTTTTCTTCTACACTCTCATCCTTCCTTTTTCACCTTCTTAGGCGGCAAGGGCCAACCTTGAGTGGAAACAGGTCCTGTCCCTGCAACCACACTAGGGTATAGTGCCCGGGCAGCACTGGTAGTGTAATTGTGTCAGCCAAGCCTTTCTTGCTATGGCACATTACCTACCCCCTTGTTGGGCTCCGTGGTGGGCGGTGCACCCAGGCACTGAACTTGTTTTCCATCTTTATGGGTTCTAGGCAAAAAGCCACTGATCGGTCCCAAGGGTCCGCACCGAAGCTACGACTGCAAAGACACCTGACCTTCCTCCAAATTCTCCAAGTTTTTAGTGATTCATTCTGAAGGTGGCAAACAACTCTCACAAATGTCCCCATTCTTAGTAGCAAAGGTGCTTGAAGGTGCAATTGGAAAAAACTACAAGGCAAAGAAAATGAGCTCTGGGGATTTACTTGTTGAGGTGGAAACGAATCAGCAGAGTAGTGGACTACTAGGCTTAACGTCTGTTTCTGGTTATGACGTCTCTGTCTCTTCTCAGCGAACGTTAAACAGCATTCAAGGAGTTATCTCCGAGGATGACCTTCTTGACAGCTCTGAGACTGAAATTGTTGAAGGCCTCTCTGACCAAGGTGTCACAGCTGCAAGGCGTATCACCATGCGTCGTGACGGGAACGAGCCGAAGACAAAACATGTGGTAGTCACCTTCCAATCGACCGTCCTTCCTGAAGCTGTGAGGGCCTGGTACCTGCGCTGCAGGGTTCGGCCTTATGTGCCAAACCCCCGTAGATGCGTCAAGTGCCAGAGATTTGGCCATGGCTCTCAAAGCTGCCGTGGAAAGGCCGGCTGTGCAAAGTGTAGCAAGACCGACCACGAAGCCGATGCATGTACCAACAACCCACACTGTGTAAACTGCTCAGAATCTCACCCAGCATACTCCAGATCATGCAAGACATGGCAATACGAGAAGGAGGTCCTCAACTTCATAGTCAACGAAAACCTTTCTTATCCTGAAGCACGCCGTCGCTTTGCAATCGTGCGAAAAGGCGGCTACGCCCAAGTGGTGCAGCGGGGACCTGCACCACTGAAGGTTGCAGCTGCAACCCAGGCGTCCTTTCTGGACTATGGGAAGCCGCTGCAGTCCCCCACGCCCCAGCTGAACATTCAGCTTCCGGGGCGTGCGATCTCGGCCGGGCGGTCTACCGACCCTCCTAGCCAGAGTGCGAACCCTCGCGCTTCAACGGGACAACAGCCTTTGTCCTCTCTGGCTGTCTCCCAGACCCAGGATGGGCCGGTGGCTACTGCAACCGTCCCTCCTCCGCATTCTCCTTCCAGGGAGAAGGGTGGACACTCTCGCCCACACTCCCTGGAGAGAGCATCATCGAAGGAGCGGCATGGCTCTCGTGCCGCACCTGCAGCGCCTAAGGGACAGGAGCGGGTCGACTTGGGTGACGCTCCACCCAGCACCTCCTCTGCCCCTTTGGCTGGGTCTGGTCGCGGGCGGCGCATGGTGCCCTGTTCCCTGTACCTGAAGAAACCTGCAGGAAAAGCCTCGCCTCAGGAAACTGAGACCATGGATGAGTGTGAAGAAGTCTCCACTCATGCGTCTGTCCAAGACGACATGGAGTGGCAGACTATTAAGAGTAATCATAAAATAAAAAAAAACGGTGATCCCACCAACGTGACATTGCGGATTAATTTTTGCCACATGCGGCAGCTTTAGAACTTTTACTTACTCTCCCAGCGGTTCTTCTTTACTCACATTTTAACTCGTTTTTTAAACAATGAGCAAGTTCCATTTTATGCAGTGGAACTGCCGTGGTCTAATGAGAAATATTGATGAGGTAAATTATTTTATGGACGAGCTGAAACCCATTGCAATCAGCCTGCAAGAAACACATTTAAATAACACTGATACGCAGAATTTACGTCCGTACCAAGTTTTTAGGAAAGATAGACTTTTCCCTAATATGTCGGGAGGAGTGGCACTAGTGGTGCAGAGTGGTGTTGCTTGCTCGGAGGTCCCCCTTTCTACGCCATTAGAGGCTGTAGCGGTGCGCCTTCTGGTTGACCGTTTGATCACGGTAGTTTCTCTTTATCTGCCACCTAGCTCACAACTGCATATCAGTGAACTTGATCAGTCACTTGTAAAACAATTACCTCAACCTTTTTTTTTAATTTTAGGCTATTTTAATGCCCACCACCCTTTGTGGGGTAGTACTCGCCAGGATTTACGTGGAGGTTTCGTAGAGCGGTTTTTATTCTCATCTGGGTTGTGTCTTTTTAATGGGAGGGAACCTACATTTTTTAGTGCAGCACATCAATCATTTACATCTATTGACCTTTCTATTGCATCACCAATTTTACTTCCATGCTTTTCATGGAAGGTTTTAAATAACCTTTTTGGAAGCGATCATTTCCCTATTGTTTTAGAAAGCACGATACCAATTCCTTCCATTCCGACACGACTTCCAAGGTGGAAATGCGAAAAGGCTGATTGGTCTCTTTTTTGTTTGGAGGCTTTTATTTATTCATCTGTTCTCGTAAAGAAAAGCCCTGAAGATGCCACGCTGTACGTTTCTGAAGCGATTATAAATGCCGCATCACACAGTATCCCCCAGACCTCTGGACGACTCCCCAAGAGGTGCAAGCCATGGTGGAACAAGGACTGCTCCACAACACGCAAGTTGCAAAACAAGGCATGGTGCATCTTTAGACGTTATCCCACTCAAAGGAATCTACTTGAATTCAAGAAAATAAGAGCGAAAGCTCGCTGGACGCGAAGGCAAGCTAAAGGCAGTTCGTGGAGAAAGTATGTGACCTCTTTGAGTAGTTTTGTTTCTTCAAAGAGAGTGTGGGATCATATCTTAGGAAGATGAGGGGAGACTATCGGTCTTTCAGGATACCTCTTTTCCCATCAGCAACATCGCTTAAGGAACAAGCAAATGTTCTTGGTAAACACTCCCAGGAAGTGTCTAACTCTGCGAATTATAGTGAGTCTTTTAAGAGGTTTCGATCAGCAGCAGAAAAACAAGCCATTTCTTTGTCTGATGCTCAGAGTGTTCCATATAACAAGCCATTTACACGGTGTGAGCTTGAAGTGGCTCTCGGCGTCAAAAAAGACTCTGCGGCTGGGCCGAATAGGATTCAATACGATATGCTAAGGAGACTATCGCCTGCATCTTTAAACAGTTTCCTCACCTTTTTTAATTTATTGTGGGATGCTGCTTGTTTTCCTGACTGCTGGAAAATGGCACACATAATTCCTCTACTGAAACCCAGCAAAGACCCTCCTTACCGACGAGCTATCGCCCGATTGCATTGTCAAGCTGCCTGGGCAAAACCTATGAGAGACTTATTAATCGCCGTCTTGTCCACTTTTTAGAGGCAGAGGGTGTGTTTGATGAAAATCAATGCGGCTTCCGAGCGGACCGCTCCACGGTTGACCACCTTGTCCGCCGGGAAACTTATATTCGGGAAGCATTTGTCCATCGCCAGCATTGTGTTTCTGTCTTCTTTGACCTGCAAAAGGCTTACGACACGACTTGGAGATATGGTGTCCTTCGAGATTGTACTCGTATGGTGTCCGAGGTCGCATGCTTCGCTGCATTCAAAGTTTCTTGACGGGTTGGACCTTCCAAGTGCGTTTGGGCTTTATCCTGTTGGATATTTTTCCCCAGGAGAATGGCGTCCCTCAGGGTGGAGTATTAAGCGTTACACTCTTTGCCGTGAAGATTAATAGTCTGGCTAAGGTTATACCACCATCTGTATGCTATTCAATGTATGTAGACGAAGTGCAAATATTGCTTTCCTCTTGTAACTTGTCCAACTGTGAACGGCAACTGCGGCTCACAATCAATAACATGAGCAAGTGGGCTGATCAAAATGGCTTTAGGTTCTCCCCCGAAAACACAATCTGCGTTCCCTTTTCACTCCGCCGTGGCCTGTTTCCAGATCCAGTGTTACACTTGAATGATGTTGCTATATCTGTAAAGGAGGAACACAAGTTTTTAGGAATAATATTTGATAAAAAGCTCACTTGAAAGAGTTGAAACAGAAATGCCTGCGTTCATCAAACATCCTCAAAGTCCTGTCGCATACGTCTTGGGGGTCTGAGAGACGGTGCCTCTTACGACTCTATAACTCCTTGGTGCGGTCCCGTCTGCACTATGGCGCGATTTTTTATGGGTCAGCGCGTCCGTCTGCCCTAAAGATGTTGGACCCCGTCCAGGGCCGGATTAAAGTACGGGCTAAGGGGGCTGCTGGCCCCTGGAAATATGAAAGAAAAAAAAAAAGAAAAAGAAGGCTGATCGGTTTCAGTTTAAAACAGCTCAAACCTAAAGGAGGTTTTAGACACTACAGTCTTGCAAAAATTTGCCTTCTCTAAACGAGCTGGTGTTCGTGAGCTCGTTGTAAAAGACTGCTAGAGTAACAAAATGTTAGCGTGGCCTCCCACCCTTCTTGTGGAAGGGAGCAAAGTTGTCGATGCTGGCGGTCCCGTTTGAAGTCTTTAATTGAAGCCAGGTGGTAGGACGGCAACGAGGTTTTCTATTGTACTGGGGCCCCGACGAATTTTGCGGAGAATGGTGGCTTGAAAGGCAACAAAAAAAAAAAAAGTGTTGCCGGAGGCTACACGAGCAACATACATGCTACACATTATTTTTTTTTTTTCATTTAGCGTAGTTCCATTTGAAAGTTTTCCTCCGAAACGACAAGTTTCAAAACTAGCAAAAAGAAATATGGGTGAACCTCCCGAAGCCATTCTTTCTATCACTAACAGGCGTGTCAAGGAGCCGGCTCTTGAGATGTCACCCAAAAGTTTTCGATATGCAGCAACTGCAAGAAACTGCTCTGGAGCCTGTGTCTGATCTCAGTGATCTGCCAGTGCGAGACAACACTTTTCCTGCCTCTTAGGTATGACCTATTATTCTTAGCTTAGAGTAATATGTCCAAATGAATAAACAAGTTCTTAATTAGTCGGCAGAGACACCTGCTGTATAAAATTGTAGACTTGGTCGCACAAAAGTTCACAGGAATGCGGAGTCATTATTTTCAACTTTTCAACGGATGTTTACAAGGCCCTGCTCACCATGCGGGACACGTACTTATCATTTCCCCTAATCGTTCATTGCTTTGCGTTTTGTGCCTCTTTGTGAGTCATTGGCTATTTCCGAAACAGCCTCTAATCCACAACCGCATCTGCTTCGTTTCCACCGAGTGCAACCCTAATTTCCTAATCATCGATTCTACGGATCCAAAAACCTTCCGAGATATACCATAAAATGAACGATATTAGTATTTTATATGTTGGTGAAACATACATATTTCCGTCATGGTCGTTACCACGACCATCATAGTCATCATATATCACCATTAGGGGCCTCTTAAACAGCCTTAGCCCAGGGACCCAAAATTCCTTACTCCGGCGGGGCTCCGACTTTCCACGGGGGCATTTCGAACATCACCTGTGCTGAGCTTGTATGCTGATACACATCAAATGTCCCTGGAAAGACGAATGCAATATTTGAGTCTTTGTTATGCTTACAAGTTACTCAGCTATCCTCAACATCCCACCTTTGATGCCCTCCAACCTTCTAGATCCTTCCGACTCTTTGAGAACAAGCCTAGTATTGTTCGGCCACTGAGTTTCAGAGTTCAAGGGATGACAACATCGCTCCATCTTCTCTTTAGTGAGGCTGCTTTGCTCAGGAGCAATGAGAGAGTTGCACCTTGGGACCTTCTACCAACCTCCTGTGACTGGTCACTGTCCAAGTAAACAAATAGAGCTGTTTCACCATTTGTTCTTCAACAGGAGTTTTCCAATTTACAACAGAAATAAAAGGACTATTTGCATTTTTACACTGATGGGTCTAAAACATCAACTTTTGAAGGAAAGTTCGACAACTCAACACTCTTGCAGGTATTTTTATAGCAGTTAGAGAACAATATCAAGAAAGCAATTCTGTTTGTCGATTCCCAGAGCGTTTTTCTAGCAATTTCCTCTTTAACAGACAGCAAGAACCCTCTTGTGCAACGTCTTCGGGTTCAGTTAAATCGAGCTCTTCAACAAGGACACCTGATCAAATTCTGCTGAGTCCCAAGCCACGTGGGTATTCCTGGCAATGAGAAAGCAGACTTGCTTGCTGCCTCTGCGAAAGAGTGCCCAAAACTGCCCCTTGGCCTGCCACACCAAAATCTGAAACCGTCCACACAGAAATTGATTATGAAGTCATAGCAGCTGGATTGGGATATGTTAGAAGAGAACAAGCTCCACGTCATCAAGCCCCTTCTGGTGGTATGGGAGAGCTCTTTTCATAAAGACCGTCACGTTGAAGTTCTTCTTTGCCGCTTAAGAATTGGGTATATCTGTTTGACTCACCTGCACCTGCTCTGCGATGAGGATGTTAAGCTCTGCGACAACTGTGGTAAAGCTATGATGTCTTGCACATCCTGTGGCATTGTAAATCTTTAAATCAACAGCGCCAGTCATGTTTCCCAGAACTGTTCCGAGGTCATCTTCCTTTTCATCCATATTTTCTACTTGGTGATCAACCCTTGGTATCGTTCAATCGAGTAATAAAATTCCTGCATGAAACTGGCCTTTTACACCAGCTGTAGCTTGCAGTTATTTTAAATTGCATTTCTAAGCTCCTTATAAAAACCCCTGTTTTGGCGCAATATGGCCTAAGTTGCTCTTGCGCCATTAAACCCCCAACCATCATCATCATCAACATTTTGGTTTCGTCGATTTTTTTGTATTTTCCCCGTGAGCGCGTGCTGTCGGCATCGGGTACTATACAAAGGCTGGCATTACCCTAAACAGAAGGACAATGAGGCACCCTACCCTAAACAGAAGACATAGAGGCACTCTAGCTATGACTTTTAGGACTTTAAATAGATAAGCAGTGGAAGCAGCTTAACTGACTTGGCAACTAGTTCAGCATTTTATTTTTGGATTAGGTTTTCATATGGGAGAAATGAAGTTGACATACTTATTTTAGATGAGGACGCACAAAAAGCGTGGAGGCGTGTACGCGACAGGTGCGTCAGGGAGGTCCGCGCCATCGAAGCTGCGACAAGGCGGCAGTAGCTTCGTCCGGAAAAAACAATGGGTCTTCCTGTAAATGATGTCGTTTTACAAGAAACATCTGAACCAGGAAGTATGTAAACGAAACTTGCAGTCCTTCTTTACTGTCTAACTAAATTTCTCTCCCATCTGTTAATCCCACTAGCAGGGCAACCACCAACGTAAAGGCACCGCCTGTGAGCGACACAGCACAGTGTCGATTAATAGAAATGGTGGAATCTTCTCCTGACGACTCGACCATTCCCACTGACTTCGAACCTGCCGAAGAAGAGCTGCAGTGCAGCCCTAAGGCTCCTGTCGCAGCCACACCGTCCACCTTGGGTAAATCAACTTCATACACCTCGAGGAGGTCATCAGGCCAGTCACAAAGGTGCCACGGACCACCCCCCTTCCACACGCAGAAGGGAGGCTGACACAATGGAGATAGAACTTTTAAATCATTTAAAGAGTAAAATGACACAAAATGAGGCGTTTGCTTACTTTCTAGCACAATCTCTGGATCGTTGGGACGTGGTCACAAGTGCCCAATTCAGGGTTTGTGTAATACAGATGTTGTATGAATATGAATAAGTTTTAGCAAAAATAAAGCGCCCGACCTTTGTGCATCTGAAGGCACACGTTTCCACCCATGTCTTGATAATATACACATCCTGCAAATATAAACTACGTTTGCGAAGAGCAACTTCTGCTTATGAAATTCTACCACATCGTTAGAGGAAAACATAATCTTTGAAGCAGTCTATGTTAATCTGAATGTTTTGATAGAGCCCTCGCCGACAACGGTCCACCAGTCTGCTTCGAGCATCGACGGCCACGTGACATCAAGCAAGCCTACTTAAGCGCGCAACACTTCGGCTTCGTGGGATTTGGAGCCGGCACGCTTGCAGACATGCACCTAACGACACTGTTGGTTATGCAGGTCAGTTCACACTGCCCTATTCAAGTGCTTAAACTGTTGTATGCGTTGCCGGCTCCTCCCATGACAAGTGCTATTTCCCACTGTCGCAAACGAGTGTGTTTTGTGCGATTGCCTCGTAGAAATTTTCGCCTTGTTGCGAATCCGGTGCTGTATTTGATTCTTCTCCTGTTACTTTCCGGCGATGTTGAACTCAATCCTGGACCTATTACTGAAGAAGAAATGGACCTGCTTAGAGGTCTTCAAAGTGGCCAGGCTATAATCATGAGCAAGCTAGATACTATCGACACTAGGTTAGCCAAACAGGAAGCTATGTTGACGGAAGTAAACAAAAGGCTCTGTGTAAACGAGGGGCAGGTCGAAGCGGTTAATAAACTAGTGTCTGAACAAGGAAACGCAATACACTCTAAAAAATGTCTGTGCGTCTACTTTCACGCACAGAACTCGGAGAACCAATCAGCGCAACTTACGGAGGCAGCTCAGCGAATGACGATGCGGAAACATATGTTTAAACCAAAAAACGCAGTCTGAGTTGTGACATTAAGCAATGCGAAACGTCACGCTTGCATTGCTTAATGTCACAACTCAGACTGCGTCTTTTGGTCTAAACATATGTTTCGGCATTGTCATTCGCTAAGCTGCCTCCGTAAGTTGCGCTGATTGGCTCTCCGAGTGTTGTGCGGGAAAGCTAACTCACCGCCTTTTTTTAGAGTGTAAGAGACCTTGCACAGCAAGTAGCTAATCTGAGAATCAAAAATGTTGACCTCGAAAACAGAAGTCGCAGACAAAATCTTGTCTTTTATGGAATAGATGGCGACAACCGTTCGGAAACGTGGAACCAGTCGGAAAGCTTGGTTAAAAGTATTTGCAAGGCCAATTTGGGGATCGAACTAAAGACGGTTCAAAGAGCACACCTTGTTGGTCGATACAATGAAAAGTTTAAAAGGCCAATCATTGTAAATTTCGCACCGTATAAGGAACAACAGGACGTCTTGTCAAACGCTAAGAAGTTCAAGGGGTTGTCCTACAGCGTTGATAATGATTATTCCCCTGAGACCCGAGATATTCGAAAGCGACTGTGGGAATACGCGAAGGTTAAAAAAGCAGATAGTAATAACAAGGTAAAGCTAACTTATGATAAGCTTGTTATTAACGGAAAGACTTTCACATGGGACACAGAAAAAGAAGAGGTCGTTCCACTCTTGAAACAATGACGCCCCAGTAAGAATAAGAAAAATGCCTGCCGCGATCTGGTTGCTGTCGTAATAAACTGCAGAAGTGTAATAAACAAACTTGATGAGTTCACTACCCTGCTCGAGTCTGTAAAAGCTGATATCGTATTTGGTACAGAATCGTGGATGAATCCGACTATCGCCGATAGTGAGGTGTTTCCAAACGAATTTATTGTTTATCGGAAGGATAGGCCCAGCCTCGGGGGGAGGCGTTTTTTTTTTTTTTTTTGCTAGTTCCTTCCTCTCTAAAATCATCTAGGCTAGATATTGATCATGACGATGTCGAGTCAATTTGGTGCTCAGTTACTTTATCTGACAATTCGTCATACGCTGTCGGAACGTTTATCGGCCACCGAATTCAGATTTAAAGACGTTACAGTCGTTGTTTGAAATCGTTTCGGAGGCCTCTCGGCACCCTATTTTACTTGCAGGTGACTTTAACCTGCCAGAATTAAAATGGAATGATGGCACTTGTTCATGCAAAGTTAGTAGTCGCATTAATCTAGAAATGAAGAACATCGTAGATACTTATGGACTGTTACAATATGTAAAGGATCCAATTCGGAATAATAACATATTAGACCTTTTGTTTTGCAGTTCACCCAACCTTATAGATTCCGTCACCATTATACCAGGAATAAGTGATCATAAAGCCGTCATTGCAAGCGTCAAATCAGGAATCATCCGACCGACGACATGCGCAGCAAGGAGAGCTTTTTTCTTCGAGAAAGGCGACTATACTAGTATATCTCAGCAGCTGCTTGACCACTTGCCGGTCTTTGAATGCCTAGCTGAGGATTACGACGTCTACAAATTATGGTGTGCATTTAAGAACAAGCTGCTTGAACTTATGAACCGTTATGTTCCAAGCATAGATTCTACCAGACTCAAAAAAAGAAAAAAAAAACCTGACTGACTTCACGTATTCTAAGGATAATTAAAAAAAGAAGGAGAGCATTTTTCAAGTATAAGAAAACTAGAAGTAACAATCACTTGAAGAGGTTATCTGAATTAGCGCAGGAGTATAAATTATCTATAAAAATTGCGAAAGAAGGATATTTTAAAAAAACTTAACGACAGGATGAAAACTAGCCCTAAACTTTTTTGGCAGTTTATAAAAGGCTGTGGACCCGAAGTCTTAGGAATAAACGAAATTGTGCACAACCATCATGTCCTCTTAGACGATACTGAAAAGGTTACGTGCTTGAATGACTACTTTCAATCCATCTTCCTACCTAAAGATAGCAGCTGTCCTCCAGCACATGCAAGTGCCATCGCGTTAATGGAGCCAGTTGAACTAAGCGTGAGGGGCATCGAGTTGCTTTTAAGAAACATTGACGAAACTAAGGCAAATGGCCCTGAAGGTATTTCTCCCCGTTTACTAAAGCGTTGTGCCGGACCTATTTCGTTGTATCTTTATGTAATCTACGGAAAGTCACTCTCCACTGGTATCCTACCAGGCGATTGGGAAATTGCCCATGTTGTCCCTATTCATAAAGGTGGTTCAAAAAAAGAGGTCAGGCCAATATCACTAACAGCCATCTCATGCAAAATTATTGAACATGTTTTATATACAGGAATAATGAAACGTATAACAAACAACAGCATACTAATTAGTCAACAACACTGGTTTCGTAAAGGCCTATCTTGCACGACACAGCTCGTAGAATTTCACCATGAACTGGCGTCCAATATTGATGATGGAGGGCAAACGGATTGTGTTTTTCTAGACTTTCGTAAGGCGTTCCACACTGTGTCGCATCCGCTCCTTTTTAGTAAACTATAGTCGTTAAACTTAGACTTAAGTGTGTTCCGATGGATCGAAAATTATTTATTTCAACGTCGCCAATGTGTTGTCTTGAACGGAAAAGTTCGGAGTATGTTAACGTAACGTCAGGAGTCCCACAAGGCTCGGTCCTGGGACCACTTTTGTTTTTGATTTATGTAAACGATATTTCCGTGGGAATTTCCTCCTCTATACGGTTGTTTGCTGACGACTGCGTTGTGTATAGGGAAGTTAAGGACGAGCAAGATGCTGCTACGTTGCAACGAGACTTGGATTGTATTAATACTTGGTGTTCCAAGTGGCAGATGAATTTAAATTCAGAGAAGTGTGTACACCTGAGTTTTACCAAGAGAAAGAAAAAAATTTAAAGTACGTATCAGATAGATAACGCCCTAATAAATAACGAAACTACCTACAAGTACCTTGGTGTCACACTGTCATCCGACTGTTCTTGGAATGCTCAAGTTGATGATGTCATCCTAAAAGCTGGCAGGGCGCTCAATTTTATTCAACGGAATTTGAAATGTTCACAACCCGAATTAAAGAAAACCGCGTACTTAACATGTGTTAGGCCGATTTTAGAATATGCCTGCGCCGTCTGGGACCCTCCGCACGTAACCTTGATTGACAAATTGGAAAGAATTCAAAATAGAGCTGCTGGGTTTGTACTGGGTCGTTATGGGCGGAGGGAGCGCTGCACTAAAATGAAAAGCGAATTGAATTGGGAGCTACTTTCTTCTCAACGAGAAAAGTTGAGACTGAAGTTTTTATTTCTCATGTATAATAATAAAACTGGCATTAACAGAGAAGTATATTTAAAACACCCACATTATGTTTCTAGGCGGACTGACCACGCTTTCAAAATCCGAGAGTACCACGCCAGGACGAACATGTATGCCAATTCTTTTTTTTTTTTTTTTTGTTAAAACCATTGCAAAGTGGAATAGGCTGGCTGAAGACCAGGTGTGCTCTACAAATGAAGATGTATTTTTTTTTCAAAACTGTAACCCCCCTGCAATAACGCTTCCGGGCAATGTGGGGTAATCTTTGAATAAAGAATGAATAAAGAATGAATAAAGAATGAAGAATTATTCTGTAGTTCGAGAGTTTAGAATAAGTAGAAGTGTCCTTCTTTGAGAACAGCGGGGATTCATCGTGCAAATGCCTTGCTAGCCTTGAGAAACACTGTACTCGTACTTTGCAAAAGAATGTACTTGCAATGCGCAAACTTCGTCATTTTCTTTCATTTTGCTACTTCGAATAAGTAAATCTGTTTGATTTTTTTAATTCGAGTGGAGCAGAAGCTACAAGAGCGAGTGCCGGCCTTTCAGCGCCCTTGACCAGCACGCGCGCTCGTGCAGTGCAAGTACCGTTTAGAGCAACATGATCATGCTTATACCTTCGGCTTCACTCGCACATAAGGTGGAACGATTATATTTATATTTTATAGCATAATATATTTTCCGGTGTGTGCCTATTCTTTTGTGTTTATTATTGTCGCCTTCGGTTTTATTACATCTAAAAACACGCTCCCTTTCACTCTCTTGGTGTTAACGTTTAAATTTTTTGTCTTACTAGTACTATACACGTCCACTTGTGGGGCTACGCAAGCAAATTTTTCGAAGCCTCTTAAAACTCTCTTACGCTGAAGAAAAACGCTCTACTAAAACTCGTCTTTGGACCTCCGCTTTTCATTCCGGCGAAGCAGGCCGAGCATGCGTAGTTTGGCACCCTCAGAGCGGAGCGGAAAATGAAAACGGTCTACTAAAACTCTCTAATAGCTTGAAAAAACACCTCCAGGCATTTTGCAAATTTACCCCTACCGCCGAGGAAGCGGCTTGGAATGTAGACGCTAGCTTGCGCAGCGAGTGTACATACAAACCCGATGTTGTATTCGCATAGGCAGGAAGGCTACCGCCGAATACTTCGTATTTATTTTGGTCCGGCCGTTGCGACCGGTCGGCAGATCGAGAGCTTGCAAGTGCGCGCGTTCTGTGAGTGCGCGCGTGCAGTGTGTTGCTGGCTGGTGTGCCACCATCGTCGTCCTTTAGCACAGTGTTCCGACACAGGGTATTACACCCGGCCTGATCCTTGGTGCTTGTATAAATTAGCAAACGGTATAGTGCACATAATAGCATCAACTGCTACTCAGACGCACAGGCTGCACTAATACCGTTAATCAAACACGTTTCTCCCAATTACGTTCTCTTCGTGGGTGGCACGCATGGCTTCAAACCTGTTTATACTTCCGACAAAATGCCAGTAAAAAAGCAGGCTTATTAAAAGTACATTTAGAATGTTATTATACTCCTCTGTTGTGTAAATGGAAAGACTGAACCCAACTTTTGCAATTAACACGCAAGCTTTCTTATTTTCGAAGCGAGTGACTACTCCATTGCTGCGGGTTCACCTAATGAGAAGCCAATTATTTGGCATGCGTGCCAGTGTCTACAGTGGCAAGCGAAAAACATGAATTACCCCACTCTTCCCTGTACAACAAAATTCAACAAGGTAGATAGGTGAGCTCTTTGAAGGTGAAAACTACGAGGGGTTGCAAAATATATTTCGCAGGTCAACACTGCTAAGCAAGCAGAGCAGATAGAATATATACAATTTATTTGCAAGGAAAGGAAAACATCGAACACCATTGAGAACAACCAAGTGTCGTCGTCTGCTCCCTTGTCACTAAGTGGTGTTGCCATGGGATGGCTCTTCTAGGGGAGAGGAAGTGGTCTGCTAGCTGGTCCCTGATGCTGATTTCTGCTGAGCTGCTGTCGCCACGTAAGCTCCTGTTCACACCAACATTCAAAATGTCAGCTCGCTACTGACCATCTACATGAACACCCCCATCCTTTCACTGTCAGCATGTCAGCCTATCCAGGAGGGCAGTACGCTTCATCCCGTGTCAGGAAGTTGTGGAGGCAGACTTTCGCCTTTATCATGTTTTCACAGTATCAACAGTGCCACGAATTGGAGCCAGAAGTGCACGCCAGCAAGACACAAGAATTCCGAAGGCGTTTTCTACGGTACGACTGCCCCGGAAGAGCCTGTAGTTGAAGATCTTTTCTCGGTAGTCCAAACCTCTTCCGGGGAAAGGGCGCATGCGGTATGTTTTCAACGGGAAGGCTTCATCCTGCAGGAGGCACTGAGGTGGTGCAGGCTGTGCAGGTATTTGGAAGGTGTTGGCAGCTAACGCCTTTCCGAGGTTAGACTCTCTCAACACACCGACATAGGACTGGTGCCCGGCAGCCCCAATGTCCACCAGTCGAAACCTGTAGTGGGCCTCAACAACAGCCAGCAGCACCATCGAGTAGAATTTCTTGTAGTTTTGAAAGGTTGAGCCAGAGTTTGATAGGCACCTGGTCGCAAAGTGCTTGCCATCTATTGATCCAATGGCGTTAGAAAAGTTCCACTTGACGCAGAACTCCCTCCGGATCTCTTCCCAATGTTGTGGTGTGGGTGGCTGCAGCACTAACGGGGAGATGCAGTCCCAGATGGCTTGCAGTGTTTCTTGGAGGATCCCCGATAATGTTGCTTTATGCATCCGGTAACTTATGGCCTAGAAATCATAGTGAGGCAAGGAACCTAGAAATGTGAAAGAAAATTGTGAAACTTAGTACATAGATACAAAACTTGAAAGTACAAAACAGAGAGGACGGGAACAGGAAAGATGTCCTGTTCCCGTCCTCGTCCTCTCTGTTTTATACTTTCAAGTTTGTATCTTTTAACCAACACGCTCGTGTTCAATTGTTAGTACGTAGCTCGGAGCAACTTATGGTCAGTCATTCCCACTGTTTTTGACCGCGTGCTGAGAATGACCTACGATAGTACTCCGTCCGAACTATATTGCTATACACGCAGTATGTCAGTTTGTACTAAATATGTCTGACTGGCGCTCTACAATGTGTTTGGAAATAGGTTCTACTCTAAAATCTCCCGCAAAAATCAGGGAATGGGTGTATGAAGTAGAAGTTGACCTCGAATATGAATATTACTGACCAGATTTACTCATTAAAAAATTAAGTCTCAATTTCAAGTACAAAATAAAAAAGCAAGAATGCCCCATGCTTTCAAATGGGTCAGATTATCTCTTTAGTAAAATATGTGTTTGATGTAGTAAGTGTTACATTGATATGTTGATTCGCTTATTTATGAGTGTCTGAAAATAAAGTTACAAGCTAGTACCAATAGGCCGTCAAACATCAGCAAATGAACCTATCAAGTTGAAACTTATCTCGAATGCATACTTCACTGGTCCCCTTTGCACATTAAAAATTGAAGTATATTTTAAGTACGAAAAAATAAAAAAACAGTACCTTTGAGGATTTTGTTTTTCTAGGAGTTGAGACTTAAAATTTTAATGCGTACATTCAACCAGTAAAAGAAGCATTTGAGGTAAGTTTCTACTTGAATCGTCGTGTCCCCGATTTTGGCTGACGATTTCAGAGCCCAAATTTTATTTCAAAACGCATTGTCAAGCCCGGACCACTCAAAATATCGGAGTAGACCAGAGCGGATAAGTTTCCGGTTCGGGGTGTTTTGATACGAGTTGGGCGTGAGTACGGCGCTAGCATAAGGTCTAGAAGCCTAACCTCATCAATCGAGCGTCCGCGAAAAGGAAGGTCATATCACATATGCAGTCCATACCTCAGTGTGATGGCCAGCCGCTCAGCGGGCAAGATGGGAGAGCGATGTGGGGGCGCGTGTACAGGACGGCCGTGGACGAGCCCGAGCAGCTCGCCAAATGAAGCCTTCGTCATACTGCAGCAAAGGAAACGACAGAATTGATTCACTCTGATAAGCGACATGACTATCGACCGCCGTCTTACCTGAAATATGGGAAGTGGTATTCCGGGTTGGACTCGCGCAGCTCCTGCACTAGATGATGAAATTCTCCAAACACTGTGCGTTTATCATATATATCTCGTACGTATACATCGTGCTTGTTCTCTAGTGCCGGATTCGGCGCCATAAAAGCACCGCTGCATATTTTTTCTTTGTTTGCTGATCTAAATGCATGGCGAATCGGCTCTCATTGGTTCCTCCCGTCGGAACAAGTCTGGACAGAATGCAAACGGAAATGGAAATACACCATCAGCTTACGTCGCGGTTGCCATGGCAACGCGCATGCGCGACGCGAAATGCGCGCCGGAGCAACCTTTTCAGCGCGGCGCGTCGTGTAGTAGTTGACGACGAACGCCGGCGCACGTTACGTTTGTCGACGTCGGAGCATAAACAGCCCTGAAAGGGGCCCTGCAAACATATTTAAGCGTCCACCTTTTTTGCGGTTTCCGCGTCCCTCGGGGTTTGGGCAAGCCAGCGGGCACGGAGAGAGTAACTAAATATCAGTGCGTCATATTTCAACCGGGGACGCAGAAACCTCCTCCCCCTACGGGGGTGACCCGCGGTGCCTAATGCACGCGATATGTGACGTCTGTGGCCCTGGGCTTACTACTGGTCAGAGCCGCTAAAAGCTTCTTTTTAGTCCAAATACAAAATATAAATGGCGCGAACCGTTTCAATTTTTTAGAAAAGTAGTTTTTGTTTACTAATTTAAATTAGAAAAGAAACAAATGCCGTTTAGAAAGTACGGAAACAAGAAATGACTCGTCGACATACCCGTGGAAAAGGCGGCGCATACTAGAAAGGTGTACTAGGACCAGGCATTAACGACTGGCGAGCTAAGGTCCCGGACGTACGCGGCGGTGCTGCGGTCGTATGGACTGGAGGATCCGACCGGTTCCGAGCGTTCCCAAGGCCTTCGGCGAGCAGCTTTGGCTTGTGGTTTAAACTTTTGGCGGTATGGCAGAGCGAAGTGGCTCCCGTTCTGAACTGGTCTTTACCCCGTGTTTGCTGTCGTTTGTGGACAATGAAGTGTCATGCCAAAGTAGTGTTTAATCGCGCAGCAAAATGCAATGCGAGCCGTCCTGGCTGCCCGCTTCATACAGCCTAGCCAGAATATGCTTTAGTGGCACCCTCTCGAGCCGTTGACACGGAGTGCGGCAGCCGTGACCACTCGCTGAGCTCACTGCCCCTCCTCTAGTTTACGGCCACACAAGCAACCAAGGACGTCATGAAGGAGGTTATTTTTTGCTTCTTTTTCTTACTTTTGATTTGGCTATAACTTTTAAGATAAAGCCAAATTATATAAAAGAAAGGTTTCATTCAGTGCGCTCAGGTTCGGTGCAAATTAAAAACCAGTAAAAATTCCTTGCAGGGCCCCTTTAAGTTCTAAGCTGTATAAACACACACACACACACACACCAATCTTTTTTTCTTGAGTTTCCAGCGTTGGCCTTCGCTGGCAAGTCGAAAATGTCAGCACTACGGCCTTGTCTTCTAGGCGGTGTTGGAGGAGCTTCCACTTTACCCATAACCTGTCACCGACTATAGCGTTGGCGGCGCACCTGCGTTTGCTATCTTTCGGAATGACTTTCACGTTCCACGATGTCAGTTGTTCTGCCATTGTGCAGTGGTTTCGATCTTCTAATACTAGTCACGTGGCTTTCGAGAAGGGTTAGGACGGCGCGCAAGTTCGTCTGCTCCTTGCTCACGTCTAGCGCTTGTTTACATCCTAAGCAGTGTTGTACACGTTCCTCAATAAGAGGAACGGAAGCTCGTTCCTCGTTCCTCTTGATTTTTGAAACGCGTTCCCGTTACAAGTTCCATCTGCGAGAAAGGAACTCGTTCCCATTACAGTTTAAAAAATGGAGCGTGTCATTACATATACGTTACATTTGTATTTTGATAATTAAAATATTTAGTTAGATGAAACCAAAATGTTTTTATCTAACCCATTAAATAGCAACATACGAATTTAAATGCCGTGATGGAAGGACGCTAGCAGAAGAAAACAAGCCGAAGCAAGGTTTCATTTGTTGATATATTCACTTTTAAAAAATCTCAGCGTTTTGCCGATGTCACGTTTGTGGTGGATGATTCAGATGAGCCACAACCTCACACGTTTCAATCTAACAAGGTCCCGTGTTCGAACGTAACAACAGTTAACGAGAAAAGAGTCAAAGTACAGGCTAGCTGGTGGAAGTCAACCATTTCGTCGTTTACCCTGAGACTGGGTTTTTTTTTTAAGAGCAGAAGTAACAGAAAAAACAGACAGGTCTGTTTTTTCTGTTACTTCTGCTCTTAAAAAAAACCAGTCTCAGGGTAAACGACGAAATGGTAACAACAGTTGCTTCTCGATGCTGTTCTCAGCAAGACGAGCAAATGAAGAAGAAGGTGGGGCTTTTTGAAAGTCAGTCTTGAAAACTACCAGTCCTTCTTCGTGAAGGTTGGACTCGTTGTTCAGTTTGAAGGCGGGTAAAGAGGGCAGAGAAGGAAGGTTAATTTCAGTGCGTCTGGCCAATGCTTGGGATACAAGGGTGTGTATGATGTATAGTAACCTGTTCTTTTGGTGTAACTGGTTTCTTTGTAGACGTTCAGTGATGGCTGCAGTCGGCCTTCGATTTCTGGGTGTATGAGGGTTCTTGGAAGCAAGGAAAGTAGCCGAGTTCGAGACGTCCCTTTTTTTGTCTTTTCCTTTGGCCAAATGTTCTGATTTCTTTGGCGCAGTCTCGGGCGCTGAAAAAATATTCGATGGTTACTAGCTCTCCTGCACCCTACTGTTGCCAAGCGAGGACCCCACAAAATAAACCCTGAGTAACAAGAAAACCGAACAAGATCCTCCTCTTCGTAAAAATAATGTTTTTACACTTTTGTTTTTTCGAAATTCCCCTCTTGCAAATAAAATAAAAACGACCCCACCGGACGAAGAAAAAGGAACACCGTTCCTACTTCCGCTTTCGTAAAATGTAAAGAGTTCCCGTTCCAGTTCCATGGATGCGAAATGGAACGGCGGCGTTCCATCGTTCCTCCTAAAAGGAACGCGTTCCAGGAACGCCGTTCCTTGGAACGCCGTTCCGTACAACACTGATCCTAGGCGAGCCCACGCGTCCTCTTGTTTACCTCCGATCTCAACCAATGACGGCGTGCGCTTGTCCAGCTCGTCATCACGCGCTCCCTGCGCGTTCTCTGTGTTGCCCTTTGATTGCTGCCCTTGCATTCGGATGCGCCAAAGACGCAATTTGGAACAGTAGCTCGGCTTATAATGTCGGAAAAAAGCAAACTGTGCCGAAATTTACATGAGACGTGAACATATTCGGTAGTTATCGAGACGTTCGTCGATAGT
Organism: Ixodes scapularis; assembly: GCF_016920785.2. Taxonomy (NCBI): domain Eukaryota; kingdom Metazoa; phylum Arthropoda; class Arachnida; order Ixodida; family Ixodidae; genus Ixodes; species Ixodes scapularis. Next base: position 89,288,290 of record NW_024609846.1, on the reverse strand, counting down.
TTTTGTTGATGCGTCATTCACGTTCTCATGCAAAGCGGTCCAGTCTTCTTGCACACTCCTGTTTGTTCTCCCACAAGGTAAAAAAGAAAAAAATTAAAACCGGGATACTGCAGTTTTGCTTTTCTCTTTCTTCTCTTTCGACTGTCTTGGTGCGACAATTGATAATCATGAACAAAATGTCAGGGCGTAAACGAGCTGGTGTACATTGCACATGGTTGAAAAAAACCCGAGATGCGGGTAAGTTGGAGACTTTTTAATGTTGTGTCGTTTACCCGCAGTCTCGGGTTTTTTTCAACCATGATAATCATGCACGACACCGTACTCAAAATGCAAAGTGCGGTGTCCCTGAACCCGGGAAAGATTTGCTTCATAGTCCGATCCGTGCGGCCGTGGATGTCTGCTGTCACTGACGTAAAGTCTGCGATGTACCCCGACTTCACTGGCTCGCACATGAATATACTCTATATGAGCAATTCATTCCGGTTATAATCGTTGGATATAATCGGTCCACCAGTACCAAGGAAACACTATAAATATAAGGGCAGAGTGACCTCAGCCGGAATGTTAGAGCAGATGCCTAAAATGGTTTAGTTTAGGAGACGTGACGACTAGCAATCTTTGGCTAACCGATAACACCATAACCAAGGTCCAGTGTGCAGGGAGTCTAAACGTTTCACGGCAATGCGATCCGAACGGCATAGTAATATTGATAGTAATCGAATAGTCGCAATAGGCGCAACGTTGCACGATAACCATCCCCGATACAGTATTAGGCAGAAAAACGTGGCGACGTGGCATAATGTTTGCATAATATTGGACAATATTGAAGTGAAACTGGCGATCTCGCACATCTCTTGATGCTAGGCGATACACGAGGACTTATTTCTTTGTGCGCAGTGTTCCCAGCCGGCATCCTGCAGGGAGTCTTCTTCTCGAAAGATCGGCCCAAGTGAGACAATTTTTCTGGGCTGTCATCGAAATGCCCATGCCTAACCCAACTCCTTTCCCTCTAGCTACCTGAATTACGGAGCAATTGGCTCTGTCATTGGCCACGAAATTACGCACGGCTTCGACGATCAAGGTACGTGGTCACATTAAGCCAACACCAATTAGATAATGAAAGCCTGTGAGCAGCCTCCTCTAACTCCACGTAACGTCATCCCTCTCGGATGGCGTCAACTCAGCAATTGTAGTCCCGAGCGCGACGCCGAATGTCCTTCGGCGCATTCAGTGGACCCGAGTCCCTGCCGAACACTGACGTAGCGCTCGTGTCCAATCAGCGTTTGCGCGCCATCTCACTGTGATGGCGTAGAAGTGAACTGGCTTTGATTATTTTAGGTGTAGTTGACCACAGTCGGTTCAGGCAGGTTCTTTTCACAAGAAATCGGGCAGGCTCTGAGCTGGTGTCCCCCGCTCTGCCGTTCACTCGTGCACTTCGTTGTCGGCTCCACAGGGCGTCAGTTCGACAAGGACGGCCACAATCTCAACTGGTGGGAGCCCGAGACAGACCTCAAGTTCCGCCAGAGGGCTCAGTGCATCGTGGAGCAGTACGGGAACTACACGGTATCCGAAGGCACCTTGAACGTGAGAGCAGTTGTGTTTATTATGAATACGTACGCGCCGCTTCGTTGGTGATTTTAGAAATCGATATCTTCTTTAAATAGATGAGTATGTAGCACATACTCCTTCCCTTAAAGCGCTTCTTACAACTGCACATGCGCAGTTAGTATTTTGTTTTGTGTGTTGTCTGGCGTTTCTTTTGCTCTTTTCCTCAGTGGTACCTGGCGCTGTCATTGGTCCTCCGGAATTATTTTTATGTGCTATTGGCAGCGAACTTCGACTCCCAGAGTGTAGAGAAAAACTACGCTATTTTTGTTTTTATTTATTTTTTTTTCGGGGGGGGGGGGGGGGGGGGGGGGGGAGGAACGGATGAGATGTCACGTTTGCAATGCAAAACCTTGGAACGCGGGCATTGCATGCTTCCTCGTGCTGTAGAAGTGGCTAAGTGTTCGCACCTGTAGCCTTCCTGTGTTCTACTGCAGTATTTTTTTCTTCTGCATTGCGAGCACGAAGGAATCGTCATATCACCCATAGAAATCAATGAATAAACAAAAACTGGTTTACACGCCATTCGCATGGACTGAGAAACTCGCAAGGAGCGTTCTAGCTAATGCGGCGTTCCAGGGTAATGAATCCCGAGAAATTCGCGCCAAGCTCTCCATATGGTTGCCATTTTGGTTCATTGAATGAGCAGTCTCTTATTGACTTCTCTATTATTGGCGAACCGATCTAAATTCGCTGGGGACGGGTAGCCTCATAGAGACATTTCTTGAATGGCGAGATTCTGTTATCCGCACATCGGCGAAACAAGCGCACATCTTCGCACCGACACCACGTACGGCGTCGGTGCTTGGCTGGAATAAGAAATAATCTTCCAGTCTTGAAATACAAGGGAACAATAATACTATTCAAAGAGATCTGTGGAGATAAGCATGATCGATAAGTTGACTGCATGCGCAGCGTCAAAGGCGCTTACATTGGCGTGGAACGCTTCTGTACGATGATTCTCCGTAGCTATCTTCGTGCGACTGGTTCAGAACAACTCTTTCGAAGATTTGAATGGAATAAAATGCGGTTGCCATTGCAACTGAGGCCGATCTTTTTGCAAGGTTTGGTCGTCTGTATGTTATTAGTATATGTTTGCATTCGACTAGTGGGCAGGGAAGCCAATGGCGCTACCTCCCCAGGGTCCACTGACTTTAGTTTCCTCGCCATATTTTGCTGATAATTCATGATCCACTCTGGATTCCACCCCATATCTGCATTGACGTGGCAATGCACTGAAAGGGTCTCTCGTTAACGTAACCGCCTTTGGCTATTTCCACGCAATAAATTGTCGCATTGTCGCGATCTGGAACGACTTCTAAACGTAATACCCGTGTTTCATTCCCTTTTTATGTTGAAATTTATTTTTATATATCCCCACCACCGCCACGATTCCCGTGACAGAAGAGAAACGGTTTGCTACGCAGAAACTGCGAACCCGTGCTCTAAATTTCGTGACTTTTTTTGCATTTTTTGTCTGAAAACAAACGAACAAAAGCTAACTTGTGACTATTCTTATTGAAGATGGATAAAACGTGCGCGGTCTTTAAATGCAGTGATAAATTACAGGCCTAACAAAATATTCATGTGGCTTGTGCAGAGCGCTAAAAGAAAACGCATCCCATTTGGTGTTATTGCGAGGCTGGCTTGTTCGAGCTAGATATTGCCGGTTCCAAGCTCCACCCATCCGCCTCAAAATATAAACGGCTCTGCCCTACGACTGGCGCCTTCAAATGCGCTTCATGTGACAATGTTTTCACTTTCATGCTGCACCAAGGTTTAGTCTCATGGAAGCTTATATTGCTCAAGTTTGCCACTACGTGGTAGACCTACTCGTATTTTGGTTTCCCATGTTCTAATTTTCGTGATAAACTCTGAAACGAAGTGACTTGTATAACGAACATTTTTTGCCAGTCCCATGGAGCTCGTAATTAATGAGATTGATTGCAATTCGCTCGCTGAATTAGCCCAATAAAGTATTCAAGCTGTACCAGCAAGTCCTCAGGTTATCTCAACTTGTCGATGTATAAATATTCTCAACGTCTAGAAAGAGGAAAAATAAATAATGAATGTGGAGAGTGTGACAGCCCCAAATTCGTAATATTACTTTGCTTTTACGTTAGGTTTCTGTGAGACTGCAGTTTTCAGTCACACGTTCTGAGATGGCTTCGTCTTAAGAAAGCTTAAATCTCAATAATAAATTTATTTATTTTTTGTTTCCCCGGGCTTTTTGAAATCTGACTTGTCCTCTGCTTCAAGGAGGAGGCGACGCACTCATCACGTTTAGAGTCGCTGTCATAGTGGCGACCTGACCCGAGCCCCTCTCCCCTCGTACAGATAAACGGCGTGAACACACAGGGTGAGAACATCGCCGACAACGGAGGCATCAAGGAAGCCTTTAACGTAAGTAACGCCATTAGACGAGCCGAGGCCCATTCACACAGGACCTTTTGCTTATTGGTTCTTTCGCGTTACGTTTCGAGTAGGGTTTCGTTTTTTCGGGGTCTATTTTCCTTCAAATTCATGAGTATTTCGGGAGGGATTAATTTTTTTCCAAGTATTTTGTGTTTTTCAATACAATATTTTTTTTACTGTCAGACAAAATGTCCGTGTTTATAAACCATTCCATCGAAAAAAGAAGAGAGCAAGAAAGGCAGCGAGAGAAAGAGAAAGAGAGAGAGAGAGAAGGAGGGGGGGGGGGGGGGAACAGAGAGAATCCCCTCAGACCAGAGCTCAACTCTTATCCTTTCTATCAAAGCGTCGTCTGATCCCCCGAAGGGACTTTCAGAAACGGTCGTATTAGCATGTGCGCAGCATAGCGGTGCAAGCCTTTCAGGCACTATTGTGCGCCGTTTTATGAAAGTTAACGCCTTGTTTCGCGTACTTTGTCATATTCAAGAATGGAATTAACAGGACAGCATTGCGCTGTCTACGCTTGTGAAAAAAAAAAAAAAAAAAACTCTATTAGGCGTTGAAAGAGTATATGCTGAGTGTGTCAAACGAAATAAATGTGAGTGCGAAACGTTTACATGCTGCACCAGATCCATGCTGATCCCTATTTACAGAGCCGGTAACTGTTGAATTCAGAACTAAAAAAACTTTTCACCGCTGAGAAAAACATGCATCTAAATGCTTGTTTTTTCAATGGCCTCACAAATTATTGGGTGCCTCGTGATGTAAGCGGAGTGCAGCCTTGGTTTTGAATAAACCAGTTGCTTGGCAGCTAGATCGATATTTCAATGACTTTGGGTGGCGCTTGGTAAAAAATATACATGCTTCCCATTTTTAAGCGTCAGATAAGTACGATTGGATTATTCTTAGAGCTTGTTTTTTTATGTTAATTTGACGTTTACGCGTCGATGTTTTGGAATCATTTACAAAAAGTATAGAGCAACACCCGCATAAATAAAGTCGAAGCAAATATATATGGGATAGAGGTTCAGAACAAACATTATAACCTTAGATTGTGGGGAAGAAAATCACAAAATTACAAACGCTAAGCTCCGAACAAAGCTTAGATTTATGTTCAATAAAGGGATTTGTGTTCAGCCCCCCAAGCAGATCGAAGCAATGTGTGAAGATCATATATAAAAAAAATCTTGTATTTCAAAAGATCACAGTCCATTTGAGGTCAACGGAAAGAACCCTGCAATAACTTTCCCACAGTGACATCGCGGTGGCAGGGAAGAAAAGTATGGTCCTAAAAAAGCCGAAAAGGGGCCAAAAAAAAAATACCCCTTCAAACTTTTTTTTTTTTTTTTTTTTCAGAAAATCCACATTGAAGCCGACATGTTCACGATAACGATGTGCCGGTGAATTCGGCCATCTCAGTAACGTCGGAAGAAGCAGGTGCCTTTCAGCCTTCTTTTGGTGAATTCGGGTGGTCGCCTCTCTCCTCTGACCTTCATTCAGCAGAACGCCCGCTCCTCGCCGCCAGAGCTACTCGGGATCCTTTACAGCCGATCACAGCTGCTGGGTTAAGAGCGCTCTGACATTGCCAGACCAGTCGCAGAAGTAAAACTTTCTGACATTGGTAATGCACTAAAAAAAAAATAAAAAGAGAAGATTTTACAGCGTACTGGGGACGATTCAGGAAAATGTACGCTCGCAACGTGATGAATAACGGTTGTGACGTAAATTGTTTTAAGCATCGGCAGGTAAAAAGAAGAAAACAGTAGGTATGCGAATCGATTTTTGCAGAACGGAACGAAAGCTAATGCTTGGAAAGAGCTGTCAACCTGCCATGTTTTCGAGAGTGAACGCGCTGCGATAGAGGTAATGCGTACGGCAGAGCAGGCTAATATAAAATGGTTAATAAACCGCATTTTTCTTACGGCGAAAGATCGTGCAAACAGGATACAGCACATATCGCCATGTGACACAAATCACAATGCATTATATTCGGCTCTGCCTTTATTTTGCAACACAAACCTTTTCACGCACTTTTACCAAACCTGAAAATTTCTGGAAGCGACCACAAAACCCGATGAAACAGCGGTGAGCTCAGCGAGCTGTTTCTTCGTCGGTTAGGCATAGCGGATTCACCGCCGTGAGATGAACGATCCCGTGAAAACACTGAGCATACTTCACACGCCGACTTTTCCTGTTACGGTCACAAACGAATGTCGTCCCGTCCGTTGTAATCCTTGTACCGTCGAATGCACGAACACTTTGTAAAACAATATATCAATCGCCGTCATGCCGGACCCCGCACATCACTGGAGACAGGGTTGGGCCGTATCGCGATACAAGTGTATCGCGATAGTATTTCAGAAATACATTTCGTATCTGTATTTCTGTATCGCGATACATTGCTTTCACCAGTATCTCTATTCCTGTATCGAAATACATTTTCGAATGTTTCTTTGTATAGCGATACAACTAGGATGAAATGTATTTCGTTACATTTCTTGAGAAATACACCCCCCCCCCTTTTACCGGAAAAAAAGCAAATCCGAACGCATATTTTTTTTATTATTTTTTTACTTCTCAGGGCAACAGGGTTAAGGAGATGCTGGGGCATTGTTACTATGCTGACCAAGTTCCTTCCGATTCTCCAAACTATTTTTTATGCGTCCTCTTCTCTCTTCTGAGAACTATTGCGTAGTCGGCGACTCGAACCAGGTGGCGCGCCAGGAGCGGAGTCAGAGCATCTTCTGCCGCAGGTTGTGGGTTTCTTTACGGAGGTCCACTACTAATAATCCCGCCCGATCGGTACGCGTTCCGCCCGTCACCCAGGGAATCACACATTAAAATGGCGCCCAACGTGGGGCCCGATTGGTCTGCTGCTTGTCCTGTCTCATCCCCGGCCAGGTCACGACGCGACATAACTTTTGAAAAGTCTTGCTGCCGCTGCCATGACCAGCCAAAGCCGAGTCGTGGAAGTACCCGATAAACCTCTTCCGTAGCTTCCTGGGAATCACCACCCTGAAGGAAACTCATTACTCTCCCCTTCATCGATCGTTGGGATGTAGCGAAGCAATAAGCCGTCTTCGCCCAGCAGATATGAATCAAATTGATCATTAACTCGACCGCCAGCCTTCCCGGTGTCGACCGCAATTTCAGCCAGTTTACCCAACACCCGCTGGCAAAAACCATCTGCTTTCTGGGCCTCGACAAGCTCTTCCTTGCTGACCACTTCACCCCAAGCGACGATCCTTTGCTCCTTCGTGCCGCGCGCTAAGGCTGCTACGACTAGAAGCAGACTAGAAGTGCCAGCCCTGCCAAGTGCTCCAAAGAGGTGGCCACGGCCATCCTTCAAGCCATCATCCTGGCCTAGCTGTGCGTCATCCCCGTCCGTAACGGCTATTGGGAAAACAAGAGTGGAAAGCGCCACACCGTACCCTGCAAGGTGCGTGCTGATGCGGCTAATCCGGCGCCCCGCGGCCCAAGCATCGTGTCCGCCCCGGTGCCCAAGAAGCTGCTGCACATGGCGGGCATCGAGGTCTGCTACACCTCGGCCCGCGTCTCGACGGCCACGCTGTGCAACTTTGCCAAGACCACCTACCTGGCCATCCAGCAGACGTACAGCTACCTGACCCCGGACCTGTTGCGGGAGTGAGAGCTCATCAAGCCCCCCCACCAGGAGTTCACCAATCACCTGATGCACGTCCGCCGCCACCAGCAAGGCGGAGATGGGCGACTTGGAGTCCAGTGACCTCCTCGGCTTCCCACAAGGTCCTTAGCTAGGGATTTCTTGAGTCGTTGTTTGCTGGCATCCAATGTCCGCTTATAAACTTGCCTTAGCGTAGACAGTACACCCAGCCGGCAAGGCTGAGTCACACACAGTTTGTTGCACCACGAACCTGGCGGTGTTTGACTTGAAATACTAGTATGATTCACGCAGTGAAGTTCAACACATATTTTAATGCATCTGCGGCTGCGCCCGTAATATTGCACGACTCAAGGGTACGTCATCAGCCGACATGAACGTGACCGGCTGCTTTGAGGATCCGATACCCAGGAAGAAGGCCAGACGTGGCCTCGCTGTGCTGACCCAGACTTCGTACACCTGCGACTCGTCTTGAGGACGCTGTTACTCGGAGAGCTTGCGCCTGTGCCGGCAATATCAGGTCGCAATCAACGAGCTCTCTGTTTGGGGATGCTATGCAAAACTTGATGACGGCAATCCATGTGTCGGTGGCGGAGGGTCTGCAGGAATGACTTTCACAGCAGGAATGCTATCGTTTCTTTTTTTCAACCGTAACAGAGGATGAGACGCGTGTTCCAGGATGCTTCTGGTGGTCCACTATTCTCGAAAATTCCAAATGACACTGCCTGCACGATCTTCAACTAGGTAACCTAGAACGAAAGTACGTATTGTCCTTTCATACAGCAGCGTGGTAAAGTTTAATGTTCAAGGCCACACCTACAGATAAAGAATACCAGCTTATTCCACAGTGACGTCATGTGATCACTGTTGGCAGGGGCGTCCTTATTGGACAGGGGCGTGCTGGCGTTTTGGTGGGATTTAGGGTGACAAAGAATTTATTTAGAGGTCGAAGTCTTTTCGCATTCCTCGTTAGACAGACAGCATGTCAGGGAAGGGACCGCAATCAGTCCTTGATGGAACGTTTTTTTTTTTTTTGAGCCCATTGAAGACTCCTCGTCGTCCGAAACCACTACCTTCAAGGCAAAGTACCAAGCCTACGGGAAAGTTATTTTGGAATCAAAAACTTCCACTTCAAACTTCAAGCTTCATCTCAGTTGGCGTCTCTAAAAAATGTGAAAAATGTATTGCAGTATCAGTATTTCTGTATTTGTATTTCTGCCCTCCCTAAAATGTATTCCTGTATTTGTATTTCCAAATACGTTTTGCCTCTATTTAAAATGTATTTCCGATACGTATCGCGATACATTTTTACAGACGTATGTTAGTATCAGTATTTTGGCTACTTTTTTAATGTATCCCAGTATTTGCATTTCCAAATACATTTTTCAGTATTTCTGCCCAACCCTGACTGCAGACCACTGCTGGCCATCGTCAACAAAACCGCGTGATCCCCATGCAAGTACCACGTGACGCCTGCGCCGCTCCGCACTCCGACGGCTACCGACGGAGTGCAATGGAGCACTCTGAGAGGAAGAGGCGTTCTCGGAATGAACCAGCCGATCAGGCCACAGCACTCTCTTTCGACCTGACGATCTCGCGCGCTCTGGAAAGGGCGCTCGAGAGCATGCAGGGGTTTCCGGACATTTCGTCGAACGCCGTTTCGTCGAACGCCGTTTCATCGAAAAAATGGACGTTTCATCGAACGCCGTTTCATCGAACGCCGTTTCATCGAATCGCTGACGGCCGTTTCATCGAATGTATTTTAAATAAAAAGTGTGACAGATGTTCTTTTATGCACGGATCGAGTGCATTTTCGTGTCATTCACCCATTTCATCGTCTGGTTTTTTAATGTCCAAACTTGTAGCTGTTACATTTTATTTTGATGCAAGTAACCCATGAAGATATTTGTCCCGGTCTTTATGTTTGTTTCGCATATTGTGCATATCTGTTCACCCCCTCTGTATTACCCGATTGGCCTTGAGGGTATTGTAACAAATAAATAAAAAGTCGCACTCCCGGTGAGAGCGCACTCCAACTCATGGAGGCCAGAAGGCGACATAGGTTTTGCGCAAGCGCAACAACTTTAGTCATGTGAGCCTCCTAGCCTCTCATGTCTTTCTATCGATACTTTTTTACTGCCCGAAGCTTGCAGCAGCTAAAGCTGAGGTGCTGTTTATGAAACTACAACGAAACATTGTTTTTTTAGTTTTAAGACTCAATAAAGTCGAAAGTAAGTACGTCACTTCAAATTTTATTTCAAAACTTTCGGGGCTTCATGTGTTCGTGCGACAGCCATTCACCGTTTCAAATGATGAGAAATTGCTCTCAAAAAGTCCCCCACAGCCATGGTCCGTCGGTTCTCATAAAAAAGGCGGACCTTCACATTCCTTTCCGCTATATGGCCATCTTCTGGCGAGGAGGCTCTTAAGAACTCAGCATCGCCTCCAGCTTGTCTTCCGTCAGTTGATGTTCTGTGGCGATGCAAGTCAAAAACTTCCAGGACCTGGGATGGGCACCTCCGACCAGCTTCAGGAAGCGGGAATGCCACCCTGGCGTTCGATAAAACAGCGTTCGATGAAACGGCTTCGATGAAACGGTGTTCGATGAAACGGTGTTCGATGAAATGGCGTTCGATGAAACGGCATTCGATGAAACGGCTTCGATGAAACGGCGTTCGATGAAATGTCCGGTCCCAGCACGCAGGAAGATCCAAGCGAATTCGCCATTTGTATAAAAAAAAAAGCAGGGGGGGGGGGGGGGCTTTAACAGTGAAGTAATGCTAATGCGATAATTAAATTCCACGCTATCATGTCTTATAGGAGATAACAAAACTCAAAACAGCCAGTCAATTTTCGACAGGACCAGTGCACAATCCATCCAGATAAAACAGTTCCCAAATGGCGGTCAGTCAGCCGGACTCTACGTGACGGCTCCAGAGCTCCAAAGTACCCGGAATGAAAACAGACGGCGTTACGTTCGTTAAAATGGCACCGCCTAGAGGCCCATAATGGAACGGCCTTTTGGAGCTTATGTTGAAGAAAACAGGACACAGACATGGTGTTCACCAAGCTCCCGGAACCCGAATATTTGGAAAATTTCCCGATACTGATAAGAGATGGCAACAAGATAAGGAGTGCGTAACATCTTTTCCACAAGGGCGCAGCCATCTTGAATGTCGTCTCTTATATGCGGTAAAACATTGTTTTGATCTCTCCACGCCGCTTGAAAGTGTTTACGAAAAATGCGTCATTGTCACACATTCTTGTTTTGCCGCACTTATATTTTCCTGCATAATCCAGGTTGAAATGTTTTATTATTTTTTCGTCCCGCATAACAGACATGAAACCCACGTGACTGAGAACGAAAGGAAACAGAAGACCGACACGCAGCGCGGCTCTGTTTACCAACATGGCCGGAAGGCTGCGCATGCTCAGAAGTTATGTGGGCAGAAGCGGACAGGCTCTCCGTGTTTTCGCCATTGTGTTGTGTGGCATGTGCTCGCTGCTGACGTTGTAGAGACGCTTCTAGATTTATTTGTGCGTCGTATTTGCAGCCAGCGTGTGTGGTATGTTCTGCCCGACTATTTAAGCCTGAACGGCAGCGGTATCGAGACAAACTGTGCGTGGACGGCGTTACCTTTTACGATCCTTGCGCCGTAAACAAGGCCTGCTGAAGTTCCGACTTGAAGTTGCTACCACCGACGCGATGGCTCACGTCGTCGTTTATTTAATTTTCGTTGTTTTTTTTTTTTTTTTTTGTCAAGTTAGTTTACGGCCGACACAGCGCAGGCGTACAAGTCCCTTGAGGCCTACGATTACTTCGAGCCGGTTTCCGCTCTGCCGGCGGGATCAGCGGACTGTGGGCCTGCCGAAGTGTATTCATTAATTTATTAAATACACACAGCGTCCTTCAGTCAAGGTGTGACATTTCAGAGCGCAGCTCTTAGGCGCCCGTTTTCACGTATAGCAGCGTCGCCGTCGTCATCGGTTTAACCACCCCGCTAAATTCACCGGGAAATCGAATTGGTGGTGAGGTCACGAGATGTAAATTTTCCCGCTAATTCTAGCGGTGCAACTAAATTTGTTTACGGGTAACGTGATACAAAGTCAGGTGACGTCAGTTTCCCGCTAAATTTAGCGGGGAAACTGAATTGGTGTTGAGGTCACTTGGAGTCAATTTTCCAGCTAAATTTAGCGGGGAAACTCTGGGAGGTGGGGAGGTTGTGGAGGAGGAGGGGCGGGTACGGAAGAGTAGGAAAAGAGGATGGGAGAATGAGGGGAAAAAAGGAGGGGAGGCGGAGGGGTAGAGGAGGAGGGGAAGGGCATACCCTCCCTTCTCCTCCTGAAGAGCTGGGCTCTAATTTCGCATTAGGGAGATTTGTAAACGTCTCTCATTTTTGATTACCCTCATGACCACAAGGCATGACCAAAGTTAACGCTTTGTCCGTTCTGCTGCCGATCTCCTTCCGCATGTTAGCACGGGCGTAGCGAGCCACCGACGAGCGCTTGGCCGGTGCTTTGTGTGCGAAGACCCTAGGAAGATAATCTGGGCATTCTCGATCAGACGACGGTTTCCTTGTATGTAAGCAAGCCTGGGGACGGAGAGTCAAATGGAAGCCACACTTGCCTTCAAGAAAATATTTGCCGCAAATACGGTCGTCCGCGCGAGGCGACCATTCTTTTCGATCCACAGTTATTATCCACCTTCTGCGCCTTTCAGAGTCCTCCAGAAACTTGTGGAAACTCACTCCGCTACTTTGCTGTACCTATCGGAGCAATTAAAGGCTACACAGCTTTGCGGCATTATAAACTGCTTTGACGCCCATGCAAAACGTGCGCCCTTCTGCCCACACCACCCGGCTCCGGCTAAAGCCCATGTAGAAGGGATTTATCTCCGGCGCGATCATAGCGCCGTCGCACCTCCGTGACGTCAAACCCGCGTGTCCGTTTATAGCAGCCCCATGGACAGTTCGGTGAGGGTTGTATTCTAATGGGTAATTCCACTAGTCGTTTTGGACAACGTCGGGATCAACTTTTGTGGAGCGCGCTTATTTTACTGGGCGATCGAGATCGAGATGGAAGTGTTTCACTCGTCGGTTTGGGTCAGCTCCCACTTGAGATCTCGATCCGGATCAGGGAAAAGTCGCTCTGCCGATTTCCGCGGATTCGACCCGAATCTAGCCTGGCCAGCCCTCGGCGCGCACACATGACTTCCATTATCGCAAGGCATTAGGGGGGATCGGAGGCCGACTGGTCTAGCGCACACCAGCTCAGAGCACGTGGAGCGAAAGCTTGCGCTGCAGAACCCAGGGATCCTGGGTTCAATCTCCACCCCTGCCCGTTTCGATCTGGATGAGCATCGTACCGGCGTGCGGTCGTATATCACTACTGCGTGGTGGACGTTAAAAAACCCAGGATAGCGGTTGTACTGCACCGGCTAAATTGCTCATCTACAGCGAGTGACTCATCGCAACTTTGAAATGGCTGACCAACTACACACTATAAATACCCACACAATTGCAATTATTACTATTCGCCGGGCATGTCGCCTCAAGATACGGCACCGCGGGAAGGGGATTCCCGGGAACGTAAATGACGGGAAGGCATCCGCCGATCCCGGAGGAGTGGTCATGTTCCACTAAAGGTTAGTTCCACTATGGTGCCTGGAACGCGTTCCCGACGTGGTGTGTTTACCACGTCCAAAAAAGTGGTCCCTCAATTTTCGCCTGATGACGTCATACAAGTGTCATGCTGTCGCCGGTCGTGATCCTGGCGGTGTCCCAACAGCTGTAATGAGTGTGGCAGACGCCTGTTTTGCTGCAGGTCGCTCTCCACTGTGACAGTCCACGGAAGCACAGCACTTGGAAGTTGGGACGCCTGGAACGGCGTGAGGACAGCGACACTCGCGTTCGCTTATGCTTTTCGCCAGCATTTCTACAACCAACCGCCAGGATCGCGACATGCAACAGCATGACACTACGGCTTCTGCGACGTCATTTGTTGCCACTTCGGCACCACTTTTGATGCATGGGCGGGACAAGACGCTAAACAGACCAGTCCGAGACGCGCTCAGGCACCATAGCTCCTCCGCTGAGGATCCGTAGCGGCTTCGTTCGGATCGCATGCTCCGTCTCGGATCTGGTCTACTAATCCCAGCGCGCTCCAAAACGACCATTTGCCACAAGTCGACACAAGCTTGAGTATTTCTTTGTGAAGGACAGCTTGATTTCTGGGGTTTCCGGTTTTTTCAGTTTTTAATAAAACCGGCCCCGGTGTGAACTTTGGGAATTTATTGGTATATGCCAGAAACGCGCAAGCCTAGCCACGAGTCGTCGGGACACTCGTGCTCCACCAGAGCCCGATATAAAGGGCTTTGTGCTTCGTATTCTGCGTGCTGCTACTCTTTGAAATGGTTGCTACGCTCTATAATCTACCACGGATGTATTGGAGACTCGCAGCATACGCACACGCAAGCTCTCGCCACATAACGCAGCGTCGACGAACTGTACAGTGTGAGCGAGCCTTCATATCGTACGACGATCAAGCGAGGCGTCCAACAGCCCGCTTTTGGTTTTGGCACAGGCTTACAAGAAGTGGGTGAAGGAGAACGGTCCCGAGGCCGGGCTGCCGGGCCTCAAGTACACCCCACAGCAGCTCTTCTGGATCAGCGCCGCCAACGTGAGTGCTTGGCGCGCTTAAAATGCTTTTTCTGCACTCGCACTCGCACACCAGCGCTTTCCTCTTGTTCTGAACGGCCGTCCACATGACGCAGGTATGGTGCAGCAAGGATCGTCCCGAGACATTAAAGCTGAGGATCCTCGTAGATGCACACAGCCCGGCTTTATTCAGGTACGTTGCAGGAAGGGTTGTTGTTTGAAACGTCTTGTTATAGAGTAATCGATGGCAACTCAGCCGGTTGCGGCGTTGTTGAAGGGTAGCAGTTCTGGCAAAGGACGCCCTGACTTATATATTCCCAAGCGTTTCTTTCTTATTTGTTCGTACTGGGCCTTCGCGAGAAGGGCTATGCGCATGCGCGCGCATTTCTCGCAACTTTAGGCGAACACACGAAGGTTTATCGTCCACGGCCTCGCCGACTTACAAGAGTGAATGAAGACCCTACCGGGCATGCTTCACCCTCCATTTCCATGCCAGTCCGCGTGGGCAGACGGCTGCGCAATTCGTGTCGCGATGAAATAAAAACTCCCCGAACCAGTTGACAATTGATGTTCCCGAATGAAAGGCACGCTCCGTTTTCCGTTAAAGGGGGGACATTATGTGCGGTGCCCACGGGTGGCGTATAGCAGCAGACTGCACAGTGAGACGCCACGTGCAATGCTAGTGCGAATCGTGCTTCGTGACGGATTTTCCTCGCTTGTGAGAGCTCGCTAGCCGGAAAGAATGGCCAGTGTCAAGAGACTTCCGACTGATAGGCAACAAAGCCTCAACGACGGCGTGAAGAACAGCTGAAGCTTTCTGAAGTGCTCTTATAGTTTTATAATTAGAAAATGCCACGGCCATGGTGTTCAGGTGCCAGCAGGCGTGCAAACAGCCTGGTCGCGTGCATGTTATTCTCGATGCCTCTTGCCCGCAAAAGGTGCTTCATACGCTTGGTGTTTTGTGTCATTTGTATTTACCTGGAAATGATAAATGTCTATTGAAGAGGGGATCCCACCATCGCGAGCCTATAGCCGCTGTCAGGAACTAAGCCTATGGGGACAAGATCATGATTTATTTTTTTGTGTTTCTGGCGCAGCGCTCGGCTGACGTAGCTGAATGCTGCGTTAACATTCGGCTTAGGCTCGTGTTCAGTCAGCAAAGGACCGATTGAAAAGGTGGTCCAGCTGAACGCTGACGCGGAACTCGTTCAATCTCTGCCTTGATCTCAATTGACGGAGATGACGTAAACCATCCATTCACGGGCCTTGTGTTGGTTTAACACCGAGCTCTGTGAAAAACAAGGTGCACAAAACGCCAGTAGAGTTTAATTCCCCCGCCATGCTGAGTAAAAGTTGGTTTGCTTTTTGCGTGAGGGTTGCGGTGTTGTCAGAAGTCCTAGCTCTGATTGACTTCGATTGGAAGAATAGTGGGTAAACCTCAAGGCAGCTAGCACTGAGTGTCTACCCACTAGCCGTCCAATCGGGGTCGATCAGAGCTCGGCGTTCTGACATTGCCGCAATCCCTGTGCAAGAGGCAGGCACGGCGCAAGCGTACCGCCAAGTCCAGACGATTTAAAGACGAACTTGGGGGGCTAAGCTCGGCGCGGCAAGATCGAGGCGAGTTCTCCACCAAACTCGCCGACCGCCGCGATTGGTCGGCGCCGTGCATGACGACACGCGCCGACACTCCCTAGATCGTGACGTTAAACGGAGGGTTTGAGGCAGTCGGAGAGTTGCATATTCGGAACTCGCGGCGAGATGCGGTCACGTCATTGTGACGTGGCAGAAGCCGCCGCGGATGGGAAAAGCTTGCCGGCTCCGACCTAGGCGAGTTTGGGCGAGTTGGGCGCGAGATCAGGGAGAAGCGTCCAAAATGGCAGCGTTTTCGTTCGTGTTTTGCCGTCGGCGTAGGTATTTAAACCACGCCAATGTGTTTGACATGGACGACGTTCATTTTCAACAACACTATCGCCTGTCGAAAGACGTGGTAAGGTGGGTGTGCGATGAACTGCGTTGCGAACCGGGCTTGAGGCGATGGAGCCGTGAATGAACCGTCGCCCCCGTCGTGAACCCTACATCCAAATTCTACAAAGTGAATCCTAGAAACAAATGTGTTTTTACGGCGATCTGCAACCAGGAACGCAATTTACCATTACCTACAGGCTTTTACAATTATTTTGATGGGTTGCTGTGCTGCGTAGATGCAAGATAAACGCACTTGATAAAATTCAAACTAAAACAGATGATAGAAGAAAAGCAATATACATGAATGGCGCAGACTAACAACTGTGTAATTTCTTTCTCATCTTTCTTCTTCCACACCGTATTTTGACAAACAAATTGTCCGTTAGTTGTTTATACAGCAGGAGAACATGCCAGATCATGGCGACATTGTTACCCACTGTAGATAAGCAATTTAGCCAGTGCAGTATAACTGCTAGCCTAGGGTCTTTATCATGCACCACGTAGTAGTGATACACGACCTCATGCCGGTACGATGCTCATCAACATCGAAAAGGGCAGGGGTGGGGGTGAATCCACGATCCTGGGTTCTGCAGCGCGAGCTTTCGCTCCACGCGCACCCTATTCTAAAAAAAAAAAAAAGAAAAAATATTGTGGCTGTGTGGCGGTGTGGGAAGAGAAAGATGAGAAAGAAATTACACAGTTCTTAGTCTGCGCCATTCCTGTATGTTGTTTTTCGTCTATACTGTGCTTCAGTTTATATCTTTATCAAGAGCGTTCTTCTTGCATCTACGTGGCGCAGCAAACCATCACAATGTCTAGTCAACTAGCCCACATCCAAGCAATGTTTGTATAATTAGCATCCCTGCTGTTACCTATTCTTATTTGTTATTTACGATTTAAATAAAAAAAAATTGGGCTGTATGTACGTTGATACTGCCTAAAACTTGGTCTGCCTCAATGGGGAAGATTCCCCCAGCTGTAGATGAGAAATTTAGCCATGCACTGCCGTACAACCGCTAGCCTGGGGTCTTTAACGTCCATCCCGCAGTAGTGTTACACGACTGCACGCCGGTACGATGCTCATCAACATCGAAACGGGCAGGGGTGGGGATTGAACCCAGCATCCTGGGTTCTGCAACGGACCTTTCGCTCGACGTGCTCCAAACTGGTGTGCGCTAGCCCAGCCGGCCACCGATCCCCCGATTTAAATAAAATAAAAACCCTTCACTGCGGAGCGTAGGGAAAAATCGGAGCTACGCCATGGGGAACTCGCCGCCGCTGGGGGGGTCGGAAATGTAAGAGGGGGAGTGGGAAACTCGCCGGGGCGGAGTCAAAAGAAGCTCCTCCCCTCCCTCGCGACGTGGCATCGGAGAGATTCCCGCCGGAGGCGAGCTTAGCACCCCTGCGCTCCGCACAGCCTTATGCACGAACTCATATCTTCAACGACACTTCACCGGCGGTGACGATTTCCTCGCATTTCGCGCGCGAATTGTGGGCATTGGGCAATTTAAGCGTAGCACATGCTACCAGAGCGAGCTCCGCGCTCTGAGGGGACCTGTTGAGCACGCACGCTCGTGGAAAAGTAGTTCTGGGATCTCCAACTGTGAAACAGAGCGACCCCCCTGCATACGTGCAGTACCAACATCACCCATTGTCTACGTGCTCGACTACAAGCATCGCGGTGGTCAGCCTTTCACGATTGGACAAACGCTCCGGATGACGTTGTTACGACCGCAACTTGTCATAAGAGGGTGGCCCGATCGGCGAACCAAGCCTGAGTTAAGATAGACAACGGCTCGGGGTACCATACTGTAAGGGTGTCCAGTTGCGGTGGTGGAGGGTACTCCCTACAGAGGGCTCTCATACAGCTACGTCTGCTTTCGGTCGAACCGTCCGGCGTATCGTGCCTCGATTTTCCTCTCGAGAGCCAGCCTGAATGTCGTCTGAGTGATGGACGTCTCTCCCGTCCGAAAAGTAGGTTTCCCTCATGAGCCACACCTTGGGGATAAAAATTAGCCGACAGAGGGAATGAAGAGTTTCCTCCTGTACCATCTAGTGATGACAGTCACTACGCATTGTGCGCCGGTAGCGCCACCTGTCAAGGGCTCATGCATTTAACATTTATTTTTGTAACGTCTTGAGTATGATGAATTTTACTTTCGCAAATGAAAGTAAGAGGGACATTAGAGTGTCACTTTCATGGTGTTGGTTTAAGGACGCGATAATTGTAAGCTTTCGCCGTTCTTTTTACAGCCACAATTACAATTGTCACTGGTCATCGAAAATCCTGGTCGTGACGTCCCAGATATGTACCATAAAAGAAAACCAGGAAAACAACTCGTCGCCAATAGTGTTTAAAGTTTGACGTCGTAACAGAGATTTAGCGAAGACACAGGTTGGACACGAGTGCCACGTCAGCAGTCCGCTGGGCTTCGTGTCCAATCACGTGTCGAAAGACGCATGGCATCGGGCTCGTGTCCAATTTCCGAGTTGGCGCCGTCCAACTGCGATGACGTTCCATGCAAAAAATCATGAGCCATTCCACGCTGAGAATGTGGATGACTTGCGGAGCTGTTTAGCACACGACACAGACCCGCCCCGAGGAGCCGAAGGAAACTAGACACGCGCGACGGGACCGCCACCCCGGGAGAGCGGAAGGAAAGGAAACTAGGCACGCAAACGCTTGGAACGACGACAAAGAGAGTGCGGTGCGAGGCCGGTGCGGGTCGCAGAGCGGGAAATCTTTGGGAAACATTTATTATCTACCTGAGGGTCTACTGATATTGAAAATGGTGCCTATTGATAACTGATCTACTGAACAGACTTATTGCTAAATTACCTAAGCATCAAGGAGAATGCAGGGATGGTGTTTCACGCGCCGCACGTGCCAGCGTCTGCAGCACTGACTGTTCTTAAGCAAAAGCCTGTCTTGCACGCGCGTTCGTCAACGCTTTATTATGATTATTTACTTCGGATTGTTTATACGGGGAAGGCGTGCGCGTGCAACACCGGCGTCTGCAGCAGTAACTATTCCAACGCAAAATCCTAAAACAAATGGCATCTTGCACGTGCGTTCGTCAACGCTTTATTTTGGTCATTAGCTTCGAATCTTTCATACGGGTAAAGCGTGCGCGTGTGGCGCGTGCGGCGCGTGCGGCGATGTGAGCGTGGAGTTTTTAGTCATTGCACACGAAAAATCCACGGAACCTTTGTCATAAAAAGCTTCGCTGTAAAGAGGAGGCTGTTCGCAGGCCTCGGTTCTTCTAGGTGTTGTTAGCAGACCAACAGTTTTCACTTGACCAAATGCTTATTTATCAACAATAAGTTGATCTATATCAGGGGTGGCCAGGCTGGCCTGGCCTAAGAGCCGCAAACAAAACCACGGAACTTCAAAGAGTCGCGGAGAGGGGGGGTGTGCATACTTGACTTTGGTTTAGTTGATCTATATATATAATTAACTCACGAATTGCTGCAACCAGACGTTCAATGTGCTGCGTAGGGTCATCGGTCCCACGTCCAACACGCCCGAGTTTGCCGCGGAGTTCAACTGCCCGGTCGGATCTCCCATGAACCCAGTCAACAAGTGCACCGTCTGGTGATCCCCGACCTCCTCCAAATAAGATCTGATCGCGCGACCCACCGCACGGAGTATGCGTCGTCCACTTCCTCTCACTGCCCCCTCTCATACAAAGGGAAACCCCCGCCCCTCTTTCCCCACAGACCGCCGCTCTGGATCCCGAACACAAGGTCCTCAGCAGTGTCCCTCTTCCGACCCCACTTTTGACCACGTCATCCCTGCCGTCGAAGGCCAAGCGTCACATACCCAACGCGAACCCTCATTATCAATCCGATCACCACCACCAACAGCTAGCCTGGCAGCGATATACTCTTTATACGCTCTTGGGAACCCATCTATGATCCCCTCAGGTTAAAATCTACGAATATGGTGGAATCTCAATGTCTTGTAGTGGTTGTTATGGCGTGCAGCATCGGTGATTCAGATAAACGTATCTCTACGGACCCACGTACACATTCATACAATATGAGAGACCCAATAGCCGTGACAGTTTATGTGGTGGTGCTATACATACCTTGGCCAGAGGCACCTTAGAAACAACAGAAGAACAGTCAATTTACTTTCTCTCTCCATGCAATAGGTACCCGGCTTAATGCCCCACAACCAACGCCTGCAACTTTCTTCGTGAAAAGGGTCTTACGTACTGTTGGAGACAGTACACTCTTAAAAAAGCACTGGCAGGTCAAAGTGATTTTTTTATTATCCGAAACGATTGAAAACAATGTTTGGAGATTACTCTTTAAAATTCGGAACTTGGAAACTCGGAATTTGTGAAATAAAAAAAAAAAAAAAAACCTTAAATTCGAATTTGAAGTTCCCGCGCGATCCGCGCCAGTGCTGTGACGCCAAAGATTAAGTCGTCCTGCAACTCGAGTTTCTCTAACGCCTCCGAATTATCCAGACCCGATCGTGTCGTGTTCGGAGTGTCGAACCGAAATTTTTATCGGTTCGGTGCGGGTTCGAGTTCACGGCTTTCGGTTGAGCTCCGGTCCAGTTCCGAGAAGCAAAAATAACGGTTCAAACCGGTTTGAACCGCTAAATTAAGAATATATTTTCCGCGTTCTTTTGGTAATAGGTACTATTTCAACAGTGAAACGAGTAACTATATAGCTTTTTATCATTTGTAGAATCCACTTATATTTTCAGGTACCAAAAATACATTGCGTTATTTAATTTTGATTAAACAGTGATAAAACAAAAAAGCTAGATTACCATATATGACTCAATATATATATATTTTTTTTTATCTCAGTCGCATATATTTAACCTGAATCGAAAGGTTATCAGTCTGGAAGGTAGCCTAAAATACCCGTGATTGGTACAACTTCGCGTCGCAGCATTAAATGTCGATTGTTGTTGTGCTCTTGAAATTAGAATTCATTACAGTGCAATAAATCATAAAATGGGCGCGTGCTCGCCTTATATATCCTGTAATCTAGTTTACGAAATACGTTTCACGATATACTGCAAGCGACTTAATTTTCGCGGGGACCTAATTTTCGCGAATTTCGCGAATCGCCTACAGTTCACAAAAAATAGGCCCCGCGAACAATGGCGGTAAAATGCAAACACACTGGAATCTATATTGAGATCGCACCGCGTCGCGAAAATTAGAACCCGCGAATTATTTCAAAACTTCATCTTTAAACTAAATTGCGAAATATTGAGCACGCGAAAAATAAGTCGTTTACAGTATATGATGACGACTCAAGTGAGCTAAAAGCAATGCGGGGAGCAAGTCGTCTGCTTCCTGCGCAGGAGTTTCGGTGACGTCAGAACGACGTCGAGCTCTGATTGGCTGGTAATAATGATTGGGATTTTATGGCGCACGAGCAACTTAGGCCATATTAAGCCAGATAAAATTACTTAAGACGGTTCTACTAAGAAAGAGATATTAAATAGTTTTAATGGTTAAAGTTATAGCTGATGTATATGTCCGGTCTTTTTAAAAAATGTAAAGTCACTGTCAAGTCACACTAAAGGATGATCGCCAAAGCAGAAACATAGGATGAAATGGAAGATGACCTCTAAAAAGTTCAAAAAAACTTTGTCGGCAAAGTTGGTGATGAAATCTACAATGCCATAAAATCTGCAAAAACTGTCAGTACTTCCCCACAATGCACACAGAGCTTTATGCCTTCGCTAGAAAGATGTAGATGCGTCAGACGTGAATGGCCAATCCCCAGGCGGCAAAGTAGAACCTCAAGCCAACGTTCCTTGTGGAACGAGTTCTCCCACAGAGCCAAGATGGGTTCAATGACGTGAAGTTTATTGCTGCACACCGCGTCCCACTCCGACTGCCACGACTTCAAAAGTGGCCTAAGTTCGTGACAGGGCAAGCCAAGAGATGTCGCCGAGTTCTTCGCACATGCAGTCAGTTTATCTGCTCTCTCATTCCCTAAAATTCCGACATGACTGTGTACCCAGAAGAATTTTATGGTGTTTCCTAGTTCGACAGCCCTGTTCATTTTTAAACGTATATGTAGTAAAAGAAGGTTCTTTGTAGTAAGTCTATAAGAAAGAGCCTGTATCACGCTCTGTTAATCAACAAAGATGATGGCCTTGAATATGCAGTTGCCCATAATACGTTCAACTGATAGAGAAAGACCATAAAATTCTGCAAAGAAAATGCTTACTACAACATCCATTCACAAAGCTTTCGCGAAGAAACCAGAATATACGGCAAAACTAAGAAAAGCTTAAGATTTTGACTCATCTGTATAGAATTCAGTATAATCTCTCCTGCAATGACTGAGACTCCTGCTGCAAGCCTTGAGGAGAAATAGCCCGTTTATTACACTTTGTGAGCGACCAGTCGCAGAAGATCGGAAATTCGTCCCACGGAGCAACTTTTTCATTTGTGCTTAAGTATCGCGTCATTGAGTGAAAACTCGAGGGAGACACAAAGGCTTTGAATGCGAAAGTTAAAAAAAGTGGTTTGTTTTAAAGAAGTTGAGAGAATCGACAGGTTTGAATGGTACTGTAGGATGAGTGTTGAGGGTTTAATAGACCCTGCAAGCATGAGAGAGACTAAGGTACTGTCTACACTTGTCGAGAGACATCTGAAAGGTGCCTTACACAAACTCAACACGGGTGATGTGCGAAAAGCACCTGTAGCCATTGGGAGCCCCAGATGGTGAATCGGATCCAGCATCTTCAGTGTAGATGACGTGCAAACCCATACACAATTGCGCCACAGTCGAGGCGACAACTAAGGAATTGCAGAGTCGCAGGAGGATCGCCTGTCAGGCCCCTACGAGTTGTGGGACAACACCTTAAGAATGGTTGATGACTAAGTATTTTCGCCTCAATTCCTTCAAATGAGGTACAAAAGTGAGTTTCTTGTCGAGAATTATGCCCAGAAATTTGTATTCGTGTTGAATGGGTATGTCAATGTCATTTAAACGCCAGGAACGATCCAGGGACAATACCCGGGGGAGCAAAAAGGAAACGCAGACAGTTTTTTTTTTTTTGAAAATGTGAAACAGTTTTGAGCCGCCCACTTGCTCATCTTATTGACTGTAAATTGTAGTTGCCGTTCACAGCTGGAGATGTAGCACTTTTGTGTGGGTGACACTCAGATAAGTCTCCTGTAGGCACAAGGCCACGGGACGGAGTTCATGTTAATCAATCTTACAAAGAAGGCCGCGACAATTCCACTGCACGATGCTAAAAGGATAGACCATTGCAAAGTTTATAAGAAAAATAAAATGAAGTCAAGAGTATAAGTCAATTTTCAACGACTTCTTTACGCGCGGAGCATTTTTCTTTTTAAAGATAGAGACTCTGAACTCGAGCGGGGTCTGTCCTCGTCGGACCTTGACCCACTCTCACCTACTGGCTCTCCTAGAGCCGGAAGGGGCTGCACCTTGGGAGCCTGTAGCCTCGACGGCTCTCCAGGTTTCTGTGATCCACCAGAGGCAGAGGGGCCCGGACCCCGACCTCGCGGTAGCTGGTATGGAAGAGCAGGGGGTGCCGACCCCTGTGCAGCGAGCGCAGACCCTTGTGCTCAGGTGGATCTTGACAGACCAGCATTCACCCTGTCATCCCGGGTGGAGCAGCGTGCACTGCTCCAGAGGTACCTTCCGTCTGCGACTGGTGGCCTCCGTCTGCGCGGTTGATGAATCTGAACCTTTCGCACGGTTGGGAAGGGCACCTGCCTGGGCAGCTGAGATAGCACACCCTGGAAGTTGCACCCTTAGCCTGAGACCAGAGGGCTTCAGTGGTTACGCAAGGTTCCTATAACACACTTGCGCTCCCACAGACGCCATAGGCGGTGCAGGTCCCCTGCGCACCACCTCGGCAAAAGAGCCTCTCTGGAAACCCAAGAGGCGACGCTTCCCAGGATAGGAGATATTTTCCTTAACTTTCAGGGTCAAAATTATTTTCTCTCCCTTGAAGTGTTCACATGACGTAGAATACGCAGGGTGCTTGCATTTCATGTCTTCATGACAGTCATATGATCACTGCGACCGTACCTGGCACATGCCTCGCAGACACGGCAGGACCGCGCGCCATGCCCAAAGCGCTGACAGCGGAAACAACAAACAGGGGCAGGTATGAGAGGCTGGACACTACAATGGAAGTACCCCACTTTTACGGAAGAAGGAAAGGTACTGAGCTCAAAGGTAAGTACCAGGTGTCGCGTAGGAAGTTCTCTGTCATCTCCACGGATGGTGATGCGTTTTACACCAACAACACACTGGCTGCGCATGACTTCAAGAATCTCTTCCTCCTAGAGCTCTCCATCAGGTCGTCCTCAGATATAACACCGCGAATGGTGTTGAGAGTACGGTGTCCAGAGGCGCTCACTTTC
Organism: Ixodes scapularis; assembly: GCF_016920785.2. Lineage (NCBI taxonomy): Eukaryota > Metazoa > Arthropoda > Arachnida > Ixodida > Ixodidae > Ixodes > Ixodes scapularis. Next base: position 89,263,619 of record NW_024609846.1, on the reverse strand, counting down.
GTGTCCTGGGTATAGTCGAGGCACAGCAACGCTGCTGTCTGATTTTTCTCAAATACTTTCACCCAAAAGTTCTCCAGAAAAAAGTCTCTTTTGCATTAAACTTTCCCCCTAACAAGCCTTATAAGACTTGGTTTTAAAAGCGCACAAAAGACGAGGACAGAGTAAGAAACACAAACGACGGACGAGCGCTCACTGTTTCTTACTCTGTCCTCGTCTTTTGTGCGCTTTTAAAACCAAGATGAATAACTACCAACTAGCCCAACTTTCCACCCTACTGCCTTATAAGACCTTAGCCACAAGGAAAGGGTAGAGTTTCGACATCGGTTTTGTCTCAAATTCAAAATATACAATGAAAAACTTAGTAACGTAGTCAGAGTTCCTTTGTCCAAAGGTGGGAAATATGCAGCGGCGGGACACCTTCTGAAAGGCCAATCAGGAGGTTTAAGTTTGGAACCCATATGAATGGGGCTGTGGCGCAAACGTCCACTACCGAGCCCAACAAAGGAATAGGTAACGCTTGATAACAAGAATGCATGGCTGAAGACGTTGCTCTGTTAGTGCTGGCAAGCCTCTATAACCAAGTGTGGTTCAGGACAAGGTGTCTGTCGCCACCCAAGGTTAGCCCTTGCCGCCTAAGAAGGTGAAAAAGGGAGGAAGAGAGTGTAGAATAAAAGAAAGGAAAAACAGGAAAAAGGAAAAGTGAAAGAAGGAAGATGTTTAAGAGGGACGATTGACTGAATCATTCTGGTCGGGCCAAGCCAGGACACCCCTCTACGAGAAGCAGGGGCCGAAGTGGTATACTGCATCGCCCGGGGGCCCCGAAGGGTCCAAACATACCCCGGGCTCAGCTCAACCACCCGTATCCCCCTTTCCCCGGAGACAGGTTAAGCCACGCAAAGCCGGGCGTGGGTGGCTGAACACACATGGCTGGGGTTTCGTACTAACGCCACTCGCCAAACACCTAGTAAAGCAGGTGCTCCTTGCGTATGGGTAGGGGGGCCCACGTGGCTACTCTGATTGGCTTTGATGGAAAGGATAGTGGGTAGACCTCAATGATAGATGCTTTGAGGTCTACCTCCTATTTTTTTTTCAATCAACCAATAAGAGCTCGGCATTTTGACATCATCGCAAACCCTCGACTTGCTCTCCGCATATTTTCAAAGTGTCAGGAAAGTTTTAGGATAAACTCTTTCAGTCTACCTTTTATAGAAACGCTGAGCAGCATTCACAAGCCTTGCTTTCCTAACCAACATTGTTTAAACTCAGCACCGTGATGCAGGCGAATTATCACGCAGGAAAAAGTGACCTTCGTACTCAAATCGGATCTGGCCTAAAATAGCGCGTACCGAGGTTAACATTTCCGACATAGCTTGGCGTTTGAAATTTGTTTTTGACAAGATGTCGGTCAATACAATTTACAAATAAACATCGCCTTTGCTAATTTTTTTTCATTAAACAGAACAAAGTAGTATTTCATACTCTACTCGACATTACAGCTACTTAGCTGGTCACTTTCTGACGGTGTGCGTGTGCAATCGTCATAGTTCCGCCACGCGCCCTTGTGTACTCTGTTTTTGTCCAACCTACAGACACATAAAATTGTTGTTCATCACATAAAAGAGTCAACACACTTCTGTATACTTGAGAAGTTCAATATGCGTCAGGAACACATGTTACTTAAGTCAGCTTAAAAAGATGTTTAAGGTTCTTTCAAATCACTTATAGACGTGCCTATTCAGAATAAAAACACCGGAAAAGCTTTGCAGAGCATATTTCAAATAATTTGAGGGTGCATTTACTTATGATGTATATCTTTAGAGTTATCGGCCCTTTATTTATGTTGTCAAGTATTCAGGCAGTAATATTTTTTTTATTATTATTGCCATCAATAAATTTGACTGTATGAAGCTCACATAACCGCTTGAGACCAGCTCGGGAGGACGGTACTCTAAAATACGCCATCTGTTAGGTCTGCGGAAAGGTGCTGTTTCGTTCGCTGTTTGGCAGTGTGAAACACCGGGTTGCGGGGTATGCCAGTGAAGTAACCAAAGGTCTTTTCAATTTATTTACAGCGGAGACTATTTACAATAGGAAATAGCTACATCCAATGTACATCGCAGACCTGTCCCGTCGGTGTGTTCTGTCTCGAGCCGCCTTGCCCGCGTGTCGCTTCTTCTTTTTCTACCACCACAGTTTGCTCGTCCGCTACACCAGAAAGGACTGTGTGCTCATATTATAGATCTGAGGGCAAATACACGAGATGGGCGAAAAGAGAGATAATAAATGGTATTGTTCTAAATAATCCCATACACGACGCCTTACTGCAAAAAGAAATATATAGAGATGCATGTTTTAAACGGCAAACATGTTTGACGGAACTCCGTCTGGCTGGGTTAAAAAGTAGAGAAATACGGATCTCCACCAACCAAGTCCTAAACAGTTAAGAGCCCGACGTTTGTATAGGTCGGGCTCAATAGGTCGACAGGAACTTTACTAATAGCGTATGTCAACGGACTAAGGCACTTGAAGAAGAGGAAATGAGTGAAGCAAATGACCCCACCGTAGATGGAAAAGAAGCTGCTGCTCTCCACGTGCGAATAGTCGCTTCTGACGAAAAAACCGAAACGGTTTCGAAACGTCGGGCTCCGAACTGTTTACGACTTGGTCGGTTATGGTCAATATTTCTCTATCCGGGACGCATGAAATGAGATTCCCAATTACACATATATAGCGCGAAGGAAAGACAATGTTTCTAAATGAAATCACATTTGGACATCGATACTGTCTCGGGGGGCTGTCTCGGGAGGCTAAAGTTATATTACTGTCTCGGGAGGCTAAAGTTGCATCCGGTTTTACATGCACTTATTTTGGGGCCTCACTTTACAACTCTGCGCTTTATCAGTAACGAGCGCTCTAACATTTTATTAGGCTGCCGCATATGATCGCGAAACTGGTATATATACTGCACAACTTTACAATTTGGACATCCCCTTTTTTATTGTGTTGAGAACATCACATTTCACCAGAAAACTGAACTGTTTAACATGATTTGCACGTGACATCATCGCACTATGTGCTAGCGGTGATTGAGATTTGTTTTTGCTAAGAAAATCAAATCCGGTGGTGCAAAATGCACGCTGCAGAAGGTTCGCGCTCAGTGCAGCTCATGTATTCAGAAACAAAAATTATTCTTGCTTGGTGCAGCGTCGTGAGGAACGGCGCGAGCGTCTGGTAGCACGGAAACACGCTTCCTAGCAGGAGTGATTTTGCAAACAAAGTAGTTTCCGAGATCACGCTGTCTGTCGAAGATGCTTAAAGCGCGAAACACATGTACGACGAAACTGTCCGATCCGACGTCCGACCGCGCAATACGACGGTCGGAGGCGAGGGTTTTCGTAGCATCGGAGAGCGTTGAAAACCCTCGCCTCCGACCGTCGTATTGCGCGGTCGGACGTCGGATCGGACGGTTTCGTCGTACATGTGTTTCGCGCTTAACGGAGGAACATCTACAACACAGTAAGTTTTTAACACCTCCCCCACTTTTCGTTTTACGGTGCCCGTCCAGAGAAGACTTTTTATTACTGAAGGACTCCTGCTCCATCTGGGGGTGTCAATTCAACAATTATATTTGGGTCATTTGTTAACAGTAATCTTCCGTTTATTTTATTTTGCATCCATAAGCTGTAAAGGTTAAACAAGACCGAGAATTCGAGCAGCTGCCAACGTTGGGCTGTCCCTCTGAGGTCACTGGGATCTTTCTTTTAGGGTATCCCTCCCGTACACACTTGTAGTTTTATTTATCGTCTGATTAATAGGCCACATTTGGTTCTTTCAATGCTTCTATTCTTGGGGACAACTTTCCGAGACAGTTCAGCAACAACGAAATCATGTCTGGGTGTCTCAGTGATCTGTACATGTAAAATGGGTCGTGGAACAATTTTTGTACTTTCAGTAAATACCGCTAAGAGCTAATCCCTGACGTTTATAACTTGCAAAAAGACCCATCAGTTTTCCTCCCCGCTCAATGGCAGACGCAGAAAAAATAAAGGAACAAACAGCTTTCTCCTCAACTCGCTATTAGAACAAGCGTCCAGCTGATCCGACGCTACACTGTTAGCAAAAATAACACGCCCAGACGTGTAAACAGTTGTCCCATAGCGGACACGTCGAAACGTGTTCGTTTTACACGAGGCCATCTGTGTTTTTCGTCTACACATGAGTTGCTGTGTAAACTTAACACGCTACACCGTGTCTGCCTTCCGCAAAACCATTTCGAGCGTGTTCCTTATGAAGCATGGCGGCCAGCGGCCGAGAACAGGCGAGAGACGAGCCCAGCGAGCCGCGCGCCTTTCAGCCGAATTGAAAGCACACAGGGCGCGTTAGTTCTCGTTCGATGTCTTTTATACACAGTAAAGTCTCCAAGCGGCGGACGTAGCTACTTGCAAAGGTACGTACGTGTGTTGTCGGCGGTCGGCGGCGTCAATAGCTTCAACGAGCCGCTAGACAAAAAAAGAAAAAAACGAATGCCGAACTCACATGGATAAATAACTTGAGCAAACTATTTAGAATCGGGCGGTAACTTGCGCCACCTATCGAGATTTATAGCAGCCTGTTTTTAAAAAAAACACGAGTCTGTTAACACTGGGAACGACCACGGCCACACAGCAACCCTACATACAACGCAGGCAACACAGCACACAGCTACACGGCACCGACATATACACAAACACAACAACCGACACAACGCCCGACACTTCCTACTCGATATCCATTTCTCCCCGCGGCGCATATAAGCTTGACATGTGCGGGTGAGCTCCTTGGTCACTGACCATTACAGATTTATAGAAGAATACACAAAACACGGCGCAATGGACAGCCGTGTGTTAGAACTGTTTGCATTTAAAAAGTATGGAGGCAAAATCTATAATGCTAGTCCGTTGCAATAAATAATGATATGTTAACAATAAATCTTAAACCGGTCATGAAAAAGTTCCAATTTTTGTTATTTTCTTGCTTGACCAGTGTTATGAGCAGTCCGACTAGCATGAATCAGATAGAAAAACAAATTATTGGGATTTTGTCATTACGTATACAATAATAAATGAAAATGATCCTTGCGCAAAGCATTTTTTATATATTTTTGTGAAGGACATCCGGACATCCGCCCAACACTTCACTTCCGCTAGTTGCAGCAGTTGCAGTACGGGAGCAGACGCCTTCACTTTTGGGGCGTTTTGATGCAGTTTGTTGTCGTATGTCGTGTCGGTGTCGAGAAGAGCGGTGGGGCTTGGGAGTTTGTGACCGGTGTTATTCGTGAACACTGGTGTGGGGCGCTGATGCGTCTTTTTTTTATACTGCCACCACCCCGAACTTTGAAGATACACGGGCCCGTAGCAGTGTATTATGCTGAATCGCGAGCTCCTTCTCTGTTGACGTCGCTTTCCTGGTACCACTCGTGGATACTGCAAGCGTTTAAACAGTGTGCACCGTCTCGCCTACATCCCCGGTGACGTACTCGACCTGTTGAAACTTATTGCTTCCGTCATTTTAGAGTACGCAAGGCAGTTATCTCGTTGTTCTCGTTTCGGTTATAAAAGCAAGGCAAAACGCTCGTAGTTCCCGCCCTCAGTACACGTTGGACATCTTCCACACTTTGACACCGGATAACTGAATGAACGAGGATTTACATTCACTTCCGAGGTTACTCTCGCCGCTTCCTCACCGTTGAGCAGCAGGATGAGCTGGCGACAAGCCGCTGATGAAAGGCTGGAGCATCAACAGCCCAAGCGCACTCGGTGCCGATGCGGGCGACGCGGGTTTCTGTCAACCGGGAGGCCAGCACAAACCGTGACCATTCCAGCTCTTCGTCATGACACGGTGTTGCAGAGAGCAGGGTAAAATACAGCTACACGGATCACCGAAGCAAACGACTGCTATCTTAAATCTTGGCTTGTGATTGCGCCTTTGTAGTAGACCATCTTATTCGTTTTGCTGGAGAGACGCAAACGACGGGCGTAACAGAATCGCTTGCATATTCCGCATATCTCACAAAAGCATTTACCCTGTCACCTTGCGAAAAGCGCGAAACACGGAGTCCGCACCGTCCTAAGCTTCCCGTTTTTTACCTGCTTTAGAGCAGTTTGTACCTGCTAGTAGATATGCCTACTGAAACTGAAACAGGGCAGTGCCAGAGAGAAAGAGACAAAGTTGAGAAAGCTTGCTCGCTCTCTAATTTCTCAACTCTCAAGTGATTGTACCATAATAAATGCACCAACGCGTCTTCCAAAATAAAGAAAGAGCACTACGTTCACAACATAAAAAATGGTCTCAGTACATGCATCTGTGGACAGGTAGGAAACCTTGCCCTTATTTATTCACGCCGCATGATTGCCGCAACAAACTCGTTGCAGGACCGAATCATACTCGAGCGGTGTGCGTCGCTATGCAAACGCAGTCCAACACGAAGCATAAAAAACGGCAGATTTAAGACAACAATCCGGAGTCCATTATTCAATTAAAACAACGTAATTTTGTTGAAAACGCCCGCTGCTTCTTACTCACGGTATGTGTCGGGATACTTCCACAGTTCGAAACGGAACGAGGGAAGATTTACTTTTAAAAACGCTCGCTGCGTCCTCCCGGACCAGCTGGACCGGATCAGCTGACGACGACGGGACTGTACCCGTTGAACCTCCACCACGCAACAAACAATTTGCGCTCCGTGTTAAAAGCGTGGTTCAAACAGACCCGAAATACAAAGCACCGCACCACACACGACGAATGTTTCAGCTCTTTTTCGCATCGCCGGGTTGCACCAAACAGAACGAGATCGCCGAAGTCAACGCCGCGCTGTCGTGAACCTTGGCTTGTGGTTGCGAACTCTTGGACCCTGTGACTCCCTTCGCTTTCAAAGCACACACGACGATTACGAATGCTACTTTCCGTCTTCCAGGAACATCACAGGGGCACTTCTCCGGTCACGTCTTCACTATGTGCTCGCAAACTCCGAAGCTCTATGCGAAGCTTCTCGCGTCCCGTCAAACCAAAACAGTAGCGACGCCATGCGTACTTGCAAGATTTTCTCCGGTCAAACAAAAACAACGAAAGCCAACCGGCGCTTGCTTCCAGCGTACATCGGCGTTGCGCTTGCGCCGTGGCCAGATCGCCAGATCGCTTGCAGTTGAAGGTTGAAGCAAAAACGAAACCAACTGCAATGTCACGTGTTCACATCGAGGACACGCTTTTTATATCCATTTTAACTGTTTGGAACGAATAATTAGACCCATAACTTTATTTGTGATGTCTAAGAAACTGTTATCAGGACCCTAAACTAAATACAAACATGGGCGACATGAAGCGAGCCGCATTGCCATCGACCAGAAGATGGCGGCGAGCCCGGTAAGCGTGGGTTTCGCCAACGTCCTGCGACATGGCGCAATTGCTTTTGGTGCATATCTGTCTCCGAGACATGTTTCTTTCCGCGGCATTTGTCTCGACGGTCCTCTCTAAGTGTGTCCCCAAGCATTCCGGTGCTTCGATAGCCGGCAATGCCGCGGTCGTCGCCGGGGGCGATGCGTGTTTTCGAGGTCGGCTACACGGTTATGCGTGTATGACCGAACCAAAACACGTTTTTTACAACCTCGCATGATTTCTGAACGAATTATCCGTTACTCATCGTGTAAATTTATAGTAATTTGTGTAAATGGCGTGTTTTTCACCCCAAATATTCGCCAAATACACGGGACTTGCTAACAGTGTAGTTGTATACCGCTAGTGTTCATCATGGTTATGCGCTGGGATTGTCAAAGAATAAAGCATGGGTAGAGCTTTAAACATTGTTAGAGTTCGGCTATTCTCAACTTTGATTGAATACGGGTCAATCCGAATGTTTGGCGATGCTGATTGTCAAGAACTCGTGCACTCGACGTGGCGTAGCCAGGAATTTTTTTCAGGGAGGGGGGGGGCTGAGGTCTGGCATGTCCATGGCTTGAGGTGTGGGGAGGCGGAGGGGGGGAGGGGCGGTGAAAATGCATGTGTATAATATAGGGTCGTCTTGATCTTGGGGGGGGGGGGGGGGGGGCGCTGAAGCCCCATAAGCCCCCCCTCCCCTGGCTACGCCCCTGCACTCGACTTGGGCTCATGACAATCGAGTACGTGACGGTGTCACGTGACTTGCGGTGAGAAGTCGTGATGTCATGTGACGTCACGGTGTCAATAACGCTAATACATCTAGTGGCGTTCTTAAGTTGACTTGACGCGGTGAGTCACCGAACTACGTTACGGGGTCACGTGACGACGTGATTAATCGTAGTGTCAATACAAGAGCGTCATGAAAACCCACAATTTATTATCCATTGCAACTCGGTATATGACAATTTGATCACTACATAGAAATACAGCTGCCAATTTTTATTTTCTCATTTTGTAACAATTCAACAAAAAAAAAATATATATATATATATATACCGTGAACCGTTTTGAACCGGTTACCGTATACATATTTTTTCCCCGGTTCAGTTTCAAGACGGCGGCGAAGATTTCGGCTCGGTTCAGTTCCGGTTCAGTTACAAAATAACGGTTCGGTTTCGGTTTGGTTCCGGTTCGACACCTTGGATGTCTCAACATTACGAGGGGGTGATGAGGAGGGCAGGAAGAGAAATCTTTTCGTTTCGTTTTTGTTAGGGGATAGCGAAACCGGTATCAAGAAAGCCTCGTTTTCGTTTTGTTTCTGTTTTGTTTAAACAATCCTTCTTCCCCATGTCTTTTCTCTCTTCAATACTCTCACTGTCTTCGCCACCCTTCAACTTCGACGTTCGATACACGGAGTAAGGTCGCATGTTAATATTGTTCCAGCAATATCACAAACAAAACTATAGTAATTGCTACTTTAGTACTAGGACGAAGTAATATGCACAAAGTTAATGTTTGCGATCAAAACTAACAAGACGACAAGGCTAAATTAAGCATACTCGTATATTTATTCGGCTGCTCCTGTATCTATAGGACTTGATTCTCACTGCCGGGGTGCACTACAAAATGATTTATTTCGAATTATTCGCCAGACACAATTGCATTTGTAACTTGGTAATTTGTCTTTCCGGGGATGGGGGCCTTCGTCGGGCCTCAGGTTCCCCCGGGAATTTGAAAACTTACCGCATAGGATTAGCCTCGTCACTCGCTGAACTCCATTCGTAGATTGCAGCGATTCTCTCTGCAAATGCCTCAGCGGACTCTTTATACTTCGCTTCACTTTGACAGACATTACGAACCAACGGGGTCAATCAACCAGCGCTAGAAATGCATCGTCACGGCACTCGTCTTTGTACGTTTCCTCTCACCATATACAGCAATCACGCGCGGTAAACACGCACTCATCCTTTTGTCTTTCTATGCGCGATTGGTTTGGCCGGTGATTGCAAATCCACCAAGACAACGAGCGCCGTAACGATGCAGTTCTGGCACTACTCGATTCGTTCCACCCGATCGTCAGCGCTCAAACTCTCAGTTAAAAAGGTGTCACAGCTCAAACTGTTTGTTTTTCTAGCTCGACACACATGGCCTCGTGCCTATAGCTCCCTCCGTACACACCGCCGTCATAGAGGTTCTCCCAAGCGCCGTGCTGGAAAAAAGACGCACCAGATTTCCTGGAGCGACAGTTCCCACATGTCCTTCGCGTAGCGGTCCATGACATCTAGCTCGTTTGGGGCTGCGGATCTGTGTTCCATTGGCGGAAGGCTAATCGCACTCGGGTCGTAGCGTCCTCTCGGTCTCAGAGTCTCCGCACGCCCCGACGACGACCCTTTTGTGCCGCGGCAATCCGGAAGCGAAAGTCGCAGCAACACGGACGAATCTACCAAACTGTGTTTCTTTTGCTTGTCCTACTCCGTGGTCGCTTGGGGCGACGCGACTACTCCATGGACCTTCTCGCTCTACGTCGCATAGGCACTGCCATCTTGGAATCACATGACGCGGGCACAACTTCCGCACTTGATTTTATAACACAAGTTGACCATTTGTGCCGTCTGCGTACTGTATACGTGTGAACGTGTAAGGAGGAGAAGCGTGAATCAGCGTTAGCACTGGAACACATTGAACGCAAATACTTTACTAGGGGAATACAGGACACTCCCCGAGAATACATCTAAAATGACGGGGGCGATCGGTGGCCGGGTGGGCTACAGCGAATCTTTCTTCGGTTCAGGCGACACTGAACTTTGCAGGGCAAATACGGTGTCGCGCGTGATTGTCATGCTACCGCACCAAGAAGCAGTCTAAGAAAAAGAAAGTGAGGTTGCGCATTTCCGGTTTTCTTGAAATTGTGTAAGTACGAACACGAAAGTGCGAAAAGTCGGCAGCTCTCGGTCTGTTAGAACGCGAAGGACCGACGTGCGTCAACTGGAAAGAGGTGAGAGAAGCCAACACCTCCTAGATAACAAAGCCGTAGTGCTGAATGAGATGGCCTCATCAGCGAAGGCCAACGGTGGGCAGAGATTGGACACGACGATTGCGTCAACGTTCGCCTCAAACTTGACACGAAGCCGAGCGCTGATGCAGCACGTTTCCAATCGGTGTCCAGCGACGCACACCAGCTCGGGGCACGTGGAGCGAAAGCTCTCGCTGCAGAACCCATGGGATCCTGGGTTCAATCCCCACTCCTGCCAGCTTCGATATGCATGAGCATCGTACCAGCGTGCGGTCGTGTGTCACTACTGCGTGATGCACTTTATAGACCCCAAGCTAGCGGTTGTACTGCACTGGCTAATAAACTTCTCATCTATAGCTGGGAGACAAGTCGCCCGTCGAGGCAGACTACGTTCTAGGCCGTATAAACATACACACAACCCATTTTTTTTAATTGTTTTCCGAAAAAAGACGACAAAAAATTTGAGGACGCACAAGAACTTCTTATGAGTTGTGAATACGAAAGCATGAATGTCGTTCTTCCGCTCCCTTAGTTCGTCTGCGGCGTACTGGCGTGGACCGCCAGGTTTCGCTACTGCCAGGGGGATGGCATCACGTGATTTTTTTGAAGCCTAGTCATAAAAAAAAAAGTCGGCCCGGAAGTGCGCCGGTTGGCTACCTCGTTCGGTGAGATTTACAAGTTACGGAGCCGTCGAAACTGACGGGCGGAATTAAGACGGTGAGTGGTCCTGTCTGCATCTATTCTCGTATCCTTGTTGTTTTGGCGTTTCGAGGAGCGACGCGGCGACGCCCGAGATCGTCGAAATGCGGAGTCGGCGAACCATCGAAGCGTGAAATCCGCGTGATAACACAGAGCATGCAGCGCTTGAGCAACAGTTCTGACGCCGGAGAACGACATCTAAGGTGTAGTCTCTATCGAAGAGTCACCTTGCAAAGTGTTTGCGATCGCGGCGGTCGCGCTTGATTGTGTGGACGAATCGTGCTGGTGTTTGCTAACCGCAATGGGATTGTGTAGTGTACGAAATTGCAGTAATCGGTCCGAGCGGTCGAAGAAGTCACCCACTGGTGTTTCGTTTCATCGGTGAGTTCACCCTTTGCTGATGAAACGCTTCATTGGCAAAGACATCTTTAGTTCACTAAATGACCACATGTTTGAGAATGAACCTATGGAGAACCACGCCTAATATGGTCTGTTTCACAGAATTGTACCTGGACATCAGACAGCGAAGCATAAGCACGGTGTCCACGGATGAACTACACCAACAGAAAGTAAGACGAAGGCACACCGAACTCGCACAATTCAAAGGCCAGTAGTTATATATATAAGCCAGATTAAACATATTGCCATGTCTCTGTCAACCTTGTAATTATTTTGTCCGTCTGAAAGGGGTACCGTAACTATTTTATAAGTCAATGTTGTGTTGCAAATCTATAGCTATGCGGTAAATAGGTGTTGTATATATTGTTTTAATTTTCAATGATTCTAATGTAAATAAAATACGTGAATTAAGACACTTCGAGACAACTGGAGCTAGGCTTTACTCGCGGTGACAAAATGAAGCTGCCTCAGCAAGGTAAGTTGATATCCCACGAGCTCAGCAGGAGGGGTATAGGTTTACAATAATTCGTTTTCATTCCTGTGTTGGATCTTCCGAATTTTCAGGCGGACGCCTCGCATCGCTAAATCCTTTCTCGCTGCCGAAGACATCGCGATGGCAACGTCTGCTCTTGTGCGTTTTCGCAAAAAAAAAAAAAAAAGAAAACTACTATATTTATATATTTCATTATTATTATTATTTTTTTTTTTTTGAGCAGCTTGGGAAAGAATGCTAAAGCGCACGGAAGGACCGCTGCCAAAGACCGGCTTGCTCGAATGCGGCATCTCAGCTGAGACGGACTTAAAAAAAGGCACTGTCAAGGTTGGAGCGCGCGAGAAGACGCGATTTAAAATTGAGCGCTACCTTTGACAGCGCTTTCTTGAGACAGTCTCTACTGAGACGCTGCTTCGAGCGAGCCGCTCGACTTACATTACGAAGCCTCCTAAAGATTCACCAACTACGTAGGTGCACCGCGAAGAAGTGCTTTAGTTCGGTCGAGAATTACAAGGCAAAAGAACAACAAGCAGACGCTACAAATACGACACCCACCGCCTCAGCGCTCACTGCCTACTCCGTAAACACAAGGCAAAATACAAGCAGACGCTAGAAATCCGACACCCACCGCCTCCGCGCTCATTGCCTACTCCGTAAATACAAGGCAAAATACAAGCAGACGCTAGAAATCCGATACCCACCGCTTCCGCGCTCACTGCCTATTCCGTAAATAGAAGGCAAAAGAAAGATAAGCAAACGCTACAAATCCGACATCCACCGCCTCCGCGCTCACCGCCTGCTCCGTAAATTGAACATACTACAGCTGACCATAATAGCGCCTCTACCAACACCTACCAGAAAAAGTCACGTGGCGGGGCCGACTCGTCCCGAGATGCATACCGTTTCCGGAAAAAAATGTGAGGAGGGGAGGGGGAGAGGCGGCTTCAGGGTGTCGGGCTTCAGAAGAAGTTGCCTTGCGGAGGCTAGGCTCGTGACGTCATGCCATCCCCCTGGCTACTGCCGTACTGCCGAGTAGGGAGCCTTCATGTGCGCTTCGCAAAGCGCACATGAAGGCTCCCTACTGCCCAGGTAAGTGGCCGACGGCCGAGCGCGCTCTTGTGAATCGGCTGCGCCGCGCTGAGCTCGGCCGTGCAACCCCTCCGGGCTTCGCCCCTGCGGGCTCTGCTCCCTTTTACCGGCGGCAGGGCCGCTGCGTGCGCTGCGCTGCCATGAAGAGGGCTTCTCCGGTGGCGTTCCTTGGAACTACGCCGCGCGAGAGCCAATGGGAGCCTCGTTCCTTGAAACTATGACGCGCGCCAGCCGATGGGAGCATATCCCTTACATTTCTGCAACACACGACAGGCTTCGCTCCATTGGGACAGGGGAAGGTGCCGTTTGGCGCGGCTTCAAAAGAGGATGACGTAGGTTCGCTCCATGGGACAGTTGATGCTTTCGCATTAAAAAAGATCTGACGAAACACGCGTGACATCGGCAGAAGTACATTCTTCGCATTTGCGACCCCGTCAACCGCACCACATTCCGAGGCGTCGCCTTCACGTGCTCAGGCGGGAAGAGGAGGCGGCTGGGGGAAAGAGGCGTCGCCAAATAAACAAATCCACCAGGGCTGTTTTATGGCGCTGTCATCGTTCTGTCTAATGCAAATAAGCAGAGTGCCCTGTATTCTCTTATAGTCCGTTGCAACTCCAGACGGTAGGGCGAGGAGGAGAAAAGAGCGGGGACAAGGAAGCAGACGGAACGCTAAAGAGAGGGGGAGGTTTCTCCCTCTCTTCTCCAGCGTTCCGTCTGATTCCTCGTCCCCGCTCCTTTTTTTTTTCCCTCGCCCTACCTTCTTGAGTTGCAACGGACTATACCCGTTTTCACCTCAAGAAAAAAGGAAGTTTTGCTCCATGTTCCTACGCCACGCGAAATAGTTCTCACAAAATTTGGTCATCAGGCGCAGGAGCGATGCTTTTGGCGGTTGAAACGTGTACGTCTTCATAGGGTAACATATATCTAATATGAAATGCACCTACATATACCTCAATTCTCAGCATAAAGAGGGAAATTAGTAATGCTCCGCGAGAAGCCGAACTTTTTTTACTACGATTCTTGAGGTGGAAATGAGTATAGAGTAAAATATTTGTTGAGCATCAGGACGACTCTAATAGAGACTCCCCTCGGTGGATTTGGAGCGGTTTGGGAGGCGCTTTTTCGTTATTATCCTGTTGCGCGTGCAAGCGCGCGCTTGCGATTGGCGTACCAAAGGCGCGAGCATGGAGCGCTCTTGGATCGCTCCAAATCCAGCTAGGGAATTCCACATAAGACGGCATGAGGGTTGAAAGGCTAATTGCTTATGACAGCACAGGTCCGCTCAGTAAGGGCTCATTCACACTGGAAGCGGATCCGCGTTCGCAAAGCGGTTGCGAACGCGGTTGTATAAGGATTCAGTACAATTGCACGCGCATTTGATGACATCAAATGCGCGTGCAATTGCACTGGATCTTTATACAACCGCGTTCGCAACCGCTTCGCGAACGCGGATCCGCTTCCAGTGTGAATGGGGGGTAATAGTGACGGAGCATTCGCAATAAGAAGCTGGAGGTATATTTCTGATAGCGTGTATCGGAATTTTAAAAACGACACACCTTTTCCACAAGGACGCAGCCATCTTGAATGTCGTCACTTCTGGTATTCGGTAAAACATTGTTTTGCTCTCTCTACGCCACTTGAAGGTGTTCACGAAAAATGCGTGATTGTCACAGATTCTTGTATTCCAAGTTGAAATGTTTTATTATTTTTTCCTCCCGCATACCAGATACCCACGTGACTGGGTTCCGTATCTGCGTGCTTCTCGAGATCAACGCGCCCTGCCCTCTTAACAAATCTAGAATGGCTTTGGATTATATGAGCGTATAAGCACTCGCCTGGACTTTTTTTTTTTGCTACATAAACACATATTGTTTTTGAAGCCTCGATCGGCTTATTTTGTTAATTTAAACGAACTACATTCAGTTCTTAGTCGGTAGTCACTCAATTACTTTAATAATTTTCTTAAAATATCGAATTCAATTAAATCGTTAAAACTGGTAGAGTTTCCTGAGTGGAAAACTGTCACAGGTTTTGTGAGCGCTTGAGGTACGCCGTATGCAACGCCGATATTTTAGATGAATTTACTTTCAGCGGCTGGCGACGCCGTTGAAAGTAAAAGCGCACCCATTCAACCGGATAAATATCTATCTACGTGCACAGATCCATGAAGGGATGCTTGGCATTCGACTTTAACTAAACTTGGCGATGGCTACGTGCCTTTTAATTTAATTTGGCAAATTTCACGGAAGACAGATGTGAGACTTCACTAAACAGGTTGGTCACCCATCTAACATCCCCAGTACGTCGTAGAAAAAAAGTCTTTATAATAAATAGCCTATTTTTTAAGGCCAAACGTATGAAATGCCCTTAAAGAATATTTAGCAGGGCCGACAGTTGAAAAAGCATATCTTGAGTATCTATACTTCAAAGAAAATACGTGAACACTATATCGCTTCTTTTTTACACTCTACAGGTCATTAATATAAAAAAATTACGATGGCTTAGCTCGGCTATGCCAGGATATACGTAGCGCGAGCTTATGCGCAAAAAATGAGAGGCGCTATCAAGCAGATGCGGTGAAGCGTCAGACTTGGCTACTGCGCAACGGAGGCACACAGCTGGGCACGCGGCGGCGCCAGTGCGTCTGTCGCGGCTATGACGTCTCTCCTCTAATGCGAAGACCGGTGAGGCGCGGGCAGTGGCGGCGGAGCCCGCGGCGACGGCGGCTCCGTCCCGCCAGCTGTGCGCCGTGTGACGTCACTGGTCCTCGCGCAGCACGGAGCACGGCTCATTATGCGAGCCACGCGAAACTGCTCAACCTGGGCCAGTGTAGTTCACGCTACAATATATGATAATTAGTCTTTTTGGAGATTAAACAGTGAGCACTAAACCTGCGAGTTCATATCCGTTCTCCGCAATTCAGCACATCGTTAATCAGACCGTCGAGTCGGTTTCTCAAATTCATGCGCTAAGGCTCGATCAAAACAGTTGCGTTTCAGTGCGACTCGTTGCTGTGGCGACACTTACGACGACGAGCCGACGGGGAGGCGCTGCGCTGCACGACGGAACGCAGCTCAACGCACTCGACGCCATCGTGTGAACGAGCTTTTAGTCCATTCATGCTTAGTTTATATTTGTAGAAACTAGCGTCAGCGGGTACGGCGGTTGACAATGTAATCCCCCTCCTGCGTTAGCACATCACCGGATGAAGGTATGGGATATGTGCGTTGCCCATATGGGCTACGAGCGCCTCGTCATGATGCGCTCTTCAATCCGCTCGATTGGCTCCATATCGGGTCGAAGCGTCAGCTACAATCGGACTTGAAGTGATGAATCGGAGCCGAGACTACACCAGTCTCGGATTAAATACCAGTTCGCACGCGCGCTGACTGAATTTTCCTGTAGGCCCCTCGGGGCAGATTAAATAACGGATGCAATGCAGACGATGAAATATCCATTATTTTGCACGCATTAAGTGATAATGCAGCTTCTGACGTTGCCATACATGACGCGGGTATAAAAGGAAGGACAGTTTCTTGACAGAAATATTAAACTCCATAAAAGGTAACCCGTAGTTTGTTCCAACCACATATTTCTTTTTTTCGTGCCACCAAAATTGACCGAAGCCGTGGTGTGCAAAGCTCAGGTCGAGTCGTCCTTAAGGTACAATGTTCTTGCGTTGGAAAGATTTTTAATGCGAAAGCATTAACTGGTCCCACGGAGCGAACCGACGTCATCAGCTTTGACACCATGCCAAATGTTGACCAAACGGCACCTAAGCTCACCTCTCCCAAGTAAAGCAGATTTCTGATGGATTATGCTCGCATTGGCTGGCGCGCATCATCAAGGAACGAGGCTCCCATTGGCTCTCGTGCGGCGAAGTTAAAAAAAAAAAAAAAAAGCCACCACAAACACTCTCTTAATGGCGGCGCACGCCACGCAGCGGCGCGGCGGCCGCCGGTAAGAGGAGGGAGCGATGGCGGCAGAGCCAGAGCCCGCCCGGGCAGACTCCAGAGAGGTCACACAGCCGAGCTCAGCGCGGCCACTTGACGAATGCGCGCGCTCGGCCGTCCGACAGCGAAACGTGGCCCTTTACGACACTATCTTTCCTCATTTATGTAATTGCAGAACCATTTATGCCGGATGTAATCCAGGCGCATGTGTACAGTATACGCAAAAACAAAAAAATTTTAACGGACAACGGCTGCACGATCCCACTTAGAACCACTGTTCCCTAATTACAAAACCATTTCGTACTGTGTATCTGAATCATTGCGTGCACTTTTCTGACGTTGTAATTGTATTTACAAATTCTCAATCTATAAATGGCTTTACTAGAACAATAATTAAGAGATTTTGATTGATCATAAACTTTTGCAGGACAGAAAGACATCGCTTTTGGCGAGTCAAATGAAGAAATAACCGTCGTGTGACCCTTTGTTTATTAGACAGCTGTTGCAGACTCCATTTCCGCCAGTAAAGGCAGCAGTGCACAGCTTAGGCTGTCGGCCACGTTGAGTCCTTCTTCGGTGGGTCGAAGGGCACTGCTTGAAAGGAAGAAGGTGAAACTTGTAAGAACTCTGGAGCTCAAATGCATGGCAGGATCGAGCTACAGACACACTGTAGCTGATACATAAAAACACTGCATGCAGTAATCCGTCCAAGCTGCTTTTGAGCTTTTTTTTTTGAGCACAATTTACACTTGATTCTCGTTTTATTAGGATTCACATGTTGGCATGTTCGACTAAAAAAACAATATCTTCTTTTTTTTTATTTATCCCATATGTGGAACCAGTCACTATTAGACAGTCTGCTTCCCCCAAACACTTAACCGACTGTTTAGAATCCCGGACAAAAGCTCACCGGACAAAAGCTCACCGGACAGAAGCTCACCGGACAAAAGCTCACCGGACAAAAGCTCACCCATTTTTTCTCAGACCCGGACAAAAGCTCACCCATATTTTCACAGACCCGGACAAAAGCTCACCACGAGAAAATTTCATGTTGGTCTTAACACGAGTGCGGACAACTTAAGTGCATGCGTGCGACACAAAAAGGCAACGATAAATTAAATCTGACAGGTGCATGGTTTGTTGATTTTAGTAGAAATAAGTTGATTAATCGATTGGTTACAAGCGAATGCAGTCCCCCACTAGCTCCAGTAGTCTTGGTAGATCTCGATGTACATGCAAGCCCTCGCAAATATTTCTAAGACGATTCTGCAGGTGCAGAGTAATTTTTCGCACCCGCCTTACAGTGGGCTCACCTCTCCGGGCTTTTGTCAATGCCGTGGCAACGAGCGCCTGATTTTGCTGTAGGCATTCAATCAGCCTCAAGACGCTTGGATGGGCGTGGCCGACGAGCTTCTGGAACCCGGTACTCTATCTTTCGCAGGTGCTGCTCATCCGGTCTTTGTCTTGAAGAATGGTGTCGTACATATTCCACCGTACCGGGGGAAACTCCGGTCGCCGCCGGCGCAGAGTCAGGCGAAGGGAAGAATTCGCTCTGGGCGCCGCCGCAGACGGAACAGAAGCATAACGAAAGCGGCTGTTGAAATACGTGCAATCAAAATAGTCCAGCAGGTAGCCGATGTCACCGGTAGACTTTTCCCTGGTGGTTAGTTCTCGTAGAACAAGCTGTGGTGGAAGGAACCCGAGCCTATCTAAAATCCCGCACAATTTTTTTTTTTAAATTGGTCATCTGTCTTGTACATTTCCAAAAGGCCAAACTCCCGTTCTTTCAAAGTATTTTTAAAAAAATTCGCAACTCAATGTTGGATGAGGTACAAGTTCTCCTAAAAATGGTCAAATGTCCATTGCGTCCGCACTTTATTTCAGCCCGTGTTTCGCCCGGGTAGGAAAAAAAAAAGAAATCGAGGTGAGCTTTTGCCCGGGTCTGTCAAAAAACGGGTGAGCTTTTGTCCGGGTCTGTCAAAAAACGGGTGAGCTTTTGTCCGGTGAGCTTTTGTCCGGTGAGCTTCTGTCCGGTGAGCTTTTGTCCGGTGAGCTTTTGTCCGGTTACCGACTGTTTAAATGTGCACCGGACATGACAAGAATAATGCTGGCAAGATCATCTTTTTTTTGTTTTTGTTTTAAGAAGTTGTGTGAGGTGAGATGAGAAATATGTTTATTGATGGCCTTAATCACGCAGTAAAGTTGTATTAGGGCAGCCACTTTTGAAACAGATGCTGATTGACTAAGCACATAGCAGGAGAATATGTGCATGACAATTTAAAGTACGTAATCAAAGAAATACCAAGTTGTATTCAGCTAAGTAATGTCAGAACAAAGTAACCCTCACCACTAGGAAAAACAATGTTTCGTTCAACCGCTGACGGTTGCAATAAGCATGCAGCTGCGCTGTGGCTAAGCAAGATACACAGCACTGAAGCAGTAACTCCGCCGGTGGTGCTTCTATGGAGTGCACAAAGCCCCGGTGAGAAGTGCACTAAACAGAGCTATTCAATGGACCTCTTGGCAAATATGTGCTGCCACCTAGACACGCGACTGGGTTCGAGGCTAAGTGGCGAGAAAACAACGCGCGCGCAAGGCCTCTCCCACCCGTTCCACACCCAAAACGTCAGCTACATCCTGTTCACCCATTGAGGCGCTGAGACCTAGATACGACTCCCGCAAACTCGCCTTTGTCCCCACCGTGCGTAATCTTCCGCCCCGAAGTATTTGACGAAACCGTCTTCCCTCTCTGCTCGGCCAGAAGGAAGAA
This sequence comes from Ixodes scapularis, assembly GCF_016920785.2. Taxonomy (NCBI): domain Eukaryota; kingdom Metazoa; phylum Arthropoda; class Arachnida; order Ixodida; family Ixodidae; genus Ixodes; species Ixodes scapularis. Next base: position 89,243,793 of record NW_024609846.1, on the reverse strand, counting down.
AGAGAGAGTACTGGAAGCATTTACTCTCGAACCGATGTTTCTACAAAAGGTCCATTGTTCCAAACTTCGAAGAATGAAAAAGATTGGGAAACTTTCAAGTACTGTCAGCGCTCGTCCGAGGGCCAAACTGAATAAACATTGTTTAAAAATATAATTGGAAGTTTCCAATATTCGCACAAGCCTATCGTAATGATCTGGCAGTGTAGTGGGATGGGGCATGAGGTATTGGCTTTGGTATTAAGAAAGGGAAATTAACTTCTGGCGAAACATTGGAGTTAATTCCTCGCTTTTTGGTGAAACGTAGCAGAATGCAGCGGGCTGAACACTTTGGCATTATATGGCACAACAGTGACATCACTATGCATGTGTATGTAACTCTAGTAAAGAAGTAATTTTTCATTTAGATCTGTTAACTACTATAAGCTAATGACAGCAGTTAGCAAATCTAGAAATAAATTAGTATCTTGATCGAAACAAACAAGGACTGATAAGTACACATAGACAACTAGGTATTTCGAGAAAAGCTACTAATCACATTAAAATGAAACTCTTGTAGGGTGCCTGTTAACGCTTTTCGAAGACCACCAGTGCAGCCGTAATGAATGTTGCCTACAGCACGAGACGTTCGTTTTCATCCTCCATATAACTGCAATGCATTCATAGAGAAAGCATGTGTCTGGACCGCTTTTGCTAGAAAGTTTGATGAAGCAGTAAGCAAAGCAATAAAATTGAAGTGCCAAAAGTAACAAGAAGTGCCTAGTAAAATGTCACAAAAAAATTGAGTTCTTTTCAAATTTAAAAAGAAAAGACTAGATTTTCTTTGAAGGCTGTGAGCAAAAAGCCTGGCTGTTAATGGCAGTAAACCAATTCTTGAAACCAAAGCTCAACACTACGACAGATTGCTGGTGCTCTCTTGATGTCAAGCCTCACAATGGCATGCATTTTTGGAAAACATATTAATGATTTAGCATTAGTATCCACATGACAGGGAAAAGCTGACGGCATCTATCTGTGGACAAAAAAATAGTGCAAAGGGAAGCGTGCCACATAGATAAGAGGAGGATAGTGAAGGATAAAGGCAAGAGGGAGGCAAAGTCACAAGGAGAAAGTCAATGCGAATGCGGCACGGCGCAGCGAGGTGAGGTGAGAGAAAGGCGACGTCACAGGGCGGAAGCCAATGCGCATACGGATGCTGGGGTAAGTCTGGACTTGCAGGTGTGGCAAGCGTGTATGCCTTTGTTTGTGCTACAAAATGGAGTGTGAACCAAGTACTAGCGCTGGTCTAAGTAGGAGGCAAAAAACACGGATTGTGAACGAAAGGGAGAAGTTGCCGAAACCAGTGAACAGCGACACTGTCAGGCAACAGATGCTGCTGGTGTTTCCCAAGGGTCTTCTAATGCATGCCATAAGGATTCACCAAATGATCTTCTTTTAATTTTTCAAATTAACCCAAGTCATAGCTGCCTGGTCAACTGCACTTTTGTGTGAGGTAAAGAGGCTAAGAGTAAGAGTACAAATGTGTAACGCAATTCGACCATGGTGCCTCCGTGATCATCCTGTCGAAGCAGCACCTTATATCAACACTTTCGTGGGAAGAAATTCATGATGCCTATAGTGATGGCCAATGCAGAACGATAACTTCAATGATTTTTTGAAGAGTAGTCGGTCCGTCGGAGTCAAATTGTGCAGTGAGTAAAGCCTAGCAGTGAGCAGATTGCGGTGCTCACACACATTGCGGGCAGCAAACATTTTCAGTTACGCACAAGGCCGCTGCGCTTTGCGCCAAAAATCCTGAAGGTTGCCAAATTTTTACAACTTAAAAATCACCATTATGTTTTTTTTTTCCCGGCAATACCAAGCAGATATGGCCTGGTGTGATGTGTTTTACATTTTATATATATATGTGGAAAGTTCTCAAGAAACTAAAAGCCAAACATGGCATGGGAACAACAGGCGATTCTAAAAAAATGCCCAAACCAAATTTCTAAAAACGGCATTTGTGACATTGCTGCATATAAAACTTGAAAAAGTAAACTTTGGGGGAAGTGTGCATTAATTTTTTTAAAAGAAAAAGTCGGTGTGACAACATAAAATAGGCCACAAATTAAGGTCAGTGATAGTGTAAGACATTTCACCCTTTTAGCTTTTCTCTAATAATTGCAGACCAAAAATGCAAATTCAATCCAACTGACTCGGTTACTTGTCACACTATTTTACATGAATAGGAATTCCTTGTCTACTGAACCTGACAACCAAGACCAATGGCCAACTTACAGCCTCATCCCACTTCACAGGCTGTGGTACTATCGCACCAGAGCCGTATATGTAGAGAGTTTGGTCAATGGGAGGTGCGGGCAAAGTCGGGGCGTGCGGCAGAGTCGGAAAGAGGGCTTGGCATGCTCTCTTGACCAACCAGAAGCCGAAAAGAATCCCCTAGTGGTGGTAGCGGCAAACAGTTCTGATCAAAAGTCTATGTTCGTATATGGTTTTAATAAGCGCGTAAGAGTGAAGTGTAGTAACTCTTTGTGGTTGAAAATAGGGTGCACGTGTTGTTTTGATCATGATCATGCAGAAAGATGTAAGAAACGAATGCGCCGCGCAACTCTGTTTTGCGCAGACAGAGTGTGACCTTTCGGACGGCAGATTCTCGGCCCTGGGCGCTTGGCGCACGAATCATGTCGATCGTTCCGCTAGTCGCACTCTTCCACCATCATTTAGGATTAAAGTGATTGAAACATCACGTGTACCGTATTTTCAGCCATTGAGAGTTACTCCAATGCAGTTATCAGGTTTGTTTCTCGCGACCACCGCCAGGGTACTATTTCCGGCTTCTGGTTGGTCACATTCAAATTTCTGAAGACGCCCTGGAACACGCCCAGCCCGCTTTCGGCCAATGGCGCCTCCTGATTTGTCTCCTATACTTCCCAACGAATGGCCAAACTCTCTACATTTACGGCTCTGTATCGCACCACCCACTCACACTATAATAACTTTAAGGTAACCTGATTAACTTAATCATCAGCTAAAAAAATAACGGTGCACTAGATTAATATGCAAGACTCGGGCAAATGCATCATTCATGGCCTTAAAAGTTCTGCAAGATTTTGGAATGTGCAATGCAAAAGGGGTTGCGGTTTTGTTAGTATTTCATATCTTTGTAGCTGGTACATTTCCTTCTTTGGGGGCATTTTTTCTTTCTTTACACATGCCAGTGATGTGATTGTTCCGAGCCATTTTGGAGCACCTCTTGGAGCAGCCAAGGAACTTTTGGAGCATAAGCAGACACTTCAGTTGTATTCCTACTGCAGTAATTATTACGTTAAGATTCAGGTGTTATCTTATCTCATTAAAAGAAAATATCCACTCCGCTTTCCCACTTCTGTGCAAGCGTTAGAATCATTGCACGGCAAGTTTGGTTCCCTCAAACACATTTTACCTGCTTAGTTTTGCGTAGTAACACCAGGCACAGCAACGAGGTGCTGATTGATAAAGAACGGCATGAAAAGCTGTGAATGATTATTTTCGGTACGAAATCAAAGGTGGACCAAATTGTAGATTGTACTGACATAATGTTATAATAGAATAACTTTGAGCAGCCAAAATTGATGTTTCATTCAAGTTCTAAAGGTCGTAATAAAACTGCAGCTCTTAATTCAGATAAAAAAACAAAGGTTTTGTCATTATATTACATAAATTAATTGCATTTTACAGGTAAAGATCATAATAAAAAAATAAGAACGTGAAGAATAAATATGACATCTTAAAAACAGTCCAGCCGAATACATTAAAATTATTCTCAAGCTTCCATCCACTGCTCCAGCTAATCTCTTTTTAATTTACCTTATTGACTTTGTCATTGAAGAGATGAAACCTATATAAAGGAGATAACTAAATAGAAGGGTTGACATAATAAAAATAAACCTCTAAAGCAATCTATATAAATCATCTCGCAGTACCCAGGTGCTGACCCAGGTGCCAGATCTGGAATACGAAAAAGATATTGTCCGAGTATCGCAGTCTATACTATATGCAGCTGCAGCTTTATTCAGAACGGTTTACTGCTAGGTAGAGTTATTAAAACTACACTTACCAACTTCCTTCCCTTTCTTTTTAGTTACCCAATGCCTGCATATGTAAAGTTTTGCCCTGGAGGAATGCTTTACCCTTAGCACTAGCGTGTGCTGCGGCAAAGCAGGATATGCAAATGAACTGACTCGCCAGAACAGACCACAAAACTTCAGAGTACTGTCAGTGTTTGATAAGAGATAAAACCAAATAGTATGTTATGTAAGGTGATAATCATAAGATCTGAAAAATCACAAAAGCCTGCTGTAACAATCCGGCCGTGTAGTAGGGTCTGTGCTACTGCATTTTCAGTGAAATTAAGATCTGGTGCAATGTTGGTGCAGATTTCTCACATTATGATGAAATGTGGCAGGATGTAGCACTTTGGCACAAGTGACGCAGTTTGACGCAGCAGTCACATCACTGACATGCTCTTTTGTCTTGCATTCTTTCATTTACAGGATGCTTTATCTTTGATGATGCCCTACAAACTAGTCCTCATACTTCCTTACTAAGCATGAATAAATGTTCCCATCATTATCTGTCTAAACACATTATTCTCGCACTTGCTGCCAATAACTGCATCAATGGATAAGACCGTCTGAATGATAGCCTCATGTGTTTTGAACGCATTATTTGTGCAAACTGTTTTGACCTCTGCACATGGTATATCTCTGGCATCCGGCACAAGGTCACACATCAGATGTGTGTAGCACAAGCCATTCCAGACCACATTCATATCTGTACTTCTAGAGGCCACCCAGAGTAAAGTTAATCAGCAAGAATGATCAATGACCTGGTGTCCAGTAGAATAAGTCCAGCATCGAGCAACCTTTGAGTCTGGGAAGATCCTTCAAAGGTGTCCTTCAGCGATGTCCCCTGGGACACAACGAACCAGTCCTGTTGAAAATATAGTCACCAGGTGAGTTCAGAAAGCAATAAGAACGTCCCTCTTAAGCCCACCTCATTGGTTATTCCTCGTGAAGTTCTCAGACCCATGACCAGCATTTCTTCTAATCTGCAAATGTAAAATTGTCAGATGAATGCGCAAAGCAATGATGGATAGAACTGTCAGTAGGTGACTTAACATTAATAAAGAACCAAACATGTTGAGTATTAACACAAAATATGTTATAGGGGTGGGTTTTAAAGGAAAAGCTACATGTTACGCTCGACCAGCACATAGGTCAAGGTCACACAAGCAGCATAGCCAGCCTTACGGAGGCTATACTGCTTATAGACCAACTGACGTTTACAAACAAACCGGAGTGCCCCTAGCGGACGCCACCGGCGCCGCGCCGCGCATGTGCAATGAAGTGTGGGCAAGAAGCTTGCCGTTGCCCATAAACACACCATTAGAAAGCAATGTTGTCAGCATCGGTGCGAGTCCCTGTGTTCTTTTTTGCGTTGAAATTGTTGATTCTATATCTTCTTGGCAATGTCTGCTTACTTTAGCAACCTCAGTGAAATTAAAGAGGCTCGTTACACCGCAAAACTTTGCGTGAATAATGTGACATGCGGTGATCCATTCCGCATGGATGCCGCAGAATGGACGCTAAAGCCCGATTCACATAATGAGATCCTGCTCGCAATTTTCAGTCGTGGCGTAGCTCGGGCTACAAAAGTGTCAACCGTTACTGAAATGGTCGACATCGATACTGAAAATCGCAAGCAGAATCGGACCAATTGAATCAGGCATAACAAGCTGGTGATGGCCACTGGTAACAATTATCAACATCTCATTGTATCTACTGTTTACTGTTTACCTCAAGCCAACTTACTCCAACCAACCTTCAAGCTTAAAGGGGCGGTGCAACAATTTGCGGACTTTGGCTAATTAATTGCGGAAATTGATCCCGGCCACATATGAAACGAAGGACCGAAAACCATTGTTTCCTACTTGCCCTAGTTTTCAATAAAAAAAAAGAAAAAAAAAATGATATCTCTGGCACCCCTCAACTCAACATTGAAGCGGCACCAGCTTCGCCTGTGACATCATTCGGAGTGGCGTTGGTTTCCGGTTGGGTGCTTCTGGCTTCCGTTTCCCCAGCGCTCGTCGGCTCGCCAGGCTCGCCGCTCTCCCGCTCTCCCGTGGATTCCCGGCCAACATGGCGGCATGGGCGGACGGCCTGAGCGACGTCGAGCGCAAGGTGCTTGCGTATAGTAAGTCAGTTGGACTTGTGCGGCGGGCAGTCGAAGTCGAGGTCGAGACACCAGGAACAATAACGATACTACGGACCACGACCAACGCACTCTGTCGAGCGAGGGAAAGACAAAACGTCCGGGTTGCTCGTGTAGCCGCCGTAGGCGCCTCGGGTGCCTCGGGCGTCGACGGATGACGGCGACGGCAGGTTTGGTTGACTTGCTGTAGATGGCGCGAAAAATCTTTTAGCGGCAATATTAGGCTTTTGAAGCATTTCTGCATGCCTAAACAACAAGATTTTTTAAACTTAACCTTAAATCAAGCTTACAATTGCCTAACACTGTCACTTAGAAAAAACACTCCGAATGATGTCACACCACAGGTTCCATTTGCGGCCACCATGTGGCCGCAGGTCGTGAAAAAAAAGTGCTTTTTATTTTGCGATTACGCAGCGAAATAGAGGTATTTTGGGGAATGATGGCACTTTTTCTCTTACTTATGCCGAAGTAAACAATATAAAAAATACAAGCTGCACATTCGTTCAGTGTTAAAATCATTGCACCGCCCCTTTAAAAGTCTTTTGAGGCCTGCACTTACTTTTTATCGCAATTACCGGGTCAGTGTTTTGTATACGGGCGGCTGTCGTTTGAACGAGCAGACGACAACAAGCAGAAACGTTTGAAAGAGCAGATGACAGTTTGGGCAATCAGGCGGTTGTTGAACTTGAAGACGCACTGAACATAGTCAGTAGGTGGTCCGTACAACTTGGCGGTTTTCCCAAGCTCATGTTGGGACAAACCAAATAAATTTGACCACAAGTATCCGTGAACTCAACCCAAGGTGCTTCCCCTACAAGAAATCATGGTCCGACGGTGTCTGGTTTTCCTTCTTCACGGCACCTATCCATGCTCTCGGACAAACCGAGGAGGCAGAAAACACACGAAAACAGACCTTCAAACCTTTCCCGACTCTTTTGGTACAACCCCGGTTGCAGCATTTTGATGAGAAGACAGGTTTTCCTCTGGTTCATTCCAAAACAACATAGGAATGCACGTCCCACATGGTAACTTCTGCCTACAGCCCAAGACCGGAAGTGCGCCTGACATGCAACCATCGCGCCGTGACGTAACAAAGCTCAGTTTGTGTAAATGGCCTTGACACCAAGCCATCATGTGACACCCTGACGTCACCTAGCCTCATGACGTGACACACACACACACAGCATCTGCCCAGCTTATTCGCAACCCAGGCAGCACACAGTATTGCGCCGATATTGGTGACAAATCGGAAAGATTGTGTCGATATATTTTGATTCGGCAAATATCTGTGAAGTTTTTAGTTGAGTGTTGAGAGTGTCCTTTGTGAATAGGTTATGCCGGCGAAGTATTTCAATTTCTTGACCGCCTCAACACCGACGTAGAAAAAACAGAAAAGACTAGGCAAAACGGTGTTTGCTTACTTTTAGCCAGAGAAAGACAGGCAAAGAGCCGAGAAAGACAGGCAAAGAGGCAGAGAGAGATTATCTGCAGTGTTTAGCTCCCTTCGACCTTGCCTTTTATTAAGCCTCCCCACTTTCTTTTGTGTCTTCGTGTGGCTGTAAGCGAGCACGACCATCACTTCAAGCAAATCAGAGAGGTGGAGCGGAACATGTGACCGCTTTCTGTAGGAAAAAAATGCTTAGATGAAAGTTCATCACTTGACTCGCTCTGAAATGCTGATGGGCTCACTACTGCCGTAGTCTTAGCCCTTTGCCAAGTTATCGTGATGGCTAGGGGGCCACGTAGGTCCAGTTTCCGAAATGCACTCTTCAGTGTTCTGTGTGTTGCAGTCATGGCCGTGGTTTTTCGACATGAACAGCCGGAATGCGTCCATGCCATTTTTTCAGTAATGGCTGTTTTTTTCTCTCAATGTCCATGGAATTATTGTGCTGTGTTTGCTGGACGCGCTTTGACAAAGAGCTGCTCATCGGCGACAGCTAGACTTTCAATGAATATAGGGTGACCTTCTTCTTTCTCGACTTTGAGTTTGCGCTGCTCTGTGCAGCCCGAGTCAGATTATGCATGTATCACAGATTACATGATATTGCTGTTTTTATTCATAAGTGCACTGCAAGCATGCTTCTGAGAGTAGTTCCGCTACCGTTTCAGCAGAGTTTTAGTAGATTGTTCCGACACCTCCAATAACGATACGATGTATGCGGAAAGGCGGCTGCGGAGTATCAAGGATTGTTATCAAGTCTCGGATCGATCTACTAAAACTTTCTATTCTCCACGGTCCTTCGTGTTTGGTTTACGAGTATTACTTGACATGAAAACAGTGCACTTCTATTTAATAGTTTACATTCCGTTCCACACAGAAGTGTCACTTCTGTGAACATCCTGAGAACAAGTTGTGTGTAATGACAGTGACTTAAAAAACTTCTGGGAAAGATCGAAAACAATTTCGATTGTCCGTGTATGCCCTATATCGGCAACTAACGTCCAGCCGACAAAGAGCAGATGCATATGTAACATCTTGCCGATACCTGGCCGGCAGTCCGATCTGGGCAGTACTCGCACAATATCCCGCTGATACTAGGCTGGTGGCGAAACAGTGTGCACCAGTACCTGCCCGATGTCGGAACATGGTGCAAAACCGCACATTCGGCCGATATCGGGGCCGATTTTCAACCGGCACTAGCATGATGCTAGCCAAGTATCGCCGTGCTGCTAAGGAACACGTTCTGTGCGTCCCCAACTTTATCAGCTATGATTAGTGTTGTGCAAATAATTCAATTTTCGAATAATATGCTATTCGATATACACTTCGAGGTAACTTTGACATTCAAACTTTTTAAAGTGTAGATTGCAACGGGATAGCCCCGTTGAGTGCACTTCTCACCGAGCACTGCGGGGAAGCAATACTTGTGGAGCCCACCTGCTCCGTGGGTATTGCACTCCCATAGTGCGAAGGCGCTCTGTGAGAAGCTTAATCAACGGGGCTGATCCACCGCAATTATGGAAGAGTATATGTTAAGCAGTCATGTCTTGACAGCCTACGTTCATCGTTCATGCTTGTTTTTTTTTTTGTGTGTTTTTTTGTTACAATTGAGTTAGAAGAAAGAATATTTACATAGAGAAAGCAGATTTAGAAATCCCCTCGATTAGGATAGCTTTGACAAATCTCTTGTTTACATACCATAGTTCATATAGTTACATTAAAATTAACTGAGTTGAGAAGTAGACAAGAGAAAGGTTGGAACAACCTTCATGAGCTCAGCTGAATTCTTGTTTAAGCGCGGTGCACAATAGTAAAAGATTGAGAATCTATTCGATATTCGATTAAAAAATATTCAGCCAAAACCACTATTTCCTTCAAACTAAAAATCCACTATTCGGGCATGACTATTTTGTAAGCATCATGCTTTCACCGTGGGCTTGAAATAATCGTGACAATCTTATAATTGACCATTTCTCATACATAGCACATAGATCAGATTTTGCAAATAGTGCAAAACCTTCAGTCAAGTTGCTGCGAATAGCACAACACCTTCAGTTTCGTTACTGGAAATCGTGCAGAACCTTCAGTTGATTGTAAATAGGCCATAAAGGCTGGCTCACATATTTGCACTTGGTTGAAACTGAGTGCAGCCCTGAGCAACCTTGTGCTCGCTTATAACGAGAGAACACACTGGCATAGTCAATCGGGTAACCATATTTTCTATTTTATTGTGCATTATTCTTTAAGCACAACTTGGAAAACTTTTGACAATGTTATAAACAACTACTGTAAGTTACTTAATTATTGCCGAGGGCCTACTTGTCACAAAATTCTCGACTTATAATTGTGAAGAATTGGTTTCGTGAATATTCGTATTTACAGAATTGTCAGTTGATTCAATTGCAAGGTGACTCCCCCACATTGCATATGTAAGCAAAAAAACAACTGTAGGGTTGATTTCACGGTGAACGTTTACTAATCCCTGAATTATGATTTGCCCTCGCTCGCGCTGTTGTTCCCGCCGTCATCGCTGCAACATTCCCAATGTACACCGCAGTTCAACAAAATCTGCCCTTCACAGATGACTGCATCTTCCATACTTGCTGGATGATCGCATCGCATATCACGGGCATGAACTGATCATGCATTTCTGTCACGTGTGTTGCAAGCTTGAAATCTGGAAAGCATCCAGATTTCCGCCCATGGAAACCTCTTCATTTTCCATCATCGATACGATCCTCTGTTGTTGCGGACGCCACTGGCAGACCAAGGTGTTCCAAGACGTCAAACGTGCCTCCAGTGGCACAGTTGTGTGTTGCTTTCGTATGAAAAATGGCTGTGAGCAAGCACCAAAACCCTAAAACATCCAGACCACACGTGTCCATACAAAGAAATGTAGGTCGGCACCCTCCAGCACTGTCACGCGGTGCTGCACAGATTGTTCAGACGAAGAATGTGGAACTGTGTGATCAGAGGCCTGCAAGTGAGGCTGTGAGGCTGTTCCAGTGTGGCTCTTGCATCATCTGTCGCCCCTCGCCGACTCGGCAAGCAACTTTGCACGGCGTGCGGCCGTTCGTTCTACATGTTGATAACCACAGTGTATTCTGCGTGTTTTATGCTGAAATGCAAATCGTAATACCCCTTTGTGCCCATTAAAAAAAAATTATTCCTAGACATGTCTGAATAGTAGACTTGGAGCTCGAAGCGAATTCAAAGTGAAGAGTATTTTTTGCGGAATATTTACAACTTAAATATGAAATTGTTTCTCTAAGCCTTTCACAGGGGTGAGACAGGTAAAACAGGTTTTGGAGCAATTTTAAAGCAGAAAAATCTAGATTTTGGAGCAGCGTAGGAGCACAAAATTCTTGTTTTGGAGCAGCAGTTTACGCACCTTGGAGCAACTTCAGAGCAGAAAAGTCTACAGTTTGGAGCAGAAAACATTAGAGCAGCTTATCAGCAATTTCAATCATAAAAAAATCTGATTTAAATCACATAAATCTGACTTTTCTTTTTTGTACGTTATTTTTTTCCACCCTGGTTGCAATAAGTCATCAGCGTCGATACACACCAGCATAAAATATAAAAGAAAAAAAAAAACGGAAAAGGCAAACGCAAGGTTTATGCGCATAGATGAGGACAGGAAACACACGCTTGCTGCAAAGTAGGGGGGCACCGACCTCAAGCTTATACGAACTGGTGCCAAAGCGCAATTGTAGTGCAAAACCTTTTAAAGCGGTCATTAGAGAGCATGAAGAGGAAAGCACGGTTTACTACAACAAGACATCGATCGGACGCTCGTAGAAAGCACCGCGCAGATAAAAAACACTCCCCACAAAAAGTGAGTCACAAGGTACATAGTGATTTGGTAGAAAATCTATGAGCAGCACATGCACGCTAAATATGAGTGTGTGACTGATTCATTCGATTATTCACGCACTGGAAGCAGGTGTGGGATAACCGAAAATACTCACGGCACCGCCGCCGTCTATTTTGACGAGAAGATTACGGACACGAATGAACAATTACACAATGGAGGGCTCAATAGCACTTTTAAGAAAAGGTTTACTTTCAAAACGAAAGAAATACTTGCTCATCTTGATAGCCTGTGCGTCATACCTCCAGCGGCCAGACAGCGAGGCCGCATGACGGCACATCGATAGCTTGCAGTCCCAAATGACAGTGGAAAATAGTAGGAAAATCGGGAAACGACCACGTATCATAGGTAGAGAAGGGTACTACAGCTCAAATCTTCGAATTCGGCGGTTGCTTCTGCCATTCTGTACCCGTGCCGTGTACTCTACTGTGACGAGATTGAACGTTGCCAACCAAGCTCTCGTTTCCTGCTAAATCTAGCGTCGTCGCAGACGTTTTTTTTTTTTTTTTTGTTTTTTAGTTACTTTGGCACAGTGAGAAGCAATTTCGACCGATTTTGCGTTTTTGGCTCAACTAGGTACAGAAAATTGGGTTTGTATCAAAATGGTGCAATTGGCGCAGATGTCACACCCCTGCTTTCACCACTGCACCATGCCTGAACGAAAACCCTGTTGAACGCGTGAAGGTTGTTCCCAAGCTTCCACTCATCTATTTCTAAGCTAAGTTAGTTTTACTCTAACTATATTTACCAACAGTCGCCTCAGAAAGTACAATGCCAACATTGGGATAGCAAGTAAATTATGCACTTGACATAAAATTAGGCCTATAAAGCTGTCCTACCATGCGTAATCGAGGAGATTTATCAATTTTCTTGTTATATGCAAATATATTTTCTTCAATCAGAAATGAATAATGCACGTTGTAAGGGCATCTCTGCCTAGCATACATTCCTGCATAATACAGTCGAGCCCGGTTATATCACACTCGGGTATTTCGAATTATTGTTTATATCAAATAGTCCAAACAACCCCTTGAAAATCACATGTAATAGTATAGAACCGTCATCTTTTTGTATCAAACTCCCATGGCGAGGACACTCGATATAGCGAACGAAGCCCCACCACCCATTGCTTTTCCCGCGATCCGCGGGGCTGTCAGACCGCCAAGCCAGCACAGACGCGCTGGAATATACGCAACGAAAGAGCAGTTGTAAGAAAAGAAAGACAGTAAACAGTAAAAAGAAAAGTGGAGGATGGCAAAAGCAAGGGGAAGGGCATACGCATGGGTGTAGGAAGGGCAGGGAGTGCCCGCTGTGAGAGCTGTGGGAACGGTAGCCTGCACCCTTTCCACGAACATTGCTGATGCTGCACGACTCCCTCGCCCCAAAATAAAATAAATAAAAAAAAAAAAAAAAGTCTTCTGCCCCGCTATAAAGAGATTTATAAATTTTTTTGCTATATGCCAATATATTTTCTTCAATCACAAATGAATAATGCAGGTTGTAAGGGCATTTCTGCCTAGCATATGCTTCTGCATAATACAGTGAAACCCGTTTAGAACGAACCTACATACAGCGAATTATTGTCGATATCGAACTCACAAACAATTTAAATCAAAATGTATGTAAAAAGTACTTTTTATAACGAACAACATATTGGCTATAACCAAACTTTTTTCTCCCGGGAAGGCTTCCAAAAACGTGCAAACAATCGTCTTTCAGCCAATGCCTTCGCCCGAAAAAGTGTAAGAAAGAAAAAAAATTCCCAAAGCTTGAGCTGCAAACAAAAATAAGCGAAGAAAAGCGATTCCGAAGGGGCACAGAAAAAAAATATTGTTTAAGTGCAAAGCGGTTGCTTACGAAGAAAAGCAATTAAAAAACGGAGATAAGCTAAAAAAAAAAAAAAATCTTTCTAGCGCATTGTTACAAGGCAAAAGCGAAGATATGATGAGAAAGAAAGAGAAGTTCTCGCCTCCTTTCTCTTCGCGCCCTGTTTCATCTAAAGTCACTTTAGTTTGACCTAGGGGGCCTTCATGTCCCGCCGAAGAGAACTTGAAGGCACTCTAGTTTGACCCTTTTCACCTTGCGCGTTCACTTGGGGCTTGACACGCCACGCCCCAAGAGGCAATAAGCCTATCGCATTTCCGATTCCATAGCATTGTCACATGCCGTTGAAAGCGTCAACCACCAGGCAAAGCTCTCTCTCTTTCCCTCCCTCCTTTCTTCTCGTTATTTTGTTGTCTTTTGTTGTCGTCTTTCTTGTCCCCATTGCACTCTCTGTTCACTGTGCGGACCAGCTAGTTCACGCCCGAAATGACGACGAAGCAGCGGCAGGCTCTGCCACTTTCCGACAAGGTCGACATCATCAGTCGTGTGAAGCACGGTGAAAAGAAATCAGACGTTACTGCCGCCTAAAGATCCCCAGAAGTACTCTGAGTACAATTCTTAAAAACAAGTCTGCCATCCGAGACAAGGCCCGTGAACTGCCAAATGCGGACAGCAGGCGCATCCGCAAGCCGGCATACGACAAGGTGGAAAAAGCGCTGTACCAATGGTTTTTGGACATTCGTGCGCGGAACCTGCCGGTCTAAAGACCGATGTTGCAAAGCAAGGCTAGAGATTTTGCATCCCTCCTGAACGTTGAGGGCTTCCCCGCTGGATCTGGGTGGCTGCAGCGATTTAAAGATCGATATTTAATCGTCGTGAAAGTCGTAGCTGGGTTTCGTAAATGGATTTTGCTATATCGAACTACTTGCTATATCAAACTGATCGTAGCGTTTCCTGCTGTTCGTTATAAACGGGTTTCACTGTAGTCAGTTTAATTTAGAAAATTTTATTGCAATGTAGATACAAACATTCACAAAGTTTACGCTTCTTTTTAAATACACCAGCCGCGCGCATTAACCATTCCGCTTCGAAAATGTGCTTTTCTCCCAAGCTTGTGGCTGCAATATTTGTACTTTTCGAAGTGTTCATCGCGGCGAGTTAGGCCCGTTGAGTGCGCTTCTTACCGAGCACCGGTGCACTGCAGAGAAGCAGCACAGGCAGAAGTGAGCTCTGCAGGTGCTGCTTCTCTGCAGTGCCCCAGTGCTCACTAAGAAGCACGTTCAAAAGGACTAACCTGCTGCAATCAACACAGAAAAATATAAATGCCCCAGTCCATCTCAAAGTGAATACAGAATAACATATCATTAAAAAAAACTACTAGGAATTTTTTAATATTTGGACAATCCTAATTAATTGTAAAACGGTACAGTCGCAGATGACATGAAAAAGCCCAGGCGAGCTCGTGGCTCCGAAGACCTTTAGCGCTATCTAAGGGAAGAAAGCCGAGTTATCCTTAGGATGTGTAGGTATTTTCCAATGTTTATTACTGAGAAAAATTGGTATTTGTTTTTTGGTGCTTATTTAATTTTTAAACACCAGAGTATTTCAGTTGGATGACTTGTGTCAAGGCTAGAAACTGTGATAATCAGTGAAAAAATGAAAAGAGGCTCAGTACACCCCTAGTTAACATAAATAAATGCTGCCACAGTGAGAGTAATTGAGACATATTATTTTGAACGAGCTCAATAAGCACGTCAAATGTGAATTTTTTTTTTCTTAGTTGCAGAACAAACTTTAATTTAAGAATCACCAAAAAGATGCACAGCACAGCTTCATCTTGTTTATTATTGGAGTTTTTGTTATTGAAAGTTGAGAACAGACACTGAATTTGAATTTTACTGTGCAAGTGGAAGGAATTTTAGAGCACCTTCTGTGACTGCGAGGTGGAAAAAAATTTACACCCTTCAGCCCCGTATCCAGAAAAGTGGAACAGTTCCAGCAAACTCAACACAGGGTGATATTATACTGACACCAAACAGAGCCCGTAGCCCTGGAAGCCCTTTAAAACTAAACTGATAACAATGAACACATCTCCGTTCCCCAGGCGAAGAGACATATTCTGTCAGGTCAGTGGTCCTGGACCACACTGATGTTGGCAGTGTCTTCCAAGAACCACAGCAACCTCTGAATAGACACTGGAAGGATGCAGGGTCCACGAGATAACACATTAAACAAACCTCTATGGGGGAGGAGTTTGGAAGAAAATAGCCGTCGCTAGGGCAGAAGCATTCAACGACCAGTGTCTTTCAGTTTGAACTGATTTTGTATTTTCGCCACTAGATGTTTATCTGTGTTTTTCAGTTAAAACCAGAAAGCGTACAACCTAGTTATCATCGGGGCTATTGTGTGAGCGAGCACAATTCAGCGACTGTTCGACTTTTGTCATTAGGCCCCACTTGGCCGGCAGACAACTGCTGAGTCAACACCGATAGTAGTAGTGCTCAGTGAAATAAAATAAAAGCAGCTTATCGTCATTTATCCCGAGAACTTGTTATCAAACACTGGAAAACTGATTGCTCAACCTGCCGAGCAATCAGTTCGGCGAAATCAGCATGAACTCAACGACCGCTGGTCAAGCGAGGAGCGACGA
This sequence comes from Ixodes scapularis, assembly GCF_016920785.2. Lineage (NCBI taxonomy): Eukaryota > Metazoa > Arthropoda > Arachnida > Ixodida > Ixodidae > Ixodes > Ixodes scapularis. Next base: position 89,227,758 of record NW_024609846.1, on the reverse strand, counting down.
CAAACATTTAACAGTTGCTGAAGCCTCGATAATGGTTGAGCTTTCTTCTGATAGATAGTGCGGCAGGTCTTGTAAGCCCTGTGCTCGCCTGGGCATTTTCATATCGTCCACGACGGTACAGGCGCAAACCGAGGTGTTCCAAACACCACGGCTGTTTCGGCTTTGTTGGTAGCAGAAGGTTTAGTTGTGATTATAAGTCGACCCCCACCCCCCTTTCAGATTTTCAAAAATTAAAGAACATGGTTGACCAACAGTTACGTAACTAGGGTATCTTCCATGGTAATTGATACACAGCATATCACTCCAAATCGATAAAATTTGTAATGGAACAGTGCGAATTTTACAAGGACAGAGGAAGGAAATGGACAATAAAATTTCAGCCTGCAAAATATTCTCAAAATCCACTCTGTCAAATTCGCAATATTGAACCCACAAAAATAAAGTCTCGTACAGTATTTCTTATTGATAGCACATACATTTGATCTCGCAAATACTTCAAAACCTTCCATCTAGTTAAATGCAGTTCCAGGACTACCTCATGGATGGCGCCAGCGTGCCACACTGTTATCTCGTCGGCTGCACAACTCAATGCCTGCAACCAAATGCAAGTGCATGGGCCCTCAAGGGTTCTCTCTGAGTGCTTCGAGCTAAGCAAACTTCCTTGACAATTCTATATTACCCTCTTTTCTCCCTCTGAATGCGTTCCAACTTTGCTCGGGTATGTATGCAAGTGAGGCCGGTGGCGAGACATACCTCTGCAGTGTTGTCAGCGCCCTGACCAGCCGTGTTCCGTGGCCCCTGGACTTGACTTCGTGCAGCCACGGTCCAGGCTCCAAAGTCTGGATCCGTGCCTCCCTCCGCCCATTCACGTCCAGGCGACTATGGGACCCTGCAACGGGTGGGCAGCTCACAGCTACACAAATAATGCCGCAAACAAATAGACCTGTCGTCACATTACCCCAGCACCAAAAAGGATGCTGGAAAAGTAGGTGTGAGGGGTGTTCAATAACTTATCTAGCCAAGTATGAAAGAAAGTGGCAAGCATGTGGAAACAAGTCTAGGCATGTTGTGACATGACTCAAGGTTAGCCATGCAAACATGTTGAACATAACAGTACACAAAGGACAAAGGAAAGAAACACAAAAGACACACAAGCGCTGACTCGCGCAAGACACAAAGAAAGATGAAAGGTGAGTGAATGACTGCCTCATTGAATATGATCTATTCCTGAAATGAACGGTGGGGGGTCACCTTCCTTTACACTGCAGATCCTGTCTGTGTTCACCTCCTTTTCAGGGCACGATAATTATTGGAAGATATTGCATTCACCACGTTTCAGCGTACAATAATTATTGGAAGATATAAATACAAAGACACTCACAAAATTCTAGAGGCACACATTATCAATAGTTTGGGAGAATGGTGCGTTAGCCAGCCTTCAGTAGCACTGTAGGATGAGGAAACTTTATTTTTGGATATGTCCCTCTTTAATATAATTAATTTGTAGTTTGAAATCATGCCATTTTGATTTAGAGTTATTGTGTACTCTACCTTTAAGCTGTGTCTGTGGTATGCTCTTATAGTGCCAGCCTTTTTGATGCTTTCATCTGCTTGTTTCTTCGTGCATTTTATACTTTAGTTGTGAGCCAGTACTTCTCTGTCTTGCACGTTCCTTTCCTTTATCCTTGTTCTTTATATGCTGTTATGTTCAACATGTCATCATACGAACCAGCCCAGCTCACCACCATTTTACTGATGCAAAACTGCTGTGGCTCTGTGCGAGACTAGTAGTAACGGACCTGGGCCGATGCCGAGGTATTGGTCTCCTTTCCAGTAGCCAATGTTGTGCCGACATTCATGGCCCTCCCGAGCAAAGTTGGATGCCTCATAACGCAGCAGCCCTCTGGACTTCAGTGCCTATGGGGCAAAGGATCTGTCATCTTTTGTGGCAATTTAATGACACGGTTAGAAAGAAATGAGCGAGGCCATACTATGCAATGAGTAAAAAAGAGTAGAAGAGTAGGAACAAGGAAGGCACAACTCACCTCCACAGCTGCCAAGTACATCTGGGAGACCGTCTCTCGACATGGCATGCTCTGTTTTAACAATAAAAGTGTGCAAGAACGATTGAGCCACTCTTCACTGCTCAGCAATAAGCTGCAAACCTCCAAAGAGTACTTGCAAGGAAGTGAAAACGCAAAGGGCAGTTCAAATGCATGCTTCGTGTCTGAGAAGAACTCTCTAAAAAAAAAAAAGAGCTCTCTCCAGAAGCCCCGGTCAAGACGCAATCTATTTTTTTTATAAATACATTCACAAAATAAATGATTATACTCTAACCTCACATTCTAATCTGCACTCATGTTCCGCATTGCTATCACTGAAATGTCTAAAGATGGTCCGAGTCAAAATGATCCTAACTAATTTGTGTGCCAATACTTTTTTTTTATTGATTGATTGATTGTACCTGATTGAGCGCATGAAAAAAAAGAAATGCTTGAAAAATGTTGGCCATTTTATGGTTGATTAATTTTTCTTTAAAGCCTATTTCAGTCTAGTGATTGGGTCAGACAGGAGAGAAAAAATATGTGCATATAGACAAGTAGTACTTTCGCCTCGAGAACGAACCGTGTCGCCACCGTGCGGCTGAAATTGGAAACATGCAAAAGCGGGGATACCGCCGTGTGTCCTCTACTATGGGCGCAAGTTCAGAAGCATGGATCTCGACGATGCAAGCCTGTCTCCGGCTGAGCTTGACCCTCCTTATTAAATCTTTGACGTTTCTGTTGTCCTTTCTTCTTACTAAAGGTTGAGCTGTATCGTTTCACATGCGGTGAATTCAGCGAAGCAATTATTATTAAGTCGGAAGCTTACATAATCTTAGTGTGCTGGTTTGTATAGAACCTCTGGTCCCACACATTTTTGTTATCTCGCATAAACCATAGCTTTAATAACACATTGAATGTTGATTGGAGCTGTGGTTTGATTATAAAATTAACCCCACTGATCGCTACCCTTTAATAGACTAATCAATTGATACATCCGTTAGTTGATTTTTCGCTGGTCATATTGCATGAAAGATGTTAAAACTACTTTTGTTTTACTATTTTCACAAGCACACTGAAGTGGTTTACCGTGCAAGCCTGTGTCATAAAAAAATGAAGACGTCAAAAATATTAAAGCCTGCATTTTTTACTCTTTGTTGACTTTCTCCTGCACAAAATTTCAATTAAACAGCGAAAAAATAAAACAAAATGCAATTAAAGCATTACTTGAATAACCTGAAGGTTAGTCGATGAACTGCCCAGTTCCGATGTACGTTAGGTGAGGCACAGGGTGATCAGAAAGTTTCGTGACGGTCGCTAGCCCTCATCAGAAAAAGAGTATTGCTGCGGCCGATGCTGTCTGTGTTGTGGTGCGGGTCGTTTGATGGAGTTGCAGAGTCTACTGTGTTTGAATAAAAGATTATTTAGTCAGAAATTTATAATATTAGCCTCTTGACATCCGCGGCTCTCACCAAGAAAATTGGATCAGGTGAACACCTTCTACTGAGAAGAGCATTTAATACCACAAACATTGCTGCGTTGCTCGGTTACAGTCGTATGTCACACTCACGGCAGATATATTAGAACAATTAATTTGTTTCACTCGTTTGGGTTGTCCTGCCAACGTGCAGTTTGCGGATCGTAACAAGAAGAGGCATTCTCTCTTCATCGCAACGTAGTAAAATTGTTCAGATCCGAAAAACTTACCCATATCATGGCACAGTAAAGGGAAACATTGGCTGCAGCGGAACTCAATTGCACGGTAATTTCCAATACAGCACTAACTTCTTTTCAAGCTAAATACTTATAATACTGCAAAAACTAAAAGTAAAAAAAAAAAAAATGCATCGAACCTGCGATTTTACAGCCCACAGTACTAGTATTATGTTATCTGGGTTGGAATTCATTGTTTTGTTGAATTCCGATGCTGGTAAACCGATACATCTATTTTTTAAAAAAAATATATATATATATATATATACTGTAAACGACTTAATTGTCCTGAAGACCTAATTTTCGCAAATTTCTGGAATCACCTACAACTTGCGAAGAATAGGTTCCGCGAACAATTCTGGTAAAATGTAAACATGTTGGAATCTATATTGAGACCCCACCGCGTCGTGAAAATTAGAACCCTCAAATTATTTCAATTATTTCACAAATTATTTCGGAAAATATTGAGCCCGCGAAAAATAAGTCATTTACAGTATTTAACATAAATAGTGCAGTTCAGCCAGAAACAGGCATCCGTCGTGGTGATCCATGCTTCCCAACGTCTGCCTAAAGCAGATGACGAATCCACACGAGCGATTATTGAAATTTAGGCCGTACGCTGGTAATACGATTCAATCTTCACTGAAGCACCACACCATTTTTCGCTAAAAACGCTTTCCCACCGATACTACCGTATTTACTCAAATCTAACGCGCACTCTTTTTCCGGGGAAATACGTCCAAAAATTGCATGCGCACTAGAATCGAGTACGACCCAAAACTGCACTACCATATTGCTATTGATATTTTAAAATAGCCGCTCCACTACACGTTGAGAGGCTGAAAGCGTAGCCAGCGCTTAGCACAGTCGTGTGCATCCTGCGTTCGTATGAGCATGGAAGTTACCACAGCAAAGACACGTCGCGTTCACCATGATGGTGGGTTCAAAAGAAGTGATACAGTGAAACCCGTTAAAAAAAAACAACCCCGTACAGCGAATAATTGTCGATATTGAACTGACGGAAAATTTAAATAAAAATGCATGTAAAAAGTACATTTTATAACGAACAACACATTGGCTATATCAAAATTTTTCCCCTGGGAAGGCTTCCAAAAACGCAAACGAAACTGAGTGAAGAGAAGCGATTCAGAAGGGGAGGAAGCTAAAAAAACTGCATGTGCACACAGAAAAAAAAACACTTGTCATCCCAAATGGTTGCCTACGAAGAGAAGCGATGCAGAAGGGGGGATAAGCCACAATAACAAAATCTGCATGCGTGCAAAAAAAAAGAAAACTTCAGTGCGTTGTTCTAAGGCGGAAGTGAAGAGATGAAAAAAAAAGAGAAGCTCTCGCCTTACAACGAACGCATTGTGGAAGTTCATTGTAAATAGTTTTTGCTATATCGAACTGATTGTCGAGCTTCCTGCTGTTCGTTATAAATGGGTTTGACCGCATTGTGCGGAGAGTGACGGGAACTGGGCCTCATCACGTGCATTTAGTGTTCCAGAAACTTGCGTACAAGACTGGCGCAAGCAGAAAGAAAGGATTTGGCCAGCAAGTCAACGCAGAGGGATTCAGTGGACTGAAGGAGGGCCGACTCCCCAAAATAGGAGACCGGCTCGCAGAATATGTACAACAGCAGCGGGCGGCACAGAGACCCGTGACGACAGAGCTGCTCAAAATTCGGGCGATGCAGTTAGCAATACAACAAAGGCTAACGCGGAGAGAGTTCAAAACCAGCAGGTGCTGGGTGACGGACTTCATAAATAGAAAAGGCTTTTCACTTCGACGACGGACAGGCATATGCCAGAAATTGCCTGTGGGGTTTGAAGAAAAGCTGGACGCCTTTCAGCGGTGCGCCTTAAATTTGTGCCGCGAGAACAGCAACCAGCTCGGGCAAATCGGAAATGCCAACCAAACGCCACTACACTTCGATATGCCTGCCACCATAACCATGGAAAAGAAGGGAGCGAAGCAAGTTCGCATGTTATCTTTCGGTCACGAAAAGACTAGAGTCACTGTAATGCTTTGCTGCACTGCAGACGGGCACAAACTGCCCCCTATCTTATCTTTAAACGCAAGATGCTTCCAAAAGGAGTCCTGTTCCCCAGCAGAGTAATCGTGCGGGCAGATGAGAAGGGGTGGATGACCACGGACTTGGTTGCAGATTGGATTGACCACGTGTGGCAGAGGAGACCCGGAACAAGCTTAGGCCTGCGCGCGATGCTTGTTCTAGACACGTTCAGGTGTCACCTCCACGAGCGCATTAAGAACAAGCTCACCGCGTACCACACCGAACTTGTCGTGATACCCGGCGGCATGACATCGCAGTTGCAGCCGCTGGATGTTTCTCTTAACAAGCAGGTGAAAGACCAGATTCGGGCACTCTACACTGAGTGGCTTGTTGATGGCTGCTACAAATTCACAACCAGCAATAGGATAAAGCGTGCCTCACTGCAGGACTTCGCCGAATGTGTGAAAGATGCGGGGTGCACGATCCCGTCTGCCATTGTTGTCAAGGCCTTCAAGAAGTGCGGGATTTCTAACGCTATGGACAGCACTGAAGATGAAATGCCTTGGGCCATTGACAGCGATAAGGAGTCGTCCGACAGTGATGATGAGTGATGCATACTGCCCCAAGGGGCGCTGCCCCGAACCGGCGTCGTGATGACGACCTTGCCGGCGAGAGACAGCGCCGTTCATTTCATCGCAAAATCGACTCATTTGGAATAAACCTTCGTTGTGCCAAGTGAGAAAAAGTTTAATTTCTGAATCCAACCTACAAAATCTGGTGCATGTAACAATCAAAATCATCGCGTTTTTTTTTTTTATCTCGAAAAATGGGTGCATGTTACAATCGAGGGCGCGTTAGATTCGAGTAAATATGGTATGCGACAAAATAAATGCAAGAATCTACGCCATCTCGCGCGCAAACGTGGAGAGTCTAGGAGGCAGCCGTGCTTCTATCCCCAATTTGATGATGATGATAGCGCAACAGTTGCACCACCTCTAGGTCGATCTCAAGGCCAATAGTCCAAATAAATAACTACTATAAATTACATAAGCAGCACAAACCTTATACTGTTTGCACTGGTTTTCATACAAGCAACCTGTAAGAGATACTGTCAAACGGCATTAAGAGGAGGAATAAAAAAGGCTTATGTACAATATTTACATTGGTGGGAAACGTGACCTGTTGAGGTGTTCGGCGTGCATTGCGTTGTTCAGTATTCGTTGAGGCGATCTGACTTCAGCACATTGTTGTCTTCATTCTGCTATGTCGTTTTTCTCGCGATTGAGCATGTCGTTTTCATCGTTTTCACTCAAGAAATAAAGTTCTAATTAAATTATTTTACAAACACTCCCCCGCAATAAGCATACACCTGCTCATTTGTTGAAGGACCCGAGAGGGTACAAAAGCTGGACCAGTCGTTTGACAACCCTTCCATAGACAAGCTTTACCGCGCATGACCGTACGAGTCTTTTGTGTCCGGGGAAAGTTGAACTATGCGTCCTGTTTCCCAGCTCTGACGTGGCTGTAGATGTTTGTACACTATGAAGAAATCACCTTCGTCGAGTCCACTGGATTTGATGGGTCAAGAGTCGTGAGCTGAGCGCAGTTCATTTAATTACTCCCTTCGCCATCTCCTCCAGAAGTGGCTAGTCACTACTTGACCATGTTTCCAACGTTTTTGGATATTGGCGGCCTCGTCACCACTTTACGTCCGTACTTGTAAACGTAGGCATGCTTGACCTTAGCGGCGCTTAAAAAGGGAGTTGCATGTCTTCGGACGCATAGGCATGTCTGGTTGTAGGACGCCTTGCTGGATGTAAAGGTAGCCCTGGCGTCCCTCGTCGAGCTGTCTTCGTTCGATTCGGATGACGTGTCCTTTGTGCTTGCTGTGGTCAGTGGGCTGTCTTCTTCCGGCTGGTCTTTCTGGAGCTTGTCGTCGTAGTCGTCCTTGTCGTCAACGTCTTCGTTCAGGGCATCATTTGCTTGTTCCTTGTCAAGGTACTTTGTGAGCTGGGACGCTCTATTCTTCTAGGTGTTTTGATACTGGCTCAAGAATTGGTTCGCTCTCACGGGATGACTTTTTTCCTTCATTCGGGCCTTGCGCAGATCCTTCAAGTAGCTCTCCCCGACATCTGGCGTAAGCTTGCTCATCAACTCCATGTCCTCCTTACTCAAGTGCAAACTACCACTCGTTCCTTCCGCGGCTGGCCCCTCGCCTTCCTGGAGGACTTGTAGTCCGTGGCTTGCTCTTGCACGTGGCTATATCTGTGTCTGTGCTCGCAAGGAGACCTGTGCACTTCTTCGACGGGCCTTCTCTTCGACTCCTGAATGTTCCTACTTGATTCGGCCCTCTTGTACATCCATTGCAACAATTCCACCTGTTTGCTGGATTTCTCTCCAAAAAGCACCTAAATTGGTCTTCCAAAATGGTCAACAGGCAACAAAGTAACCTCTCCCGAAGGTGGCTGAACAGGCTGCCTTTCAAACTCCACCGGGCGTCCAATGGCTTTCTCTTGGTTCCTGTCCCTCCTGCCGTTCAACTGCTGCGGGTACTACTCGTACCGTCTTTGAAGCATCTCTTCAGCCTGCGCTGCTTTTTCGCCAGTCAGCACCTGAACCGGTGGCCAAAGTAATTGTAGGGGCGGGAGGTGACAAGACGACGCGGTGATTCATGTGTCACCTCCTTGCTGTCTCCCCTCTCCCTCAGCGGTATGTCGCCTCTCTGTGACATTTGGGGCTGCCTAAGGAACGTCTGCTCCTCGGGGGTCTTCTAGCCTCATGCAATTGCGTGTTTTCCCTCATCCTGCTCTGAAACCTTTCACACTGTTCCCTCTGCAATGCCTCTTATTGATGCGCTTTTTCCCCGCTTAGGACCTGAACCGGCCTTCCGTAAAAGTCAACCAGAGAAGACGCCGAAAGCGAGCGGCTTGCAGGGGAGAAGTCGTATGGATCGCGATCACCCTTGATAGACCTTGCAGGAGTGTCACCACAGTCGTTGAACTGCACCGTAGGTTTCTCGTCACCGTAAGGTTTGCGGTTGTTCCTGATAGGCCTCGCAGGAGTGTCGCCACGGCCGAATCTTAGAGGTTCATCGTCATTGTCAATCTTAAAAACGGTTGTCGTCAAGCATACGTTGGCAGCGTTGCTCACCCTGATGGGCCCCTGTAGACCATCCAAAAATGATCTCCACTGCGGTCAATGAAAGGTTGACGCGACATACGTTTCCAGTGATGACCCTCCAGTAGTAGTCTGCTCCTATTAGAATGCTCACTCGATACTGCCTTGACAGTCCCCCACAGGTAGATCAGCGAGTGTGATCCCTTGTCTTTGTAGGTTTCTGATGATGTTACTATGAGGTAAGAGTAAGGATCTCTCCGCAGATTTCCGGAACCTCCAAAGCCTCAACTAAGGTCTCGGCGGGCCCGTCATGGCTTCGGAGTACAAAATCCACACGACGACAGTTTCTTTTTATTCCACGCCCTGAGTCGCCAAAAGGGAATATCGTTAGCTCCTCCTCTCCAACCAATAGACATTCAAGCCTTTCAGAGGTGTCTCGACGGATGAAGGTTTGTTGAGTCCCACCGTCGATCAGTGCTCGTAGGGACGTTCAGTCTGGCCACTTGCTCGTATCATGGATGTCTGAAGCAGTACTTGATTGTGAGCCGTCGTACTGGAGTGCAAAATGACGAGAAACAGAAGAGTAGTCGAGCTGATGTTAGTCGGCTGCCCCGTCGCCGCCCGCTCAAGGTCACACATTAGGGTCAGGTTTTTTCCGGAACACTTTGCACACGAAAGTTTGTGCACGGCTCTGCATACTCTGGAGCTATGCAACTGTTTAGTGCATTTAATGCACCTGTTTTCCACTTTCAGCTTGTCCTTTTTTCCTCTGACACCAGAGGATACGTGCAGGTCTCCAAGTTGTGCTTAGAGCTGCAGAATACACAGCGCCTTAGTTCAGGTTGTGTGGCACTGGTCAATGCTGCCGCCGATCCTTCCCTCTAGAAGTGGCGTCAGAATGAACGCAAGAAAGGTGATCTTATCTTCAAGCTCGCCTTGCTGCGCGAGTGGTTGGTTCATGGCTGTTGTCGTCTCGTTGATGAGCCTTGTGATTGCAGATCGGAGAACTCCTCGCTTCTTCTTGAGCTTGTCCACAGCAGCCGCTGTCGTTCACATTGTTTGGTTGCTTGGGTTGACCGAGGTCGTTGCAGCTTGCGTTGAACATCTTTTCCTGGCGATTAGCTCCCGGGTTTCGGCACCATGATTTTGTTAAACAGCGTTAAGAGGAGGAATAAAAAAGGTTTATGTACAATATTTACATTGGTGGGAAACGTTGTGATCCGCTGAGGTGTTTAGTGTGCGTTGCGTCATTCGGTATTCGTTGAGGCGATCTGATTTCAGCACTTCGTTGTCTTCATTCTGCTATGTCCTTTTTCTCGCGATCGAGCATGTCCTTTTCATCGTTTTCACTCAAGAAATAAAGTTCTAATTAAATTATTTTACAGATCCTACAGCATACGTACAGTCGCTGCGGGAGTTAATAGCTTCATGCGAGCGCGCATTTTTTTCTGAGGGGCGCTTGACTGGTGGCCTGCGATAAAACTAGAGATGACGTCAGGGCGGGTCCATGTGGAGTGGACTCGCCCTGAGTGGATGGCTGCTTGGAAAGGAAGAAGGAAACACGTGTTTCCTTCTTCCTTTCCAAGCAGCCATCTCATTCGTGCTTGGTGATCTTGATTTCTGCAAAATCATCTCCCCTTTTCATTCGAACTACGCTCTCCCCGAAGGCGCAGGCGGATGATAACAACGGTTCCCTTGAATTGAGATGGCTTCCCCCGTCCACTCTGCATGGACTCGCCCTGACGTCATCTCTAACTCTATCGCAGGCCACCAGTCAAGCGCCCCTCGGAAAAAAATGCGAGCTCACATGGAGCTATTTACTTCTGCAGCGACTGCACATCATTTCGAGAAGCCTACATACAGTAATCCCTTGTAATAACGAAATTACTTTTTTCGAATTATCGCTTTTATTGAAGTTCAACGTGGTCCCGACCGAAATGCATGCGTTTTGAACCGCAGAATTCAAAGTGTATCGGCGGCCGACCACGCATATTACGAAGGCCGAGGTGGCGAAATCACGCAAGCCCCACGAAGGCGCACGGAGATCTTTGCATTCCCTTTTCCTTCTCTACCGAGGTAAACGGCAAACAAGTAAATGAAACAAACGGGTGACGGAGGGCAGAGCGCTACTTCCGATGCTGATGCGCTGACATGGGCAGGTAGCAGCATCCACCTTCCGACGACACCCACGGCGCCCGTGGCCGACGCTGCCCAACTCTTGTTAGAATCGGGCCAAGAGAGCGGTGGAGCCCGGAGGAGATCATGCCCTTGAAAGCCCCCAATGCACGTGCCTACAAATGTGCACTTGCGGCGTACCACATGCTACACGCACACATGCGTTGTATGGAAGTGGGAGTGTTTATCGAAAGTTGCTTAGATTTGCGAGGGTGAGAAAAGTGCCCGGCCCAAATCTGAAATCGCCAAAGAATTCAACATTCCGACATCAACTGTTCGACACTGTCCACCGTTTTACGGAACAAGCAAGGCATACTGGACGGGTTCGAGAAGTTTCTCATGCAAGAGAAAGCGCGCCGTGACCCGAAGATGAAAGATCGCCAACTGCTTTGCGCACGTCGGATTTTCTCTCACGAGCATGCCTGCCGAGCTGACGCACGATTCCCAGAGCTGCTACGTTCACGCTTGTCATTGCAGACTTTCCCATTGTTGCTCCTGCCACAGATGCTGCAATCGTAAAACTTGCGTGCGGCCAGGGTAAACACAAAGCGACGTCGGAAAGACACTTCGGAGACCGCCGACGACTGCAGAGACACGAAACATCCTACGGCTGAATCGAAACAAAGTGGTGTGCAGTGGCGGCGACAGTGTTCTTGCGACGCCTGGAGCAGTTCGAGGAGAGCTGATGCCCGGATGAAATTATCAGGGAACACCACTTAATTATTTTTTTTTGTCAATGAAGCTGCCGCCTGTTCTTCATAACCGAGGTTTGTGTTATTAAATATACGGTCAGAGTGTTCCTCAGTGTTCCCGTTCAATTAGAAGGCTGCTGGCTCTATCACTTTTATTGAATTACTGCTTATATCGAATTTTTCACAGTCCCATTGACGTCTTTAAAACTAAAGATTACAGTACCTTCAGCCCTTTGACGGTCATCGCTGTACATGTACGGCGATGATTACACATTTGCAAGTCCCCGTCAGTGGCATAGCCAGGAGGGAGGATTATGGGGCTTCAGCCTAGTGCCCTCCCACCCTCCCGTCCCCTCTCCCTCTTCCCTCTCCCCCCCCCCCCTCCCAAAAAGATCCAGCGGACCCCTTAATATACATGCATTTTGACCCCCCCTCCCCCAGGTCATGGACATACCAGCCAACCTCAGCACCCCACGAAAAACATTTCTGGCTACTCCACCAGTTTCCATCTAAATCGAAAGCCGCACGCACAGAAGGAGACATTGCTAATTGCTATGTCTTTGGTGAACTATACACTATATATTCACACGGTGTTTCACTTTCCTGAGAGAATTTATGGTTTTGAAATTAGACACTTCGTGTATGTGATATGCACAAGATGGTTGCTTCGTATCTTGCCTGCTCTGTTGGTAGTGGAAATAATACCACCGGCTATTCCGATTCAGACTTCTCATACTTCTCAGAACTGAATTCAAAGGATGACAGCTTACCATCTGATGGAGAAGCACTGTAAAGTACCTCCGATTCGGAATCTGAAACTGCCGGAATGTTGCAGAAGCAAACTTGCCAAAATGGAACCGAATGGAAGAAAGGTGAAAACCTTTCGCCTTCAATATTTCCATCTGATGCTTCTAAACCTAAACAGCTTACAAGCACTGCACATGCCCCCCCCCCCCCCCCCCCCCCCCCCCTAGATGATTAAAAAAAACCTGCACATTGACCCTTTCTTTATATTATTCCTTTGGAAACAAAACCCAACCACTGGAAAACATCTTTTGGGAAACAAACTTGACCGTCAGAGGGTTAAAGGGTAACTTCAATTGACCCTCAATACCGAAAAACAAATGCAGCTCTCTTTAGTATCGCCTAGGAAGACCCCACGCCAAATATTTCAATCTACAGTCGCCAACCGTTTTTTCGGACTCTGATAATTCAGATTTGTTCTATATTTCGGACCTAAAGGCAGAACCGTGACTTACCCCATAGAAATAGTGTATATTCACGACCAATGTTTCGGACAGCTTGAAGTCCGAAAGTTTGATTATTCGGACAAAATTGTCGCGAGCGATCAGCGAAAAACACCATCGAGAAGCGGCCATTTTGAATTCTATGTTGGTTGCCAGTTTGAATTCTATGTTGGTTGGCTTGGTTTGGCAGCGCTACTTGAGCACTCCTGAGTCCTACCGCTAGGTGACGCTATGCTAGCCCTTTTTTTCCCATTTAGCTGCACGTCATCATCATCTTTATTATCATTTTGCTTTGTTTTTCGTACCTTCGCATCGCGAGTCGCCATTTTGCGCTCGTGGATTTGCACCTCTCATCTCGTTTGGACTAGAGCACTATATAGCTCCTTCCGAGCAGAGTAGCGCAATCTAGAACGCCGTCTCTTGGCGACTAGCAGCGAACGCCCAGAGGTTCCAACTCCGGTCAGAAATGCATGGGGAACGTGAGGAAATTGTTGTTTCTTCAGTGTTGTGGAGATGTACGGAACGACAATCGTTTTTGACATAATAAAGGAACATTTTAGTATAATTTACGCTGAGTTGTGTGCTAAGTGAGGACGTAATTTTTGTAAAAAAAATTGCATGAACGGCATCATGCAGCAGACGACGCGTCAACGTCACAGCGACGTCACAGCGTTCACATGACCCTCTCCGGCCAACCCAGAAAGTCTATCTCCGCTGCGCACAAAAATCGTCTGCTTCAAACGCCATTGCCTTGAAAATTGCATTCTCAAAATTTGCACACTCATCCAATATTCGGGAAACTTTGATAAAGTGTTTAGTGCTTTACCAACTTCACGACAGACTAGTTTCGAAAAGTGTGAACTTGGCGCTTATTTTTTAATCAGCTGTGTTGAGTCGACCTCCATGTATTCTCCCATAGGGCGGGCCGCCTCTTGGAACCCTGAGTACCACGTGACTCGCGCAGAGCTGCTCTGTCGGCCATGTTGTCGGCGAAACATGGGGATCAAAGGATTGCGCTACTCTGCTCCGTAGGAGCTATATAGTGCTCTACCGTAGTTTGGACAACGCTGGCTTGGACGTCATGGCCCCATCTGTTCTTCTGCTACTCGACCATAATGCTAGAGAAGAAGGCAGTGATTCTCAAGCTAACAGAAAGCTGTCGAACGGAAACGGAGGCGTAACCCCCAAAACAAGGCACGCAGGCGTAACCTGAACCAAGGCACTATTTACGGCTTTTTTTAAGCCCACTTGGAAGTAATAAAGGCAAGTTTTTCAATCTGCTGATTTTTCGGACTGCTCTATTATCCGGACGTTTTTTCGGTCCCTGCAAAGTCCGAATAATCGGTCGGCGACTGTATTAAGTATGTCTAAAAGTTTATTAAATCACCAAAATCTGCTAATGCTAACGGGCGAGCTGCGGCACGGTGAACAGCGCAGTCAATAGGGAGTATCACAAGGCGTCGTGCTTCAGTGCGGGCCTGCTATCCACCATCGCTGTAGATAACGTTGGCTGTGCTCTTCAATGCACTCAATGTGCATATGGATTCGTGCACAGGTGCATTTCTACCTGCATGTCGTCCTTGGCGTGTGACGTGTGGTGTTCTCGCAGTTCAGCTTCTCGCATTTGTTTTCTTTTATTGTTTGTTTATCTTTTGCTGCCCTTCGGTGTTGCCAAGATACCCCCTCTTCGAGGAGAAGGGGGTTGCCGCTGGGAATATGCAAGACAGGCGTGAGTGGCCCCGCTGCTCCGCCTTACGTGAAAAACATGTGTCCCCTTTCAAGGTGAATGTTGGACCCTTTTGCGGGGGTTTTCTGACAATACGTCCCGAGCGTCGGTCGAGGGCGCGTGCCGTCTGCGGGCATTTGTGAATGAATGTAAATAAGTTATTCCCTCAAGTAGCCGTTGTTGCCACTGGCTCGCCACCAAAGTCACGGTGGTGTTTCCCACCGAATGCTCGTGACGATCTTGTCCGTAAAATCTAACTTTCAGATTTCAAGCTGTCCAAAATGCAGGTTGTGAATATGCACTATTTCTATCGGGTAGGTCATCGGGTAGGTCATGGTTCCTTCGTTAGGTCCGATATATTGAACAAGTCCGAATTATCCGCGTCCGAAAAATCGGTCGGCGACTGTATATAGAAAACATGGAATTTTGTTGAGAAGGCGAGCCAGCTGGTGGGACTTCACGAATAGATCCAATATTGAAGCTTCAATATTGAAAAATATTGAAGATCCAATATTGAAAACAATCTCATATGCAGATAGCTGCATATGAGATTGTAGTAATGCCGAATTGCAAATTTTAGTGGCAGCAAACCCGGATTTACCGTTGTCGGAGGGCGTGCGTCGGAAGTGCGTGGAAAACTGCAGAGTTGGCCGCCCGCCAAACTTCTGCGTATCCAGCTATATGGACACTGACGAGGCAGGAATGGGCCTCCAGCGGACGCTCATTGCCTTTCGACGTGCTTCAGCTGCGCGTGCCCGCTCGAGGTGCACGAGATGCAGAAGCATTGTCGAATGTAAAACGCTCGCGCTGGAGGTGGGACAACTGAAGCTCCTCCCCGCCGTTCTCACCTCATCGGCGACCATAACTACGCGTCTTCAGACGCGCCACGTGTCAAAACGCCCCCAAGTCACTGCCTCGTGGCACTCCCCAAACACAGTCTGCTCATGCTCCGCGTTGTCGCAATAAAGAGGAGGCAGGAAACGACGGAGGGGAGGAGCGTCGCAGAAACGCGGCAGTTCTGCGTAACACGGTATCGATTGAGAGATTGAAATACAACCGCAAATTTTTTCCAGCTGCTGCCGCTCTCACGTTTAGTAGGTCGGTACAAAGAGGTTTTTCCCGTATGCAGCGCATGCTTATACTCACCTGGCTGCCCGCCTGCACGTCCTTGAAGAGTCGTGTGCCTCGCTCGAGGGTCAGCTCATACAGGGACACGTGGGCAGTGTCCAGGGTCAGCACCTGCACATCAAACGCGCATGCTGGAGGATAACTGCTATTGCTACTATGGTCGCTGACAGGATGAGAACAGCAGGGAAGGCTCTCAGTTGTCAGAGCGAGCTTCCTGCTTCCATAACACTTAGGCGTCTCGCGGGCTTCGAGTGTGCAAGCGTGGCCAGGGTACAGCAAAAGGCAACGAGCAAGTGCCAGAGGCCGGGCATTCGAAAGAGTATAGGTATATCGCATAGGTGCTCTAAATGCGTACCGTTTTTAGGCCCACTGTGACATCATGTCACCCCAGGACGTCTAATCACAGCCAGACGTCACAGTGCCACATGATGTTGTCATGCCACATGATTCTTACAGGGTCACGTGAAAAGAAAATTACACAAGCTCGATCACGCCAACAAAGACCAGGGAACACAAAATGTGTGGAGCACAATCTGCCGGCTCGCAGAACTACGTTGCAGAAAGTGACATTACGTGACTTGAGGTAATGTGAAACAATCACGGCAAGTCAATTTCCCCGCTAAATATATAGTGGGAAAATCGACTTCACGTGACTTGATGTCCGTGCGACGTCTACCGTATTTACTCGAGCAATTCGCAACTCCAGCAAAACGGACGCCGCCAAGCGGGAAAACCAGGAACCAGCCGGACCAGGTCGCTCCGCGCCCCTCCGCGTCTCTGGTGGTTTTCGCGGACACGTGTTGTCGGCGCGGTGGCGAACGATGTAATTTGACGAAGGTTCGAACATTTCTTAAGTTTGATGGAGTGTTCATTAGTGTGGTGAAGCCTCAGTAGATTGTTTCCTTCCATCACGTGTTTGAAAGCCCGTTTACTCCACAACACACAGTCACTTGCTTTCGATTTCTTGGATGGAGAGGAATCACGGAAAAACGTTTTGATTTCTTATCTGTCTCGAATCACATTCAAAGTGACGACTACTTGGTAACTGATAAGTGGTTTCTTTATAAGGATGTAGAACAGTGGCCTAAGGACGACAAACGAGGTGTTTCACTGGAGGGAGCACCAATGTTGCAGTCAAGTGAATGGGAAGGTTCGATTGTTGCTTTTCTTGAGTTTGGATGTGCTCGATTAGCTTCAAGTTTGAGCCACCCACGCCGGCCGGTTCATTGGCTATTCATCTTGGCTGCTTTTCGCTGAAAAAACCTCTGGACCACACTGAAGGAGCTGGGTTGATTTCGCAATTACTTGAATCAGGAAAACCTGCTCGCTGCATACAATTAATGAGGGAAATTATCTGTTTTCGAAAGGTGGGGGGACGCGTCTCGGAAAGTTAGAAGCTGTCACGGCATAAGGATCTATCACGCCTCCAATATTTATATTATACCCCCGTCGAAGCCAGCAGCAATATACGTCTACATTGCTCAGGTTGACCGGTCACAAAAAAATACTGATTTTATCCGTTCAGGATTCGAAGTCAAGTTCAATGCAGAGAGGTCTGAGTGAATCTCCGATGAAGACTCTCCTCAGTTTGTCCGCATTCGTCTCCGTTCTACCGGCTAGAACCATTTGGCTAAGTTTAAGTAGTATCTCTCCGTCTGTCAAATATACTTTTATTCAGCAGTTCACCTAATAGCTAGTTAAATAAGTTCATATTTCAACCCGAAGGTAATATCGCTTTAGTGGGACATAGTACGTAATATAATACATAAACCGCTCGTCAAAATGACTTCTCGATTGCTACTAAAACCTGAATTGAAATATGAGTATCAGCTGCTTAGTGAAGCGCCAGCGGGTTAACATGCTCCTTGGCACAAGAAGCGCGTGCTTAATTTTCGTAATTTTCCTTTTTCGGACAGATAAGTCCCATGGTCGAGGCATGCGAGTTAGTTGAAAATTACTCTCGTCGGAAGAATTCTGTAGCCATCGCCGCTTTCCTTAGATGATCAAAACTAATTAGAGTCTATTACCGTTTCTCCGGAGCCCATAGTTTCGGTTTTGAACGAAGCCTCCGAAAGAAAGTTTGACATGAAAAGAACCGGCAAAACAAAACTATGCTCGGCAAGTTTATGCGCACCGACTACACTTAACCGTCTCAGTTCGAATACCTGTAAAGTTGGGAATTAAACAAAAGAAAATCTGTTAAATTGAATGCGCCACCCGTTCAGGCGGCCCGGCCGAGCCGACGCGACCTGGACCCAGCCGCCATGTTCGTTTGGTGGTGGCGCCCCCTATAGGTCGCTGGAGTCGCGAATAGCCGCACTATTTATGAACAATGCCCTTCCGTCTGCTTTCCCGCAAAACTCATATATACCCAATCATCGCGTTGCGCATAAATTACACAGCGAATAACTAGATTGAGAACACGATTCTCCATGCAAATGCAATCTTCACAGAATGGTATCTTCACGTGAAGACGTTATCTCTGTCCCGTAAACCGCTGGAATCATGCTGTTGATTGAGGTGATTGGCAATTCGCATGCTCCGCAAAAAAGCAAACCCTCAGGTGTTCTTCATAAACAGTGCGGCTATTACTCGAGTAAATACGGTATTTCCCCGTTAAATCTAGCAGGGAGATTGACGTCAGTGACAATGATTTTCCCCCTTAATTTAGCGGGGAAATTGATGTGATGGTTCTCCGTGACGGTTCTTTGTGACAGTTTTCTCGTGGAATTCGGCCGACGAAATTCATTCAGTGTTAAAACGATGACCCGAGGATTTCCCTTTTTAGGACTCGTCACTATTCCATCATCAGTTGCGAACACTGGGCTCATTCTGTTCACCTGCACCAGCCTGCACCGGCGCAGAAAAGTGTAGCACAGCACAGAAAAGTGTAGCACGGTGCAGAAAAGTGCAGAGCATTGTTCTTCCGGTCGTGTTTTCAGGCAGGTTGCACTCGTAGATCAAAAAGGGCCGTGTGCATCGAGTGCAGCCGGTGCAGAAAAATAGAACGAGCCTATTGTGACGTCGTCGTCGGGGGTTCGTCGTCGAGGCTACATCTTGGGTACAGACCCAAAAACCGCAAAAGCCAACCTTATAAATGTGGTGCATTCAAGACTCTCACCAGTTCGAGCTCACGGAGCCACTGCTGCAAGTCCTGTCCTGGACGCCCATACAGCACATCCACCGAAACGCGGCCTGGAAACAGGCACTCCGCCTCCTCAACGCACCTCAAGGCGTCCTCGCTGGTGTGGGTGCGACCCAGCCGGGAAAGCTCCTCATCCTGCAGGCACTGCGTTGGGGGGGACACAGCAACGGGTGACTGCATTAAACCTAAAACCCTGCTCCCTTTATCTGGCTGCTGCCAAAGGGGATGTAATGCAATAGAATCGGGATCCTTCATACTTATTTTATTTCGTTTGGTGTTCCCTTAAATCACCTGCAGAGGGCTTTACATCAGGGGTGACGAACTATCAACACACATGTTAACCAACATTTAAAGAAAGAAGCTGTAAAACATTTTTTTTTTTATTTATATAGCGATACTGGGCATAATTAGGCAATACAAAATAGCACAAAAGAGTCACAACAATTTGTTAACGAAATTTCTTGGAGCACAAAAAAACATTTTAGCTAGGGAGGAACCAAATGCAAATAAAGAATCTGCATCATATCACAAAACTTTCAAACGAAAAAACAAAAAAAAAGAAGAGATACTGGGGTATTTTGAAATATAAGCCAGCAGAGGCTTTGCTAGGTAGTTTGTACCAATCGACAATTGTTCTGGGAAAATACGAATTCTTGTACAGGTTAGTTATTGCGAAGACAGGCGTTAAGCTGGGTGAATGACGAGTCTAATGCGTTTCACGTTCGGTGTAAGGTAACGTTTGGGTTGAATGCTTAAATTCGATAGTGAGGAGAACGCAGGAATTTTAACCGAACTGCTTTCCGTCGCAGACCGAGAGCAGTCAGCTTGGATAGACGTAACATATCCGATAGGGAGTCAAATCTGTTAAACTGTTTGTAAATAAATCTCAATGCTAAGTTTTGTATCTTCTCAAGTTTGCCTACATCTTTTTGTGTGGCGATCTCATACTACGAAAGCACAAACTATGGCAGGTTGAATGATCCTTAAGTTTTTTTTAGTTCAGTCGATGCCTCGTAAATCTTCCTTTTGCCAGGATGTTACATTTCATACAAGGCACTGAGTGCATTTTTAAAATATATTTTATTTATTATTAAGGTAATAAAATAAATAAAATATATTTTATTTATTATTAATGCACCGAGCGCATTTTTAAAAATCGGTTGGGTCCTGTAAGGTTACAATGTCATCTGGGAGCGAATTCCAGTCCGGGACTAATAACTGCAGCGAAGGGAATCTAAAGGTGGTAGCTCTAGGAATAGTGAGGTGGGGTTTGCATGAGTTATCTGTGCACGAGGAAATATGACTGGCAGCTAGACAATATATATATCTCTCCCGGACCCTCGACAATACCTACATATCTTAAGACATATGTTGAGCTCAGTGCTTTCAATCTGTCTTAGCACAGCACTGTTTTCATGTAAATTCTTTCAAAGTTGAACTGCTGTATCACTATACCCAATTCAAGTTTTCTCATTAAATTTGGCGGGGAAATGCTTCTTGGAAAATTTGGCGGTGAACCTGAGTGCGTGCATCACACCGAATCAGGCTCACTCAGTGGAAAAATTTAATCGATGGTCTAGTTTAGATTTACCCCAATTCAATTTCCCCACTCAATTTGGGTGGGCATCCCCAAAATTGAGAGGGAATTTTGGGGTGGTGAGTGTTCACCCAATATTTGGAAATTATCTTGAAAAACTTGCGGACAGCCACTTGTCAGGTCTAAGAGGACAAAGTTCAGAAGGGGCACGTGATAGGGTGGGCTTTACTACTTTGCACCGGGGTGCATGGAGAAGTGCACGGCAATGAGCACCTTGGTTAGCTCAGTAGGCTCGGAGGTCTGGGGAATGCACTTGGTATTATGTCTTTGCTTAGTTCTCGAAGACCTCAAAAGTAGAGGGTGGACAATTACTGTAACATGGACAGATGGCTGGTATTAACATAATTTTTCCAACTATAGTCCGCATACTATACATATGTGAAAGTAAAACTTTTATGCAGTGTAGACTATGTACAGGTGCGGACTACACAAGGAATCATCTTTTCTAGATCATTCATTATGACGAAAGCATTTTTATTACAATTTATGTATGACACAAACTTTCTTGGGAGCTAATAATTTGTCAAGGTGTACTGTGTGTGAGCATTTTTTATGTGCGGACTACGCACCGGGTGCAGGCTATGCAGCAGGTGCAAACTATCTAATTGAAAGCTTTTTATTTTTCACCCTTTCGTGAATTACATGCGGGGTGCAGACTACACGCTGGGTGCGAATTACAAGCCGGGTCTGGAAAATACAGTGTGTGGCAACTTCTCCAAAAGAGCATTCTCACCTGAATTCCCACGGAGACCCGACTGACTCCCGCACGCTTGAAGTCCCTACAGCAAAGTGTCTCGGTTACAGCTATTGGTCGGGCAAGCCGACATGGCTCTGGGCCCGCTTCACCTCAGCGTCTGCCTGGCCGCGGGTGTCGGGTTGCACTCCAGAGTCACCTCAAGTCCGGGGTCTGGGCTGAGGGAAGACACCACCCCCAGAAGTCTCTCGATGTCTGCCGGCCTCATCAGACTGGGTGTCCCTGCAAGGCAACTCTCGAGCATCATGCTTCCAGTCCGTGTAGAAAAAGTATTTCTCTTTCTTTGGAAAAGCATACTTATCTGTCGTAGTGAATTTGTTACATAGGTTGAGGAAAGCAGTGTGATGGTTGCTGCTTTTGTAGTTATTTAAAGCTCGTGGCAAAAAGATAGAATTATCAGGGGCACTTTGTACAAGTTGTTTTCCACACAGATTGGCCACGAGTGCTGAGTCGGTGTTCAACAGGACTAAAGTTCAATTGGTGCATCGCTGATCGAGCCCAAGTCCCAGCTGAACACTGAAGATGAGGCGTTTGGCAATGTGAGCCAAGCAGTGCGTTAGAAACAGAAACAAATAATTCGAGTTGTTGACCCCATGGGTAAAATTCTAAACTTGGCCACTAGGGACGTGACTGTAACGCATTCGACGTAGAGGATGGAACAAATGCTGCGACCGACTCCCAAGTTAAAGGGAAGCTACGGAGCTTCTTGGAAAAAATGAGTTAGAAGTGAATTCTAGTGCATTTTTACCCCGTGAACCCGAATACCCAAACCATTTGCTGCGTAAGTATTGTTAAACGCGAGAAAAACGCGAAAGACAGTCGCTGTCCGTGACGTCATCGACGGCTCTTTTGGCTGCCCAAGGCTAGGGAGGCGTGGCTTCAGCCCTATTTTGAAATTGCTCTTGTGGCTCTCCGGCGCGTCGCATTGAAATATAATTTTGATATCTGTTATTCTAAAGGCCAAATGAACGCAATTCAAGCGTTTTTTCTCAAATGTAGAAGTGCCCCATCTTCCCTTTAAGGCGAAAAGGCCGTGTCGTCTGCTCGTGTCGTCGGGCTCGGGCTGATGAGCAACTTTGTTGTCTTCGTCGGTGCCGACAATAGACCAATTCCCCAATTGTGGTTGCTAGACCTCTATGTGTATAGGTGTCCAGTTGAGGACAAAACCAACAATGCAGCAGGAGAGTCAGGCCTTGCACTACAAACATGCATCATATTGTTGGTAAGAGGAACCAATTTCACCAAACGCTGACTGGTTGCCAGACCAGTGGCTATCAACATCATGCTATCCGACCTTGAAATTCTTGACGGTGTCATGCTCAGCTGTGCTGCTGATAGCCTGATGTTGACAGCCACTAATCGTGCAACCTGACAGGAACTCGCCACGGGCACGACGTACGCCTTGTCTGAGGCCGCACTCTCCAGTAGCTTCGTTGGCTTTGTCGACAACTGTATGTGTGGGTGTGTTTTGTTTCAGCATAGGGGGGCAGCCCGTACCGCTCCACCTTAGCACAAGTTGTCAAAGTGCAAAAGCTGTGCCTTGCGTAAGTCATTTAAAGCGGAGGAGTGAAGCATGTGAGAGCTTTCGAGGGGGGGGGGAGAGGATTTAGTATGATGTCGCATGCATGACTTGCCGAGGCCATTGCTTCCGCAGTTCGCCAGGTTATGCTGACACATATAGCAGGCACGCTGCATAATTCTTGAAACCTATCTGCCTTGCCCCACTTACCATCACATGCACTCATTATTAATAATTTCTGCATCTCGAGTTACATAACTGTGGCTTTCTAGTGTGATGACAATACTTTGCTTGTAACTAAACCGCATGAACACCTTGAGCCATAGTTGAGAACTTTCTACACTGGCTTTCTCTAAAACCATTACAGTGAAATGCAGCGTATGCTGGCTTGCTGATTGCCAAACTCTTATTTGACCTAATTAGCTTCTCATGTCTCACGGGGGTAATAGTGTGTTCTTAAATGAGCTCTGCAATCACTTTTAATGTTTTCATCTGTTACTTGTGGTGGTAAGGGTCTCTTATGATGGACGCTGCCCAGAAACTAGTGACTGGCCAAACTTTTGCCGAATCGAAAATTCGGTGCTGAATCTTAGGGTTCGGCAAAGCCAAATTTTTGCCGAACTTTTCTAAAGATTCGGCAAAGATACATTGTTGCCAAACCTAAAAGGAAATATTGTTTTTTCATGCAAAAAAAGTTTTTAGGTTTTTTTTTAAATGCATATTGATGCAGTTATTATTATAAAATGTGATGTTACACAAGATAAATGTATCAGTGTCATTTCTGAGTGTTTACCGGTAATTTTAAAGTGACTTTCTGCAGAAGCGGAGCAACAACGGGGTGTATTAGTGGCAAGTGCAGCCATGATACGCGAATTTCGGTTTTGAGGTTTGATCAGCGCAAGCCTGCAACTGTGTATAGTTGAAAAAAAAAGGTGGTAACACTATGTTTTATACTTCTTCTGCGAGTCACCATTTCGTGCGTGAAAATGAATGCAACGGCTGTTGAGCCTTCACCAGAAGAGATAGCAATGTTATTGTAAATATACATATTTTTCGATTTGGGTCACTTCAGCTTTGCATGGAAGTGTGCGTTCCATATTCACAACGTCTCGTTTTTAACTTCTAAAATGCCGGTTTCTGATGTTAAAATTTACAAGACATTTAGGAAGATGGGAGGAGTTAGGAATGTTGAATGTGCAATGTCGAGCATGATAGTTTTGTTTAGTTTTATATGAATAGATGAAAACCATGAAATAACACTAATTAAAAAGCTATATTATTTGTTTTGGCACAAACTACTCAGGAACCGAAAACAGGATTGCTATAATGGCAAGGAGTGCTTTAAAGTACTTGACAGTCAATGTTGCAACTACCTCATTGCATCACTGGAAAGATGAAATCAAAATCTTGTTATCCTGAATGTGCAGCACCATTTGTCCCTTCTGCAGTGGACTGCATTATTTTTGCGTCCATTTCTGGTCTATCTGCTGTCCTTGAGGCAGAAAATATTGAAGAGGACCACACTCACAAAGGTTGACAAACACACAGTTACCATGTGGCCTACTCTGCACCTCGCCGTAACCGCTGGTAGTACTACACTGTATGATGGCAACCGTACGACCGCACGTCCATTTGCAATCCATGGCCCTGTCGCGTTCTTCGCCCATGCGCAGATGTTTGCCGAATTTTGCTGAATCTTTGCCAAACTTTCCTTCAAAAGCTTGGTTTGCCGAATCCAATGTTTGGCAGATTCAGTTCATCACTACCAAAAACCAAACTGAAAGTCTCAGAAATAAGCGTATGTTACAAGTAAGGTCACACAAGCGGGCGGTGACAAGTGTGTACAATTACTGCAGTACCAACATCACATGCAAACAGAAAGCTCAACTAAAAAAAGCAGAAAGTGAACATACAAATGCTTCCACCATTCCAGGTGGAAGCATTTGCTCTCTTTCAAGTCGTTACTACCAACCTTCCCGTCCCACGGGAGAAATTTCATGTGAGCTGAGCAACTTCGAAAGACCTGCCATGCAGCTAATTGGCCAGTGTTTTGGTCACCTCATTGACTGCTAGAATGTTCACCAGTAATGTCACACAACTTGAGCTTTCGTTTCGTATTTGAAAACTAAACCTGCTTAAAGTCTGAATTTCAAGTGCATGTTTCTCATGTTTCTAGAAATCAGTTTCTGAAAACTTGGAAGCAG
Source organism: Ixodes scapularis (assembly GCF_016920785.2). Taxonomy (NCBI): domain Eukaryota; kingdom Metazoa; phylum Arthropoda; class Arachnida; order Ixodida; family Ixodidae; genus Ixodes; species Ixodes scapularis. The sequence goes on along the minus strand of NW_024609846.1, from coordinate 89,202,685 downwards.
CCCACCAATTACTGCAACTACATGCCGCAAGACTCAATTAGACCAAATGTAACGGGAAGGACATTTTCTCCAAATGACTAAACACAGTTTTGTTACTGTATCTTTGTTACAACAGCACCACGTTTGCTAAGCTTTGTATTGAAAACATCATTCCACTGCAAAACCTTTTCAATTATTTAATCGGTTAATCTCGAACATACTTCCAAAGGCATGGCAATTTCAGAGGCTGGCTATGTAGCGTGTTCACGCAGCCAATGTATACAAAAAAGGTAATTGTAAACACCAAAGGAAAGTGTGGAGACTCTTACCACCGCCAAAAAACACCGAGGTGACCTGGGAGATTCCGGCAAGTTCGACAATCGTTGTGAACTCCCTGATGAGGCACTCCATCATCCCGGTGTGGTCCACGTTTTGACTGGAAATTAATTAAAACTCCCATGATTGATTACTTAGTACTAGAATTCTATGACCATCACATCCTACCTCACATACTTGTTGAAGTTGCAGTATGTGCACCGTTTTTCACAGTAAGGCCACTGTTATAAAAAGAAACAAACAAAAAAAAACCACATGTTAGAGCAAAGCAGTTGATACATTTTGTTTTACCGTAACGATAAAGAGTGAACGCTATGGCCCCTTCGACCCAATCAAAGCGACGGAGGTGAAGCACGTGACGGCCATTACCAAAGTCAGGGCAGGCAAGAGCGTAGCTTAAGCAGTTGGAGAAGAGAAGGAGGTATTCCCTTCTTGCCTGTACCCTCTTTCGTGTCCAAGAGTCGCTAGCCCGTCACTCAAAATTTATGTAATATTGGCTTTCCTCTGTCTCTCAACCGCCCATGGACTTGACAGCATGGTGCACAACTAAAGACATAGGGTACAGCAGTCATATGTCTCCCTTTGACACACTGATTGGATCAGTGTGATCATAGCCTTTGCTGTTTGCCAAGTGACAGTGAGATGAAGCGCAGAATGGGCCAGACACTTTCTAGAGAAGGGATTCAATTACTGAGATTAGAGAACAAAGAACAAGGCTGTCTCAAACACCACTGTCAAGACGCAGCTGAGTTTGAGATCGTTTCGTGTTAGTCCCCTTTGATCCCTCGTCCCCGAGGTTTCACAGTATTAGGAATCCAATCAATGCCGCTGCCTTAATAAGCTGAGATTCAACAGAGCAGAGAGAGCAGGAGAGTGGGAGAGTTTTTGTTAAATTTCCGATTCTATAGATTGCGTAAGTGGCATTTGCTGCACAGCTCGCTGTTACTGACATAACCCACGAACAGTACTGCTCCACTCAGGCACGTAGCCAGGATTTTGTTTCGGGGGGGGCCCGCCCACGACAAAATGCTGTATGAGGGGGGGAGGGGGAGAGAAGGCCCCAGCAAATGAAAAATTTTGGGAGGGGGGGGGAACCATGAGCCCCATGCCCCCCCCCCCCCCCCCCCCCCTGGCTACGTGCCTGGCTCTACTGCTTTCGTGTGAAGGCAAGTAAGCATAGCTCTTCAAAATTCCTGACACAGTTTGCCTAAGAGGGACACTGCCATCCCCCAAAAAATTTTGTTTATGTTTCGCCAGGCGATCTATTACAGTGTCAAAATACCCAATCAGTATTTTGATACAACATCATGTATATTTATAATAAAGTCTTAAAACGAGACTGCTCGAAATCGAAACTGACTGGGGAGTAAGAAGTTACCGGAAGTCACCTGACCGTGCTACTTTTTTAAAAATTATTATTCAATGTATTTGCAGCTTTTTAGGAGCCATAAAAAATGGGTATCATATTTTTTGTTCATTTTTAGTATCGAGTGTATGCCTTCGATGACCCACGACTTTGATTATCTTTTGGTGGTTGTGTCTAAACCATATAAAACAGCACGTGACCACGGAAAAGAGTGAGCACGACTCAAACTGGCCAGTCCTCGATCGGCGGTTTTTGGGCAGAAAGAAAACTAATTTTGACCTACAAACTGTGGTCTGGGTAGGTGGGCTTTCATATGTCATGTACAAATAAAAACTTTGGCAATCATAAATACACTGTCAGTGTCCCTTTAAGAGGTCGCAGCACAGATTCTTCCACAAAAAATGGTCTTCGATTTTTTTTTTTTGCATAAAAATTAAACATTTGAAGACAAATCTTGTGAAATGCAGATGTCCATGCACCACCAGTCCTACAATAAAACAGCACCCGACAGTGTGGTGCCCCGTGATTTCACGAGGCCTCTTGACCTCCGTTTGCCCTTCTGACCTACAGAGGATGTTTCGGCACCCTCTGGCAGTGGTTGGGAGTATGTTCTTGCCGATTGGTCATAAAAGACGGAGCTCTTTGCCCAGAACGTCAGCACAGGACTCGGGCAAGTGCAAAGTCGCAGAGGTATGGTGTTTCGATGGCTGATGCCACAGGTTCGACAAGTGTCGGCCCGTGGATCAGGAATAGCTCTTTGTGAACCGTGTGGCACGGGACGATTGTACCGCTGCCGTAGTTAGCCCATGTGTTATCGATAGACATAGCTGGTCTCGCGCTGATTGAGGGTATAATAAACAGGAGCATGTAATGTTGACACTTCGTGTTTACTATAGCAGGTGGCACGCTCTTTGGTGTGTGGCAGGCTAGCGCACGGAGCCCGAGTGCTGCACTATTTGCTGAAAATACAGCAGTCACGCTTCCACTTCCTACCTGGTCTGACGTGTTGTACTTTCCTCGGTGTGCCCGCTTGGCCCAGGGCCACCGGCTTTTCATTGTCCCGCGTGCCACGCCATGGAAGTTTTTCTATTTCCTCACAGGCTAGAGTTTCAAAGTGGCCGCCCACCAGCACTACTGAGCAGAATTCTGCTCCTCGGTTGTTCCGTCTGTCCCTCTTCGAACTCTGAGTGCGGATAGTGGGACAACCGGTTGTTTCATGCATTTATGTGTTTGATTTATGCTTTTTGGACATATAGTCCGTTTCCCAAAATTTACTCGATTCTACTCCGGGAGGGTGGGCACGTATCGCTGCCTATCAGCAGTCTACGATCTAGGGAAAACCTGCTCTATCCGCGCTCAAAGTAAAGGCACGAGCTCTTGCTAACAACGCAAACCTCTTGCGCTAACATCGCAAAGCTCTTGCGTACGATCTACGCAAAATCCCTGTTTCCAGAATGGGATGCGCAAAAGGAAGCGCTGGTACTCACGTGAACATAGAGCGAGCTGCTGTTCGACTTGGCGTGGTTGTGATACCGTCGTAAGAGACGACGTGCTTTGCGGGCATCGATCACGTCAAGGTATTGCAACAAGGGAGCAAGTAAAAATCTCGCACAGCACGCGCGGCTGAGCGCGTAAGTGCACTGCATGATCGACGCAAAGAGGGATGAGCGTTTACTTTATGAATCACCGAGGATAGCCGCTCTCTCCCGAGCCCAGGACTACAGCAAACTCAAGCAACAAAACAAATGCACACGAACTTCCTCACTTGAACTGCCAGTATCCTCGTGCTCAATGTTATTCAGCGCGGTCAAGTGGCAGACATGTCGGAAAGTGGGGAAGGCTGACGCGGCTGACGTGTCACGTGCTGTAAATAGACTCACATGAATAAGCTTTGAAAACATAAACACTGAAAATAAATATCACGCGAATAGAAACTAAATTTAGGCGAAGCATTTTGCCCTTAATAAAAACTAGACGTTGCTCACGTGCGGTCGAGAGCGAGACGCGGCCCGCGGACGCGCGGCGCACTACCGCCGCCACCGCTGCGTCGACACGACGCACACCGGCTCAAGCCAATCGCTCGGCCGCTCCGCTGGGCGCGGTTTTCAAACAAGGTGGCGGCAGAATTTTAAAGCGATAGCTGTACGGGCGACACTTCGCGGAAATTTTGACGTCGTCCGTTGTCATCGCCTCACGCGCGAAGGAAAAAAAAACCCTTCTTTTCTCCGCTCTTGGCGCGAGGCCATCTAAGTCGGGTTTTCCCGTCGGTTCCACAGCGAAAAGAGAGTAGAGCGGGGAGCCCCGGCATCCCGCCAGAACGACGCGACAAAGGGAGAGTCTTCCGGTCGTCTGCTTGAAAGATTAACGTGGAAGTTTAGGCTAGTTGGTATTTCATGATTAAATGCTTGAAAGACTTGTTTTCAAACATTACTCGCGTTATGCGAAATCACACTTTCGCAGTTACCAGTTGATACGCGTAAAGTTGGATGGTTTTAGAAACTCCCACCGCGCTGACTGGTGGCAGACGTCTCTCCATGAGGTTAACCACGACGGCTATGAGAATTAACCACGTCGCACCTCCGTCCTCAGGTAAGTGACGGCACCATTCCACCCGCATTGCGAGACCGTGCTACACCTATTGCTTTGTTTCTTCGCACCAGGGATGTAAAGGTGGGTGAGGAGGAGTGGCAAATCCTGTGCGCCGACATCTGTCGTCAACGTTACTAAAACCCTCAGCTGGGAATCTCACCCTTGAAACCTGGGCCGCTGGCGTCCACCAAGACCGAGCTGAATACGATAACAGCGCCACCCTATAGCGGCGAGTTGAAACATGAAAGTTGTTTTACATAGTTACTGCGAGATCGCCCTGCGAGATGGCGCCACCAGCCCTTGCCCGACTCGACGTGCAGCCGTGCAGTGCCCAGAGTGGACGCTGCGGGGAGAAATGGCTGCGTTGCGATCGCGACTAGCTCGGTTCTTGAGTACGGATCGGAGCCACTTTTTTAAAGCAGGCTCTATGGCAGTTTCCCAACTTAGTGGTTCTAGTAACGCTGTCTGGAGTCGAGTGCAAGATCGCGAAGGAGCTCGATAGATGGATGGATGGTAATGGCTATATACCCTTTGTAACCCCTTTGTAAAAATTACGAAATTACATTTCGTAATTTTTTTTTTAATTTGCATACATTTTGTTTTAGCAACCCCCCCCCCCCCCCTTTTTTTAAAGTGTTTCCATTGCTTATTTTTATCTGCATTTTTACCCCTCCTTAGATCTTTTCCACCAATCTCCCAATCTCCTCTTAGCTACCGCAATTCTTTCCCTATCCATTCGTCCATCCATGCTTACAAATCCCAGTGCTCCCTCCAAATCCGTAGTCTCTCCCCCCCTTCCCCAAGAGGGGGCGATGAAGCCACGTGCACCTTAAAATTACATGTTCTATAGTTTCCCTTACGCGGTTGTATATTCCGCATAGAGTGTCTATTTCCTGGAATTTAGCCCTTTTCGTTCTTAGCGCCCCCGTTGGAGCTTCGAAGAACAATGAGCTCCCCAATGAATTATCATACAACTGTTCCTCCTTCATTTCTTGTTTTTGTGCCTTGTATATTGTTAAAGCTGATTTCCCCTGCATTCTCTCCTCGTATACGATTTCCTATCAGATTCCTTTACTCCCTTTCTACTGAAATGCTCTGATCGGCCCCATCTCGTTGAATGTATTTAAGTCTCAGCTTGCGGGTTCGGTTTGTCCACTTAGTGTTTAGACTTTTCATACTTGCACACTTTCGCTGCCCACCGTGTATCCTCAATTTCAGCTAGTCTTTGTTCAAATTTTACTTTACTGATCGCTTCTCTACTCTCGAAAGATGCCCACCCCATATCCCCCTGTGCTCCTTCATTTGGTGTATTCCAATGTGCCTCCAATGGGCGCGTTCAGTAGCGGCCCCGGAGTCAAGGAGTCACTGACTCCTTCCACTGGACGGCCAAAAGTCACTTCCGGTGCACGTAACTCCGGGGCTTCGGAGTCAAGCTCCGAAGCACCGAGTCCGGAGACGGTGCACGTAGAGTCAAAGGAGCTAAAATGACGTCATTTCCTGACTGGCGACGATTTCCGGCGCTAAAAGAGGAAACAACAAACAATATGGCGGGATAAACTGCTTCGGTTCTGTCGCGGGTGCGCGGTTCGCTCGCTTTTGTTAATGAAAAGTGCTCTAGGTAAGACGAATAACGCTTTCGAATATCTTTTTCAGGTAAGGCTCTTTTGGAAAATGCATTGGACAGTATTTTGTTTGGTTTGAATATGCTAATAAACAACGCAAACGTTCATTTGACGCTGTGTCTTGATCACCGTTGCACGGAAACTCGGTAATTGACGATAGTCCTGTCCGCGCTCAACAGAGCAAAACAGGGTATGAACGCGACTTTGGAAGCCGTTTGGACACTCACGCAGAGCATGATACCGATTAATGTTTTGTTTGCGTAGCTAAATCGGGGTGCACGTTGGCTGAGGCTCGCTTCGGCCGACAAAACCTTGATCGCCGAGCGCGGCCGAACTTCCCGTGTGTATACGAATACATTTTATGGGAAGTTCGTTACGAAGGGCAGAACAAACTTATGGCCGTATAAAAGTATCGCAACCGGCGGGGTAGATTTGCTGAGCTCTGTATTTTGCGTGTGCTGACGACGTTTCTTGTCGGCTTTTATAACAGTAGCTGCCTTTGCACCGCCAAGCGAAGGGCTCGATCGCGTTGCATCGCTTCGAACAGCAGCGCTGATGTGTACAATCACCCGCTTTTTCTTCAACCACCTTGTAAAGACTTTTTCAATACCGGGGTCAAATAAAAGCGATCGTGCTCGCCATCGTCTGCTTCCAGTTTATTCGGAGACCGTCTGGCGCAGGGGAGGAAGCGGAAGTTGCGTAGAAGCAGGCTTGGAACCGCGGGTTTTTTTGCCGTTCAGTAGGCGCTCCGATGACTCCAACTCGAGGCACTCCGTTCGGAGGCAAGGGAGGCGCTACTGAACGCGCCCAATGCCAACCTACCCACACTTCTCTGCTGTATCTCTAAACCTGCCTGGATCTCTGACGTCATACACAATATCGCATTCCCAAATGACAGTCCTGGCCAGTGTTGGGAAGTACTCTAAGTACATTGTACTTCAAGTACTACTTCAAGTAGGTTTAGGAAACTTGTACTTTACTCTAAGTACATTCACTGAGTATGTTCTTGTACTTTACTTAAAGTATTTTTTTCTGGTACTTTCCGACGAAAGTACAATTCCCGACTTCAAAGTACATTCCCCAAATTTGGTTTTGTTAAATTTGTATTACGAAATGATGCTTTGCCAACTTCGAAGAAATACTGGGAGGGATATTCTACTCTCACCAGAAGCGTGAGCAGACGACACATCGCTCTTTTTTTTGTGTGTGTGTTTATACAGCCTAGAACTTGGTCTGCCTCACAGGGGCGACGAGTCTCCCAGCTGTAGATGAGAAATTTAGCCAGTGCGGTACAGCCGCTAGCCTGGGGTCTTTCACGTGCATCACGCAGTAGTGATACACGACCGCACGCCGGTACGATGCTCATCCAGATCGAAACGGGCAGGGGTGGGGCTCGAACCCAGGATCCCTGGGTTCTGCAGCGCGAGCTTTCGCTCCACGTGCTCCGAGCTGGTGTGCGCTAGACCACTCGGCCACCGATCCCCCGACACATCGCTCCGTTTGTTCTGGGTGCGGCTTTCCCGAAGCTTTTTGAACTCTCGCTACTTCTCCGTCGGCCAGCGCAAAGGAGGAGGTTTAAACTATTAGGGGAGCAAAATTAATAATAATGTAGCACCTGAGACTGTGGTTTGGAAAAATTAAATTTTCAGGTCGAAGTAAAAGACAGCGGAGGAGAACGTCAGAATGTTTTGAGACATTCTTTTTTGTCTTTTCCTTCTATTTGAAAGTTCCTTAATTTCTTTTTGCACCCCAATCTCGGGTGTCACATTATGACTAATTATCACCAGTTTGCTTGCACACTCACTGTTTTTTTGCTTTTTTTTATTAAGGAGAGGACACTCCTTTATGAGAGGATTGCTTGCAGAGGTTACGGGGCTGACGTCAAGCTCTCTCCTACATTTAGCCCCATTGTGTGCAACAATCCAGTGCAAGGGGCGCCAAATTCAAAAGAGGGACTTCTGAATTTGGCTCCATTCCTGAAAATAACTTCTCTGTGGCAAATTCACTTTATCAAATATTCGCCGCTGTTCTTGAAAACAGGTCATGCACCCTAGTACCCCTGGAGAATGCATACCAGTTAAAAATTACTGTATATGGGGAATGAAAGGGCATCATGAAAGATTGTGTTAAAATACTTGCACCTTAATTACTCTGAAAGTACATTGTATTTATAGTACTTTACTTCAAGTAGTATGTTGCATCCAGTGTACTTAATACTTTCCTTAAAGTACATCACGTCTCATTTACTTTGTACTTTACTTGAAGTACCTTTTAGATGTACTTTACCCAACACTGGTCCTGGCATCATGACATCCTTCCATACACCCCTATCGACTTCATATCTGTTGTAGTTCCAGAGTGCCCTGTGTTTCACAATCTTGTTTCCCCTTCTTTATTACAATATCTTCATGTTCTTTTAGATACGTTCTTCCCTCACTTAACCATACTCCCAGATATTTGTACTCTTCTACGTGTTCTATCACTGTGCCCTGTATCTCCAGTGGTTCCCCCTTCTCGTCGTTGAAAACTATTATACCCAACTTGTCCTTACTGAAGTTTAGGCCTAAACTACCAACTAAACTAAACTTCCCTGCAGCAAATCCTAATCAGTTCCCGTATTGTCTCACGACTTTCTGCTACGAGTACAATGTCGTCTGCATACATTAACCCTGGCAATACTTGATTGATAAGTCCTTCCTCCAAGTAAGTTAGGTCAAAACCTAGGTTGCACTGCTCTAATCTTTTTTCCATCTCACGAGAAGAAACCAATGTTGCCAGCTGAAGGACGACAGTCGCAATCACTGATCAGTCGGAGTTCGGACAAGTGTAGGAGTCGTGCATAGGCGGATTGTACGACAACTACGCTTTTCTGATGTCAGGAGGACTTGCTACGAAGATTGGTCCGAGCGCTGCTCGACTCCGGAATAAGTTTTCTTAGGGTCACAGTGACGCAAAAGGAAAAACTCGAGGTTCTCAACAGGTTTCGCCATGAGGGCAATCACAGGCCTGCCAAAAATTGCACTCATCAAGGAACAACACAAAGCAGCTCAGGTAAACACCATCGAAGAGATCGCACAAGAAATGCAGATTTGTCAGTACAACAGGCTGGAGAAGACATGGCACGGACGCATCATATTAGAGAAACTAGGCAAAAAGACATTCCAAGCAACCAACCATCGCAGCCTCCGTGGGAGGACAACCAGTCGTCTCCCTTAAACCCATACCCATGAATCAAGGTGAAGGGCACAGAAAACGTCGCACAGCTGCAGCAAAAAGAAAAAAGAAAAAAAACTCTTGAAGACTTTGGAAGCCTTAGGGAACAGGAAGACGTCGAAATCTAATAGATTTATATATACTGTATACGGACGCAGCTAGAGACAATGACGGGAGAGCGATCGTAGCCTGGTTAGCAGAGAGCTCCTGCAAAAAAGAGTAAGCTCGTACCAATCACACCCAGCACAAAAACAGCAGAACTGCTGGCCATCCAGTTAGCAATGGACCTTTTGTAGAAACATCGGCTCGAGAGTAAATGGTTCCAGTACCCTCTCTCTCTCTCTTCCTTCTGGCCGAGCAAAGAGGGAAGATGGTTTGGTTGTGTCGACTTCGGGGTGGAAGATTGCGCACGATGGGGACAAAGGCGAGTTTGGGGGAGCCGTATCTAGGTCACAGCGCCTCAATCGGTCAGCAGGATGCAGTTGACGTTTTGAGTGTGGAGCGGGTGGGCGAGGCCTTGCGCACGCGTTGTTTAGTCGCCACTTAGCCTCGAACCCAGTCGCGTGTCTAGGTGGCAGCATATATTCGCCAAGAGGTCCATTGAAGCTCATGTAGAAAGCACCAACAAACACCTGTGCGTATTCACCGACTCGAAGGTAGCGGTTAAAGAGTGCCTTCACATAGGCAGCAAGAACAATACTACACGAAAAATCAAGAATTTAGCAAAAACACTACGTCTTAAACGGCTCGAACGGTCATGGATTTCGGGACACATGGAAATTCCAGGAAACGAAGAGGCGAACGAATCCGCGAGTGCTAGACTACAAGGTGACGTACCCCCACAAAGACTCGCCTCCTCTTCGGTCAATGAGAAACGCGTGGCACCGGACCCAGAGGAACAGAAAGAGATAGGGCGGATAGCCAGGAAACAACGACTCCCTGCTGCCCATGGACAACTGCCCCATCCCGCCAGGCTTCACCAGGTGGGAGAGGATATGCAACCGAAGGTTCGAGAGATGCACAGATCTGACCGTGTGGCATGCTCGATTTTATATGCCCACTTCCCCGAACGATCCCGGCCAGACCCGCTCTGTAGAACTTGCCACGTACCTGCTACCTGCCAGCACCTTATGTAGGACCGTCTGGGCATCAGCAAGCAAAGACAAGAAGTCATACACGAACCAGTCGCAGAAGCCAGACCCACAAACTACAGAGAATGGACAAGACCGACCAGCGACAACCTCAATGGGGAAAAAAAAATTAACTCTCTGTTGGGCTACATTTCCTCGGTGGGCCTTTCTCAATTAATTTAACCCCCTCCCCCCATTCCCCTACCCTAACCACCCATTTCCCTACCCCCATCAAGGCTAGATGATATTTATCAAGAGGCCTTGACATAACCCTTTCATCAATAAAAAGAAAACGTTTAACCGCCACCTCTTCCTTCTTCACCAGAGTGGAAAGGCTGAAAGTTTTCTTTTCATTTGAGGTGCTGTTTTTTAATGCTTTACCATTATTATTATTATTATTATTATTATAGTCGCCGGGCTCGGATGTTGGTTTTTACCGTGGCGCGGCATTTTCGAAATGTTTAATGATTTCGCCGATTGAAGACATTTTTCGACGTCCTTCTATCAACCCAAGACGAAGACAGCGCCTATGGAAGTCGCTCAACAGCCTTCCGTTATGCGCAAGGCAGAGAAATGGTCTATGGTGATCCCTCGCTCACCTGCATGCTCGCCTTGATTATTCAACGGCTGTCTTTGTTTTTTAAGACCGCTTCCGTGTGCCCGGGCGCAACATAATCGCTCAAGACTCACCACCAAACCACGTCAGACCCAGCTCTTGTCAACGAAAGCTGTAGCGCCGTGGTTGAGCCTCATCGGGACCATCTGAGTTCGACGGCTTTGACAAGAAACCCGCGGACATTCAGAACGTTTCCTGCACTGTCTGCGGAGAGTGCTCAGCTGCGACAGACGCCGGTGCCTAACGTGCAAAGCCGCCAAGGTGCATTTAATTTCGCGGGTGAGCCTGGAATTTTTTTACTACATTGGATTGTCCTTCTTAATCGTATTTGCGTTGCACCGTCTCGTGCCACTTCTTTGTCGTCGCTGTTTTGTGGTCATGGCCAATCCTGCAGTGTGTGGTGCTTGCTCCGATCCTATGACAACCGACGGCAGAAACATGAAGTGCTGTGACTGTTCTAGCCACTATCATTTAGGTAAAAAAATGTTCTGGCATTGCCGACGGCACGTTTAAAGGTATGAGCGCAGCCAAACTTGACAAGTGGCGATGCCTCGCATGCCGTGAAGGACAAGCAAAATCCAACTTAAGCATCAACTCCCCGTCCTCGCAAGTGGAGCCACCTGGATTCTTGGATCAGCTTTCGACGGTGCACCAGAAACTTGATCGCCTACTTTCTCTCAAAGACGCCGTGGATAACCTTCAAGAAATGCACCCAAAAATTGATGCCTTGTTGTCATTGAAACTAACGATCGATACTATGCGCAACACCATTAATGAGATGCAAGCATCCCTGAATTTTGTTTCTTCTCGGTATGATTCGCTGGTGAATTCGACGGAAGCCCACGAAAAAGCTGTCAAAGAGCTTCAGACAGAAACCAAGGCCTTGAGGTCATTAATATCGGACCAGGCGCTTGAAATACAGCAACTGAGAGCGGTACAGAACGACGCCGATCAATTCAATCGTACGTCCAACCTTGAAATACATGGCGTTCCCTTTCAACCAAATGAGAATCTTGGAGGCATTCTCACTAACCTTGCAGGGCAGTTGAGCATTGAAGGCTTTCAGCCAGCGCATGTCGAGAAAGCGCATCGCCTGCCTACTAGACGTGATGCCGTGCCCCCCATACTGGTTCGTTTTTCATCGTCTCCACTAAAAGAACGCTGGATGATGAGTCGTGGCCGCTTGAGTTCTATTCCTTCCGGAGACTCGCAGCCTCGAATCTATTTCAATGACAATCTTACCGACTACAACAAAAAACTCTTCTGGATGGCGAGAACCAGAGGAAAGGAAAAGGGCTATAAGTTTGTGTGGGTTCGACATGGACACATTTTTGCCAAAAAATGCGAAGGATCAACTTTGCTTCGCATTATGAATGTTTTTGATTTGGAGCAAATAGTGTAGACCCTAATGGCGCATTTTTTTCAGTTTAAGTGTAGTGTAGACCTTAATGGCTCAATTTTCTCAGTTTAAGGACCTCAAGTCTTGCACTGAACACTTTAATGTGAACACAGGGACATCTTTGACGTTATTCCATGTCAACATAAGGAGCTTGCGCAAGCACTGGGATGAGTTTAGATTAACCGTAGATAGCGTGCTTCCGATAGCTGATGTGCTCATTCTCACAGAGATTAATATCCATAGTGACGACATTGGACAGTTTTTGTTACCCGGATTCAACAATTTCTTTTATACTCGCGACAAAAAGCGCGGTGGTGGTATTGCTTTCGGAAATTTCTGTATCATTCCTATCATGTGAGTCACTGGCGTTACGTGTCTTACTTCTACATATGAACTCTACCTACTGGCAATTTATAGACCCCCTTCGGATAGCATTCCTGACTTTCTCTCCGAACTTCGCTGCTGTATACAGTCGTTGCCACTCACTGCAACTCTTTGTCTTACAGGAGACATTAACATTGACCTCTTAAAGCCTTCCAAAGCTATAGTTTGTGAATACCTCACTCTATTGGCCGACTGCGGAATAAAACCATCTATTCAAGCCCCGACAAGAGAAGAATATCTAAATACAAGACTTGTCACCTCATCCATTGATCACATTAACCTAAGGGCACCTTTCTCAACAATCAAATCAGCCGTTATAACCCAGAAACTATCAGACCACTACTTTATAGCATGTCAGTTGGAATTTCCTGGTGTAGTGGGTGCTGTGCCCAATACTCAAATCCGCCAGATTGAAATAGTTGACCGTCAGAGATTTGACAAGCATGTTTCCGATTATGACTGGGTAACATTCCAACGGTCTGTATGTCCTTCAGAAGTATATTATTCCTTTGTTGAACTCTTCCAGAAGTTTGCTAACGCATCAAAAAAAGTAATTTTTTTAAAGCAGAGGAACTCCAATTTACGCTGGCTTAACAATGACATATTAGCTGCAATTAAACTTAAACAAGTTGCTTGGAAACGCTGCCGGCGCTCACCACACAACCAAAGCCTGCTTGAATTCAGATCTATCCGCAACAGAGTTAGCGCACTCATTCGCTCTGGTAAACGGGCTTATTTTCAAAAGCAGTTTTCTGAATCTCGGAGCAACGCTGTTAAAACCTGGTCATTGATCAACGAATTGCGCGGTGTCTCCCCGCGCGTGCAAGGAAGCATTTTAAAAGACACCTTTGGTATTAACTCACTCGCTGCTGCAAACCGCTTTAACGATTTCTTTGCTTCTTTTTCCGGAACAGCCAAAAAAAGCTCAATGTGTTCATCTATTCCTAACTCGAACCCTGCTTCCGCTTTTCTCCCTTACATGACAGCAAACGAATTAAAATCTATAATACTGAGCCTCAAATTGAACAAATCCCCTGGAATAGATAAAATACGTATTAGTGATCTTCGAAGAAATTTCACTTACATTAAGGATACACTCCTTTTACTTTTCAACAATATAATCGAGACTGGTATCATACCCCGTGAATTAAAAACTGCTGTTGTCAAACCCCTATTTAAGGGAGGTCAGAGAAGTAAGGTAGAAAACTATCGCCCAATATCTATTTTGCCATGTCTGGCACAAATATTAGAAACATATATTTATATGACGATGGCATCCTTTATTGATAAATATAAGATTATGTCTCCGAGTCAGTATGGCTTTATAGCTGGCCGAGGAACACAACCTCTCTTGGACACGTTTTCTGATGACTTAAATTATGGCTTTGAGAATAACTTGTTCACTTGCGCATGCTTCCTTGACGTGTCAAAAGCGTTTGATACTGTTAATCACTCTATACTACTTAGCGAAATTTCAGCCATAGGATTTCGTGGACCTTTCTTGTCACTTTTAGAAAATTTTCTGCTTGGGCGCACACAGTTGGTTTCGGTGAACAATGTGCAAAGTTCCACAGTTAGTTTAAAATCTGGCGTTCCGCAAGGGTCCGTTCTTTCTCCACTATTGTTTAACATCTATGTCAATGACTTATATAGCGTGGTTTCAAACTGCATTATTTACCAATATGCAGACGACACCCTTTTATTAACACGTCATACTTCCTACCCAGAAGCGCTTCAGATGCTCCAGCAATCCTCCAACAAAGTCATGGACTGGTTTTCTCGGAACTTGATTTCTATAAATGTGTCGAAAACAAAACTCGTCTGCTTTCGCAATCCCTTGAAAGTAGTGTCCTTAAATATTCCTTTTTTGCTACACAGATCAAACTGTAGCCCGTGCCACTGTGCTGAAGTGCCGTATTCCGACTCTGTAAAATACCTTGGTATACACTTCGACTCCGACCTTTCGTGGAATTCTCATCTAACGAAAATATGTTCGAAGTTGAGAAGCGTTTCTTGTCTGCTTTATAACATCAAAACTTTCATGCCCCTCGGCTTACGCAAACGCGTTGCCTATTCGTTAGCCTATAGTCACCTGCGCTATGGAATAACTCTTTTCGGTTCATGCTCTAATTTATGGCAAACGAAAATAGACAATATCTTAAAGGGGATTTTGAAAAACGTTTGCTATAACCTCAATTATTCTCATTTAGACCTTTTCGAGACATTGTCAATGCCGAACTTTAGATCTCTTTTTTTAGAAACAGTTGTGATCAATCACTACTGGTCTGACGACTTTAAAGCTCCTCGTCTCGTCTCACGGCAGCTACGGAACGTTTCCAAATATCTCGTCCCGAAATGCTACACACGGTATGGCAAAACTATGCGTTCATTCTACGTTCCCGACATTTTTAATCAATTACCATCAGATCTCTGGAACATTACGTCAAAGAAAAAACTAAAAAAGCGCCTCCGTCATATGGATATACTAAAAGAAAAAGGATAACTGTCTTTTTTTTCACATTTCTGTGGAGTATGTTTTTGTGACTAGGAGAGACTCATCGCGTGGTATTTCTGTCCCTCATATTTTGTGTCGATCTTTGAATGTGCTGTGAACAGACGTGCCGTGTGAGTGCGCCCTTTTTTGTTCATTCTGCTAGACTCCTCATCCCGAAGATCTGTGCCTCAAAGTTTTGTGTCGATTTTTTTTTAATGTCGTGTGATCAGACGGACAAACCAATTTTAACTCTTTTTTTCTCGTGTTTTCTTCAAATAATTTATATTGATTAGTACCGCTGAAGTGGACATTTACTGTGGACTTCTAGTGTCTTAACGTTTTTTTTTGTTGTTTTTTTTCTTTTTGACCGATTATGTTACCAATTCTACCCAAAAGGGTTCAGTCACACAAGCCCATGTCGGCTTTGACGAACCTGACAGCTTCATGAGTATAGTCCTCGAAAATAAATGTATTAGTATTAGTATTAGTATTATTATTATCCTTTACTTGGGTGCCTCGTTTTCTTTCTTTTTGTCTACTGTTTAAATTCGCGCATTCCGGCTACGCTCATTTTCACTTTCTCTGTATACCCTTTGCTGGCCGCAAAAAATTGGGAAAAAAATATTTTTTTTATTTGGTAATGACGGGCAGGGCATAAATGATCTGACAGTTGCTATTTGAGTAATTTTTGTTTTTATGAGTTGTGATGTTTGTAGTCTTTTTTGTACTTCTTTGTTGGGTAAGGGCTGTGCCCTAAATGAGTGCCAAGGAATACGCACCCTTCACTCCACCTTTTTCCAATGTCGGCAAGCTTTTTTTTTTTAACCTTTTAATTGGCCAAAGTGGGCCACTTCACTCCGCCTTTTTTAGAGGTAAGGAGGATCTTCTTTCTTCCTTTGCTTACGGCCAGTGTTTTTTTTTTTGTTTTTTTTCCTTGTTCCTATTTGGGTGAATGTACACTATGGCCTGAAGGGGAGTGGAAGGCAGCCGGCATATCCCAAAACTGCACCTGGCTCTCACGTGGAGACTTAATCCCCACCTTGTCATCAAACCCTTTTTATAACTCAACTCTTTTTATAAGAGGAAATTTTTGTTTTTTGGGTTGTGATGGCCCTCGCCCCCACTTCTCCTACGTCGTCCAGTTTGCGTCTGTGGGTAACCGGACATGCGTTCTGCGGGCTCTTTGCCTCTGGTAAAGCGCTTAGATCCTTTTTCCTTTTGGCATGTTGTACGCTCCTTCCAAAACTTTAAAATCAAGATTTTTTTTTTTTTTAGGGTGATACTTTGGCAGCTTTGTTGAGAGCCGGGTGTTGTCTCTCCTTTCTGTTGGGACTTGTGTCGTCATTGCAATTCCGTTTTTTTTTCCTTTTGCACTAGCACGATTGATTACCACTGCCATGTCCGCCAGTACATTCAAGAAATCTTGATCTGATATATTTACGCTTATTTCCTTTTGTTCGTAGGTTTCGTCAATATTTGTTTAGTTTTTGTTTCAGAACGGTAGTTTGATCGTATGAGTTGTAGTAATGATTAAAATGTCCCGCAACCAATCCACATGAACCAGTATTTTTACCTTGTTTTTGTTTTTTAAGTATGAAGTGTCCCAAAAAAAATTACAGAATTTTTTTCATCGCAAAAAAAAAAAAAAAAAACTAGGCATCGTCGAACGCTCATTTTCCCGCCAGATCTGGTAGCGCTAGAGGTCACAACCAGATTCCAAAGATTCAGCCCGATCCGATACCTTAACCAAAAGCTATAAGTGATTTTCTGAAAAATTCGATGAAAAAAATGAGCCCATTTTTCATCGTTTTCGGTTTCTGGTGCCATTGAGCCTCATGTATTCGAAAACTCCGTCGGTCACCATTTTCCCATTGAAATTTTCAGAAAATCACTTATAACTTTTGATTAAGTTATCGGATCGGGCTGAAACTTTGGCATCTGGTTGTGACCTTTAGCGCTACCTTTGGGCGGAGGATGAGCGTTCGGTGATGCCTAGTTTATTTTTGCAATAAAAAAAAAAAGAACTATTTTTTTTTTTTGTAGTACATTTTTATGGGTTTGGTGTGATTTTGTTTATGATTTCAACAGTGTCCTCGACAATTGAGATCAGTGTTGCGGAGTTGCCACTCCGGAGTTGGAATGATTCCGGAATCATTCCGAATTTTCGCGACCCCGGAATGGAATGGGAGTGGAATGGCGGCAGAGTTGAGGGGAAGGGAATGGGAATGGAATTAGATGCCTTTTGCCCGGAATGGAATGGGAATGGAATGGGCCCGCTTCTTCTATTTTTTCTTATTCTTTTTTTTTAGTGTTTACGGTCAGCGAATTTGAGCCAGTCGGTGAGCCAGTTGCTCATAAATAAAATGAGCAGGCGGGAAAAAACTAACCCGCGAGGAGCTCTAACCACGGTGTAGGTGTGGCTCTAGCAGACTTATACGCAAAAAATGCAATACAAAAAAGAAGCGTCAAAGCAAAGAGCAGAGGGGGGAGGGAGGGGGGGGGTGGCGGTGGCGCCTTTCGCGCAGGCGACGGGCTTTACTGGCGTTACACGAGAGCGAGCGAAACAAGAAACCAAGCACCAAGCAAAAGAAACGAAGGCATGGAGAATGCACGCGCGCACAGACAGAGATCTGAGAGCGGAGGACGACTCATAACTCGCAGAGCTCTGATAACTCGTTGGCTCGCGCGCCGCCAAAAGATGATTAGTTATTGTTTTCGTATAGTTCGAGGAGCGTTGTTTAGCAGGCGGCCAAACCTGCTGCCTTCCACATTCATTCGCGCGCACTCTTTTGAAGTGCGAACTGTGGGTCTGCTTCGACAATAAAACAAAGCAAGATTCACTTCTCTCTTCTCCTCTTGCGCTTTGCTCCGACACTTGTTTTATTATTCTGCATTTTTACGTGTAAGTCCGCCTTTTACTTGGTCTTTGTTCCGATGCTTGTTTTCTGTGTTATATGTTTTACGTTCAAGTACAGTTAGGGTTACAGGCAAGCTAGCGGATTCCCGCTCATTTCCTTCAAATTTAGACTCTGCCTACTTTGTTTCACTTTGTGATGGACCGCTGCGGGCGCTACGAGTCACCCCAGGCAATCCAGCACCGTGAGCGGGACTACACGCACGGCGCGTTGCTGCGCCCCAGGGTGACGCGACACTCAGAAGGCACTGGATTGGTTTCGAGGGCTCTCGTGCTGTCTGGTGCGGTCCATCGTAAGGTGAAGTAGATTGTCGTCACCACTCTTGTCGCGTGACCGAGCTGACTAGACCTGCAGAAAGACTGTTTCGTGACATGGCCTCTCGAGCTGCGCCGTAGAGGTTGCACTTTGTCAGCGGATGTGTTCCTGCCACCGTGCATGGAGTCGCTTCCAGCAGCGTACTAACCGTATTGCCGTGCAGGTATTCGAAAAATACAGTACTTAATATAGCTTATTTCTGCGCCACGCACGAACTGGATATTTTTACGGTCTTATCAAACAAACACGCTGGCCGCGTATGTCCTATAAGACAAATGCAAAAAAAAGTTTGCCAAAGAAAATTAGTGGATTTACGTTTTGCTGTTTGTTGCGAGCCACGCGGTCGAAAGGCCGATGTTTTAAACAAGCATCGACATATCAAGAGGCTTTCTCGAAGTTTGCAGTACAATGTAAACAAACACTTTGTGCCACCAGCGCTCCGCTTAGTAAAATCAAATCTTTTTTTAGGCATTTTGCATTTTGTTACAATTGTCTCTGCGTTTGATAATGTCAGCTTTATGGTGCTTAAGCCGGCAACACAATGTAGCTGTCAAGAGCCAATTTTTCGTTTTGGAATTAGAGGAATGGAATGCAACGATTCAGCCATTCCAGGAGTGGGAATGGGCCCAGTGTCCCCAATCCTAGGAGTTGAAAGGAATTGAATTATCGCAAACTCTAATTCCCCGGAATGGAATTGGAATGGAATGGGGGTGCCCATTCCGCAACACTGATTGAGATATCCCTTTCGCTTTGAATAATAGCAGGTTCTGCTTAATTTGTTAGGCCCGATGGGTTAATAGCTTTGAATTTGCCTCTTGTTTCTTTTGTTTAACCCTTTGAGGGACAGGTTGACTTCCTGATAAAATTTCGGATTAAAACTTTGCACATGGCAGTAAAACACCCTAAATATGTGCCTCAAATAACTTTTGGCGAAAACTTACGTATAGTTAGGTCAAACGTAGGTGGTACATTTGCGAGACCACTGTACCAGACCGGGTAAAAAATAAATGAATAAAGTCAGAATTTCTTTTTCACGCAATATTTAATAATTTATCCAGCTACAAGGTTATATAAAGGTGAAGCTCTCTTTAGAAACACAAAACATGTTATATGACAACGGTAGTTCTTAGTTGTTTCAGTGAGAAAAGACTTCCGTTCCTCACTTTCGATGGAAACCAAGAAAGCAGTTTCGGGTTCCCTGCAGGCTAAGGCCAACGTTGCACACTTCGCACATCCATCGTGTGCGGCACGGATTATCTTTTGTGCTGCATAACGCACACCTTCTCGACGTCGAGTGGATGGGGAGATGGCTAACCTTGTTGTAGCGTATGTCTTGTGGCACGTGTGGCTTGTAGGAAGGGAGTTCGACTTTTCGCTTTTTATGCGGGTTGAGGTCTGGAGCACCCATGAGTCCTTCCGCGACCTGCAGTTTGAATTCTTTCAACGGCGGAACACGCTCCCCCGCCATAATTTGCTTGAACAAAATATGGGCATTCACAACACTCACATCCATGAAATGAAAAAAAATTCTATGCCACCATTTTTTACTTTTGCGATCCACTTCATAATACGATTTCAGCATATCTGCCTTATCGACGTAGCCCATGTGTTGGTTGTAGTCGATGATGACTTGTGGACAGGGAACGTCTTCATGAGCTCCGTCTTTTAGCCTCCTCTTCACGGTTTTAATTTCGGAAGGCGTGTGAGCATTGGATATCATTGTGACACATCTCTTGTCTTTCCACTTGAGAACGAGCATTTTGTCATCAGGACACATCCTCCAATCGACGTCCCCTCTTTTGAGACCGGCATCTGTACAGAGCTGGGGCAGTTGCTTGCGATTAGCTCGCACAGTTCCTGTAGCATAGATCTGAACGCTTGTGAGATGTTCGACCAGAGGTACGGATGAGAAATAATTATCGAAATAGACGTGATAGTTTTTTCCTTTGAGGCATTCGGTGAGGTCTCGTACAACTCGCTCGCCTAGACCTTGCTCGCTGCTTTGGTTGTCTGCCTTACCCGCATAGATTTGGAACTGGCAGACATAACCCGTCTCGTCAGCACGGGTCCACACCTTGTAGCCACGCTTGATGGGCTTCATGGGCATATATTGCTTCAGCGCAGACCTCCCTTTGAAGCGAATCATAGACTCGTCGATACTCTGGTTTTGGGAGGGAAAATAATTCGTGAAAAACGTTTGCGCCAGTTTATCAAGCAGTGGACGCACCTTGTAGAGCTTGTCGAAGCCCGGGGATCCACGGTTAGGAGCAACAGCATTGTCGTTGAGGTGGATGCTCGTCAAGAGTGCCCCGAACCGACGCATAGACATCTGCCGTGAGACAAACGGGTCTCTCAGGCATTCGCGGCTTGACCAGAAGTCCCTGTAGCTTGGTAGCTTCTTTATGCCCATAAGCATGTTGATGGCCAGAAATGTTTTTATCTCTTCTTTATTAGTTGGGGAAAAAGCTTTCCCCGTCTGCGTTGCGTAAAGGTTCGTCTGAAAGACAATGTCCTCAATGAAGTCTTCAGGAACTAATTCCAGGAAGACGTCCGCCGGCCGCTTGTCTTGAGCATCAATTTTCAAGCTGTCTTGCACGCCAGATGCCTCAGCACATGCGTTTAGTTGTGGCCTGTAGTCTTTTTTTACCCAACGCTTTGCCGATGAACTTGTTGGTGTGGTGCACGCCATGAGGTCATCGTCAGAGTCCTGCGAGCTTTCCGACTCAGATGGTTCCGCATCACCTTCTTCTATCTCGGTTTCGTCATCCGTGGTAGATTCTCCGGATTCATCGTCTGAAGGTATATCTTCAATCACGACATCGTGTCTTCTCCGACCATAGAACGACTTCGACCCAAGTTCCATTCCTATAGAAAAAAAAATATTTGATTTCTGAAATACTCAAGCGTTTGGTAAGTGAAAATATATGCCTACATTATACAAAAAAGTATGAGTGAAATACACAAACCAAAAGCTTGTATGCTTATTTTGTAAAATTTACTATCATGCAATGTTTCAGTACAGTGGTTTCAAAAATGAACCACTGCAGTTTTTTGCCAACCGAAAGCTTAGAAATGAAGACTGATCTTAGTAAGAAGTATTACTTGCCTCTTGAGAGCTGATAGAACAACTTGCAGAACAATTTTCTATATTATGGCACGTGAAACAGAGGGAGTGACGCGTCGATGTGAACAAGTGGAAGCCACGTGTTGAACAACGTTTTTCCAGCGTACTAAAGAGCAGCCGTGCAAAATAATGGAAACATTTAACGTTCCTGTCGAGAGAGGGCGCCACCGACCTGCAAAGCGCGGCGGTTTCAAATGGATACCACTGTCCGTTTTGCTCTTGGGCGACGTTTTTTTGGTGGTATCATGTTGAAACCACAATCCCTCAAAGGGTTAAGGGCCGTTTTCAATGTAATGATTAGAGTCTTCTACGGCACTTCCACGCGAACAAATTCTATTTATTATTTGCCATGGTTAGTTAATAGTTGAGTTTTATAGTGTTTGTTGGAAAATAATTTGGAATTTGATATGTTGTTTCAATCCAGCTTTGTACTGCTACATCTTCTTCGCTCTGTGTCAACTCCGAGTTCCATGTCTCTCTCATGCTTGTTATATTTTCTTTGTTATGGCTTTCGTTTAGATTTTGATGTGTATTAGGATGCCTGATTTCTTAGCCTCGTTTGCTAGTTTATGTGCAATGTCGTTACTGTTTATGATGTAATGACGTTTTACGTAATTTAGGTGGAGTTCATGTGTTTCTAGAATTTTAATAATTTTCTTTTAATTTCGTGAACAATAGGATTGTTATTATATGGATTTGCGATTACATTTAGGGAGGAAAAATTATCTGAGTAAAGCGCAAAGGTAGTTCTATTTGGGAATGTTAGGATTGTTTTGAGGGATTGTTGGAAGCGGATAACCCTGCATCAAATATAGTGGCATGTTCCGGTAATTTGAGTTTTTCCATAGCTATGACATTTTCGAGATTATTCATCACAACGAAACTAGCCCCCTTCTGAGTTTATTGCTACTGATCCGTCCGTGTAAATTTTGTAATCCGCCGGTATGGGATTTTCATATTTTGATCTAAATGTGAAAGAAATAAGCTTTGCAGTGTGGGTTTTCCACGTGTCTATAGGGTGTTGGATATTTTTCTTTCCTGAGGTATTGTTCATTATTAATAGAATAGCCTTCCTTAGTTTAGAAGATGTGAAAATTCGAGACTTCTTTATTTAGGGTTAGTTCGATGGGCTTAATGTTTATCAATGCGTTTAGGCTTTTGTTGCTGACTTTTTTGTATGGCTTTGATATTCTATCAACGGTGTTCTTTGAATCGAGTTCAATTTTTTAATTAAATGAGAGTTATTTTGTCGAACCGCTGCCTTTTTTTAGAATGCTCACGCCAGCCCCAGTGAATTAGATATTTCGATTGGAAAGCCGAAACATTCGTTAGCGTCTCAGAAAAGATTTGTTCATGCATCTCCCCTGAAAACGAAGTTCATCCATCAAACGGCAGCTTGCCGATAGCACGCCGACAAAAAAGGTATCGAGATGAAAATACAGTCGAACCGCTGTCCTTTTTAGAATGCTTAGCCCAGCGAATAAAGATACTTCGATTGGAAAGCCGAAGCATCAGCGTAGCGGGAAAGGTTTGTTTAGGCATCTCGCCTGAAAACGGAAGTGGTGCCCCGGGGACGGGTTCCGTCTCGCGCTGCAAGGCGGGACCACGAAACATCTGACAAATTTGAGTTTCCTGCGTCGACAAGCGAGTTCAAGAATGTTTTCTTTCATTTAAATCTGATCAGCATGCATGGTCGATAAATAGATCGGCCAAGGTAACTTCAAGCATACGTACTCGAAGCGAGTCTTCAAACCTTTCACGAAGATTAAAACGTTCGTATAAGCTTCCTAACGTCACCGCCTTTTTTTAATTTTTTTCTTCTAATTTACACTTTGTCGTTTTACAGAGGCCTTTATTTATATCCGAAATAATTTTGGCTTCTGTCGCCCGTACTGTGCGGTCGGAAGTGGCTCATGCAGCTCGTCGACAGCTTAGATTTGTCGCGCTCCAGTACGGCTGTACGCTGTGCTCCGTTTAGTTGCTCCACTAGAAGTATGAAACTCAGAGCGTCGGAGTAGGAGTAAGGGAGCGCGGACTTAAGAGGGGGTGGGGTGCAACAATTTCCAGACTTGCAACAATTTCCAGACTTGAAGGGGGGGGGGGGGGGGGGGTGCAACAATTTCCGGACTTCGGTGAAACATTTGTGGAAGTTGCCCTTTGACACT
This sequence comes from Ixodes scapularis, assembly GCF_016920785.2. Taxonomy (NCBI): domain Eukaryota; kingdom Metazoa; phylum Arthropoda; class Arachnida; order Ixodida; family Ixodidae; genus Ixodes; species Ixodes scapularis. The sequence goes on along the minus strand of NW_024609846.1, from coordinate 89,179,038 downwards.
TGAAAATAAGAACAGAAAACCGATTTCGCCTGCGTGCCCCAGTTGTTGTGTAAAAGAAAAAAAAAGAAGATAAATATTGTCATTTCTGGCACCTCTCAACTCTCTCCCAGTCTTTAGGATCCCACCTGGTCGCACTCTTATAGTGACGTAATTCGGGGTGCCGTGTATACCTTCCGTGTGCTCTCTTGAAGGACGCTCCCTCTCCCTCTCTCTGCTGACATTAGCGGGCGTTATGCTGCAGCTTAGAGCCGAGCGAGGTCACGTAATCTTTTCTCCGTAGTTCTTTCGGATGCCACTCGCGGCTGCAGGTGGGGGAAAAAGCTCGACTTTTGCTTTGCGATTATGCGGCGGAATCGCGTTATTCTTTTAATGAAGAGATGTTTTCTTTATCCTCCGGGACACAATAAACAACGTAAAAATGACGAAACGCAAATTCTTTTAATCTTAAAATTGTTGCACCCCTCTTTAACGCGCCCATCCACGACGCCAACCACGATGGCTATAAGAATTAACCACGTCACCCCTTTGTCCTCAGGTACGTGATGGCACCATTCCACTCGCATTGCGCGATCTTGCTGCAGCTATCTTTTTCGTTTCTTCGCACAATTTGGGCGAAAAACACGACTTTTTGATTTACTTCTCGGCGAGCTCCTTTGTAGTCCCTACGACTGCACAAAAATCGGAGTTAAAGTTAAAAATGACGTTCTACTCCAGCTAAATTTTTTTTCTTAAAGGCCGACGTACAACCTCGGTTTTCTGCAGGGACGTTAATTCCTCGTAGCATTCCCCTCTCCTAAGCTGCGAGGAGAGCCAAGTTGGGGCAAGGTAAAAAGTGGAGAGATTGTAGGAAAGGAGGATGCGGGCGAAAGTGGAAAGCGCGAAGTGTAGTACGTCGGCCTTTAAACAAAATACTACTCCTATTTTTTTTTTTATCTCGACGGTCTGTTATTAGTCTGTCTCTTTATGTGAAACCCCTTGCTGTGTACAGAATGTTACACTGGATGGATGAATGGATGGATGTTAATGACTATACCCTTCGTAACGGGCGGTAGCTTGCGCCACCTAGCCAAAGTCTAAAAAGACAAAAACGTTATTCCTCCCGCCCTTTTAAGACCAATTTTCTCCCCTAACTATCACCAGGTAGTGTGGGATATCACCAGGATGACCTTCGGGGTTCGGGCAAAAAAAACTAAAACCATCACCCCCCTGCCTCTTCCCCCCGGCGAGAAAGTCGCCAATTTCCCTCTGGTCAAACCTTGTCGGCGTTACCCCAGCACCGGACTCACTGGGAGCCAGGGTTGAGACTTTGGGCCGGAGCCACGCGGGAGGGAGTCCCAATTTTCCACTGTCCCGCCGGTCCCCAGCTGTGCTAGTTAGTTGTTCATCATCTAATTTTCCCTAGATAATTTCCACCAATCTTCTAATCGTCTCTTTGTCACTGTAATCCTTTTCTCTTCCGTCCTTCCATCGTCGCCAGTAAAACCCACTGCCCCCTCCAAATGCGTTACCCCTTCAGGGAGGGCAGGGCGAAGCTCCGTGCACTTCGAAACCAAGTGTTCCACTGTCTCGCTATCATTATGGCAGGCGGCACATAATGTGTCTGTCTCCTGAAATTTAGCCCTATACGTCCTCGTCCTCAAAGCTCCCGTTCTTGCCTCGAACGGCAAAGCACTTCCCAGTGAATTGTCAAACAGTTTTTCCTTTCTTATGTCATGCTTTCGTGACCTGTAGACTGTTAAAGCTGATTTCGCCTGCATTCTCCCCTCCCACATTTTCCTCTCTGCCTCTTTCACCCCCTTCTTCACTGAGGTAGTCTGTTCCGCCCCATCACCAGTGTGTAGGTATTTAAATGTAGGCTTTCGGGTTCGGTTTGTCCGTTTTGTGTTTAAACTTTTCATGTATAAATACTTGAATACCTTCCGTGCCCACCGCGTATCATCCATTTCGGTCAACCTTTGTTCAAATTTCAACTTACTGATTGCTTGCCTGCTCTCAAAAGACGACCATCCCATGTCCCCCTGTAGTCCCTCATTTGGTGTTTTTCCATGTGCTCCCAGCGCCAAACTGCCTACGCTTCTTTGTCGAATTTCTAATCCTGATTGAACCTCGGATTTCATACACAGTACTGCATTGCCAAAAGACAGTCCCGGTACCATCAGGTGGATTTTGGATAAACCAAAATCCATCTGAGTTTCCAACCATGAACTTTTTAGCTTTCTTATACCGGTAAAATAAAAATATTTATAAATAGACCAAAATAACTGTTCTTCTCCACACACACACAAAAGAAGAAAGAAATGATGCAGCCAAAATTTCTTTTAGAGCGCAGCTCTTAGGCGCCCGTTTCCGGCTTAAGCGGTGTCAGCGTCGCCGTCGGCGCAACCGTGCGGTGCATTATGGTCAATTTCCCCGCTAAATTTGGCGATAAAAATTTCCCCGCGCGGAAAAATGTCCCCGCTAAATTTAGCGGAAAAATTTCCCTGCTAAGTCTAGCAGAAAAATTTCCCCCAAAATTTAGCGGAAAATTGTCCCCTAAATGGAAGGCGAGCAGGAGAAGAGGAGGCGCATAGCCTCCTCTCTGTACCTTTCCCTCCTCCTCCTCAAAAGCTGCGCTCTAATTCGGCGTTACAGGGAGTTGTAAACGGCTTTCGTTTTTTTCTAATTAAAAAAAGAAAGTCGCACTCACGAAAACATGCAATAAAGGAAAGGTCTATAGGGAGTATTCACTGGCGGCCATATCCGTGTGCGCTGCTGCTGAGTGCGTGCTGACGGCGAGCTTCCGCAGTCCTTTTGGAGCGTGCATTTAGCACCATCAAGGTTGCCGGTCTTAGCAGGCTATTAATGTGAGCTCGTTCTGAGCATGCGCTCTAAACATCGCCCTCAAATATGGCGTCCAGTGAATACCTCCTATATCAGGGGTGGCCAAGCTGAGGCGCTCGCGAGCTGCATGCTGCTCTTTGAGTGTTAAAGCACGGCCCGCGGCTTGCGGCTTCATACTAAACCCCCCCCCCCCCCCCCCCCCCCCCCCTTTCACCCTTCCACGTCTTCGTCCCAGTCACACGAGCACTTCCCCAAGAGGAGAAAAAAAAACGCTTTAAATTAAAAGGCATGTTGCGGTTTTGTAGTCTTATGCTACTGACTGGTTGGACTGTATTTGACTCGGATTGATCTAAAAAAAGTTCAAGTTTCATGCTTTGCTCTCGAAAAAAGTTCAGACTCTTCTCCCCTTTTTCTGTGCCTTTCCTCTTCCAGGCGGCTCTTGGAAGTTTCATGGTTTTGTTTGCGGCTCTTAAGCCGGTCAGACTGGCCACCCCTGGTCTAGATCCTAGAGAAGATGTCACAAAGAGACAAAACTTCTCTTGGTCGTTCTGCGCTGTTTTACCTACATTATGTTTAGCCTACACCAACTAGCCCAGATTCCAACTTTTCTAGAATGTAGGACACATTTTTTAACGGTGACCGAGTGTTCCATTTTCTCTGTTTCACTTAAATGTGCAATCTGTGCGAAATAAAACTGACGAATTAAGTCTTTTCTTACATAGTTTCAACTTTATGTATGATGTGATCATGCTTACCGAAACATGGTAAACCCCTGATGGTGAAGTCGATCAACTAGAGGATTATGTAATTTTCAATGAAGCTATAGACGCTATAAAAAAGGAGGAGAGATTTGCATACACGTAAAAAAGAAATTTGAATGCACTGTTATTAGCGATTCTACAATTTCCCCGAACGACTACGAGATGAGCACAATAAAATGTTTTTTTTTTTTCTTTGCTTAATTGCTCGCCAAGATGGAATATTTCTCTTTCATCTTAATTCCTAGACGCGTTCTTATGTATATCGGGAAAAGTGGGTTCACTTTCTTTTTGGACTGTGACTTCATTCTTTTTTTTTTGTATGTGTTATTCAATCCTACGGGCTGTTCAATATCACTTCTAAGCCTATTCGTATCAGACCTCAATACGTGGCGTTGCTTGACTTGTCTTACAGAGATATTACAG